>NC_140591.1:243572005-244204505 GCF_964204655.1 Triturus cristatus
GTAGCCATTTGCGCTGTCTTGCAACAGTTCGCGCCCACAGTACCGTCATGCGTCGCGCGATCACGTCTTTCTTCTCGCGATCATGCACCGCGAGACAAGTGAAAACAAGACGGCCGCGCCCGAGAGCAACCGCATGGGTAAGTTGGCGAGCCGCGAGCACGCAGAAAATACCGCGAACGGGCGGGTAAAAACTTCCGCATCTTCGCGATATTTCCGCGTGTTTGCGGAGATTTTTAACATTTTCGCGATAATTTGCAAAAGTGAATTTCGCAAATTCCGCCCACCCCTAAGTGTGACCCATTACCAGAAGCCCCATGGCAATGTGAAATCTGTATTTAGCCCTATACAATTATCCCATTCAAATTGTTTACCTATTAACCTATTTCGCTTTTTGGCAGCGGTAAATTGGAGTGTTGCATCCAAATCATTCAGCCTTTTCAGTGACATTGTTCTACGTGATTCTCTGCTTAAATCATTTTATATCACAAGGCTGTCCTTCAAATCTTTATGTGAAAAGACGCATACCGAAGATTGTGTGGAAAAACAAATTACACACACAGGGGCTTATTACAAGCTCCATGCGCCCCAGATGCATCATTTTTTATGTCGCCCCAGCGGCGCAGAGTGCAGCCTCTTATCTATGAGACCATGCAGAGTCAAATTACATGGGTTTTCATGGCCTCGTAGATATAGTGGAAGGCAATACAGCGCAAGTTGCTGAGCTGCCTTACAATGCATCAAGGAGGCATTCCATGGGCATTGCGGTGGGTATTCCTACCCCACACCCATGGGTTTAGACAAATTCCCAGATTTACTAGGGTCTGTAAATGCTTCAAAACTGTATGCCTCCCTAGGAGAGGGTTAACTAGGAGCAATATCTTTATATCTCCGCATGTTTGCCTCTTTCTTGCATCACCTTATAGATAGCATAGCATTCAATGAGTTCCAAAATCCATTTCATGTACTTTAAAGATAAGAGGTAGTGGTACTGAACTGTGGGGTTGAAAAGAATCAATAACAATAATAATAGAGCTTCCAGTCCCTGCAGGTGCCTTCAGCTACTGCAGCAGCATGACATAATAAGTCCTATCTAGCTGGCACTTAAGAGCTAGATGGGCCTCTCTAGGACCTGTGGCACTGTCACCCGTATTCCCCCTGGGGAACAGTTGGGGGATCGGACCTGCTGAGAGATCCTGGATGGTTCCCGAGGGCTGGCCCTTCACTCCGTGGACACACAGGTGCCCTTCAAGAAGCTACAAACTGTGGACAGCAGGAGAATTTGGTATTGAGGGTGTTCTGCTTGCTGACTGTGGTGGGGTTGTGGAAGATGCTCCCCAAGCAGGAGAGTGGACCACAAACCCAAGCAGACAACGAGTCTGGAGGAGGAAGCCAGAAAATCAAGCTCCCAGCAACAGTACTCTTGAGAGGTCATGATGACTGAAGAAAATTCTCCTGTCACTGAGACTCACCACCCGGAGCAAACTAGCTCAAGAGCAGCAAAATCAGCCCTACATGGTGGGGGATATCACCACTTGGTGCCTCGGGGAGCATAAAGTGCAAAACAGAGCAAGTAGTGCTCCGCTGCTGATCTACATTTTACCAATGGCCAAGGTCCCAGGGGTCGGAGCATACTCAATTTATTGGGGAGGGGATTTCATGGGACCCCTATCCCTGAACTATTGCGCTGCCCTGGGGACCCCATCCTCCAAAAAGAAACTGTCTAAGGGGACCCCTTCTCTACAGTACCGGAGACAAGAGCTGAGCGCAACTATGCTCCAAAATGTTTGCAGTACTGTTTCTCATTCCCCGTGCCTGTGACTTGAGGGAGCAGTAGTCTGCCTGTTAGGACAGAGGTAGGAGACGGAACATATGCTACTGTGCTGGTATTGGATGTTCAACCACTAAAGTCCCCAGGGAATGGATATGAACATATAAGTATACACGAGGAGTGGTGAAGGTGTAAATTGAAAGAGTATATTGGAATAAAGCTAATTGGATGGTGTCAAACAAATCCGACTTAAAAAAATTAGACTTGGCCCTTTTTGCAAGGTCATCCTGAACTTTTTGCCTTCCTCCTGGTATTTCTGACCTGATGTTGGTGGTTTTAGGGTTCTGGGCACTTTATCACTGCTGTCCAGTGTTAAAGTGCATGTGCTCTCTATGGTAAACGTGGTAAGATTGGTCTACACCTATTTGGCGTATTTAATTTACCAATCAGTCCCTTGTAAAGTGGTGTCTCATATATTTATTTATTTATTTATTTATTTATTTATTTATTGAATTTATATATGGCGCACAGCTACCCGGAGGTTTCCCGGCGCCTAGGACAAAGCAAAACAGGCAGGATCAAGAAGTCAACCTAGAAGAGTTACTGGTTAAAGAGCCATGTTTTAAGTTCCTTGCGAAATCTAATAAACACCTTTTCATGACGTAAGTAAGTAGGAAGAGAGTTCCAGAGGGAGGGAGCCAGGAAGGCAAAAGAACGTCCCCCCATTTTGGCACGTTTGATTCTGGGCACCTGGAATTTTTGTTGATTGGAGGATCGGAGAGATCGTGAGGGTTGATAGCGTTGGACCAAATTTCTAAGGTACTTGGGAGCTGAGCCCGTATTGATTCTATGCATATAGCATAGGGCTTTGAATTTGGAGCGGCTCTCAATTCTCAGCCAATGAAGTTCACGAAGAGCACCCGAGGTCGGGGCAGTTCTGGGGAGTTGGCAGAGAAGCCTGACCGCAGAATTCTGGACTACTTGAAGTTTGTGAAGCACTTCTTTATTTGCACCCAGATAGAGCACGTTTCCGTAGTCCAATCTGGAAATGACCAGCGCCTGTACAACAGTTCTTTGGGAGGCCGCTGGAAGCATCCGGAGAATTTTTCGGAGCCACTTCAGAATTAAAAAACAGGTAGAGGCTACTCTGATCACCTGTTGTTTCATAGTCAGTTGGTCATCGATAATGATGCCCAGGTTCCGTGCTGAAAGAGATGGGATGGGGGGATCACCCATCTCAGAGGGCCAATGTTGGGGGCCCCAGAGTGGTTTATTATTTCCAAAAATGAGGAGTTCGGTCTTGCCACCATTTAACTTGAGTTTGTTTTTGTGCATCCAGTCTGCTATCTTAGATAGTCCTGCTTGCAGGGAGGGAGGGTTGGAGGTTTCTTTGTGGGAGAGTGAAAAAATAAGTTGAGTGTCATCCGCGTAGGAATAGATGGTCAGACCCGCTTGTTCTGCTATACTTGCCAACGGACTAACATATATATTAAAAAGTAGGGGACTGAGAATGGAGCCCTGAGGGACTCCATAAGGGGATGCATGAGTCAAGGAAAGAGCTGTGGGGGAAAAGACCTGGAACGTCCTATTAGATAAAAAGCTGGACAGCCACAGGAGGGCCTTGCCGCCGATGCCCTTAATGTTAAGAATTTTTAGGAGAAAAGAATGAGACACGGTATCAAAAGCTGCGCTTAAGTCCAAAAGGATAAGAGCTACCGTTTCTCCTTTGTCAACTTGTTGGCGGATATTTTCGGTCACACCCAGTAAGGTCGACTCAGTTGAAAAACCGGCACGAAAACCAGATTGAGAGGAGTGGAGGATGTTGCCGGTTTCCACAAACTGGGTCAGTTGAAGGTTACCATGTTTTTCCAAAATCTTGGAAAAAATGGGAAGGAGAGAGATTGGGCGGAAGTTAGAAAGAATTTCAGGATCGGAATTAGCTTTTTTCAATAAAGGAAGGACCATAGCGTGCTTCCACGCTGCAGGAACACAAGCTTCCGTGAGTGACATATTGAGAAGCTGCATGATGGGGAGAAGTATGTGGGGGTCAGGTTTTTGGAGTACAGTAGTGGGGATAAGATCTTGCGGGGAACCGGACTTAATGCTAGTAAGGATATTATGAAAAGAAGCGGTATCCATGGGAAGCCATTCATTAATTAGATTAGTGCTATTAGCTTGGGTCATTTCTTGAGTGGTAAGAGGAGGTATGGAATGGGTAGATTGTGGTTTAGTACTGGCGTTGGGATGATTAGAGTAGTTGTGGAATTCAGAATAGATTTTGTCTATCTTCTCCACAAAAAAAATGGCCAGATCGTTGCATTTTTTAGAGTTAAGGTCAGGGGGCTTGGGTAAGCAGGTGTCACCTGAGAGCTCCTTTACCACTTCAAACAGCACTTTAGGGCAGTTTTGAGACTGTAAAATAATCTGGGTGGCATATTTGGCTCGCGCGGTGTTACACAATCGGTGATAGTTAAGAAGGGCAAGTTTGTAAGAAGATTTCCTATCTGCCTCATAATGTTTCCGCCATTTTCTTTCCAAATTTTTACATTTGGTTTTTTCTATTTTAAGTGTTTCAGAAAACCAGGGGGCTGGGGGGTGCTGGTAGCCCTGTTTATTCTTTTTGTTTGATATAGGAAGACATTCATCAATGGCAGAGGTAAGCCAGTTATGGATGACCCCGTCATCTTTTAAACTCGTGAGCAACGGCATAGTTTTTTCCAGCGTTGAGTTCAGAGTGTTAATATCTATATTTTTCCAGTTTCTATGAGTAGTGGATTTGGCGAGAGGGGCGGGGGGAATCGGACCTTGTTTCTGTTCAACCATAAATTCCACAAGAAAATGATCAGACCATGGGATGGGAATGGCTTGTTTACAGGAAATGATAGCAAGGTTAGAAAGAATCGGGTCCAGTAAGTGACCTGCCTTATGCGTAGGGCCTGAATTTTGTAAAAAAACATTTAGTGCTGCTAAATTAGCTAAGAGAGTAGCGCTCGTAGTGCAGGAAGTATCATTGAAGTGTAAATTCAGATCACCTAAGATCAAAAAGTTGGTGGTTTCTAATAGAAGGGGAGCAATGAGGTCAGGAAAGGACGATGCCCAAGGTCCAGCGGGGCCAGGGGGGCGGTAAAGAAGGGCCCCGGAGAGAGTAAAATTGGGTGATAGCAGGAGTTTGAACAACCCGGCTTCACAATCTTTAAAATCCAAGTCTTCCCATTTACATGTGTAGACTGTTTTAAAAATAATAGCTATTCCCCCGCCAGTTCGGTCAATGCGATTTTTTCCAAAGTAGGTATAGTTGGGGGGAAGAGCATATGCCATGTCAGGTCCGGAACTCTCATTGAGCCAGGTTTCAGTTAGAAAAAGGGCATCAGGTTGAAAGTCCGTGAGAATATTCAGAATATCACCCTTGTGTTTAGGGAGTGAGCGGCAGTTCAAGCTAAAAAAGGTGAAGGGAGCGAGGGATACGTTATTCCTGAAGGTCGAGGAAGGAATTCGACTAGACTCATGGCAGGGGGGGCTCAGGTAGAGGGCTGGTTGAAGGGTAAAACTACAGCAAGGACAGCTGTAAGGGGCTGTGTCCGGGATGAGGAGTAAGCAGCGGGGGTTGGGGGCAGGCCGAAGGGCCAGGAGATTATTACAAATCTGGGCAGCGGAAATTTGGACAGAGATCTTGGCCCCAGGCCCCGTCAGGCCGCGGACGGGCGCAGACGGGCTTGCCTTAGGCGCGCCTTCGGCGCGCCAGCGGCGCGCCCGCTGCGCGCGTCCGCTGCGCGTTGCGTGAGGCATCTAAATTTAAGCAGAATATTTAGAAGTGGAGCTTCTGATAGGTGGGTGACCCGGAAGTCGTAAATCACTTCCTGTTGCACTAATCGTCCCTCCACTCAATCCAAACAATTGGCGGTGGACCGGGGACACAGTGCAGGTAAGGGGAAACGAAGGAATGGTTAAAAACGTGTTAGCAGAAGACAAATCATTATTTTAAAAAGTACAATACAGGATAAGTGTTAAGACCACGGCGCGAGAAATACACAAATGAAGGAAAGCCGGAGCCCTTTGCCAGGCGCTCCTCTTCACAAGTGCTAGTGCAAGTACAGTGTATTTACAAGTGCTAGTGCAAGTACAGATTGTTAAAATGGAGCAGAAGCAAATTTCAGACAGTAATAGCAGCGAAAAACGGAGCCCTTTACCAGGCGCTCATCAGAGCCAAAGACTAGCAGAAACTGCCACCCGTCAAGCGCGTCCGCTGCGCGTTGCGTGAGGCATCTAAATTTAAGCAGAATATTTAGAAGTGGAGCTTCTGATAGGTGGGTGACCCGGAAGTCGTAAATCACTTCCTGTTGCACTAATCGTCCCTCCACTCAATCCAAACAATTGGCGGTGGACCGGGGACACAGTGCAGGTAAGGGGAAACGAAGGAATGGTTAAAAACGTGTTAGCAGAAGACAAATCATTATTTTAAAAAGTACAGTACAGGATAAGTGTTAAGACCACGGCGCGAGAAATACACAAATGAAGGAAAGCCGGAGCCCTTTGCCAGGCGCTCCTCTTCACAAGTGCTAGTGCAAGTACAGTGTATTTACAAGTGCTAGTGCAAGTACAGATTGTTAAAATGGAGCAGAAGCAAATTTCAGACAGTAATAGCAGCGAAAAACGGAGCCCTTTACCAGGCGCTCATCAGAGCCAAAGACTAGCAGAAACTGCCACCCGTCAAGCGCGTCCGCTGCGCGTTGCGTGAGGCATCTAAATTTAAGCAGAATATTTAGAAGTGGAGCTTCTGATAGGTGGGTGACCCGGAAGTCGTAAATCACTTCCTGTTGCACTAATCGTCCCTCCACTCAATCCAAACAATTGGCGGTGGACCGGGGACACAGTGCAGGTAAGGGGAAACGAAGGAATGGTTAAAAACGTGTTAGCAGAAGACAAATCATTATTTTAAAAAGTACAGTACAGGATAAGTGTTAAGACCACGGCGCGAGAAATACACAAATGAAGGAAAGCCGGAGCCCTTTGCCAGGCGCTCCTCTTCACAAGTGCTAGTGCAAGTACAGTGTATTTACAAGTGCTAGTGCAAGTACAGATCCCAGGGCCAGAAAATTAAATGCTACTGGTGGGCATGCAGCACTGCTTGCACCACCCACCAAAGTAGCCTTTCAAACCTGTCTCAGGCCTCTGCCATCGCAGGGCCTGTGCGCGCAGTTTACTGCCGCTGTGACATGGCACATGAAGTGATTGCCACATCTGTGACTCCCCTTTTACTACATATCAGTCACCTCTAAGGTAGGCCCTAGCTAGCTCTATGGACAGGGTGCAATGTAGGTAAAAGGTAGGACATGTGCCTTAACTGTATGGCATGTCCTGGTAGTGACAAACAGCCATTTTGGTTTCTCACTACTGTGAGTCTGCCCTCTCATAGGAATGCATTGGGGATTCCCTGATATGTGCTTCAGTGGTAATTCCTGACATGAGTGGAGTAGCATGGCCAAGTTTGGTATGTTTGGAATAGTGGTAACAAATGCTGCGTATGGTTCAAAAACTACAGCTAGGCACTTAGCCAAAAAAGGGTAATTTTTCGCTACGAAATTGAGGTGTGTCCATGTTACGTTTTGCGCCGTTTCCTGTCGCGGGCACTAGGCTGACCCACACAAGTGAGGTACCATTTTTCTCTGAAGACTTTGGGGAATGTGGGGTGGGTGGAAATTTGTGGATCCACGCAGATTCCAGAACTTTCCACCAGATAAATATGGGGAAAAAGTGTTAGGGTTAAAAAACTACAGCTAGGCACTTTGCTTAAAAAGGGTAATTTTGCATTGTGAAAATGTGGTGTGTTCACGTTGGGTTTTGAGCAATTTCCTGTCGTGGGCACTATTCCTACCCCTACAAGTGAGATACCATTTTTATCGTGAGACTTAGGGTAATTCAGATTTGTAAAGGAACTGTTATTACCTATTGACTTTCTATGCATTTCTGCCTTCCAAATGAAAGACATTGTGTAAAAAAGAAGTCATTCTAAAAAATGACTGATAATTCTCATGCTAGTATGAGTATTCCCAAATTCGGAAATGTGCAAATATCTACTGTTTCTAAACTCTATATTTTGTTCCCATTTCAGAAATACATAGGTGTCTTTCATACCGATTTTTCCATGTACACATTTTTACAGAATAATTACTATATACCCAGTACATAATAAAAAACCATTGCAAGTTGCTGCTCAGTTTTTGGCTCTGGGTTAATCGGGTTCTTGGTGAACCTACAAGTCCTATATATCCCCACAACCAGTAATGTCCAGCGGATGTAACGGTATATAGCTTTCAAAGAGCTGTCATAATTAGAAGAAGTTACAGGTGAAAACGTTGACACAAAAGGCGCTTTTTTTCAACAAGTTTTCAATTTATCCTATATTTAACTGTTAGTTTCTATAAAGAAACCTTGATGGATCTACGCAAATGACCCCTTGCTGAATTCAGAATTTTATCTACTTCTTTAAAATGTATAGCTTTCCAGGATCCATTATTGCTTTTGTACCCATTTCTACCATTAACTGGAAGGAGGTCGAAAGCACAAAAAATAGCAAAAATAGGCTATGTCCCAGAAAAATGCCAAAACTGTGTAAAAAATGTGGGGTTTCTGACAAAAGTCTGGTATCCCCTAAAAGCTGGGAAAATGGTGATTTCAGCCCCACAAACCCTTTTTTGATAACACATATGCTTTCATTTGCAGCCCGTTTTTCCCATTTTCACAAAAAAAAACGATATTTTGCTGTATTTTGGCTCATTTCTGTGACCCCTCCAGGGGAATCCACAAACCCTGAGTACCTTCAGAATCCCCATGATGTTGGAAGAAAAGGACGCAAATTTGGCGTGGATACCTTATGTGGTCAAAAAGTTACAGGGGCCTCAGCGCGCACTACCATAAATAGCCAAAAAAGGGCGTGGCACAGGAGGGGGAAAAGGCCTGGCAGCGAAGGGGTTAAAGAGGAGAGGAGAGACCCCGGTGAGTGGGGCTTAGAAGGCACACTGTGTGTGCCGGTGTATTCTCACAGCTGCGCTGCCAGATTGCAGGCAGCTGCAACGTTGGGGGCATTTTGTGTCTATGGAGAGACAAGGGTGAGTAGCACACCCGCCCCCATTTTAGTACGGGCCTTTTGGGGCTATTACTCTGCTGCATCAGCAACTAGGTGGTCTGTTGGAAGGCCTCATACTAAGAGAGAGCCCTGACTTTGTGGGACAAAGGGCATTGTGGGGAAGCCCAAGACTGGCCCCCGAGGTTAAGGCCAGCCAGCCTGATGGTCGCCCCTATGTTTAGGTGTGGCCTAATGTGATTAGATTGTGTGGTGTAACATTGACCTATTGTGCAGTTTCTGCCTAAGAGGGGCCAGGATGGGTGCACCCCTTTCAAGTGTTTTCTAGTGGGAGCACTGAGGATGGTGGGCATGATGTGTTGTTATGAAAAACTGCCTTTCTGCTGATTATATTTTTCATCATATGCTAAGTAATACTATGATGTCTGCATAATGGTTTATGCTATGGTGGTAATGTGTGCCTAATGCATTTGTGCTACGTACAAGGTTACCAGTAGTTATTGGCTGTTTTCACTACCTGTGAATTGTGAGGTTCTGACAGTGGCCCAGTTGGCCCTGTAAGTGTATAAAATCCCTGTAAAGTAATACCTAGTGCCATGTGGCACAGTGTATATATGTGATTGCGTTCTAACGTGTTTTATGAGTAAATCAAAGGCTATTTTTTATATAACCTTGTGTGGAGTTTCTTTTGTGGTGTGCCTAGTGTGTCGCTGCTCTGTGAGTGTGTTGCGCAAATGTTTTACACATTGCCTCCGGGATAAGCCTGGCTGCTCTGCCAAGCTACCAAGGGGGTGAGCAGGGGTTATCTTCAGCGTGTAACTCCCTTGCCCTCACTAGAGTGGTGGTTTCTGCCTGGCATAGGCGCTTGCCCTAGCCAATCAGAAATCCCATTTCTAACAGTCAACATTCCACAAACAATTATAAATGTAAACATGTGCTCATAATAACGCATACTCACTGTCAGGCATAAAAATAGAGGGCCTGATTCACAAAGTTAAACTTGCACTTTTGTGTAAGGTACGATTTTTGCAATTTACAAAGCTACTGTACGAGTAGTATCTTTATGACTGCCTATCTTTTTTTGTAATTCTCTTTCTTGTTTTAAACAAAACCACAGCATCCCTCTTGAACACCCCCAACCCACCATGTAAGCTCACAATCACCATTATATAAATGGCAGTAGGCCACTGGTATCGCAGATATCACCATACAGGTAGAATGTCTTTTTTACATGGGCTCAGCATATCAAGAGATCTCTATGTGTCCCTCAAGCAGTCTGTTCCACATCGTATTGCGTGTCAGTTTCCTCAACAGGGTCCTCTATTTCCCTTTGTATGCTAATATCCACCATGTTCCATTCCATAAGACCTTCCTGACCAGAGTTCCTGTAAGTCAGTTCATGACATACACCACACACTGCCAGGACCCAGCGGGCTAGTTCTCTCACCCATTGCCTTTTAGTGGACAAGCTACTCAAAATACTCTTCAATGCAATGCATTTCTTAGCCAGCACCATGACTTTAGTGTGTTAGAGCAGGGCACAGATTCCTGTGATATTAGTTTTGTGTTGCCAAGCATATCCAGCAGTGCCTGGTTCAAGAATTGAGTGTCCGGTTCCTGTAGGAATCCTGGCCATGCCGTCCGTTATGCTGCCGCCAATCCAGCGCATGCCAGGAAGCATCTGCTGGCCACTCCCCACCTGTTGCAAAAGGCCACGCACCCAAACATTATGCCATCTTAATACAGATCTCCCAAGCTCTGGGGGGTTGCATCCCCAGCTCTGTTTCTTAGAAAGAAGTGTGTTTCAGGACAAATCCCCGTACTCCAGGGGACCAATTGGTGTATATAAATATATATCTGTAGTAGCCTCCGTCTTCTTTGCACGCTTGATCACAAACCTCTATGATCATCTGGATCTACAATGGCAGAGTACCCCTTTTCTTCCGAGCCACCAATGGGATCACCAGTAACTGTATAGGATGTGTGAGGCATCTCAGAATCTGCACTACCAGACCTATACCGGATCTATACTCCCCTCTCCTCGAACTGCAGGAAAACATTCCGAAGATGGGCAGCCCAGAAATATACTTTAAAGTATGGTGCCTGTACACCCGTCATCCCACAAGTGCTGCAAGACATCTAGGTTAATCCTGGCCCTTCCGGTGCCCAAGTATAGTTGTCTAACCAAGCCATCTAGCCTGTGGAAGCATGCCTCCGGTATGCTCTTTGGCATATGTTGCAATATATATAGTACTGTAGGTAGTATTATCATTTTACTGATCGCTATATGCCCCATAAGCGACATCGGGAACCTAAACCATCTGTGAATACTATGCTTCAGGCTGGTAAGGAGTGTGTCCACATTCAAATCGTACACTTCCGCCATGCACAAGATCAGGTATATACCCAAGCACTTGACCGGCGTTGTCTGGAGCCTTTTTAGGAAGACCCTCTTCTAGCACATAACCATTAGTTATAGGGTACAGGACTGACTTATCCGCATTCAGCCGGAAGCTCAAGTTGCATCCAACTTCTTGTATCATATGTTCCACTTCCTTCAGCGTGTCCCCTGGGTCTCTGACTGTTAGAAGTATGTCATCAGCATACAAGGATATGATCTCATGCCTGGTACACACTAGTATGCTGTCTTCCCCGTGGCTGGAGCGTATCCCCTGTGCCAGTGGCTCATCACTAAGGCAAATATCACTGGAGATAGGGGGCAGCCCTGCCACATTCCTCTTTCCACTGCCCAGCTATCTGATAATCTATGACCCACATTCACTCTAGCTTTACTGCCTGTATTGAGGAGTCCCACCCATTTCCGGTAGTCCACCCCCAGGTCATATTGTAGTAATCCACTTTTCATGCAGAGCCAATCCACCGCAATAAATGCCTTGTGGGTTTCCAAGCTGGCTAGGGCACACTGTTTGCCTCCTTCTGTGGCCTGCCCTAGAACGAAGAACACCTTGTGGATATTAGTTGATGTTGTGCAGCCTCCTACAAACCCAGCCTGCTCTGGGTGTATAATCACCTCCGCTGCCTTCTCTAACTGGTGGTCCAGGATCTTTCCCAGGATCTTTGTATCTACATTAATCATGGACCATGGCCGATATGATTCACAGTCCAATGGATCCCTCCCCGGCACCACTATATACACCTCCCATGGTGAGTCCGTCAAAATTATCGTCTCCATTGCTTCTTTGTATATTGCTAACAAGGGGGCACACAAGAGGTCCAAGCAAGTCTGGTAGAGGTCTACTGGTAATCTATCTTGTACGGGTGGCCTCCCCATGCTCATATTCTTGATCACCCATTTGATATCAGTCTCGTCTATCTGGATATTTAATAGTGGAAGTGCATCCTTATCAACCTTGGGCAGATGCGCCTCATCTAGTACCCTCTCGATGCCCGCTTCGTCACCCTGCTCCTGCTATGAGTTCAGTGCAGAGTAAAATTCCACATACCTCTGTAGGATATCCCAGTGTGCCGTGAGGACCTCCCCTTTAATGTCCTTAATGGTTACCAGAGTATTACTTCCCTTATCCCGGTTAACGAGCCATGCCAGTAAGTGTCCTGCTTTGTACCCCTGTTCATGTAATAGTTTGATCTATGTTCTGTAATCGTGCTTCCCCAGCATGTCCCTCGCTTCCGCAAGTCCATCAGGTGCTGGCGTGCCTCCAATATCTCTGCTGTGTGTGGGGCCTGCCTGCTTATCTCTGATATGCGGTGCTCCATTTTAGTAGCTCTTACCCGAACTATAAACTGTGCCCCAACCCACCCCCTCCTATGTGGCCAGTCCCAACCTGGCCTCCACAATTGACACAATTGGTGTCATTCATTCCCCAACATGATACACTTGTTAATGCCCCACCTACTGGGCAGCTTCTGTGGCTCCCAGTGAGGGGCACCCCAGAGACCGCTACCACTAGAACCTACATACAGGAGGATAAATGAACTCAAGTTTTGACAAAACCCTCTCTTACCAAAACCGGCAATCGGAGTATTCTCAGTCCTTCTGGTAATTACCCCTCTCAGGTTGCTGCTCATATGTTCATATCATTAGCACCACCACCCTCTAAATTGTCATGCAATGCAATTAAACAAATATTTGAGTGCCCCCTTCAAGCGCTCTGTTCAGTTTCTTTCCACAAACTGCATAGCATCCTCTGTGTGATCAAAGCAGTGTTGCTTCCCCTGTATATCTATCCGGAGGTGTGTCTGAGGTAATAACGCATAGGCTAGACCACGATCCCTCAATTTCGTATTCACCTCTACAAATGTCTACCTTTTCTTCTGAGTCGCAATGCCATAGGTCAGATAGAAGGATATTCTATTTCCATTATACTCTACTGTATCTTGCTGGCGGGCTGCTGTCAAAATCTGCATCTTGTTTTTCAGCATTCTAGCTATGATCGTACTTGGTGGCGCATCCAGCAGCAATCTCTTTCCCAGTGTCATATGTGCTCTGTCCACCTGCATGCCCTCCAGCCCTTCGAAATGTGGCAAAACAGTGGGCAACCAGTTCTCTGCATATTGTTCCATGGGTGAGGTCTCAGTCCTTTCCATCAGTCCCAGTATACACACATTACCTCATCTTGACCTGTCTTCCAGGTCTGCTAGTTTATTTTCCTGCTACTGCAAGCACCTCGCATGCTCTGCGAGCTGTCAGGAGTGGGACCCCAAAATGTCTTCTGTGTCATCTGCTCTAGTGCTCAATTGTTTCAAGTGGTCACTCATTTTGTCCATGTCTTGGTACAGTACTGCTACTATGGTTGCCACCCTATCTATATTTTCTTTGCTCGCTTTGTTTTCCTTCAGGATCAGTTACTTTAATTTTAGGGTGGAGAATGACTCCATGTCCCCAGCCGGGTATGCATCAGTGTGTGCCGTGCACTGCGCCATCTGTGTACACACAGATAATTACAACACTATTAAGAAACACCATGGACCCAGGCCACATGGGTAAAAAACGTCAGACATAGTATTCTTTTGGCAAGGAATCAACTTGTAAAGCAACACCACTGGACAATGTAATTAATGATAGGCGGTCCTTATGCAGGCACTCCCACACACTCACTCAGCACTGATAGGTGGTGCCACGGATATCAGGCAGGTCCACATGGAGTGCACTCGAACACACACACACACACGCACACACACACACACACACACACACACACACACACACACACATACACACACACACACACACACACACACACACTGCACTGGCATGCAATGCTACTGATATTTGGCAAGTCAGTTGATGTACAATGCAGATCCTGTGGACCAAGCCCTGCATCACCTTCTAGCTAACCTCGCCTACCCTACACCCACAGTTTGGAGATTGAGAACCCTCCCCCTGATACCAGGCCGATTGCTGCCTGAGTCATAGTTAGTCAGGGTCCCAGGGAAGAAGGTGGGGGTAGGTAGCAGGGCTATTAGAAGGCAGTCGACAAATGGGGGTTTGGCCACCCCTCGGAAAGTTCACCCACAGGGTGTGGAGCAGAAGCTGGCTGAGCGCGATAGTCGTTCACTCAAAGGATTCCACAATGTACCTTACGGTACCAGTCCAGTTGTGTGAAGTAACCAGGGGGAGTCATGCAGTCTCTTGAACAGCTCCAAATCGCTCTCTGAAGCGTTCCTCAACCCAGCCAATCACTCTCACCACCCAGGCCTGATCCGGACAATACTACCTGGCAACACAAAGTTGTCAGGCCTGGTGAGGAGAGGGAAGTTGTTCCGCCGCACCGAGGGCACAAGAGGAACAATCAATGAATTGGGAATGAAATAGGGGAGCCTCTCAGAAGAAGGCGGTACCCCGTCAGACACAAGTCGATAAAAGTAACACCCAAGCAATCCAGGCACAACGTCGGGTGCCCATTGATACAAGTCACACCAGACAACTCCGGTCACATACAATGAAGAGTTGCACTCTAAGTACCTCTATGGAAATGGCACAACGTCTGGTGCATGTTGATCAAAGTTGCACCAGACAGTTCCAGTCACACACAATAAAGAACCCCAAACTTAGTACCTCCCTGGAAATGAGGCACAACACCTGGTGGAATTGTTACGGGTCACACCAAACAATTCTAGTCGCACAAACAGACACAAGTTTAGCAGTGCCGCACGAGGTAGAATGAGGCACTACTAAGGGCACACCCACCCTCCCTCCGAAGATCGCAACCTGTAAATTGGACACCATGTGCAATGAGCATGCAGTCGGCATACCGTACGAGAGAGATGCGACATGATCGACGAAGCGGGCCACGCTGGATCCTGCAGCCAGTGAATCCGCTCACCTCCAACAAGACACTTGTTCGTTTTGAGGTCCCCACAATGCTGGGGCCACATTCCTTGAATGCAGGCAATATGTTTGGGGCTCAGCACCAGGCAATCCGGTTCCCAGGCACAATTCTTAATTCAACGCTCATGCTGGGCTACCAGTTGGGATCCAGCAGACGATGTGGGCAATTAAGATGGCACAAGTAGATGGTGTGGGTCCCTTGCAGCAAGTCTTTGATGCCTCTGAGACTTCTACAAGAGACCTGGGAGCAAGTGAACAAGCCCTTGGAGAGCACACTTCAGGGTGTTACACAGCATCAGGTAGTCAGCCCAGGCCAGCCACTATTGAGGAAGGGTGCATGGTCCCTCTAAATGGCAGTAATCCTCCTTGTGTGCAACAGATTCTTCTGGTCAAGGATCTCTGGTCCCACGTCCCCACAAGTGTATCTCTACCTTGCTGATGGATGGCACCAGTCGTTATACTGCAGTGTGCCTTAAAAGTTGGGGGTGGTTCAGATGGTTTCCCTTTGAACCAGAGATGTCTCCCCTAAATTTCAGTCCTGATTGCCATGAGGCCATGGAATACAGATCTTAATCTTTAGTTGGGCCATGATCTTGCTCCCAGAGGCCAAGTGTTAAAATCTTTCCCTCCAATCTATCCAGCCAAGCCCTAAAATGACAGAGGTCTGTCATTCTAGTTGCATGCCCAATGTTTGTAGCTGTAGCTGGGGAATGTGCATATGTGCTCCCCCAGCCTCCAGTTTGAGATGGAGTCAAACTAAAAGGCACACAACGAGTTTTAGAGCAGAGAAATGCCCACTTTCTAGAAGTGGCATTTCTAAGGTATTAATGACAAAACCACCTTTACCACAGGAGAGGGTTTGTCATTGTGATTCAAGATTAGGAGACATTATGAGACTGCTTCACTGCATCCACTATCACAGCCTGAAGTAATTTCAACCATTCCCCCATGTTAACCTATGGGAAGAGCAAACCTCATAGGTAGGGAAAACACACATGGGTATTCTTCCCTACCTGAGCAGGGAACACACCTGTGTACCTGCCCTGCCTTTCACCTACCACTTGCGTCATCCCTCAGGACTTACCCCAGGGGAGCTCTAATGGTAGTGAAAGGTCCCCTCAGGATGGGCCAGCGGTTTAGAAAGGCCAACCTTAGCAGAAGTGCAATTGCGCACACACAGGCTTGCAATGGCCATCATTTAAGTAGCTCTTTCTAACAAACGTAGGAAGGGCATGTGCACTCCCACTCTCACACTCTATTTACAGTGGAAAAGTGCCCAAAGCCCTATTCAAGAAAAATAAAAGAAATTACCTCTTCATTGCAGTATTGACCTGTATCTTTCTATCGAGTGATTCTGAAGAATTCATTCTTCCATTGAAGCCAATTAAGAAACGCCTGTATAGAATTCATTAAGGTATGTCATGATATTTACTGACATTCGTTGTGTTTTCACACTATAGTTAAAAGAAGGGAATAGATTACTATATTCCAGCCTAAGGACTTATCTGCACGTTACCAAATACAATAAGGATAAATGGAATGCAAATAACGCATTGCTAATGTTATTTCTGTTAAATAACGTAGAGGCTTTCAGCCTAAAAAGAAATTAGGCCTTATGTATATATGTTTGATGAATAAAGTGACGAATGCATGATAGGATCCCAAGACTAGTAACATGTAGAAATGTCCCCCTTTCTCTTGCAATTATACAGCCTAAGATGTCATAAATACAACAAGACTATTTTTATTAAAACAATTGGAAAGATTTTATAAATGTATAAATGCATAGAAATAGACGTTGAATAAGAAAGGTGTAAGTAACTACATCAGATAGAGCACACTGCCCTGAGAATAATGCCTAAGTTGTTAAATTAAAAGAAAATGTAAAAAAATACAGGAATGTATCTATAGATTGGTTATTAGTACAATGTTTATGTTTTTATTTATACTGTGTTTTAATCTTGAATAATTATTGTCCTGAAGAAGGTGACGATCTTTTCTTACACCGAAACGCTGCGTCGACAGATTTTTTCTTAATTTTCTTAATTTTATTATGTACAATGCATGTTTTTAATAAAAAGTGATGAATAATGTTTTTAATAACTTGTGCTAAAATATTTTGATGAAATACTCTGCTGATTAATAAAATAGATAAACAGAACATTCCTTTTGAACTTGTTTTGTGTTTAACTATGGGGCATTGTGTACAAATCAAAATGTAAATTTGGTAACTTGGTGTGATTAGACCTTGTGTAAAAGCTTGTTCATAAAGGTTCCAGGGTGATCCAGATATAACTGGACAGATAATTGGGGTTGAAGATATTGATCTTTTCCCTCTAGAGTTAAAGGAAAAGGGAAGTTTGTTTTGTTTACATGTGAATACCCATTCCCTTTCTAAAATAAGGGTACCTCCTACATCACCTTTCATAATATTGCAGACTAGGCAATTTACAAAATTATGTTTGTCTGAGATAGGTTCTAAACCCTATAGGCTTTTTTGTGAGCTTATACTAGCCTGTCTCAGAGGTTTTGGCCTTGTTAGAATACAAAAAGTAGTCTTTCTAGTACAAAAGTATAATTATTTACAAAATGACATTGGGTTTGAACAATTTTCTTGATATCATTGTATTCTTCAAATGGCTTCCCAGCAACACTTGCAGAGCCATCACCTATATACTTATCATCTATCAGCTGGAATAACGCAACAGACTCTATACTGAAATCAATGATCAACTGACCAGAGAACTCCAAACCACACAAAACTCAGCTGCAAGTCTCACTCTCAACCTCTAACAGTCACTCATATCACACTGCACCTCAAAGAGCTCCACTGACTCCCAGTCATCAAAGGAGCACTCTTCAAACTCCACATGTACACATACAAAGCCTTACACATTGCCTCACGTACCTCAAGAACTGCATACACTTCCACAAACCTTCCGGTCATATCTGTTCAACTGGACTCCTACTAGTACACACACCCCAGCATAACCAGATCCAGATTAAGGGGCTGTGCCTTTTCCTACTTCGCTCCTCAAACCTGGAACAAACTGCCTCTTAAAATTAGAGCCTCCTCTTTAGGTCTTGAAGTCTGGAAGAAACTGAAGACCTGACTCTAGATGTGGCACTGACCCTGGCTTAGCCCATCCATCTGCTGCTTCAGAGCCAGGATACCCTCCTTGTGCTCTATACAATTACACATAACATAGCAGTGCCAAATTATGTTACACAAATCAGGTGGGGAGGTCAACATACTCAGCAAGCTGTCATAGAATGGATTGATAACCTGCTACGATTGGTCTACCAGGGTGCTTTGAAACACTTATATGTATTTTGGGTACAGTGTAGAAAGCAGGAATAGAATTTGCAGAGATTAGCAAATTCTTTTTCACTGAGCCAGGACCTATTTGCATCAAATTGTGAATTTCCTTGTGAATGAGTTTAGTGGGGTCATTCATGGGAGACAGGATTTGCAATGCTTCATAGTAGGGTTTAGACAATTAGATTTTATATATTCATTTTTTCCAAATAGAACATGGAATTCGGACAGTATGACATTCTCAAGTATCAATATTTCATTTGACACAGTGTTAGATGGAGGAAACAATATAAAGGCACCATGTAGACCAGTTGCCTTCAATTGGGGTTCAGTTTCATGTTTCAATAAAAAGTATTGCAGGCCTCTTGTTCTGAAAAATAGGATTGTAGGAAAGTAAGATCTCTCTTTTATGGTAACCTCCACTTTTTGCCAGGTGTCACTATGTTTTGACTGTAGTTTGCTGAGATCCTGCTAATCAGGACCCAAGCATCTGTACTCTCTCTCCTAAAATGGCTTTGGTAAGTACTTCTGTACCTCCACAATTGGCTACTGGTGTACCCTTATAAGTCCCTAGTATATGGTACTAAGGTATCCAGGGAATAGGTACACCAGGGGGCTCCCATAGTCTGCCGCATGTATTGTGCCGCCCATGGAAATCTACTTAAACTCTGACTACAGACCTGCCATTGCAGCCTTTGTGAGATGGTGCTTGCACCACCTCTCACAATAGATATAATTGTCCTTATATCTGAGGTAACTGCACTTAAAACCTATAAGTCACCCATATAGTAGGCCCTTCAGTCCTGAGGGCAAGGTGAATGGTTATAAGCGTGAGGGTAACCCTGCATGAGCAGGACACACCTAAAAACCCCGTAGTCAATTTTCCATGCTTTGTAAGTGCGGTCAGCCATTTTACGGCATATAGAGATTACGAGATGTCTAACTAAATATTGGCTGTGCCAAACTTGGTCATGTTTGGTATCAAACATGTTAGAATCATAACCCAACAACGATTCTGGGGGAGCCCCCTGTATTCCTGGTAACAGCCTTTCAGGGTCTGCCAGCAAGCTGGTGCTGCTGCAAGCCACAGACACTGTTCTGCCCTCCTGCTGCTGAGCTGAGCTCAAGCTGGGGAAGGTAGAACAATAGGTTTCCAGTCACCGGAAGGTGTGAGCACCTCCCAGACAAGGCTTAGTGTATTGGCCTGGGGTGGGACGCTTCCCAGCACCACCAGACTGCATAGAAGGGCACATTTGGTGCCCTCCTTGCATACACCGGATTGAGCCAGTTCAGGAACTCTTGGTTCCCACTCTGGCGTGAAACTGGACAAAAGGCAGGGGATTATCCTCCCCTCTGTCCAGCACCTTCTCTGGGAGCGATCCCTGAGTCGTTCCAACCCTTTAAGAGCTAATGGGTGGGTCCTCAGATTAGTCATGGAACGTGCCTCACCTCTGTGTCCAAGTGTCCAAGACACTCTTCGACCTTCTGGACACTTGGACTTTGCCTGGAACCGAGACTGCATCAAGTAAGATTCCTGCTTCTCCTGGTCTCGCTGTTCTGAAAGTATTCTGCCTCGCCTGTGGCTGTGCTTCTCTCAGGCTCTCTAGGGACCTGTGGGTATCAAGGACATCCAAAGTAAGTCACACCCCTGCATCTGCAGGCACTGCTTTGAAGCTGACAAGTCTGCTGCTCCTGTCATCCTATGGACTTCCCAAAGCTCAGCAACACAGGTAGTGGATCTGTGGCTCCCTGAAGGCCTGACCTGTCTTTTCTACAATTTAGAGGACAGTATCCCTCGTTGGAGCCGCTGGGTCCAAATCTCTGTGCTCCGCGTCAAATTGCCATTGCAAAGACTTTTTGGCTCTGCTCTCCAGAGATCTTTGGACTACAAGAAGATCCAGCCTCCAGCATATTTCCCCTGAAAGATCAGCATCCTCCCAGCATCCCTTGAATTGTGGGCTTCCATCTTTGGTGAGCTGCCTGGGGTTCTCTTGTGACCCCTGTGCCTTCGGCCTCTGGGCCCTTTTGATTGTCTTATTTTGCTTTGGTGGGCTCCCCTGTTTGCTCAGGGCCTGCTCTGACTCTCCTGCATGTGGTGAGTCCCTCTGACTTTGCTGGTCCCAACAATTGCATCTTTTCATCTTCCACACCAGTTGCAGCTACCAAGGCTTGTTGGTGCCCCTGCCGGACACTGACCACCTGGACTCCAACATTCGATGTGGGGCAGCTTGTGTATGGCTCCTGGTCTTTCTCAGCATCGCCTGGTCCTCACAGCTGCAGCGATAAGGTCCTTTCCTGACTTCAGAATTTCCTACCAAGGGTTGGGCATTGCACTTCCATGCCTCCTGGGCACCTCCGAGTAGCATAGACTGTGTCCCCTCTGCTTGCAGGTTCTCCTCTTCAAGAATCCACCCTTGGATTCCACCGGACTTCTTCACTGACTTCTTTAGAGGCCTTCCTTCCTGAGTCACCCATTGTTGTCTTCGAGAAATTCCGACGTACACTTTAACCCTATGCACCTCGTTTCCCTGGTGCAGATAACCTGGCTCCTGGGGCATCCATGTCCTCCAAAGGGTTTCTTTGGGGTCCTCTGGGAAGGGCCTTTTGTATTTAAAAATATAACTGCATGTTTTCATTGACATCTATTGGACACGCTGCTGTGTTTCTCCTCTGCACATCCTCCTTGAGGTTCCTAGGTACTTACCATGGGTGGTTCCTGGTTCTCCAAGCTCTTCTAAGTCCTTTGGTCGAAGTACTGTTCTCCTTTGCAGTCCGCATTCCACTTATTTAGTATATGGTTTGGTCTACCCCTGGAAACCAGTGCATATATGTGCTACTTACCTGATTTCTTTGAAGTATTCTTAAGTGTATTGTTGATATCTCCGGAGAGGAGATATACCAAGTGATAGTGATTGTGTTGTGTGATAAATAGACTTTATTTCATAAACACTGTGTGGTTCTCTGTCACCTAATCTACATTCTTGATTAAATGTGGTAAAGTAAGCTACTTTACAGCCCGGGAATGGACCACCTCCTTCCTCTCCGGCAGAACCCAGAGCGTCCGCCTCCCCGCATTCCGATCCGAAGCCTCCGAAATCATCTGCGGCGTACTCCAGGGTTACTCCCTCAGCCCGACACTGTTCAACATTTACCTGGCCCCGCTCGCACACGTCGCCAGACAGCACGACCTCAACATAATCTCCTACACGGACGACACTCAACTGATCCTCTCCCTCACCAAGGACCCCATCACCGCCAAAGCCAACCTCCACGAAGGAATGAAGGTCGTCGCCGACTGGATGAAGACCAGCCGACTGAAGCTGAACACGGACAAAACAGAGGTCCTCATCCTCGCCTCTAACCCTTCAGCCTGGGACGACTCCTGGTGGCCGACGGCACTGGGGGCAGCCCCGACACCCACCGACCACGCACGCAACCTGGGATTCATCCTCGACTCAACGCTCTCCATGACCAAGCAAGTCAACGCCATCTCCTCCTCCTGCTTCAACACCCTCCGCATGCTCTGCAAGATCTACAGGTGGATCCCGACAGATACAAGAAGAACAGTCACCCAGGCCCTCGTCAGCAGCAGACTCGACTACGGAAACGCCCTCTACGCGGGAGCCCCAACCAAGCTCTTCAAACGACTGCAACGCATCCAAAATGCCTCGGCATGACTGATCCTCGACGTACCATGCCACGGCCACATCACCCCCCACCTGAGAAACCTGCACTGGCTGCCCGTCAACAAGAGGATATCCTTCAAGCTCCTCATCCACGCACACGAGGCACTCCACAAGACCGGCCCAGCCTACTTCAACAAACTACTTTCCTTCTACACCCCCAACCACCAGCTCCGCTCCGCCGACCTCCCACTCGCCACCGTCCCACGCATCCGAAGAACAACCACTGGTGGGAGGTCCTTCTCTCACCTCGCCGCCAAGACCTGGAACACCCTCCCACTGAACCTACGACAGACTCAAGGCCTGCTGACCTTCAGGAGGCTACTGAAGACCTGGCTGTTCGATCAGTAGCACCCCCCCCCCAGCGCCTTGAGACCCTCATGGGTATGTAGTGCACTCTACAAATGTTGTTTGATTGATTAATTGAGTTACACTCCTTCAGGATAACCTTGAAGGCTGCTCTCCACAGCCACCCCTTTGAGAGATTTTAAGGTCATCAAAGACCACTAAAATCCCCATAAGGGTTGCCTCGATTAGTGCAAGGTGCATCACTCGTTTAAGTGTGCACCATGTACTGAGCCAGTCTCCTACAAGAATTATTCCAGATGTGTGAAAAAACACAAATCTGCAATTTTAATGTTTTCAATGTGTGATTAGATAGATTACAGATTAGCAACCCCATCTCCCTGGGGCAGGAAAGAAGAGCTGAGTGCCAATGCTCTTCAATATGATAGTTGCTCTGCCACTTTATCCCTTGCGCCCATAATTAGGCAGGCGATGGAGGCACAGCCTTGGTGTAGCCCAACCAGGAGGATGATGAGCACATGAACTCCTTCACTGGCATTGGATGGTGAGAACCGGCCGCGCACAAGTGGGCTCCCATGCTGCCCATGCTCCCAACACCCACCGACAACTGGGAGCCTGAGTGGGCATGGGCACTCTACATCAGAAGGATTGTGGCTCAAGTCTGCAGAGTAAAACAAAGGAAAAACATTATTTTCAAAGTAGAAAAGCCATTAATGACTTATTCAGTCCTCAGAGTGAAGGAGCGCCACATAAGCCCCAGGGCAGGTATAAAAGTTTGCACGTTTGCACATGTGATTTTGTGGTGCCCCCAAAGGGGCAGCGGCATCACTAACATTACTTGGATGTATTTGGTGGTCTGCAGAGTACAGTAGCCGCTGGAAATGTTTTCACCAAAGTCGCACTAAATCTCACCAGGATTAAATCCTTGACCCTGGGAGAGGTTTTGCTTGATTGAAGCATTTCTGGTGTTGAAGCTTTTGCTTGTAAGCTCTGAAGCTGGGGTTTCTGTATTGTTGTTCCAAAGCTGTAGTAGCAACATAGTAAAGGCAGAAATAAGGCTCTCGGACATCTGGCTTTAAATGTGATGCTTTATTGACAATGCTGATGGCTGACAATGCAAGGTTTTACTGCATAATAAATGCTATCGAATGTTGGCACGACCCCCAGTGACTTCAGTGGTAGATTATAACATGAATTTCATATTGGCACAGTAGTCATTGTGTTCATGGTCATTGCAATGGTGAAGTATAACATTTTCTCTGCTTTTACTAATTTGGTGACACCCTGCCAAAGCCACAGGCCTGCCCTACTGATAATGAAGCTCCCATGTATTGTGATATTTCATCCAGTATAAGTTGTGGGGGATTGTGGTTATAGGGTTCAGGACTCCTAGGGGTATAACATGATATTAGAGTGCCACCAAAGGTTTTTTTCATCTACCTGGTTGTATATATTAGCAATTAATATGCAGTATGTAGTGGTACTGCGGGTAAAAAAAGTGACTGAGCAATCATTTATTCCGTGTTGCTGTTGTTGCATACCAGTGAGCTAGTGTTACTAGCCCACACTTCTTCCCCTGAGTAGGCCATGGACTGTCCTGCTTCTCTACCCTGCAAGACTAGATTCTAGCACTTAGATCTCAGCAAAGAGACTTGTGAACGTATTACTTGTGAAGGACTCACATCCTTCGCAACTAATAAAATAATTTATTACAGTTAACACTAGCTTCACTAGTGGATAGTAAAACACTGTGGTGATACAAGGGAGAAAGTTATGAAAGCTATGTTACACTGACTGCTTCTTTTGCTGTTTCATAATCCTTGTGGCTGCTGTGTTCCTTTTGTTTATAATCTGCCTAATTTGGGAATTATGAAATAATCTAATGCTCTGATTATCCTGAGCAAAGGTAACTTTTGGAGAGCACCATGTAATAACTAAGTAAACCTCATAGACATCCTGCTGTTCAGAAAAATAGAACCAAAACCACTCGCCAAGTCATCCACCCAGACATTGACATTCCAAGGCACGACAGGAAGCAGCAACTTTTCAGTGAGATAGACATTTCAAGAAACCATGTTGAACTAGTCTTTGCACATCTTTGTGTCACTTGGATGTTCCATAACTTTATTTACCAGTGTCAATTAAGAGAATCTGGGATGGTAAGTATATGCACAAGTAAAAGGGATTTAGAAGAATGATAACATCTATCGAAATGGATCTGTGATAAAATACACACACAGTTGCAGAGTAGGCCCACATGCAAAAGTTGGTGAATACCCACACACTCCGCAATTTGTGAGTATTTACTAAAGCTTTGCAGGTAGTTTCACAACCTTGTTGTTCAAGTGCAAGACTAAATCGGATTTGAGTGTTGGATGGGTAGGAAACCCCAGAATTAGTGTTGGTGTAGGGGGGAAGAAATCTCTCCTTGGAGAGAGACAAACAAGTTACACAGTGTACATTTATTTTATAGTGACCTGTTTCATGCAACAGGGTAAACATGTACATTTCTTTACGAGTAAATGTTCTACTTTTTCATACTCTTGGAAAGCTTCCAGTTCTACACGTATTCAGAAAAACTTGCAGAAATCTTTCTGAATTTCAGAAATGTTGGAAATGAAGGCGTGGGCCTCTGTATCCCCATTTGTGAGTGTTCTTTCTTTTGTAATTGGAATCATACTGAAAAGAGCAAAACATATCTATGTTAGACATTACACACAAAAAATACTCTTTTGGGGCTGGAATGGTC
Organism: Triturus cristatus; assembly: GCF_964204655.1. NCBI lineage: Eukaryota > Metazoa > Chordata > Amphibia > Caudata > Salamandridae > Triturus > Triturus cristatus. The sequence goes on from NC_140591.1 coordinate 243,597,222, forward strand.
TGTTGATATATCATGTAAAACACTGGATGTCTAAAAAGAGATGAAAGTAAGACATCAAAGACAAATGTCTAGTTGTTTTGGCTGAACAAAGTACCCTGCAGACAAATTATTCTACATCTAGGCTTCAAAAGAAAAAAGACACTTGACCAATAGGTCAAAGTTTTCCTTCTTGCTAGTGTTAAGTGTATAAATCAGAATCTCATCTGTGCTAAGTAATACTCTAAATTGAAGGTTTTAATACAGAATATACAGATATTTAAATGTAAAAATAAAAGGGGGTTACTATGGACATTTGTAGGAAAACATGTAGGTTAATTTCCATCTGCCTTTGTAGTTGGTGAGCCCTCTTGCAATGCATGAGGAGGAAAATCTACCACAACCAAGGCAGCTCTCTATCAAAGTGACTGTCTCCACAATGGGAGGGGCCAATTGTGGAGGGGGGGGCAACTCTAATGGAAATTCTGCAAATGCTTGTAACTGATTGTCGAATGTTTGCAGAGCGCAATTGAAGTGGAACAAATTGAGGGAACTTTATCAGTGCCAATGTCATGCCTCCCTAACATGCTAGGAGTGATTCCCAAAATGCTAGGGGCACGATATACATGTTTTTTGTGAAAGTTTGGCACCCTTTCCATTGAGACTGAGAAAGATGAACATTTTAGACGAAAATAACCTTACATTAATGAAAAAATTTGACCTGACATTAACGTAGGGAATGCATATCAAAGTGAATTGCAGAGAAAATGTGCTTTCTTAAACATGCTAATAATTATCGTGCAGGATATTAATTTGCAGAAAATCTCTAATTTCTACCGACTTTTCACGGCTAGGCCTCATTTTCCTTCTTAATTTCTTCCCTTTCCCCTTTAAATACAATGAACGCACGGGTTAAAGCTGATTTACTGCTAGTATTTGACTGCAGAACTTCGAAATGTTGAGAAAAGTGCTGTATTTAGGAAAATGTATTTATTTATTTCTCACACCATATGATTTAATCTTTTTAAGACAAATGCATTTACTATGTGCTTATAATTGTCATGATTCAACCAGGAAGTTACAGATAGAAAATGTTTCATTTATCAGACTAGTCCACATGGAACGAACGCACAATGGAACACTCAGCAGCACACAGAGTAGGTTTGCAAAGGTTCTCGTGAGAACCTTCTCTAATGTAGCAGCTGTATAAACTACAGATAACACCATGTCGACTCAAGCGTTGACCGTGGGAATCGAGAGGAGAGACGACAGACCATCGGCAGGTCCTTCACCATTGGCTCGATGGGATCTAACACCCGGAGTTTGTAGCATATGTTTTCATGTCTTTATATGGTACGTGTTCCTAGCTAGAGAAGGAAGGCATTCTATGCGCCTTTTCCTTCCATACCATCTAGCACGTGACTGTGTTATTCTTGCCCGAATAACTGTAAGCTACCGCTAACAGTGATTTTCTGTTTTTTGATAATTTTATTAGGAGACTCTCTCCCTATGCTGATCATAGCTACTGCTGTGAATATTTCCTTTTTCCTGATTTAACAGTTGCTACTGCAGCTGCTGAGGAACTTGGCTGAGTTTCCAGAACTGCTGTTTATGGGTAGCTCGATCTTTTATAGCTTTTAGCTTGTTGCCTCAGAGAATCTTGCTCTTTTCAGGAAAGAACTCTTCATGTGCTCTTGGGAGGTAGGTTTAGGTCTTTTAGATTAAGAGAGGGGCTCTTTCCTTTATGGAACACACTGGGTTTTCTTGCCTTATCTTTAATCAATTGTTTCTTGATATTTCTGTAAACAGACTTATCTAACCCGAATAAAAGAAACAATAACAATTACTAATCTCTTAAATGAGAAATAAAGTTTTAAAAATTTCACCGAACCTCTTATCATTGACTGAACTTTAAAATCTTGTAAGTTAATGTATTTAAGTTGTGCTCCATTCTAACATGGTGGCAAAGAGCTGTAGACTGGGACACAGAGTTGGAGCGGAGTTGGAGATCACTGTCGTAGGTTAAGAGTTGGACTGTGTATACATTTCTCATAATTTCCATGCCATCAAGACCTTTCAGGGAACTGACTTATCAAAATATGCTGGTGGATCTGGCACTGCAGATGAGAGCAGCAAGACTGCCAACATCTGTGCCAGAGTTAGCAGAGCACCCGCTTCATCCGATGATGAAGACCAATGGGCCGCCAGTGGCTGCGCTCTCACTATGAGCAAGGCTCTCACGTGGCAGACCAGAGAGCCACAGCAGCAGAAGGAGAACCCTTCATTTTTGAGGATTTTTGGTTATGCCCTTCAGTAAATTATTCCATTGTGATTTTAACACAGGAATAGTTTAATTTACAGTTGTTTGTAAACTATCTCTGACAAAACTGTTAATTCGTCTTATTTAGCAGGTGAGCAGGTGCTTCTAAGAACAAACAGTTGATGGTTCAAGGCATCAATGCTGTCAGTAATATCATGCAAAATAATAAATGAACGTCTAATTTGAGTAGACACTCCTAGGCTGATATTAATTTTGTTTAGGTTATCCTGGGACTTTGCCAAATGCAGACTGGTCTGGAAACAGGCAGCCAAACTCTCCTAAGCCTCCTAGTAATGGTTTGTCCACAGTTTTGCATTGCATAAACATCAAGTGACATAGAGTCATGATGTCGCAGGCTTTCCACTGAGTGTGTTTTTACTTATGTAAGTCAGCGGTGGAATTTGGTGGTTTTGCACAAGAGATACCTGCTTCTTGGTTTTTACACTCCTGCTATGACCAGAGGAACTTGGTACCATGAACAAAAAGTAGGCATCACATACACTTCTTTCTTTCCAACAGGGGCGTAGCTTGGTGAATAAGACTTGTGAGCTTCAGATTTTCCGACAATCACGCTGCCAAATCATGTTAATTATTATATGGCAAGCAGTGTATGAGGGGGGCTTAAGGGCCAGTGGCAAGAGAAAGAGTGCTGATTGTGAGGGGTGCCTAAAACTGCTTTTTGTAAAATAACCATGTTTTAAGACCTTCAAAACCGACAAGAGTGCATGTGTGTGTGTGTGTTTGTCTGAGTAAGCATTTAAAAATCCCAGACGAAATTCGACAGACACCTTATTATACCAGAGTGAAAGCTCCTGTACCCAACTATGTATTAAATAATACATTTATTGGTGGGGCACACCAAACACCCCCCTTAAGCTACGACACTGCTTTCCAAGTCTAGTCACCAAATGACCAAGACAACAAAATACCGGAAGTCCTTCGTTCTTACCGTCCATAAGTACAGGAAAAATTATAGGGACAGCCATCTTCCCCTGGCTTTTCAGGCATGTCAGACAGCTGTCGCCGGGTCATCTTGAGTCTAAAGGCACCAGTTTACCTTCAGGGTTTGGATGGATTTGTGTCTGTGTACTGCATGCAGGTCTGGCTGGCTCTATGCAATGCCGAGAGGCTACATGTCAACGCATAAAGATGCTTAGCTGGACAAAAGCGGGCCACGTGTATTCTTTGAGCCATCTTATAGCCATCGCGAAGATTGGGGACATTGCCATGATCATAGAGAGAACGCCTGTCAGGGTGTGGTTCTCTGTGCTGTCTGTCAAATTTGGGGACAGGCACATTCTAACGTTAGTAACCATAGAGATGTTTCTTGGTCTTGGTTGTAATGGTTGTACATAGTGGTGTGAGCAAGTGAGTTTGCCTATTCATTCACACTAAAACCGAGCACTTGAGTAAATGGAGATTGTGACAGCCAGTCTGTATGTATATTGCGGATGATGACTATTGTTATTATATTTACAACAGCTCTCAACAGGCTGTGAAAGTCTTAGAACAAACCTCAAACACTGGTCTGGACAAGCAACTCACACCTGAATCCGAAATTACTCCATGTTTGCTCAAATCCTTTAGAAGGCCAAGGCAAGCAATCAAAATATTTTAAAGATAGTTTGTAGTAGACAGGAATTTCTCTGGTAGTAGTAAGTTGAACAACCATAATGTTTTGATAAACATAGCTAGTCCATCATAAAGAAGTCAGCCATTAAAACTTCTTTGCTCTCTTTTCTTCTTACATCCTTTTTCCATGAGAAGTAAATCCCCCTCGGGATCGCTGGAATAGTGCAAGAAATGATTGCAAATGTCTCAACCTGCTCATTTAATTTCTCTCACAGATGCATCTCTTTGTAAACCCCTGTGCTACATTATACCTACGTCAGGTATAAAGTATGCAGGGTGGGTGTTTCGTCGCAGCAAAGCCACGTAGAAGTGACGCAGCTAAATCTATGAGATTTCACTGTGCCACTTCTAGGGCGTCACTGCGTCAAATCCTTACACCTGCTTGAAGCAGGCATAAGGAGTGAAGCAGGGCTTTTCACATGGGGGTGCCCCATATGAAATGAATCATTGCTGGAGTTGCGTCTGTTTCCAGACACATTCCGGCAAGGCTCCAATTTTGCGCCTACAGATACATCAGAAATACTGACTTATCTGCAAATCCTTGCGACATGGAGCACTGTACAGTAAACATGGTGCATACATGGTGTCGTAAGGGAAAAGTGTTGCATCGCTGTTTTCCTGCAGCGATGCAACACTTTTCATAAATGAGGACCTTACTTTCTGAGGGTGGTCTCCAAGATGCTAAATGGAAATCTTGCTGTAATGGTTTCCCTTCTCATCCTTCCTATACATTTGTTAATGTATTTTTGTTTATTGACAAGCCTAATAAAATGTTTAAAAGAATAACTGGGAGTAGCTAGCTACTCTCACATACAATGCCGTAAAATAATATTTTACAAAAAACCGTCAATGAAATTAGACTTATCAACGTTTGCATCCAATAACCACATCAATACGGCCCTCTCTATGAAAATACATTGGGCTCAACTGACAGCTATATTGCTGGACTTACTTTTGCAGTCCTGCTAAATTCCAGGAGTAGGCCAGCTAGGCCCACATTGCTAACGCCACACTTCTCCACATGCCGGATTACCTAAGTAAGATTGATTTTGAACAAATTTTCAGGAGAGCATTAAAAACATGGCTCTTTACTCTTCCCTAATTCCTTAAGCATCTACCACATAGTTAGATCAATAGCACTATCAGCGCCGGGACAACTCCGTAGGAGGTAGCCGTGCGCTTTAAAAGTTTTTTATTATTATTATTATTATTTATTATTATTATTCTCCATTCTGAAAATGCAGGTATGCGCCGTATTCACATGAATGCGGCACACCCCTGCCTTTTCCCTGGCGCTGGCGCTGAGTTCAGCTGCCTAGCGCCAACGCAGGCACCCTTGGTGGCACTGGGTGTCTGCGTTGGGGGAAATGATTGTTTATATGCAGGAAGGTCTTCCTTCCTGCACATACGCAATCTTTAAATGGCGTTTTGTCACTTCTATGTCCGCTGCTTAATGCAAAGTTGCAAAACGATTTTTTTAGGGGGATTGTTTATGTGCAGGAATGGTGACCTTCCTGCATATATAGGTTTTCCCTGGTCTTAATTATGGTGCTGCCTCCTATTTATGCCACCCTTGCAGCATCAGAATCAATGGGTGTTGCAGTGGAATGCTCACCGCAACACCCATTGCTCTCCCCTTTCACGCTAAGTACAGCGTGAAAGGGTGCCTTATTTACGAGTCAGCATTAAGCCACGTTAAGTATCTTAAGGCTGCCTTGTGAATAAGGCGAAGCCCCCATCGCCACCACACCATCACTAAAAGTGACGTTGTGGTGGTGATAGGGACTTGTAAATATGCCCCTCTGGGGTACTGCAGAGTAAAACGCACATACTCCTACTGCAGTCTTTGTGAACAGATTGAATTTAGTATTCTGTTGAAGCATTGTTAGCAAATGTAATTAGCACTGTGTAACAGTTCCATTTTCTTTTCAGAAACAGGCTGGTGGTGCAGCATAATGTATTTTTTTAATCAAATTAACCAATTTCACAAAATGCCCTGCAGGAAGTAAAAAGTGAAATTTTTATGCTGCTGCAAAACGTGCTTCTCAATGCAATGCATGTACGTTTCAGGGGCATGCCATGTCACTTACCTACTTACCCTACTTAACTGTGGCAAGATGCCCCTCTGTTTGGAAGACCCAAAGCACATCATGCCGACAGCTGTTGCTAAATCAATGTTCGGGATTACATTTCCAAAATGTGTTTTCTTCGACAGAGGAAATGTGGCTCCAGTGCTAATGCTAATCCCATCAATGCCAGAACCCAGAAGTGAGTGCTAGGCCTCTGTTCCATTGCTTTAATGATACAGCAGTACACACGAAAGGTAATAAAACAAACCTGCAAGTCCCTAGACAAAAACAATAGCAATGGCTGTTCTTCCAATTGATATAAAGGAATTAAACGCATGACATTCATAACGAATTTCGTACATTATAGTCCATAGCATCACAGTCAGTGGCCATTTTAGCTTCTTTCTTTCCAGCTGAGGCTATCAGAGAAGTAATCTTTGTTTGTCTCCATTAGGAAATCTACTACACTATTTTGATATCTTTCACAGTCGTGCAGGTTTAAAGCCTCATTTACAAGCCCATTGCGCTGCTGGTGCGCCACTTTTTCTAATGCACCGGCCTTGTAAAGTCACCCTGCTTCACTTTTCATGGCCTTGTAAATATGGACTCGTTTCATGCATTAGTCTGTGTGAAAAGGACGTCCCATGGGTGTTGCTGTGGGTGTTTCCAGGCAACATCCATACAACCTGACACGTTCCTAGATTGACAATGTTTAGCGAAGGTGGGAATGCATCAGAATCCTACTCCTTCCCAGGGGAGGCATAGGAGTGGCGCAACAAGGAGACATACTTTTATTTCAACAAATGTTTTCCTCTTTCTATGCATACTGCATTCTGCATAATGCATTGAAAGATTGTTTTTGTGCAGAAAGGTTTCTCTTAATGCACAAAAACAATTATCCGGACAACGCAGGCACCCTTGAAACATGATACAAGGGTGCTTGCGCTGGCATATGGCAGCCAGTTGTGCGCCAGCGCAGGGGAAAGCACACAGATGCATTTTATTGTTCTTAATACGATGCATTCCAGTGCTTTTAAAATGACACAACTCGGCACCAGCAAATAGCATGCTGCGTCGTTTTGTAGTTAATTAGGCCCTTACACCTTATGCGCTACAGCATATGTCTTGGAACGCATATAGCTAACATTTCAATGCAGGTCTCCATTCTGTCAATTCCAGCATGGTGAGGGTTGGGCTCACAGACCTCTTTCTTTATCAGGAGCGCAGCTCCCATTTTAGATATCACGGCATTGTGCACCATAGGAACCATGTACAGTTCAAAAGACTTGTCCCTTCCATTTAATCTCATGTGCCTGTGAATCATGCCCCAAACAAAGTTCTGAGTAACCAGAAAGAGGTAGTAATAACGTGTCAGTCAGCTCTGCCGATCAGGATAAGACTTGGTAGACTATCTACATATTTTACTTCAGGAAGGTTCCCCCTAACACAGCAGAGAAATATGTGGCCACTATTACACTGGGAGAAAATATATACCCAATGATTGGCAAAATGGTTCATGACACAGTAGAAAATACCATGGCGTTGATGATTCAACCAATTCCTTCAAAAACTAACAAACTCATCAAAATGCCACTGATTGACCCCGAGGGTTCCACCAAGAAGAAAAAAAGAAGGTTCCGGAAAGCACACCAAATGCAACAGAAAGGCCCCCCAAATCAAAACCAAGTGGAAAGCTAACAAATCCTCCTAGAGGCATGCTTTTAAAGACTGTCTTTCCAGCTAAAACTTATGATTTTAAAGCTTGTGTCCTCCTTTGAGGATCACTCCCAGGACAATGACCAGTTGTATTCCTCAGAAGAGGATGGCGTATAAAGGTCAAATGACTTGGAGGAATACCCTTCAAAGGTGAGGCTGAATCTAAGGCAACTAAAGAGGAGGAAACACATTTCAATCTGGATTTAGGGGTAATCTTGAGTGCATCAGAAAGTATTACATTTAGAGGTCGAACAAAAACATCACAATGGGTTCTTCAAACAATCCAGGGACTTTAAATGGAATTCTATGGCTCCCTAAAGAAGGTCTCCTGGTCACTTAACATCTGCTTTTCTAGCTGTTTCTATCAACATTCCGAAGTGGGATTCTGTGATGGATATCTTAGGTTTCTCAATCAGTTCCACCATGGCTGCACTCCATTTTCTGAAAGTGAGGGCTTTTTTGATAAAGAAGAACATATAAACCCAGTTTGCGGAATCAGATAACTCTGAGACAAATAGAAAGACTGTTAGGACTCACACTGATTTTCATTTGGGTGATTTTCTCTTCACTTCAGGGCCCTCTAGAAAATAAAGATAGGCCATCTACAGAAGAGCTATCCTATTTGGAGATGATTCCCCCATCAGAAGAAGCATTGTTGGAGCTTCAGTGGCGTAATCCTGGAACGGCAGGGCCATCTTTATGACCTGCAAAAATGGCCATTCCAGAGAATCATAGGCATTTTCAGCATCTAAGAGGGCCACTGCGGCCAGCAAATCTGATTTATCAGCGCAAAAAGGGTACATAGATGAAGAGCATTGGACCTGTGTGGAACAAAGCTAGTTTGTATTGGCAATATGATTTGCTTCATCAGCAGGGTGGGTAGAGATAACCTTAGCCAGGATTTTGTAGTCATGGTTTAGAAGAGACAACGACCAGTAGGATGCACACAAATTAGATGCTGTATTATGTTTCAGTAGCAACGTAATGACAACCTCCGTAAACACGGAGGGGGAAGGACCCCAACTACTTGGCATATGCTTCCAAAAGGTGGGCGGCAAGTATATGTTTATAAGCCTTATAAAATCTACCTGTAAGGCAGTTGAGTCCAGGGCCTTCGAACCATCCAGGGCATCAATGGCCTGGATAATGTTGTCGCTAGCGACGGGCTCACTAAGGAACTGCTGCTGCCGATCAGTCAAACACACAAGATGATGGAAGGAATGTTGCACAATGGCAAAACATTCACCCCCAGTCACAGATCTGGGTTTAATCCATCGTTATTTTGCTCACCACGCCACCCCAGTTCAGACATGGCCATATACAAATCAGTCTTGACCCTGTGCCTCATGGGAACAGTCCAGCCCGAACTGCCAAGCCATGTCTTCCCTGGACCGGAATCAAGCATCCTAGGACCGGTTTCTGGCTATCAGCCGTCATCAGCCAGGATAGCTTGACTCCAGTGGCGTAGTGAGCACGGGACCCACGTCTGGGCATACCCTTCCCACATAGGGTGAACAGCAAAACACACAAGATGATGGACGGAATGTTGCACAATGGCAAAACATTCACCCCCAGTCACAGATCTGGGTTTAATCCATCGTTATTTTGCTCACCACGCCACCCCAGTTCAGACATGGCCATATGCAAATCAGTCTTGACCCTGTGTCTCATGGGAACAGTCCAGCCCGAACTGCCAAGCCATGTCTTCCCTGGACCGGAATCAAGCATCCTAGGACCGGTTTCTGGCTATCAGCCGTCATCAGCCAGGATAGCTTGACTCCAGTGGCGTAGTGAGCACGGGACCCACGTCTGGGCATACCCTTCCCACATAGGGTGAACAGCAAAACACACAAGATGATGGACGGAATGTTGCACAATGGCAAAACATTCACCCCCAGTCACAGATCTGGGTTTAATCCATCGTTATTTTGCTCACCACGCCACCCCAGTTCAGACATGGCCATATGCAAATCAGTCTTGACCCTGTGTCTCATGGGAACAGTCCAGCCCGAACTGCCAAGCCATGTCTTCCCTGGACCGGAATCAAGCATCCTAGGACCGGTTTCTGGCTATCAGCCGTCATCAGCCAGGATAGCTTGACTCCAGTGGCAGTGAGCACGGGACCCACGTCTGGGCATACCCTTCCCACATAGGGTGAACAGCAAAACACACAAGCTGATGGACGGAATGTTGCACAATGGCAAAACATTCACCCCCAGTCACAGATCTGGGTTTAATCCATCGTTATTTTGCTCACCACGCCACCCCAGTTCAGACATGGCCATATACAAATCAGTCTTGACCCTGTGCCTCATGGGAACAGTCCAGCCCGAACTGCCAAGCCATGTCTTCCCTGGACCGGAATCAAGCATCCTAGGACCGGTTTCTGGCTATCAGCCGTCATCAGCCAGGATAGCTTGACTCCAGTGGCGTAGTGAGCACAGGACCCACGTCTGGGCATACCCTTCCCACATAGGGTGAACAGCAAAACACACAAGATGATGGACGGAATGTTGCACAATGGCAAAACATTCACCCCCAGTCACAGATCTGGGTTTAATCCATCGTTATTTTGCTCACCACGCCACCCCAGTTCAGACATGGCCATATGCAAATCAGTCTTGACCCTGTGCCTCATGGGAACAGTCCAGCCCGAACTGCCAAGCCATGTCTTCCCTGGACCGGAATCAAGCATCCTAGGACCGGTTTCTGGCTATCAGCTGTCATCAGCCAGGATAGCTTGACTCCAGTGGCATAGTGAGCACGGGACCCACGTCTGGGCATACCCTTCCCACATAGGGTGAACAGCAAAACACACAAGATGATGGACGGAATGTTGCACAATGGCAAAACATTCACCCCCAGTCACAGATCTGGGTTTAATCCATCGTTATTTTGCTCACCACACCACCCCAGTTCAGACATGGCCATATGCAAATCAGTCTTGACCCTGTGCCTCATGGGAACAGTCCAGCCCGAACTGCCAAGCCATGTCTTCCCTGCCGATCAGTCAGCCACACCTTCGCCACCTCTGCCAGATATTCCACTGTCTGAGCATCAGCAGCAGCCAGCCATACAGTGTGCAACTGCTCATGGTAGCACACCAGCTCCTGCTGTATACTGTAATTGTCAAGCAGTGGCCGCCCCCTGCATTCAGGAGCTCTGGGATATACCCAACCTGTTTATTGCGGCGCAGGAGCCAAGCTAGTGTACGACTAAGTCTCTCCCCCGCCCCATATCGCCTAGCTTGCATATATTTACTGAGGAAAGCCACCTCCCTCACCACAAGCTCACAGAATTCGGCCATCAGGACCGCTCAGCAGTGCTGTGAGTCGCTTGCAAGGAGATAGATTAGGATGTCACACAGAACCCCTGAATGTTTGGAAGTGATAACTCCCTACATTAGGCCTTGAAGGCCTCCCACAGTGTGGCCTGGTTATCCATGGCGCCAGCAGTAAGAGCGAAGTAATCTAAAATTGAATCGAGGAGCTCCAACTGGAAAACCTGGTCAAACAAAGCGTCACTGGAAAAGCACCACTGCTGTGGTATACATCGTATCGCTGACACCAGCAGAGCTAATCTCACTGGTGCATGGTTAGAAAGAGTGCACATCCTAGATCCAATGTGCATCTCTGGTGGAAAGAAACTAGAAATCTATCCGGGCAGAAACATTGTGGGGTGCAGGTTAGAAGGTATAAGCACCAACCGAGGCGCCAGGCGCAAGAGAGCCCGAACATGTCTAGGATATAGCGGAAGACTAGCAGGAAGTGCGGCTTGCCACCCACCTGTGACCCCATTGTGTTGACCAAGCATTTGAGCACCATTTAAAAATCCCCCACCCCACAGTATGAAATCTGTCCCCACTTAGCCTATCTGGGCAGAAACCTGATGATAAAAGTCAGGAGCGTCAACATTGGGTGCATGAACGTTAACCAGCATTACATTTTGGCAGGCCAACGCCCCCACCAATATCACATATCTACCACTATTATCTATAAATCTAACCTTGCACACAAACAAAACACTCCTATGAATAAGCGTGCATACCCCTCTTGAATAAGAGCTGTAGTATAGAAATATCAATGGTCCCCCCAAATCGAGGCAAAGGAACAAGTGTCCTGTGGTGAAAGGTGGGTCTCCTAAAGAAACCCCATTTGACACCGTGACACGTTAGGTAAAAGAGGATCTGTTTCCCCTTGCAAGGATTATTGAGGCTGCAAATGGCCAGGACATGCCTACCAGGTTGATCGCCTCTGCCTTCCTATCAGATGTCACTAGGACTTAGTAACAAAGAGTGGCAACTGGGTGGTGCACCTGAATGAATGGTGTAAGGGCCATACAACTTTTAAACAAACACAAAACAGGAAAACTGAGACAAAACTTTCCAACCCCCACCCAAACTAGAATTTAAGGAATCCAGTGAATCCCTGCATAACAGAAACAGATACCAAAAGTCAATAATTTGCCCTGGTAGAGCATGCCCCAGTTAGAAAAAATTGCAAATAAGCATGTCAGTGTCCGGGGTAGTAATGTGACAGCAATTATGCTCGTAAAAGTCCATCGCCTATGTAGGTGTGGTGAAGGTCCTGAACCTGACATCCATTTTTTTCTTTAGCAGCGCTGGGCAGAAGATGCTGTACTTGAGCCCATGCTTGCGAAGTGTGTTCTTCACCTCTGCAAATCTGTGATGGGCCTACTGCACTGCTAGCGTGAAGTCAGGGGAAATGGTGATGGCACAGCCCTGGTGTGACAGTGGGCCCCAGTTCCAGGAAAGGCGTAACATCACATAGCAACTGTGGAAATTGAGCAGAAGTGCTCTAAGTGCACATGTCAGAGCATTGGGAGGAGGGGGCAGGGACCCAGCGATCTGTGGGCTCGCTTCACCACAAAGCTATCTGTGAAGCTCGATCTGCCTAGGAATTCTAACAGAAGGCACTCAACAAAGAGGCCAGGATGTCCAATATCCATGGATTCCACCACACCCAGAATTTGGAGATTGTTCGGGCAGGAGCGTGCTTCAAGATCTTCATTTTTAGCAACCGTTGCCTTTAGCAACTTTTTGACATTTTCCAGCCTTTTCATGGCCAGTGTTGACTGGGTTCTATATCTGAGATGTGCTTTTTAGTCGCATCGAGCCATTCGGTGTGTCGATCCAGCCATCCAGACAGTAGGTGAGGGCATCAAACCCACAAAGATCAGCTGCAGAGTACCTCAGGGCTCATCCTTGAGCCCCACGCTGTTTAACATCTACATGACCAGGCTTGAAGCTATCATCAGAAGCCAGGGACTCAACATCGTCTCCTACGACACCTAGCTAATTCTCTACCTCACAGAGGAACCCACCCCCACCTAGAGTAACTTCCACAAAGGGATGAAGGCAGTTGCCACCTGGATGAAGGAGAGCTGCGTCAAGCTTATCTCAGACAAGACCAAAGTCCTCATACTGGGCTCCTTCCCCCTCTGCCTGGGATGTCTCTTGGTCATCTCCATGAACTGCTCAATTAATGCTGGTTCATCCTCCTACTTCCACATGCTTTGTCTCCTTCATAAGATCTACGCGTGGATTCCCATGAGTCCAGGAAAAAGGGCACCCATGCGCTTGTCAACAGCAGACTTGACTATGGCAACATACTCTATGCGGGCACCACCTAGAAACTGCAAAAGAAACTGCATACTTTCCAGTACGCCCCCACGAGACTCATCCTGAACATCCCATGCCACAACCACATCACCAGCCACCTGAGAGACCTTCACTGGCTACCTTTCAACAAAAGAATCACTTTCAAGCTTCAGGTGGTGATTGACTTATAGCCAGCACAGAGCTCTACCATGATTGCTGCAGCAACCTCCAGCGCTATATCAGGGCCCACCTCAGGTGGGCCCTCCTCTGAGTCTGATACAGAAGAGGGAGGCCGGAAGGTTTATAGTTGTCAAACTGGTGCTTCCAATGTTTTGGTTCGCCATGACCCATTATTGGCACAGGAGTGGTGAAGAAGCACGATGTCCTGTAATCTGTTCTGCCAGTTCTGAACCATGGGGCTCTTTGTTTGCTGTAGCCCTGAAAAGGGTTGATCTGGTGTTAATCCATTCCTTTGCAGCAACTATCTTTCACATGTACCCAGACACATCTCCATAGTCCCACTCCAGAGTAGCCCATGTTTGTATTTTCAAACTGAACTCCTGATCATATTGCAAACAAATGTCCCCCATATATTATTTATGCCTTGTGTATCTGTAAACAAAATCTTAAATGGCACGGTGGGCAAAAAAATGATAGACTGGAATGCCGTTCTGGGTAATTTTCAGTGGCTAAGATTAATTCAAGCATTTCATCCTTTATGCTTTTGTTAATTTCAGTGTGACACCTAAAGTGTTGACAGGTGTGCCCAGATGTGGGTTCAATGCCCACTGTGCCATTGGAACCAAGCTACATCTGACTGAACAACCCCAACAAGGACACAACCAATCTTTGGTTGCTTGTGTTCTGGTTAAGCTAGACTACTCCTCTTAGAGGAGGACCAAGGCTGATTTGCATATGGCTAGATCTAATCTGAGGTGGTGTGGTGGGCATAAAAATGGATTGACTTTGATGCGGCCCAAGTAAATACTAGTGGCTGAGATTTATTCAAGCATTCCATTCATCTTTTTTTTTTACTGCAGTGCGATGCCCTAGGCATGTTGGGTTATGTCCAGATGTGGGTCTTGTGCTCATTGTGTCTCTGGAGTCAAGGTGCACCCAACTGACGAGCCCTAGTAAGGACGAAACCAGTCTTGGGTCACTTGTGTTCCATATCCAGGGAGGACCAGGCCTGGCAGTTCAGACTGGACTATTCCTACTGTGGCAGGGTCAAGACTGATTTGCATATTGATGGTTGCTAACTGATGTAGCATGGTGTGCAAAATAATGATGGAATGGGACGTTGCGCTGAGTAATTGCCAGTGGATGACATTGATTCAAATATTTCATCCATCACGTTTTCTGCACTTCAGACAGAACCTAGGCCTCACACCTCAATGGAGTCAAAAACCAGGGTAGAAAAAAGGTAAGTGGTTGCAGATTGACCAAAAACAGATGGAATTATATAACCTAGTGTAAGGATGTAAGGTGTAAGGATGAAGGCGTTTGTGTCCACTGCCTGGGTTTTAACATATGGCGCATGGTCCTGCAGTCTTATCTGATTTGACTAATCCTGCAATTGATCAGATGCTGAATATAAAAAACGTAAAGTCATCCAGAGCTTGCTGCAACTAAATATGGTCAAAACAGAATATGTTCCCTCAGGCCCCTTACGCATTCATTACCAATCTAAAATGATCCACCTGTTCCCAGTAATCTTCCAAGATAGTCAATCATTTCCTATGCACATTAAATACTGGCAGTCTGGATATGTAATTTACTAGCCCGCTTCGAAGACTTATAGTGTGCGGTATCGGATAATTAATGCTAAAATTGTGCATTGTATATCAAAATGATTTCACAGCTTTAACGATTTTTTATTGAGTGAGATGTCGAGGTTGGAATGAAAATAAACCATAATTGACCATTACTATGTGCAAAGCAAAAACAGGAAATTGACAAACTCCTTTTGTCCTTGTTTGCCTAACTATTAACAATCTTAAATATCTTTTAGAGGCCGGGCGGCTGCTGTGTCGTGCAACTGCATTCTCAAGTGTATGCACCCGGACACGGCTATGGCCATTCTATTATTTTGCGATGTTCCTTTTTTTCTAGGGAAAAGAAGCTCAAATACTCCGATTCCCAATCTAAAAATAAACGTCTGAGACACTTGAGATGATTTGCAAGGCAGGGATGTCTCTTGTGGGCCTGAAACATGTAATGCATTGGAAGGTGCAATCACATCTTGCTCTAGGAGACAAACACTGCACAATGAATGCGCTAGATTGATATTTAACGGGACACGGAACGCATTTCTAAATAAATAGCATTTATTTTTTAAATGATCCTTTTGAATCATTAAAACAAAGAATCAATGACTCCTATTGGCACCCATATCGTAAAAAACCCTTTAATGATTTAACACGAAAATACCGATTCAGTTAAACGACATAACAAAAGTAGAAATCTGTCCATGCTATATTCTAAGGGGATTTTGTCACATACATTGTACGAAATTATATTACAAGCCCCATGATCTACAGTCCACTTTTTTTTTAGGGGCATATTATCAAGAAACGGCGATAATGGGCTTGATAATATGCCGCAGAGAATTCCAATAGAAGCCCATGTTGACTGCAGAACATGGGCTTCTATGGGAATTCTCAAGGGCATATTATCAAGCCCATTATCGCTTTAGCAGCAGTTTTCTGCCGCTAAAGCGGCGATAATTTTAACAGAGTGCTTGATAATATGCAAATTGTCTAACATTCTTGACCTCTTGTAAAGCGCTCTGACACCCTCTTTGGGTCATGTTCACGCTGTATTAAACTTTATAAATAAATACATTGCTCTAAACATGCTTACGATTGGCCTGTGGAACCTATTGAATACTCATTAGCCTTTTACTGTAACTTGAAAAAAGGAGAGGGATAGTAATAATTCTATCGCTTGCCATATGCAGTGCTTCATTTCAGCCGGTGTTCGCCCTTTGGGCCCACAGTATGACGCATAGTTCAGTCAAGAAGACATTGCCTGTGGCAGGCATTATCAAATGGTGTCCTGCATAGTAGATACATGTTTGGACTTAATTAATTTGCCCTTTATGTAAATAGACCTTCAGTTCTCTGATGAGGTCTTGTTATTGCTGAAAACAAAACAACAAGGGTTACTCGGGAATACAAATGCAATATGTATTTCTTTTTCTTTAGATTGGTGCTTGAAAATGAGTGCCTTGTATAAAGTTTAGCTAATTTTATTGGTGCACCACTTTACAGAACTTCATGTTCAGACCGCAGCCATGCTATTTTCAGGCACAACTGTAATTGCTTGAATTGAGAAAAACAGACATGCCTGACTCGAATATGGCCACTATGGGAGACCATTTAGAGCATATGCAAACGTACTGGCATTTCTGTTTCCCTACAATGATTCCTGAGTGATCGATATGCTTGGTGAAGATGGATGAGCCTGGTAATAGGCCTGCAATAGTGGCAGGTTATCAATGGCGCTGTCAGTGCGTGGTGAGAGATATCAAATGCCCAAATTATAAAATTGCAGTTCGACAAGGGTACACTGTTGACAATATGAGCATGCTGTTCTGTAGCCTATTCATTAGGTGAACGTGGTTGGAGATATAGTGTTAATACTGCTTGTAGTGAAGTATTTTGCCCCAGGGAATCTTGGAAGCTTGAGAGCAGGTTCATTAAAGGAGAGTCAAAAAGGATATATTTGAGAACAAGAAAATCATGAAAAATGTGACTCAGTCAGTCAAATAATCTTTATCTGGCTAAAAATAGCCATAAAAGCGTGAAACATTTCGTAAAAGGTTTTGCAAGTACAAATACATATAGTAACTAATGTGAGGATTTAAAATTACATTACAGTATCAGGGCGCCTTAATGAATAAAATACATTTGTAATGATTAGAAAATCATCTATCTGAAAGCTTTAAAAGAACATATAAGTGTCCTTTAATGCTCCATGTTTCTTTCTTTTGGTAGTTAGGTACTTCAGCGGGTGTGATTTGGGGAGCAGATCAGATCAGACTCAGAAGCTATCAATCCACAATAAATAACTAGAAAAGAACATTTCAGGTATAAAAACAGTGCCATAACAAAACAGCATAAAGTGAGCAGTGCTTCGAACCAGGTAATTATTGCACCTCAATAAAATCACTCAGGGAAAAATACACTCAGGCAAGAATAAATTGAAAATAAGCAATAAAACATCTGACAACCTGGGGGCATATTTACAAGGGAAGTGGCAGAGTGAGGCATTAGCCTTCCTGGTTTAACGCCTCACTCTGCCACTTCAGAAACGCAGGGTTGCACCATATTTGCAAGGATATGGCCCTGCCCTGAACTGCAGCCCTGAGTTTCACCCTGCGCTGGCCCTACACTTAGCAGCCTAGCACCAACGCAGGCTTGCACCATAGTGCAAGGGTGTCTGCGTGCAGGAGAAGATTGTTTATGTGCAGAAAGGTCCCCCTTCCTGCACATAAACAATCTTTAAATGTGGTTTTGTAACTTCTATGTGTGCTGCTTAATGCAGCACACATAGAAGTTGCAAAACAGCATTTTAGAAAAATTATTGTTTATGTGCAGGAAGGGGGACCATCCTGCACATAAACAATCATTGGCCGTTTGCTGTTTCTATGTGTGCTGCACAATGTAGCACACACGAAAACAGCAAAAACGAAATTAAACATTTCTCCTCATTGCGCCAGGGTAAGCCAAGGTTTACTCTGGTCTTAATTCTGGCGCTGCCTCCTATTTACGCCTCCCCTGTAAATAGGGGCAGCCTCAGAATCCATGGGTGTTGCCGTGGAACACAGACGGCAACACCCATTGCCCTCCCCTTTCACGCTAAGCATAGAGCGAAAGGGGGCATTATTTACACAGTAGCGTTAAGCCACATTAAGTGGTTTAACGCTGCCTCTTAAATAAGGCCCCAGCAAATGAGGGAATGCCCTCTCATGATATCGCTGCAGCCCCTTCTGCAATACCAAAGTGCCCCGGAAGTGCTGGTTGTGCAACTGGGGCATTTTCTGTAATATGGCCCCAGCTTCTTGTAAATATGGCACAGCCATGGTCTCTCCTGTTCACCCAATTCAGTGAAGCAACTTTGTTTGCTGCCCTACGATGCATGAACTCTTAATAAATCTGGGCCCTGATATTCACTTATAGCTTAGAGATTGCCTCCCATTTCATGGGTAAGAGAAGAGACAAAGAATTATTTTAGTAAGGAAATATTTTTATGCTTGAATGAAAACAGTATATTTACATTAATATAATTCTGAAATACGTGTTTAATGAATGAAACATGCAAGCATGATTCATGAAATTATGTGATGTAAGAAAGTAATTTGAGTTTGTAATGTAATTTAAAGAGAAGGTTGAATAGATAATTGCACTAAAGTCCTGATTTATGCGATTAAGTATAAAGAAAGGATAATGTATGCACATTGACTTAGAGCTTACAAATGGTATTTCCATTAGTTCTGTGTTCTGAGACAGAAAGAGTGAAGTAAGGAATAGTTTCTCATCACCCATTGAATCTGTAATGATTTAAATAATCGCTGGTACTCAAGTGATAAAACAGTGCTTGTTTTCATAAAAGAACACAAGCTATGCAGGACTATTGCCAGTTGATTGGTTATGATGATGATGATGCCTTCAGGTGTAAATAGCACAATTACGTCTGTGCTATGAATTTAAGATGACAGAAAAGAAGGAAACCTTTCAAGATACATGTTTGATAAGGCTGTGTTTGATTTTTTTCAAGTGATGCAGATGAAACCCCGAAACCGGTCCTAGGATGCTTGTTTCCGGTCCAGGGAGGACCTGGCTTGGCAGTTCG
This sequence comes from Triturus cristatus, assembly GCF_964204655.1. NCBI lineage: Eukaryota > Metazoa > Chordata > Amphibia > Caudata > Salamandridae > Triturus > Triturus cristatus. The sequence goes on from NC_140591.1 coordinate 243,616,411, forward strand.
GGCTGGACTGTTCCCATGAGGCACAGGGTCAAGACTGATTTGCATATGGCCAGGTCTAAACTGGGGTGGCATGGTGAGCAAAAGAATGATGGACTTAACCCAGATCTCTTGACTGGGGGTGAATGTTTTGATTTGTTCTGCATTCAGTCCATTAATTGTTTGTCTTTTGCTTTCTAGCCCTAAGTGCGCCAAGTATGCCCAGACGTGGGTCCTGGGCTCACTGTGACACTGGAATCAAGCTATCCTGGCTGAAGAGCAAAACCCGCAATGTCAGTGTCTACCCATGTTGGATTTTGGATTCTGTCCTCTGTAGGGCACCCAGAAGGTCATTACAAGGGTGGATGCAGTATGCAACCCACTCACCATCACAGGTCAAGGACCCCTCCTGCAGAGAAAAACAGGTGATGGTTTGGGGTGCTACTTCATGTGTCTGTGCTGCTCTCTCTCTCTAGTGTGAGCTGACCTTCCTAGCCAGTGCATGCTCGGCGGAGAGAGTATTTCTTGCAAGTTGGGTACATGACAACAGTCTACACCGGATGCATCCACTGAAGGCTAAAACAGGTGGAATGTACATGTTGTTTATCGTGCAACATCTAACATATGCATGTACTTATGTTGTGACACATAGAGGTGGATCTCAGAGTTTACGATAAAGGAGCTGCTTTTAAAATGAGAACATTGTTTCATGGAAGTTAAAACTTTATGATTTTCACTTTCATTAATGTGGTGTTGATCAAGTGTGTTTGAAACTTTGCTTAGAGAGGTGTTTTTAATTTGCATTTATTAGCACTGCCAGGAACACATTCTGTAGTTGATGTTTTACTGTCTTTACAGTAACTTTATATTATATAATTATTTCTGTGGTGTTTTATCATCAAGGTTTGGCAACAAAGTTTCAATTACATATTCACGACTAAATTAAGTGCCAAGACAAACTTACAAAAGTGAACAGTAAAGTCTGGGTAAACATTTTACTTTAGTTCTTTTCAAACTTGATCTCATATCTTAGTATGGCTTGACCATGGACAGTAATTCGTGGATCATAGTCAGCTACTATATTGCCACTCTTTAGGGTCCAAATGCTGTATCATAAGCTATGGTACTCCCCCTTCGTCCAATACTTTTGGATTTAAATGGGCATGTAGTCTATGGCAGGAAGGCAGATGGACTGCTAGGTGAACGGAGGTCACGGTCTCTTCTTCCAGGTCAAGAACAACCTCCCCATTATAGTGATTCTCACCTGTCTTATGGGAATCTCTAAGCCTTCAATGTAGCCAAGTTCCCAGGCAGGCTAATTGAAATGTAGAGTATTTTCTATGTTGTTTTCATCTTACTTGGCATTGTTTACACAAACAAACTCACAAAGCTGAAGATTGTTTGTGTTATACAAATCACTCAATGGCCCGACATGCACGGTGTTTCCTTTCTGCATGGGGGGCTGATGATGGATTTATCTGTCCAGACCTCATCTTCGCCCTACCCTTAATAGGGTGAGTTGACCACTACAACGCTCTGTTGATCAAGTGGTGGACGAGTCACCATGTCAAGGTTTTCCACCAGCAGAGTCAACTGAGGCTCGGCCGGTGGAAACCCTTGATCCATCTCAAAATAAGATGGACCAAACTTGAGGTTATGGGGATGATTGCCCTGCCAAATTATAGTGAGGCTCCCAATCTTCTAAAAAATCAAAAAGACTCTTATAGACCATACCATAAGAGTGGTGCTCAATAAGGCAGAGATCTTAAGTTGTCAAGTTTAATTCACATAGAGAAGGTGTATACTTGGTATAGCCCACATCCCTCCTCCTGATGCAGCTGATGTATCATCAGGATGTGACAGGGTGAATGGACCGCCTAAAGTAATTCAAAACTCACTAACAATCGTCTAACTTCTTTGGACCCTCTAATACTTCTAAAGAATGGATACTGATATACATCATGGAGACACTGATGACAACACAGCTTTGCTCTGTGGAATAATCTTTCGGAAATTCCTTCCACGGTCTATTTGGATTTTTATAGGTACCTTTGATTCCGAAGCCTTTATTCTATCATTTTTTTCCAGGAATAAAATGAAGTAGTTCTTTTTCAGATTTCAAAATGTTTTTCTTGATTACTACTCCAGTGGGACAAAGTGAAAATAATAGGCTGCAAGTGGTGAGACCAGGTGTGGTGGGTGTCTTCAGAGCAATTATTGCAGGTGCAAGGTTCATAGCAGTCTCCAGACCTTGATGTGACAAAGTGAGCAGAGAGCTTATTGGAGATAGTAGTATGGTAGTATAGTAGATCTCAGAACCATTCAGCTTTATCTAATGTCTGTGTGAATTGTAGATTGACATTGACATCAAAATCTCCCTATTTACATTCATAGGAAATAGAAAGATGTATGTTCAATCTCACAGAACAGATTCATAAACTTAATTTCAGTCCTCTGAATTGTGCACATCCTTAGCTCTACTCTAGGCCGAGTTTGAGCACACTTTGTAGTGAATGTAGGTAAATGGCTACCGGCTTTTACTATACTTAGCTTATAAAGTGAAAGGGCAACAAGGCAGGATACAATACAATTGATGGAACAGTCTGGTAGGTAAAAAAACAGGGCTATGTCTTGGAAAAAATATGTATTGCTGTCAAATGCCACGACAGCAGGCAGGGCACCTGATTACAAAAAAACGCCACTAATATTTCCTAAAAGGTGATCATCTGACTAACTTGCGCCTAGCAATCATGCAGCTTCAGCAGTGTTTTAAATGGGCAGGTACTATTAGGTACTAAGTACCTGTTTTTTTCAATTTGGAAGAGAGTATTGGGGCATCTCAGCTGTGCTATAATGTTTTTAATGGGCAGTGCCAGCACTTGTCAACTCTGGGATAAGGAGTAGATTCACTTCATTTTATTTCAATTTCAAATATTGAGCTGCAGTGATTCCTGGGATGAGTAAAATTAAATTTCTTTCAATTTCTATTTTACTTATGTCTATTATTGTTTCTATAGTGCTTAAATCATGTTACTCAAACATTACTTTGAAATGCGTTTCAACTGGGGATTAATATAACTCAAGTGATATTTCCAGCAATTTCCCTGATCTCTAGTGAGATATTCAGCCATAATATTGGCAGTAAGAGATTTGCAGGTTTGCAATCTGAGGATTAATTCTTACCTTTCTGTTGCCCATATAACCCTTTTTAGGTCTGGCTTTTCAGGCAGCTTTAGCGGTCTTGCCGGGCTTTGTGTCTTCAACATTTGTAATATACATACTGAGGGGTGGGCCATTGGTCAGTTGGCTATATCCATTGTTTTGTTAAATTGCCTTTTACATTTTGCTTCCACCTACTGGGGGCAATAGTTCAGCCAACTTTATCCATTAGTTTCCTTGCCTTTGAGCAACTGCAGAGAGCCTGTGCACATTGTCAAAATACACGTAAATATACTTCCTTTCTCTTCAGTGACAACACTGACTTAAAGTATTTTTTTTTTGTTTTTTTTATATTAGCTTTATATTTCAAAAATTTATTTTGCCTGCATGTTGGGTGTGCAATTAGACATGGTATCATTGTAGCTGCCTGCAATTTGGGTACTTGGTGTGGTGGCGATTTGTTCTTGTCCTGAAAATAATAGTAATAATAAAACCCATGGCACAACCGACATGTTCGATAATTAAAAACATCACTATTAAAGTGTATATGTCAGTGAATGTTCAATAATTTAAAAATCTTTGTTGTAAGACTATGGCAGCCACGTATTGATAGCTGCACATGTTTTTATACTTTATTTTGTGATATATGCATCACAAATGGGCTTTGCCAACGCTTGTTTAGCTTGATTTTGGGTACATGGCACAGGCCTCCTCTCACTTTAGTTGCGCTCAGTTTCATTTTATTACTTCATTTCCCTTTTGGTTCTTTGTGTTACTAATCCCAGTTTGTTTAAACAGTGGTCCCCGACCCACCTGTGGGTCAGGCGCCAATCATGGGTTGTGGAAGTGGCAGCAGTAAATGAAGCTGCCTTTACAATCTGTATTTATCTTGCCGAGTGTGCTGCTCTGTGAAGACAGAGGTCAAATGTCAGGCTGTGTCTTCTGAAAATGTGCTGCTTATTACTAGTCATGGGTCGGTTGTGAAAGTGGAAGTGGAAGCAATAAAAAAAGATGCCTTTACAATCTGTATTTATCTTGCCGAGTGTGCTGCTCTTTGAAGACAGAGGTCAAATGTCAGGCTGTGTCTTCTGACAATTTGCTGCTCATTTTGTAACATAGGGATTTTTTGATTCCAAACTTCTCTAACTTTGCAGTCAGAGAATGAAAATTAAAGTGAATAAAGTGACAATGGTGTCTAGGAAAGGCTGCAGGATGTCATGTTATGCAACACATAACACAATGTAAATACCTGTAAACGAACTGTACAATTTCCACATGCAGGAAAGCAAAAAACAAGCATGTTGTTTTGTAATTCTGAAGTGTGACTGAAGGAAAGATTTTAATAGGATCAAACCAAATCAGACACTTTACTTGGTGATGCACAAATTATCAATATTTACTAAAACCGTATTTCCACATATTATCATTTGGGTACCATATCCTTTTATCACTAAATCTGTAGGTCTGTGCACATTTAGTGGCAATTTCCAATCCAGAAAGTGCTGTCTGTCAATGACAGTGCACTCCCACTCAATGCTTTAGCTGCATTTAAAAAACGCCCACCTCATGTACATTAAAGCTAGGTGGGTCGTGAAAGTGTGAAGTTCAAAAACGTGGGTTGTGATTCTAAAACGTTTTGGGAAGCACTGCCCGTGGCTTCAAAAGCTTAGCGGTCTATGTCACACATGACAATTGGACTTGTGGTTCCTCCTAAAGCAAATCTCTTGACCGACGGCAAGCCTGTATGTACCCATTAATGCTAAGGCTAAGCTTAGGGCATGGAAACCTGCTTGTTTTTACATTGCTAGTTGAGGTGTTCAGTTTATTCTAGTTGCTAGCATTCCTCTTAACCTTTCTGCTATTCGTGAATGCCTTCCGCACACAATGACCTGAAAGTCTTGAATCTTTTGGTCGGCAGCTCTGTTTGTTCTTTAAGAAAATTCATTCAAAGATGACCGCTGCCAAAGCATGTGCATCACTGGCGGCCATCCTTACATTTAAAGGATGGTCACTACCGATGCATGCACAGGCATGGTGGCCATGATTTAATGGCTTTTCTTATGCTTTAGGAAAATCAATTCAAAGATGCCCACTGAGGATGTGCATGCACTCATAGTTACTTACCATCTTTGAACCATGGCCTCTTGCACGTCGGAAATCTTGGAATGGTTAACTTTAAGCAAGAAAATGTATTCAAAACTGGTCATTACAAATGTGCATGCATGCACAGTGACCATCTAGGAAAAACGCAAAGACAATAGGTTTGAAAGTAAGACCTATGGTTTTTGGAAATGTCTGGGTTTCCATAGTTTCCCGATTTTTTAAAAACAATATCAATAGCTCAAACTCGCATAAATGCGAGACCTATTGCATTGCAAATGCTTGTTTTTAGGTTACCCTGGTGTAGGTAGTGCCACTACAACCACCTGGCACATGCCTATCATGCTGATGCCACCCCAGGCTAGGGGTTATACTGCTGCATCCTACCTCTATTAATTCTCTTGGATTCAGATTTTCAAACAATCGCATCATAAAGAAGTCTCACAAGTCTCCACTCAAATTCATGTTTGTGCAGCCCATGTTATCTGGCATCACCTTTCCCTCCGCCTTAACAAGACACTCAACACCCTCTGCAACATGCTGGGCATTGCTTTGTCTCCATGATAGACAATGCCCTCAGGCCAGCACTATTCTTTGCCATTACACCGTGTCCTCACCTTGCCAGCCTACCTCAGCATCTCATATCTAGATACTGATACAAACCTCCATCTAAGGCTGGTGCTGACCAACTTCCTCTGTCCACCCAATAAGCCTTATTCTCAAAGACCCAGTCATGATACCATCCAGTAGAGAGTTTACAGAAAGAGACATAAGGCGGCCATTCTGTTTGGAAGTCTGAACCACGTGCTGAAAACTTTTAAATAAACCTCATTAAAGATTGTAGCCTAACTATTCCAGAGTCTCTCCCAGATGCTGTTTAACGGAATGGGACATAGCTTTGAGTAGTGCAACAAGTGCAGTGGCACCTGGGTCCTGGAATGTCGAGGGATGTAAAGCATCAAAATTATTGCTGTCTTATACTTCGCGTCCACTATGGGGGACAGGGCTTCGCGACCCCAATGGGGGACCAATTTCCGTGCTTTGGCCCTCCCCATCCGAACACTTCTACCAGGGTAGGTCGCTCCCCCTCCGCACAGCACCGCCTATGTGTCCCTGCCCCAGCTGCCGCTGCTGAGCAAGTTCGAGGAACTCCTCCACCCGCAGGCTACCATCTGCGCCTCATCCCTGGTGGCCAGTGGTAGACCGTAGGTTTGTTCATCTCCGCTATTTTCCGCTAGTTATTGTATTGTAGTGTATTGTTTTCACTGTATTTTCTGTATTGCCGTTGTCTTCATTACTGTGCCTTTGACTGCTGTTCCCCGTCTTTCCCCGCTGCCTGTACTTGATCAGTGCCATTTTTACCTCTGTTCCCCTCGCTGCCCCGTGCCTCTCTGCCCGTTTCTGCCTTCTGTCTCCTAGCTGCCCCTGTATTTCTGTGCCCTCCTGCCTTCTGTTCCATCGTGTCCCTCTCGTTTTCTGAGTCCTTTTGCCTTCTATAACACCCGTTTTTTTAGCCCTTTTGCCTTCTGTACCACTCGTTTCCCTTGTACTTCTGTGCCCTTTCCCTTCTGTAACACCCTCTTTTCCACTCAATCTTGTGCCCTTCCCTCTGTTCCCTTCGTCATCCCTCTCCTCCCCCTGCCGCTGTGTCCCCTGCGGCCCCGCCCCCCTGACTGCCCATTCGCTGCCCCCGCCTCCCGCCTCCCAGCTACTCCTCCCTCCCACCTCCCCATATATGCCGGCCGCTGCGCAGCCGCGCAGAAGGCAACCCTGTCTGCGCCCGTCCGCACTTGGACCGCGCCCAACGCCAGAACCCCTGGCCCCCGTTCCCACCACGACAACCGCCGCCGCTACGATGCCAGCACACTCCACACTCTCAACCCTGGACGGACCCTCACCTGTTGCAAGGCCGCCCCGAAACACACACACGGTCCCTTCACCTGCCGGAACTGCGCATACACCAGCCTCAGAGCGCGACAAACCACCTGCCAAGAAAGACTGCACTCACCTGCGATGCATGCTACTGAACACCCGCTCCGCATGCAAACACGCCGTCGAGCTCTGGGACTTGCTCAAAACAACATCCCCGGACGTCGCCTTCCTGACAGAGACCTGGTTGAACGACTCCTCCGCACCCGACATCGCCATAGCCATCCCAAACGGCTACAAGATCACCCGCAGAGACCGCCCCAACGGAGTCGGAAGAGGAATTGCCTTTGTCCTCAAGAACAATATCAGGGTCGCGACTAGCACCGACGACGCTCTCTGCACCCCCGAACACATGCACTTCCAGATCCACACAGACCCCAACTCCACCCTCAGAGGCACCCTCGTCTACTGACCCCCGGACCCTGCCCCCAGTTCAGCGACTCCATCACCGACTTCATCAGCACGCACACCCTGACCTCCACCGACTACATCCTCCTCGGAGACCTGAACTTCCACCTCGAGAACAACAACGACAACAACTCCACAACCCTAATCAATAACCTCGCCAACCTCGGACTGAAGCAACTCGTAACAACGCCCACCCACTCCGCCGACCCCGTCTTCTCCTCAAGCCTGCATGTCTCCGTCAGCCACACCACCAAACTCCTCTGGACCGACCACCGCTGCATCCATTTTACCTTCCAGAAACCCACCACACACCACCGCACCCAACAGATCCCCCGCCGATGCTGGAGCAAAATCACCGAAGACCAACTACATACAAACCTCGCTCTCAGCCCACCCACCGAACCCTCCAATGCCGACAACGCTGCCCACAGTCTCAAATGCTGGATCGAGGACTGCGCCAACACCCTCGCCCCACTGAAAAAAAAAACCCACAGAGACACCAGCAAGAGGGCCAGCTGGTTCACCCCAGAACTCCTAGCCTCCAAGCAAGTCTGCCGGAAACTAGAGAAGAAATGGCACAGCGAACAAACTCCGGACAACAGCGCAGCACACAAGGACGCCATCCGCAACCACCACCACCTCATCAGGGCTGCCAAGAGAACCTCGTTCAAAGACCGCCTCGACAACAATGCACACAATAGCAAGGAGCTCTTCAACATCGTGAAGGAACTCGCCAACCCCAGCTCCAACACCAACGACATCCCGCCGTCGCAAGTCCTGTGCGACTCCCTCGCCACCTTCTTCCACCGCAAGATAGCAGACCCACGACACCTTCAACACTCAGACAGCCCCAACAAACAGCAAGACAACAGACCCTCCACACACCATCGACCACGACCCCCTGCTAGCCTGGACCAGCGTGAGCATCGATGACACCATCAAGACCATGAGCACAATCCACTCCGGCTCCCCGTCAGATCCCTTCTCGCACCACGTCTTCAACAGAGCAAGCAGCTCCATCACACCCCACCTGCGCAACGTCATCAATCTCTCCCTTGAGACCGTGACCTTCCCAGAGAGCTGGAAACACGCAGAGATCAACGCCCTACTAAAAAAAAACAAGGCAGACCCAAGAGACCTCAAGAAATTCCGGCCCATCTCTCTGCTCCCCTTCCCGGCCAAGGTCATCGAGAAAATCGTCAACAGACAGCTAACCCGATACCTCGAAGAAAACAGAATCCTGGACCCTTCCCAGTCAAGGTTCCACAGCAACCACAGCACCGAGACTGCCCTCATCGCCACCACCGACGACATCAGGACCCTGCTTGACAATGGCGAGACCGCAGCACTCATCCTCCTAGACCTCTCCGCCGCCTTCAACACCATCTGCCACCACACACTACGCGCACGCCTCCACGCCGCAAGGATCCGAGACAAGGCTCTGGAATGGACCACCTCCTTCCACTCCAGCAGAACCCAGAGCGTCCGCCTCCCCCCATTCCGGTCCAAAGCCTCCCAGATCATCTGCGGCGTACCCCAAGGATCCTTCCTCAGCCTGACACTGTTCAACATTTACATGGCCCCACTCGCACACGTCGCCCGACAGCACGACCTCAACATAATATGCTACGCCGACGACACTCAACTGATCCTCTCCCTCACCAAGGACCCCATCAAAGCCAACCTCCACGAAGGAATGAAGGCCGTCGCCGACTGGATGAAAACCAGCTGTCTGAAGCTGAACTCGGACAAGACGGAGGTCCTCATCCTCGGCACCAACCCTTCAGACTGGGACGACTCCTGGTGACCGACAGCACTGGGAGCAGCCCCGACACCCACCGACCACGCATGCAACCTGGGAATCAGCCTTGACTCAACGCTCTCAATTACCAAGCAGGGCAACGCCGTCTCCTCCTCCTGCTTCAACACCCTCCGCAAGCTCCGCAAGATCTACAGATGGATCCCAACAGACACAAGAAAGACAGTCACTCAGGCCCTCGTCAGCAGCAGACTTGACTACGGAAACGCTCTCTACGTGGGAGCCCCGACCAAGCTCATCAAATGACTACAACGCATCCAAAACACCTCGGTACGACTGATCCTCGACGTACCATGCCACGGCCACATCACCCCCCACCTGAGGGACCTGCACTGGCTTCCCGTCAGCAAGATGATATCCTTCAAGCTCCTCATCCACGCACACAAGGCACTCCACAAGACCGGCACAGCCTACCTCAACAGACGTCTCTCTTTCTACATCTCCAACCGCCAGTTACGCTCCGCCGACCTCTCACTAGCCACCGTCCTGCGCATCCGAAGACCAACCACCGGCGGGAGATCCTTCTCCCTCCTCGCTGCCAAGACATGGAACACCCTCCCACTGATCCTACAACAGACCCAAGACCTGCTTACCTTCAGGAGGATGCTCAAGACCTGGCTGTTCGATCAGTAGCGCCCCCCCCAGCGTCTTGAGACCCTCCTGGGTATGTAGTGTGCTTTACAAATGATTGATTGATTGATTAGGGGCGAATAATGTTCCTTTGGAGGGCCCTCCGTGGCTCCCCATACACTGACCCTGTCTTCAGACTCTCTGAGACCTTTTGCACCCGCCCCCCACATTTTAAAAGCCACCGACATTTCCGCTGATAAACTTACAGAGGATCACAGAGGAACACTGTCTGCACTCACCGAAAATGTCACGAATGTGCAGACTTTGGAGTAAATTTTGACTCCTATTTCGTGTGAATTTAGAAGGATTCATTGTTCCGATGGTGCAAAGTACACATTGGGTGCCCCGTCCATCCCCCCTCTCCCCTACGGAGCGCTCCTAGTTCTCTGTTTTCCTTCAATTAGAGCAGATTGTAACTGGGCTGGCACCGTCCGAGGCAATAAAAGCCGAGACGGAGAGCACTGCTGGGAGTGATTTAAAGTACAGACAGGAACTACATCCTGCCCGAAATTTGTCAACGTGAGGTCATCCATTTTAAGGAAATTCGTAATTCTTTATGGTAAAGTGAAAAACAATAATTTCCCTCCCTGCTGGTCCGGAGCCCCGCTCCCTCCCCTCACCCTGATCTAATTTAACCCAAATCCCGAGCGTTGCTCTGACGCCAACCTGATTTATAACCAGCCGCTGAACACGGTCACGTCTTAAACACAATCTACATTTTCTAAACAAACTGCTCATTTTGTGTGTACTGGCGTTTGCTGTGGTGGTTGCAAAACTGCCGTTCGCCGCCCAGAGTCTCCGAGAAAAAGCATTCTACGCAGACAAAGCAGCGGGGGGTGGGGCCTAATGGAGACAGGGCAAACACCAACAAACGCCAAGCATGCTTCCTGAAAAGCCCAAGCAAGTCTAGCAAAATATGCAGTCAGGGTGGGTGGGGCGTAATGGAGACAGGGCGGACACCAACCCCGCTTCCAGGGGAAGCGGGACACAAAAGCATCGACAATAGGTCTCGCCAAGGCGAAGCAGCGCATGAGCTGCAACGCAGGCGAGACCTAAAAATGGCCCCATTAGCTAAAAAGGTGGCCTTTGTTTGGTAAATTTGGGGCAGTTTTGAACTTGTAAAGACGAGCTCCATAGGTGTTTTGCAAGGACTGGAAGCTGCATGGGTTAGAGCTTGCTGCAGGCAATGTGTGTTTTATTATCAGTGAAACCAATATTAAAACAGTCCCAGCAGACCAGAAATCACACCCACAAACAGACAAAAAAGTGGTCTGTACACTGACTTGTCAGACAAGCCCATAGGTCTCACTGCACAACTGGATTTGTGGTTCATCCTAAAGTATGTCTCTCCACCTCTTAAGTTGCATCGTTGTAGGTATTTATGCCAGGAACACCCATGTCCCAGATACAATTTAAACCTAGCACTGCCAAACAGGCTGTTTATGGTGGCTTTTAAGTTGCAGGAAATTCCATCTGTAGGCAAACATACCACCAGCTTCTAACTATCTGAATCAGGGTCTGCCTCAAATTAAACTAAAGAGCAGAAAGTATTGTTACATAGATCCCAGATCACCAGTTAAATAGATTTAAGTCGATCTTTTGAGGACAGTGGTATTGTAATAGAGTCACCCAGTCAGTTTTACTTTCCCATTCTCCAGCATTAAAAGCGGCAGAAGGAAATTATTTAACCCCTGGGAACTCTCAAAATGACCTACATTGTGGAGTTATATTCCTTTCAAAAGAAATTTTGAGGCAGCATTTGTTAGCCCTGCTGTAGAGATCCGAACACTACCACATAAAACAGAATTCTGTCTGGCAGAAGAAAGCTGTTGATTTAATGGAAGGCTCAGGAGGCTGTAACCTGTAACCTCTGGCATGCGACAAAGCAAGAAATGGAATCCAAATCTCAGCAGATTTACGTAGTTATTTCAGAGCTTCAGAGAGAGCTCAGTGTGTCTGAGCTTCAGAGCATCCATTGAAGTTAAGACCGTACACACACTGTTCTTGTGTGTTCGTCCTAAATAGAATGAGCCTGGGACTGAAGACATGGATGAATGCTGGGATTTCTCGTTAGGTCTGGGAGAGAAAAACATTTACTAGACAGTTTCTTTCACTAAGCAACAAGGCTTTCAAGCATACGTGCAAACGTTTTTTGGTCTGCGTGTAGGACTGTCCAACCTGAAAACAACTTTGTTTATTAGCAAATTTTAAATCCACTAAGGGGAAATGATGGATATGTTAACTCACCCTCACATATGATTCATATAAGTGAATTTATTGAAACAGCAGTAGACATTGCATTGCATTGCTAAAAGCAACAAGGCTAAAGCAAAAAGCCTTCTGCTGTGGTGTGGACCATAGTCTATTCACTGTGTCCATGGTAAACAGTCTGTTTTTTATTTATACAGCAAAGATACTAGTCCTGGAGTCTTGCACAAAAAAGACATTGCCTCCCTGCCATGCCCGCCTTCCACACAGATGTTAAAATACTGGCAAAGTCAATAGGTCTGGTGTTGTCTGCCAGCCTTCTGGCAATTATTGTTTAGTTTTGTCATGGTCTTTGTAAATCTTTATTGTTCGGGAATATGCCGGACCCTCATCAGACTAAATATAAAAATAATTAGCTACATGCAAAAAAGTGTTTTTGGTCTAAGAATAATCACACATTATCATAGCACTCCCTGGTCCTTGGCACTGAAGGTAACTACTTTATGTGTGGATGTGTTCCTTGTGAAAGGGCAGCATGCTTTAACTCATAGTGAAGTCAGCCAATGGCTGAAGTGGTCTAATGCATTGCTCCATAATGCATGCTGGAGTGGGTGCAAGAAGCATGCTAATGGCACCAACCACATAATGATAATTTTGATGAAGACAATTTGTTCTCATAATTCCACTTTGTCATCAAACTAAGGAACTGATGTTTTCCCCTTGAAAAATTACAGAGTGCAGCATTTAACATTTAAGTTTCAAGTTATCTGTACATTTTGCATACGCTATATCCATTTCAAGACACATTTCTTAGTTTGGTGAAAGTATTTGCAATAAGATTAATAATACATGAATTAGAGTAAATGGTATTTGTAAGAAATTAGATTATTGATTGACCATGTCATTGTGAATCACAAAAGTCACTAGATTAACCTGTGGTAAACCTTCTGGTAGCTTGGCACAAAAGAGGTCTAGCTTGAGTTAGAGACAATATGTAAAGTTTTTTTACAGTACTCAATCATTATTAAAGTAAAAATACAGTACAAGTAAAAATCCCCAAAACATTTTTTGAAAACTAGAGTACATTTTATTAAAGAAAATGACCCCAAAACAAATTAAATCTAATCAGTTGAATCGAAGTTATGATTTTGTTAATTTTTTAGTGCAAAATAGTGTCTAAGAGAGCAAAGCACCAACCACGGGTATTTGGCCACACAAGACTGGGGAAAAATCAAATGATAAGGCCGACTGTGATGGAGCGTGGGTCGTAAACACAAGGTGGATTTGGCCCAGTCTCGGCTTACCTTTGAACTTAGAAGAAATTGTTTTAAAAAGTTCCTGAGAAGGTAAGAGTTCTGCAGGGCAAGGCAGACGGCAGGGTCCGTGGTTCAGCCTCATTGTTGGGGAGCCGCTGGATGAGATTGCAGTGTTGATTTTTTCCTTCGGACTTTGTCTCTGTTTTGAAGTCAAAAATCTTTTGCAGAATGAAACTGCAGGTTGTAGATGATGAGGGTTCCGTGAGGCCAGACACCTTCGCTGAAAGGTCCTGCTGAATAGGATTTCCTGCTGCAGAGAAAAACGTAGCAGGTGATACCGTGAAGTTAGGCCAGCCAGAAATGCACCTTGGGTGGATCAGCTGATCCACCCAGGTCTTCAGTCGGTTCTCATGGCACTTTTCGGTAAAAAATGTTTCAAGTCCCTGGTTTTAGGGGTTAGGCAGGAGAAGCATCTCTAATATCACTTTCAAGGGTCAAGGACCTGGGGGGCACTGCTTGGGTGGGGGGGTAGGATGCACTACGGCAGAGGCCAGTTGTAGGGTTCAAGGCCTCAGGAGGTTGTTATGTCCCCGTAGTTTACACAGGAGGCCAGCCAACTAGCCCTTGGAATCACCTCTGGTGGTCCTGGGTTCAATAAGATGATCCAGTTCTCCTTCAAGCAGCAAGGCAGCACTTCAAGCAGCAGGACAGTCCTCTAATAGCAGGTGGGCAATCCTTTGGGGGTCAAGGCAGTTCTTCTGAAGTCTTCTATAGGTCCAAGAGTTTACTGATGAGGTGTTCTGAGGGTCATACCTCGTGCCAGCCTTTGAAGTAGGGGGCGTCCCTATTCTACCATCACATCTGGTTGTGGAAAGTTCTTCCCATTCTCTCTCATGGTACCAAGATGTATGGGGTGACAAAAGACATTTGTCAAATGAATTTGTGTGTGCTGCAGGCAAGCCCTGTTGAAGTGCAAGTGGGGCAAGTAAGAGCACTGTCCCCAGTCGTCCCAGCAGGATGGCCCAACTTGTCCACACTTAATCCCCTTTGTATCACTGTGTAGGAGGAATACACAAAGCCCAACAGCAGATCCATTCACAGTCAAGTGACCCAGTATTGGAACTGGAGCTTTCTAACTGGCTGAGGGAAGGATCTAGCCAGGCAGAACCTACCACTCCAGTCAGGGATGGGTGATTAAACTCACTGTATAACCTGCGTTCACCCTTGGGTAACTTGGAACTGAGCAGTCAGGCTTATCACAGAGGCAATGTGTAAAGCATTAGCACAGCATTTACTCACAATAAATACACTGTGCATCACAAAGGAGACTTCAAACATGATGTATGTAAATAACATTTGTATTCAACAGACAGTAATCAACACCACATGAACATCATGCATTTCTGGACATAAGTCACACTTGGAAATATTATTAGCAGTACTAGGTGCAACCACACAGGTTGAGAGGACACCAGTAGTATTCACATTTGGGAAAGAGCCTATCCTAACCCCCCATCCCCCCAGCAACCTTTTGCGGTGCAACACGTTGTCAAACCTAGGCCTGCCTGGCAATTCTTATAAGTCAATACCACAGAGTTATAGGGTGCACTCCAGGTCACAACTATATCAGAAATATTTACAAACAGAGAATTATACCACTTTTTAGCAGCATCATGAGCCGAGGCCCCATGGGTAAAACCAATGTCAAATGTAGTGTTCTTCTGGCAAAAAAACAAGGTAACACCACCAGTGTTGTTACTCACAGGCGGTCTGCAGATGGTCACTCTCACACACACACACACACACACACACTGAGCACCGATACACGGTGCAATGGATATCAGGCAGTGTGTATGGAGCACCCTCACCCACATACGTGCACAGCACCGAAATGCTGTGCAACTGCTACCCAGCAGGCCAATTGATAGCACACTGCAAACCCTGTGGCTCAAGCCCCCCTCTACCCTCCATCTCACCCGACTACCCTATGCCCACAGATTGGAGCTAACCAGCCCTCCCCCAGATACTAGGCCGCACGTGGTCGATGTCAGACTTAGTCAGGGTCCCAGGGAAGCAGGTGGGGGTAGATAGCGTGACTAATTAGGAGGCAGTCCTTAAATGGGGGTTTGGCCAACTCTCGGGAAGTTCACCCATAGGATGCAGAGCAGAGCAGAAATGGGCTGAGGGCAATAGTCATTCACTCAAAAGGGTTCCACAACTGCCTTCCAGCACCAGCCCAGTTCTGCGAAGCACGGGGTCACGCAGTCTCGTAACCCACTTCCGATCGTTCTCGAAGCGTTCCTTCAGCCAAGTCAATCAGTTTCACTACCCAGGCCTGAGCCGGGCAAAACGACCTGGCAACACAATGTTGTCGGGGCCGGGTGAGGAGAGGGCAATTAGTCCGCCGTACTAAGGGCCAAAAAGGGACCAATCATTGAATGGGGAGCCCCTCGGAAGAAAGAGGCACCCCCTCAGGTACATGTCAATCAGAGTCGCATCCAGGCCATCCAGGCACAACGTCTGGTGCACAGTGATAAGAGTCGCACTAGACTATTCCTACTTCCAACAGTGAATGGTTGCACTCTCAGTACCTCCTTGGAAAGGAGGCATAGCGGCTGGTGAACGTAGATTTGGATTGTACCAGGCTGATCCGGTCACACACAAGAGTTACAGATTCCATACCTCCCTGGAAAGAAGCCATGACATGTGGTGTGCGTTGATATGGGTCTCACCAGACAATCCCGGTCACAGAAACCAAAGAGTCGCAAAGCCTGTGCCTCCCTGGAAATGAGCCACAACACCTGGAGCGCATTGATACTGGTCGCACCAGGCAATTTCGGTCCCACACAAAGGCGCAAGTTTAGCAATGCCACACAAAGTACTATGGTTACGCCCCATTGTGGCATGATCAATGAAGTGGGCCATGCTGGATCCCGCAACTAGTGAATCTGCTCACTCACCAACATGACGCTCAGGAGTATCGAGGTCCCCACGATACAGGGCCCGCATACCTTAGATGCAGGTAAGACTACTGGGGCTCTACACAAGGCAATCCAGTCTCCAGACACAATTCATGGTTCAATGCTAATGCCGCACTACCAGTTGGGATCCAGCTGCACTTAAGAGGGCGTCGCTCTCCAGGTGTAACAAGTAGACAGTGTGGGTCCCTCGTAGGAGATCTTTGATATCCCTGAGACCTTCAAAAGAACAGAGGGCAAACCAACGAGCACTTGGAGAGCACAGTTCAGGCAGCCACGCAGCAGCAGGTAGTCAGCCCAAGCCAGCTACTATTCAGAAAGGGTGCACGGTCCCTTTCAATGGCAATAATCGTCCATTTACGCAACAGATGTGTCTGGCAGTGTGCACCACACAGTTCCTGCTTCTCTGGTCCCACATCCCCACAAGTGTATCTCTGCCCTGCTGTAGTATGGCACCAGTAGTTATGCTGTAGTTCGCCTTTGAAGTGGGGGTGGTTCAGAGGGTCTCCCTTTGAACCATAGATGTCTCCCCTAAATTTCAGTGCTGTCTGCCATGAGTCCACGGTATCCAGATCTTAATCTTTAGTAGGGCCATGATCTGGATCCTAGAGGCCAAGTGTCAAAATCTCTTCCTCCAATCTATCCAGCCAGGCCCTCAAATGGTAGAGGTCTGTCGTTCCAGCTGCATGTCCAATGTTTTATAGCTGTCACTGGGGAATGACCAGATGTGCTCCCACAGCTCCACTGTCGGATGGAGTCAAACTAAAAGGCACACAAATAGTTTAGGAGCAGAGAATTGCTCCATTTATAGAAGTGACCTTTCTAAGCTAGCAATGACAAAACCACCCACCTTTATGACAGGAAAGGGTTTGTCATTGCAAATCCAATGCTAGGAAACATTATGAGGCTGCTTCACTATAATCCTCTGTTGCAGCCTGAAGTGATTGCCACCACTTCACCATGTTAGCCTATGGGAACAGGAAACCTCATAGGTAGTGAAAACACATGGATATTCCTGACTACTTGGGCAGAGAATGCAGGTGTACCTGCCTGGCCTTTTACCTACCACTCGATTCACCACTTAAGACGTATCCTAGGGGTGCTCTAGTGGTAGTGAAAGGTCCTCTCTGGGATTGGCTAGTGATTTAGAAAGACCAGCTTGAGCATAATCGCAATGCACATACACAGACCTGCAATGGCAGGCAGGACACATGTTTAAAACCACCAAAAGCGCAAATGCTCCTACACTGGCCTGCAATGGCAGGCTGGTGACATGATTTACAAACATCAGGTAAGCACCACTTCCTTAACATGCATTCACAGTGGGAAAGTGCCCCGGGCCCCAAGGGCACCAGAAGAGAATCAGCAACACCCAGGAGGTGGCCCAAAGGAAAAGCAGATCCCTTAGATAGGGAAAACCCACATGAGGGTTCTTCACTACCCGGGCAGAGAACACACATGTGTACCTACCCTGCTGCTCTTCTACCCCGAGTTCACCCCTCGGGACTTACCCTATGTGTACTCTGGTGGTAGTGAAAGGCCCCCTAAGAGTTGGCTGAGTGTGAAAGGCCACCCTGAGCATGATACATGTTTGACAGGCTATTCTGGTGGGTGGCACAATCAGTGCTGCATCCCACTACTAGCCAGTGGAGTACCTGCCCTGTGTATATGGTGTACCTTTATACAAGGTGTTAGACTTGACATCTTTTGGCGTGTTTCCCCTGAGTTTTTGCTTTCTGACCTCCCTGTTTTGACTCTGTTTTTGCTGGCGTAGTGTTTCTGCGCACTTTTCTCACTGCTGATCATTGGTAAAGTGCAAGGGCTCCTGTGGTAAATTGTGTTATGGATTGGTGTTTCCATGATTGGATATTTGATTTGCTTGTTAGTCCCTGAGTGTGCCAGGGCCTGTAAATCAAATGCTACTTGTGGGCCTGCATTACTGATTGTGCCACCCACATGAGTAGCCCGGAAAAGGTACCTCAGAACCACCATTGCGGAGTCTGCGTGCAGGCTGCAAGTGCCATGTCGACTTGGCCAGTGCACACACTAGCCAGTCCCTCACCTTCTCTTTTCTTACATGTCAGTAACCCCTAAGGTAGGCCCAAGGTACCCCTGTGGGCAGGGTGCAGTGTATGTGAAAGGTAGGACATGCCCTGGTGTGTGTGGCATGTCCTAATAGTGAATTAGTGCCAATTTTGGTTTTAGCTACTGCAAGGCTACCTGTTCCCCATAGGACAGAATGGGGAGTTTGTTTATAATATCTTATAAACATAACTCGCCCGGGAATTAGGTAGGAAAATAAAGTTTAGTATGCTTGAACTCAGAATCTAAAGATGCATCTTTTAGTGAAGGTGATTTTTACATTCTGTGTTTGAAAATACCACTTTTAGAAAGTAGGCATTTTCTTGCTCAGTCATCTCATGGGCCTCTGCTGGAATGTGGATTGCCTGTCTGGGTTGTGGATGACAGAAGGCTGCGGAGCAGGAGTGGCTCCAGATAGTCTAGGTGGGTCAGCAAAGGGCTGAACCTGGGCTGCAATGGGGGAAGGGGAATGAGATTTCCTTGCACCTCAAAGGGCCTGGTCTGCCTCGGACCATGCCGTCTCCACCTCCTGCCAGGAAGTCACACCAGAGAAGTCAGAACTGGTTCTGGCTGGGCACAGACACTCTCTGCCTAAGAGATCAAAGGATTTTGGGATATAAATATTGGGGCCCTGACCCCTGAACTTTAGAAGTCTTTTGGATCAAGAAGACTGCCAAGAAGAAGAGCTGGAGAAGCTGTGAGGAGGAATTACCACTTTGCTGTGTGCTTTGCTGTGTTGGTCTGCAGTGACTGCTTCTGTCTTCGGCAGTGAAAGGACTTGGCTGAACTTTCTGCAATCTACTTTTGTGAGTTTCTCCACGGGCTTGAGGTAGAGCTTGCCTCCTGTTCAAGAAGTCTCAGGAACAGCAACGACTTCAAGCTCTTCTGCCCTCAGCACTGAGGACTGTGTGTTTTGTGCTGCAACAGAGAAAAAAGCAACCCGACGCCATCTACGACGCCGCTGCCAACTCCGTTTCCTGAAGGCACCGCACAGGGCACTGCCGCAATGCCGCAATACCGCACCATGACCCTGGTTTCACCGACGACTCCTGCTGACGCCGCCACCGAGCCGCTGCTCACACCACGACCTGTTGGCACCAAACTCCGCACTGCCTCCCTTCACGACGATGCCTGGACCCTCACAGACGACGACACTCCATGCCGAAATCGATGCCATTGCTTGCACCGTGGTTCGAAGGCACCGCTCGTAAAGTTACATGACGCACTGCCCTCATCTCACACCGCAGCCTTGGCCTACCGATGCCGGCACCATCGACTCCAGACGACAGCGCTCCAGCAGCGACGACGATGCTGCTTGCACCGCGATCTGCCCGCACCGCCACGAGCACCGTATTCACTTCGCACCAGGACCCTGGTCTCACTGATGACGCCATCTGACGCCACCACTGAACTGCTGCTCCACCGCGACTTGAGGGCACCACACACCGCACCGCTGCACTTCGCCCCGCAGCACCTGACACCTGCCGATGCCAGTGCTCCTGACTCCGACAGAGAGGAGTTCGATCTGCAACACATGTGACTTTGAGGGCCCCAACGACTCCGGAACCGATCTCCGGAACCGACACCTGCGGACACCGTGCTATCGGAAGCCCAACAAGAGGTCACCGACGCTCTGCATTTCCAAAAGGTAATGTTTGCGGGTCTTCCCAACACCATAGCTGGCCCGCGATGCCGCGGTCAGCCAGAACTGTTTGGATTTGTTTGTTCATGATGCCGTGATAGCCCCGGACGGAGCTATCAACATCAAGGAACTGTTTTTCAAGCATATTTTGATAACCGAAGATTTTTAAGTACTGTATTGTGGATTTTTATCGTATTTGGTCTTGTCTTAACTATATAAAAATATTGGATATTTTTCTAAACTGGTGAGGTGACCTTTTGTAGTGCTTACACTGTGTTACTGTTGGTTATGTGCAAATGCTTTACACACTGCCTTTAAGATAAGCCTGACTGCTCATGCAAAGCTACCAAGGGGGTGAGCAGGGGTTATTTTAGGAGTGTAACTCCCTTATCCTGACTAGAGTGATGGTTTCTGGCTGCCTTTGGAACATGCCATAGCCTACCAAAAATCCCATTTCTAACACAGGGCACTCAGAGGTACAACACCTAAACCAATCAATTAAGCATTCCTTTCTGGCATGTGTAGGAAGGGCACATGCACCTTCCCACTGTAGTACAGTGGGAAAGCACCCAGAGTCCTAAGGCCATGAAAAGAGAGTCAGCAAAAACCAGGAGGACAAAAAGCTATTTTTTTCAGGCACTCCCCCTGAGCAGGGCCATGTTCAACACCAAGGATATTGGCACAAGGCACAAATGGTTTAGATAAGAAAATGCCAACTTTGAAAAAAGTGGCATTTCCATGATTGCGACTTTTAATCCATCTTTACCATTAAAGAGGATTTTATATTACAATTCATTGGAGTCTAAGCATGGCATTCCCATCTGTTCCTGATCAAAAGTTAGCACTTATTAAATGTAATAAGGTAACCCAATGTTATCCCATGAGACAAATAGGCCTTACAGTGGTGAAAAACAAATTAAAGAGTTTTTCACTACTTGGACATTTAAAACATAAACCACATGTCATACTTTTAAAAAACAATGCACCCTGACCTATCAGTGTTTAGGGCCGACTTTATGGGTGCCTAAAAGGGAAGGTTTAAGCCTAGCAAAAGGTTTATTTAGCTAGGACTAATTTGCAGTTTAAAACTACACTACAAGCTGCAGTGGCAGCCCTGACGCAGATTTTAAAGTGCTACTTTAGTGGGTGGCACAATGAGTGCTGCAGGTCCACTAGTAGCATGTAATTTATAGCCCTGGGTTCCATATAGTACCATATACTAGGGACTTATAAGTTAATGAATGTGCCAATTAGGAGATAGGCCTATTTTACCATATTTTAGGAAGAGAGCACAAGCATGTTAGCACTCGTCAGTGGTGCTAAAGTGCACAGAAGGCTGATGCCAGCAGAAACTAATTCAGAAAGCAGGAGGGTGGAGGCAAAACATTTGGGGGAAGACCACACCAAGGATGTGTCAGGTCTAGCAGTGTTACTGTTGGGGTGAGATGGGCGTGGCAAATAATCCTGAAGGTGCAAGAAATTTAGAAGTGGTTTACTTATGTTAACATTATGCAATTATTACAATTACATTTCCGTGAGGCTTGAGGTTTGATCAGCCTGTGGGGCAGGTGGAATTGAACTTTTATGGAGTTATTTGGTAGAGAGTAGAAGATTTTACAGATCCTTATGAAGTGCCATATATATAAAGATTATTCAATTGGTTTAAGAAAGAGAATTATCAATTGGTGTGGAGAATAATATCCCTTAAATAATAAAGTCACTGGCCTTTTAGGTCTAGTCTAAGATTTCAATAATTTAAACCTGAGCTCAACCCCTTATAGCTATAGCACAGAGCAGACAGGCCTAACTTAGAGAAATTGCATAGAGCATTTAGAAATACCAATAGAGTTAAAAAGTAAAAGATGCAACACAATAAGCATCCTACTCTGATTTTAAAAAAGTGAAACAAATGTAATAAACAAAATGACCCAAATGTATTAAGGGGAGCCAGGGATATGAAGAAAAGAACCAGAAAAATAAAAAAGACCAATGCAAGTGCATGGTTGCTGTAGACTGAGACTGAGACCAAGGTGCAATTTCGGGGAACAGTGATTAAGCCAAGGTCTGACACATAAAGTGGATTGGTCTCAATTAAAGTCAGGGAATCAAAAAGTAAAAAAGAATTCAAAGACCCATTTCAGAAAAGGACTTTCTTCTAAGTTCCAATGCAAAAATGGACTTTGTCAAGTTTTGTGGAGAAATATCCTCTCAAGGTGGACTCCTGTGGGCCCGGTCTACTGTGACTATTGACCTACATTGGGTGCTTTATTTTTCTTGGATCTTTTTCGACTTAAATCTTAAAAAAATGAATATCTCTGCGTTCTCTTATTGTTTTTTGTTGTTTTCCTTCCATTTTGTAACTTTTAAATGCTTTAGACATTTTCTTGAAGCTAAGCCTGTCTCTGAAAACTTAAGCCATTTAGTCTGCCTGGTATGTGCCATAGCTACCAGTAATTATGCTCAGGTTTAAATTATTGAAACCTTTGAATCGACCTAACAGATTAGTGACTTTATTACTTGTGATGGTCTTCCATCCACCCCAATGTATAATTCATTATCTTACACCTAGGAAAATTGAAGATAATTATTTTGAACTATGTTTTCTGGGAACATTATGGAGTACAATGATTTTGTCACAGATATATCCTTCCTTGAAGTTCTGAAATATGGATCTGAAATATAGATAACAATGTATTTTACAAATTTCCCATTATGTAAGAAGTAACAATAATGTTGAACACGTTACTTTGTTTTCTCCATTCAGATCTTGAAAAGCTCAATTATGGGTAAAAGCTGTCCTTTGTGTTTTTTTTCTAAAGAAGCAAAAATCGTGTGAAATTTGTTTGGTCCATTTTGTAGAATATGGCCGAGACTTTGGGGATAATGCAGGGTTTGGCAAAGAGGACCCACTCTACTCCCACCAAACCCATTGTTCTTCTGTACCTCTGCCCATTTAGAGATGCAAGAAGCACCAGAAGCACCAGCATTGCAGTGGCTGAGACTTATCTGGCCCCACCATGCAAGCTTTTGACCCAATGATTTATCCACTGCTGCTGGGACAATGTGGTGGCACTTCTTCCTGTAAATGGTGGTGCAGCCATCACTAGATTACCCTGCCTGGCCCCACCATGCAATGAGTCATTTAGTGCCGCCGAAGCCTAGGGAGAAAACACCCTGCGTATTAGAGCCATCAAGTTTTCTTTTCTAACAAAAAGCTCCCACTTTGAAGGGTTGGTTCTGGAAAACAAAATACTTTGCACAGAAAACCAAACAAACATGACACACAATCAACAAAATGTACACGGTTCACTGCAACCACTGCACTTTGGTTTGCAATTAAGGTTTTAGCAAACCCTGGAAGGCTAGTCGGGATCTCTAACTATGATGAGAAGTGTTCCGCTAATGATGCAGAAGCCATGGCTTCCACTGATTCAGCTGACTGGTAGACCTCCAGCCAGGCTCTGAAAGAGCCTGCATGTCTGAATTGAAACGTGTGAGTTTGTTTCCTTACCATGCAAGTACGAAAATGTTTATTACGCATGGGCCCATGATATACATTTGGAAGAATGAGAATGGCCTTGTCCACCATATGATGTCTTTGTAGCTGATCTGTGTCTCCTGTTGCCTAACATTATCCGACCGCAATGTAAAGGCAGCCGTACCGATATCTACTCCATGACGCTCACTATTGCACCTGACGGGGTTCAACCCTGGTTCACTCAGCTTTTATCTGGCATTTGTTGGACATCACACAATCATCTGCTTTGAGCACATAGGGGGCCTTGCCTGCCAGGAGAAAACATACAGGAGCTATGCAGCAAAAGTACCTCCAGTATATTTCAACTTTTATACGCTATGTACATTGGACCTTCATGATGTGAAGGCGTTTCTAATTCCATTAGTTACATTTTAGGAATCATCATAGAATTAAAGACCACTTTATGTGTTAGAACCTACATCTAAAGTAAGGAGACCACTCTATTAGGGAACATGTGTACATAAACAAGACTTGAAAAAGTCCCATGTGTTAAGCGCCAAGTGGAGGGCAAAACATGCATTGGCTGAACAATGAAGGAACTTCAAGAAAAGACAGTTATTGCTCGACATGGCGTTTTCATGGATTACCCCACATATATTTCAGGAATTTTCCTACGTTTATTTCACTTGAAAGGATGCCTTTAGCTGATCTCGTTGATGGAGCTTTATTTATTATTTTTTCCGATCAGGCTTGACAGTGCGGATGTCTACAGAACCTATTAAGGTAGATGGAGCTGCTGACTCACGACCCCAAAACGACTTTGAGAAAGGTGACCAGACAAAGGTCACTGGTATATAATTGAGTTACACATACAAACTGTTCATACAATTTCACTTTCTACAATGTTTTGTTGTTTTAAATTCTTCAAACTAAATGCTGCATCAAAGCGTCACGTATCGGCGGCTCCTCCGCTATGGCGGAGGAGCGCCCCCTCACCCCCGCCAGCCGCAGCAGCTTCAAAACTTGAAAAATAAAGCATGTTTATATTAGTTCTATTTTTCTCCTACTGTGGAGTCTAGGGTGCGCAACCACTGGGAATGATAGGCAGGCGAGGGAGTGGTACTTGCACTGTTGTCAGTGCAATTGACGGTTTTGCCTACCGTCATGTGCAATGAAGCTGTCCCCAACCCAAGCTGCATTGCTGGGTTGGAGATAGCAGCAGGCACATGCTTCCAGTCTACCTGGCAGCACAAATCGAGGGCGCTTAGGCCAATCCTGATATTGCACTCATGCTGTGAGAGCAGCATTAGGATTTGCCGCACGGCAGTCTGTGAACCCTTGCCTGCAGGGAAGCCAGAAGAGGGGCGATGCTGTGGGATTAAGGTATATATTTTTTTAATTTGTTTTTGTTTTGTCCTCCCTTCCTCCCACCGCACCACTTTCCCCGACACAAGCCACAACTGAAAGCATGTTAAACAAGCATTGGCATAGCCAATAGGTCTCGCCTTTAGGACCGTATAAGTATTTAACTATGCAACACAATATTCTTGGTGCAACATCAACTGTTGCATGGCTAAACACTTATAATGTCCCAAAGGCGAGACCTATTGGCTATGCCAATGCTTATTTAAGTTAGGAGGCTCCATCTTCAAACCCTGGAAAGCTTGTTCCGTTGCATGGCACTGAAAAGTCACAAACAGGGTGAAGGGTTTGTTGAAGTTGTTCAAGAGATGTAGTGGTTTGCCTTGATGTGAGAGAGGTCTGTCATTGATTGTCAAAGCTATGTTTGGGGAGGTGCTACTTCTCTATTACTTTTGTTGGGCACATTTTCTTCTGTGATTTCATGCAACAACAAAAAAAAATTGACGCCCCATGGTTACCTCCTTTCTCCCCTTCTTCCTTACGGCTTGGTCCTCATGACAAGACTATCCTAGCTTCTCCCCCTTGGTCTATTATTCTGTGAAATAGGAGCGGTCATTGTAATAAGGCATCAGTCAGTGACACAGCATCTGCCTATCTAGTCTGTCAGACAGGGTGGTTCCTCCCTCTCCCTCTACCTCACTGGATCCTTCCATACTTGCAAACAACCCCACATTGCAGACACCCATGCGACACAACCCACTTAAAACAAGAACACCTTGCTGTAATGCAGCCACACACAGGAAAGGCTGCACAGATGGCAGCATGTCACTCACCATCAGTGCCAAGCTGAGCCAAGGCACCGCGTCTCCGGCACTAGAGAGTCGCATTCACTAATAAATGTGGATACTGCTTCTATCACCTTCACGCCTACTAAACGTGGACAGGTTATCATTTCGAAATGTTGTCTCATTTCCGCACACCCACCACGGTGAAAACTGGTCAACCCATTGATAGTGTGTCACCCTAACGCCAGAGACACTACCCTCTCAACCTGCGAGATCCTTGTGGATCTCCTGCGGGATCCCAGCGCCCCCTGGCATGCGCAGAACCAGCATAGGAACACAGTCCATAAAAATTGCTACTTGCTTCATGCATGCTACTGTCATAGTAGCACCACAGTCCATAAAACATGCAACTTGCAGCTTGCTTTATGCATGCTACCATCATAGCACCATAGTCAGGGCAACTGGAATTATGCGATTGTGTGGCTGCGGCGATTTTCGCATAATTATAGATTTGCCGCATTTGCCACAAAATCCATCATCTGCCACTGCAGTTTTTAACAAAAATAGCTCAGAGGGTTCAAAAGTTACTAAAATTGCAGCGAGATGTGTTGCAGCTCAGTGGAAGGCCCTTTACAAAATGGGACTGGTCGCCTTTCTGTTGCTTAATGCTATATTTGGGTGTTAAACTAGTACTAATGAGGTGCAATCAATGCCCGGTGTTACAAAGTGTAAAAACAATGATTGTCTCTCATTGGGTGAAGCAGCGCTGTTAGCGTTTGGTCATATGGCAGGGTTCTTGTATCTGCATGTATCGGGTATTTGTAAAGCGCAAAGTAATCACCCAGAGGGGTCTCAAGGCGCTGTGGGCCTACAGGGGGACTAAGCAAGTTATTGCCCAGAGACACAAGGTGCTGAGGTGACGCCGGGGATGGAACCGTGAGCCCTGCGCTCCGGAGTTGGCCGCTCTGGCCGCTGTACCACATTTCTTGCTTTTGAACCTTCTGAGGTGATGAAAGGAGTGTTGTTGATTTGTGTAAACAGAGGGTTATTATTGTAGCACGCAGATATGCAAATGATAAAGTGTGACATAATGCATTATATTATTTTTATCACTATTGTTACTATTATTCTTACTCGGATTTGAGACTAAGCATGGGCAAAGTGCCTCTTTTGGGCCCCTGGCACCTTACGTTTTCAAAGACTGGTTAATTTAAATTTACTGATCTGCTTGTACCAACATTTACCCGACACTCAAAGGCAGGATGCCCTCTGTTGAAAATGTATTTACTACTTACTGTACCGATGCACTCCCGTGCCTCCGCCTTTGGCACCACATGGCGCTTTACAATGCACCATACATTGAATTAAGACCAGCCCCTGCCCAGACTGTTTAATTAGTAACCACAGAGCCTGTTTATGACACGTGTTCCTGTTTTGTGTCATAAGCTTAGGGTGGGAGGTGGGGGAGAGAGAGGGAGTGAGTCAAGGGCAGCTTGAAGCACAGCAGTCATTTGAACACGCAAGGCGCTAGAGCCCACGGAGGCGATTGCTCACTTTCTCGCTGTGAATGCTCTCCTGCCCTGGTAATTGAAAAAACACGCTGTGGGTTGAAAAATGAAAGGGGGGAATGAATCCGTCACCTAAGGGGCGGAAACGCATGCTCTGCCGTGAACAAATGGGGTGCAGGGGGGCTTCTTATGGACCGTGGCTGTATGGCCTTTCAAATCACGTCTCGTGCCAGATGACTACATTGCTTTTAATTCCACGTTTAGCTCTGCTGCAATTCATGAACAAGCATTGTAATATAATTGAATGTAGGTAGCGCTTACTACTCCGACGAGACGCTCAAACGCTTTGCGCGTCCTTCATTTGTAGTTTGGCAAACGCTCCTGGCAAATTAACCTTCCTATAGATAGATGAGTACCCGAGCGTGCGGAAAACGCCAGCATGTGTAGCAGCGCAGCGCTTGTCTTTCTTCCAGCGCAGCATCAGAAGTGTGACGCTGCGCAGGCTTCTTTTTTTGTTTTTTTTTCTCAGCAGAAGAAGGCTCAAGCCGCCCACAGGATACTGGAAGGAGTGGGGCCGCAGGTGGAGTTGGTAAGTGTCGGCGCTGCTTGGCTCGCAGGGATGTGGGGGCCTGGGCAGCGGGCCAGCTTCCAGGAGGTTGTGTTACAAGCTGTTCGGGGCGGAAGTCTGCGGTGATTGCAGAGTAATCATACTGTGCTCGTTGGGACTTTAACCCTTCATGTGCCCGGCAGCCAGGGACTTTTCATGATATAGGAAGCAAAACGTCACGCGGGGTTCAGAGGTCGCACATTGCAAATCTGCATGCTGCTTGCTGATGAGGTAGCCGTCCTCCGTGCATGACGTGATAGGCTTGCCACTCTAAAACTAGCTTTCTGCCTCCTTGCAAGAACAAGCGCGTGCGCACACATGACGTACCATGATGTACCCCCGGGGACCCGGGCCTCACTTGAAAGCGTTTCACTTGCGAGAGCGAGCAGCGCCAGGAGCGATAATTGCTACCATATGGCGCCGCGTGCTACTGCAAGTGACTCGCCACACGTGCACGCGTTGCCATTGAAGGCAATGGAACACGTGCCCGCTTTTGGCTGAAAAGCCAAAGCGATTGCTAAAGGTATTTTTGCCTACGCATCGCATGCGCACTGCGTAGGCGAGACCTAAAAATAAGGAGAATGCACATCAGTGATTAGTGCCACGTTACCACCGTTTTACTTACATGGGCAAAGGTTAACAGTAAGACTGGAGAAACAAGAGAACACAAACTAGCTCAAAGCCACACGGGCTGCAAGTATATACACGTAAAGATGCCTTTAAAAGAGCGATTGCTGTCAGGAGAAAGACATGCATACACAATTATGAAATGCCTTTTTATGTTTTATGTATTTTACTCAGACAAACGAGAAGAGAGAAATGTTTTGACAGAAGCGGGTATATTTAAATAATATTTGACTATTTCAATTAAGATGCATTGCAGTTCAGCAACACCTTTCACAGTGACTTTGAAATGTCTTGATATGTGGAATACATTTCCAGTGGCTTACTTGTGTGATATTCCCACTCACCTCAGGGCCTCATTAGTTTGCTAACAGTTTCGCTCATCTTTCTTTTCCTCCTAGTCCGTGATTATGCACAGTAACTATGCATTTAGAACCTGGTATATTTTCACAGCTTCTGGATTTCGCATTTTTCGAAAGGTTCACAGGGCATAGCACGATGCAAAACATGACTCACTGGACGGATAGGCATACTGTGAAATAATGTGTTTGTTTTGCGTGGTGGCAGACAGTAATCATGTGTTTGAAAAACACGAAGCCTTCATGTGGATACGCACAAAACCAATACAACTAATTCTGGTATGAGAAGTTCCATGAGAAAAATGTATTTTTACGTCTGACTTACAAAGGGCAACTTTCTGCAGGACCGACTGTTACTAATTCTTTAAAACACGTATAGAGAGTGCTTTCCCTCCTTGCAGAGGAGTATGCCTTCTCACCCCAAGCTGCTGGATATTTTGTGTACCATCCCACCTTCCATGGAATGCTACCTTTGGAATGTCTGAGGGGCTATTTTACATTTAAAAAGTACACTCAATTATCAGACTGTTTGTCAAATTTAATTATTTGTCTTTAATATCCATTCTATGCAGAAAACAATCCTTTTTCCTTCGTACCCCAAGCATTGACAAAGCCAATGGATGGCAGCCTTTAATGCCATCAGTAATATTTGTGCATGCAACAAACGTAAATAACATTTTTGAGTGCTTGTCCTCATATGTGATGTTTCATAAATCACTTAACTACTAATGCTATCCACCCCTGGTACTTAGAGGTTTTGGGTCAGTCTGCACGTACACATTTGTAACCTTTTCTTATAAAAAAGCCAAATTAGTGTTCTTTATTCCCACACCTTGGGGATTCTAAATGCATCCACAATTTTGGATTCCTCTAGAGACAACCGAGAAACTAGCCAAAATATAGCCAAACGAGGGGGCTTTTGTGGACAAAAGTGAAAACGTGCGGTGCACTGAAGCATATTTCTTTCTGAAAATGGCATTAACTAAAGGTTTGCAGTGATAACATCACCTTCTTTCCAGCTTTCAGGAACAAGAACAGTTGAAAAATAACATTTTCTTCTCACAGTTTTTGAATTTTTCTAATTGGTAGCCCATTCTTCCTGTGTTTGTAGTTTCTGTCTACATGCAGTGTGTGGTGAAAACAAACAGATGTAAAACCCATGGGTGAGCCTGGAAAGCTATGCAATTCTGAATACTGGACAACATTTAGAATTAAACAATATGTCATTTGTGCAGTGGCGTAGCTAGCCCTGTGTATGGGATTCCCAAGTAAACTAACTCTTGATAAAAATTTAATTAGAAAGAAAGAATAAATAGGAAAAGGTGACAGTGTTTTCATCTGTTCATTTTACAAAAGTGACAAATCGTTAGGTCCATCAGAGATATTTTGGGGCAGATTTACAACTTCTGGCGCATCTCTGCAAATCAGCAGGGATGCGCCAGAACAGATGCGTCACGTAATACCCCCCTTGCGCCACCACAGATGCGTCGCATTTACAATGCGGCGCACCATGGTGCAAGGAAGGGAAGATGCGTGACGCATCTTGTGGCGTACGGGTGGCACATTGCTGGAGTCGCATCGCAAGCGCGACGCAACTCCTGCAATGCACAGGGGCCACCCATACTTAATGTGGTGCGTCACTCCGTAAGCCTGCTTGAAGCAGGCGTAAGTATTTGACGCAGCAGCGTCGTAAAACTGACTCAGTGAAATCTTGCAGATTTCACTGCGTCAGTTTTAGGGGGATTTCCTGCGAGGGAACGCCCACCCTGCGACAGAACGCCCACATGAAACCTGACGCAGGTTTCATGTGGCGCAGGGCTTTACAACGTGCCGCATCTGTCTAGATGTGTCACATTGTAAATAAGTCGCAACGTGGTGCATGGTTTATGCCACCACTGCGTCACAAAAGTGACGCAACGGCGGCGTAAAAGTGTTGCAAGGGGCTTGTAAATCTGCCCCATAGTGTTTGTTGGTTGTCCAAAAACATGCAGTACCCACAGGCAACAACTGAGCTGCAGCCAATAATGATCTTTCATTGTGTACCAACCATTCAGCAATTCATATGTAAAATATAATGAACTAAAAATGGGAATGGTGGAAACCTGTGTGTTTGTGAAATGTGCACGAGACACTTAGTTTAGGCTCTGGGTCTTCTTATTACTCTGAAATTCGGGTAACCCATACTGTCATGTCATTCAGAGGGCATTTTGAAATATGAGATTTTTTTTGCGTATTAAATTATATATTTTGATGCCAGAATGGAAAGAAATACAATTGGTAATAAGAAATCTTCTAATATTCTGTGTTTCTACATATCTCACAGCAAAATGGTATCCTAATTGTGTATTTTGGCATAGGTCCTGCAACAGAAAAGGCCTTAAAAGTTTTTGTGGCGACATCAAATTTTCTCCATCAAATGCAACTATTTTGGCAACGTGAGTGGCTGTAGGATTGTGGCCCGGGATCGGCAGCCACACAGGCAAACCTATAATACCCAGACATTTCGGAGAACTAGACACCCAGGAAAGTCCACAGTGATCTGGCTTGCATGTATTGGACTACTTTTTCTTCACACAGTGCCTTGCAAATCTCAAGTGGCAGCTAAAAACACACATTTTCCTCACATTTCTGTAAGTAAATGCACTGGAATCTTTGGAGTTCCACAAAATTCCTACTACCCAATGTTCCCTCACTTCTCCTTAATAAAATGGTACCCACTTGTGCAAGTGGACCTAGCGCCTGTGACTGGAAAAGTCCCAAAACCCAACATGGGCCTGTGCTCCTCCATCACCCAAGAAAACCTATCAAACCCTGACATTTAAGAAAACTAGACACTTGTAGGAGTCCAGGGTGGACTGGCCTGTGTGGATCCTGCTACCATGTCTTACCCATAATGCCCTGCTATCCTTATTTTATTGGCTAAAAACTTTTTGTCATATATCTGTAGGAGAAAGTTCCAGAGAGGATCCACCCAGCATTCCCAGACTTCTCTCAATAAAAGCAGTACCCCATTTGTGTAGATGGGTTTGGCACCTGCTACAGGAAAGGCCCCAAAGGCAACATGGAAAGATCACATTATTCAGATCATAATCAACCCTTTTTGAGTGATATGGAAAGCTGTGGATGTTGTGCCTGAGCTTGGGTGCAAGTAAGAGGAACCAACCAAACCCACACATTTCTGAAAAATAGACATCCAAGGAAGTCAAGGGTGGTCTGGCTTTCAGGGAACCCACTACCGTTTCCT
Organism: Triturus cristatus; assembly: GCF_964204655.1. Lineage (NCBI taxonomy): Eukaryota > Metazoa > Chordata > Amphibia > Caudata > Salamandridae > Triturus > Triturus cristatus. Next base: position 243,648,565 of record NC_140591.1, read on the forward strand.
ACACACATTGCCTTGCAATCCTCAAACATTTGCTGAAACGCACATTTTCCTCACAGTGGCAGAATCTATGGGAGTCCACAAAATTCCTGCCATCCAGTGTTCTCACATTTCTCAGGTGGTACACACTTGTTTGGCTGGGCCTAGTGCCCGCAACAGGACGGTCCCCGAAATGTAATGTGAAAAATCCAATTTTCTCAATCAAAATTGGTCCCTAGCAGTGCCTTGCAATCTTTGCGTAAAATTCATATTTTGCTCACATTTCAGCTCAGGACTCCAAAGGGATCCAAACAAATCCTGCCACCCAGGATTTCCACACTTCTCCTGATAAAAATGGAACCCCACTTGTGTGGACGGGTCTAGCACTCGCGAAGGGAAAGTCCCCAAAATGCAATACAGAGAAATCAGATTTTCCAAATAAAATTCAGTCCTTTTTTGAGATATCAGTTGATATCGATTTCGATCCTAAGGTCAATCACCACCCAAAGAAACCTACCACGCCCAGACATTTCTGAAAACTATACATCCAGAGGAGTTCAGGGTGGTCTGCTTTTGTGGATCCCACTACCTTTCCTTACACTCAGTGCCCTGAAAACCTCAGATTTTGGCAATAAACATGCCTTTTCTGCATATTTCTGTAAGAGAAATTTATGGACAGTATCCCTTTTATCGAGGTTGGCAAATAGAGTAACATAATGTGTGTAGTAGGATGATTTGTTATTTACAAAAACATAATGAGTGCTCTATAAAGTGCGTTCTAATAGCTAATGTCTTATGAATTTAACATCAATTACAGTGTTTTGAGCTTTACCTAGACTTGACATAAATTTGATTTTGCAGATGGATTATTCAAGCGCCAGTGACAGTAATTTGGGCTGTTGAGCCAGGTCTAGGTAACATAATTGAAAATCCAAAATAGTCATAGCCAATGTTAAATGTGTCAAGATAATGCCCATACCTGGGTCCCTTGCTCACTTTGCCACTGGATTCAAGCTAGCCTGGCTGATGAAGGGTGTTACCCAGAAACCGGTCCCAAGATGCTTGTTTCCGGTTCAGGGAAGACCTGGCTTGCCAGTTCGGGCTGGACTGTTCCCATGAGGCACAGGGTCAAGACTGATTTGCATATAGTTGGGTCTGAACTGAGGTGGCGAAGTGAGCTAAAGAATGATGATGGATTCAACACAGATCTGTGACTGGGGGTGAGTGTCCGATAAGATTCAATGCTCCGTCCATCATCTCATTGTGTTTGCTTTGTTTGCCCTAAGTTGGCAGGGTATGCCCAGACGTGGGTCCCTTGCTCACTTTGCACCTCGAGTCAAGCTAGCCTGGCTGATGAAGGGTGTTATCCAGAAACCAGTCCCAGGATGCTTGTTTCCGGTTCAGGGAAGACCTGGCTTGGCAGTTCGGGCTGGACTGTTCCCATAAGGTACAGGGTCAAGACTGATTTGCATATAGCTGGGTCTGAACTGAGGTGGTGAAGTGAGCTAAAGAATGATGATGGATTCAACCCTGATCTGTGACGGGGGGTGAGTGTCTGATATGTTTCAACGCTCCGTCCATCATCTCCTTGTGTTTGATAAGATAATGTAAATGCCACTGATCTTCAGTAATCAAACACAATGACAATTAACCACATTTACCTGTTCAGTGAGTCCCAGACGCACTTGCATAGACATTCTGGTTTATGAAAGCAGTATGAAACAACACAAATGGTGACGACATAACATGTCATTACATGGTATTGTGTTCAAAACATGCCCTTATTCGTTTATGTAACAGCTTTCTTTCCCATTTTAAGTATATGTAAACTTACATTATTCTCACCTATTGTATGGGGTACAATAGTCACTCTGCTACTAGTAGTCACTGTAGTCTACTCCCCATACAGAAACCTAGGATTCTTATGGCCTACTGCACAATTAAAGGTATGGATGAATCTACTTGGTAATTGGAAAGCACGCACCTAACCAAAAGGCAGCATAGCGCTGTGCAGGATCAAATGCTAAACTACAGTCAATAAATGCACAGAGTGGAAGACAGGTTCTAAAATCCGAAGTAGACTTTTATTGTAAAGGATGTGCTTTTCAACTTAAATTGGTCACACTGGAAACATAATCATCAAGTGACAAGTTCTTGTTCAAGGAATACTACAGCGCCATCTCTGAATACATGTTTATTCCAACAACTCCAGATAACAGTTAATCGACCAATCAGTGATTTTACAAGCTGTACCTCATAATTTGATGTCAGTAATGGGGCTAAGATGTGCAGTGCTCCATAAAGCTTGTCAGATGAGAGGTTTTAGCAGCACTGAAGTGGCTGTGAAGTGATAGGTTAATGCTTAACAATACACCTATCTATATAAAAGTAGATATTGATGTGTCTGTCTGTTAGATTATGGCTGAAAATGTGGGATAATATGAAACTTCCAAAGAAATACTATTGTAGACATCAGAGCAAACACTTATTGCACAGTTAAAAAAAAATAACGCAATATAATGCTTTAATATGTAGAACACCACCTGATTCAGTCAAAAACAGTCCCAATCTACAGCATACGCTTTCATTAATAAGGATAACAACGGACACTATGGAGTCTATTCTTGAATGTAGTCTTAGTGTTGAGTTCCCCATCACAGGTGAAATAACTTTAGGCATACAACATATATCTGAATTTTACTTGGTAGTTTATGTCTAATTGTTAAAGAAAGGAAACACCTAATCTGTAATCCTCCGCTCATTACAGGGATATCTGAGACTTAGGCTAAGATGATTCCTAGAACCAGTTGTATCCCCCTAGTAGGAGTTAAGTGTAGTTTCAAAGCCACACCTACATTAGGTGACATAGGACCTCTATTCAGAAGCAGATATTCTTACAGCTCATGGTAAATTTTCCAGAATAGGGAAATACTGTCAAAAGCATCCCTTAAGTAGTACATGAACACCTGACATGAATTCACTACTGGTAGTACATATGACACCATGGGCTATCCCATTGCTAGAAATAAGACCATCAAAAGTGCTAGGTTTAACTACTGAGATTAGCTGGTTTAAGCTAATGTTCAAACTATATATAAAGCCTGACATGGAGTCTTAGTTCTTGTTGGTAGACAACGTACATGGGTGTTACGTTTAAGCAGCTTGAGGTGTGGTCTGGTCCACCATCTCCTTTCGCTAACTATTACTCAGTTTGTAATGGACATAGATGATCTTTGACCCAATGACAACTTATCTATGCAAATAGGAATGCATTTCCTTTTTACAAGTTTTGTGAGGACCCCCCCCCCCCACCCACGGTCTCCATTGTACAATTGTTAAAAGAGAGCCACATTGGGCACTTTTGCACAGCTTTTGTTGCTCTTCTCTCTCTCCATATTCCTTTGATCAGCTTGCCAGTGGGTAGGCTCTGGATTATGCCACTTAGCATTATAAAGCATATTATTGTACAATATTGATTAAATTAATTTGTTTGTAAAGTCTTTAAGTCTGGTATGGTTAACTTGTATTTGGTTTTTTCTTGGAACAAATTCTGTATGGTCCTATTTATTTATTCATACTCGATTAAAACTAGGCCACACTAACTTTCTAATTGTCTTTTTTTTTAATGTTCCATTCATTGTACAAGTTGTATAATTTTTTTATCTTGAAGTTTTATGGATTATGAGAAACCAAAATAAACTTTTAAATGATAATGAAAAATATGGCATTTTGCACATCTACGTTTTGTAAGTCTCTTTGATCATTTTGAAGTGTTTTGGAGGTCACTGTTCTCTGATTATCAAAGCAAAATGTATTGACTTCAGAACTTTTATTATGTTGTTATATTTATAAACTTTAATTTCCTACTCTGGACAATTCGTTCCGATTTGTATTATGATTATGTTTAATACGTAATTTTGACTTTAGTTCAAACAAGCTGTTATGAGCCCATGAAGCAACGATGCACATTTTCTTACATTGTCCTCTTTCTACATTATTGCTGTGACCTTTTACACATATTTACGTACGTGACAATATTGGATTAGTTTCTCTGAAACTGCTTTGCTTATACATCTGGCTGTGCGCAACATTATCATGATGCCTCGAACACTGAGTACAAGGCCTTTTACGCACAATGTACAAATGTCGTTCTATCTTCATCCATGGGGTGACACGGCTATCTTCATATCCATAACAATTCTAATCTGCTTATACATCGCAAGGATGCTTTTTATTATAAATAAAGAAGCATTCCCGGCGGTTGGCAGAGCAGACACTTCCGCTGAGATCGAAAGGTCGTGAATGCTATAGCTTCGCCATCTCAGTGAGGGGTGTCCAATTTGTGACCAAGACTGGGTCCTACATTCTTTCCCATCAGGTAATGGGGTTGGATCATCTTGTGGGGTGATTCTTGGCTCTACACCTACACACACTCTAGACATGCACAGCATAGGGACTGCATAACAGGAGTACGCCTCATTACTACCTTATATTATATGCCTGCATATACACACTGTCTTAGCACCATGGTGGAACTATATGTGTTATTTATTCTTTAGGTGTTGTAATCACTTTCATTTGTTTCTGCCTACAGATTATTGCAGCACATGTTTCATATACGACAATAATGATGGGTCAATAAATATATTGGTAACGTCCCACTCTGTATTCTCTGTATATTTCTCTGAGAGCAAGAGTGCACAAGTGACTGAGCAAAAAGGTTATGATCTGTTACCATGATCCCTGAGGGTTCTGGGTTGTCATGTTCAGTGGTAGACATAGACCATTCACTCCCTGTTCGGGTTAGGGGGGCTTATGTTGGCACTGTGAGCCAGCTGGTCTCCAGGCCAACATATACTATGAGGGTGCATGGAATCAGTATAGGCATCTCACCCAAAGTTTATATAGTCCACAAATGTGCAGGTCCTACGTATTAGTGGGAACTACACATAGTTAAACCTAGCACTCTTGATGGTCATATTTTCAGTAATTGAATAGCCCATGGTATTATATGTACCACCAGTGGTGATTTACTGTCAGGTGTTCATGTACTATTGCAGGGTGGCTTTTGACAGTATTTGTGCATTGGCATTTTCCTGCCCTAAACTATTTTGTGCCTGCAGCCTCCCTGTGTCGCATGACTGGGTATAGGATTAGGTGTGTTTGGATGGCCCATCAACTGGCAGGATGGGGTGGAGCTGGGCACAGCCCCATTTGCTATTGAATAGGCTGTGCTCTGCCTTCACACATAGGACTTGTCACTCCTTCATTGTTCATGTAGCCAGCTTGGAGCCACGGCAGAGGAGTCAGGAAACCTCAAGCACTACAAAGGGAATTCTTTAGAAACCTCTCCTTCTTCAAAGAAGATACGTTGTATAAAAAGGGACCCACAGACCCACTCTTCAGCTCACTTTCTGGAATTTTAGAAGGACTTTCAAAGGACTGCCTGCTGCTGTAGCTTGCTGTGTACTATACAAGACTGTTTTGCTGCACCCGGAAAGACTGCGCTGCTACCTGGAGCATGACTTAAATCCTCAGAGGCCTGCCCTGCTACTTGACCCTTGCTTATTTATTTCAACCCGACTACCAGAGTGACTTCAAGGACTAGTTTGCTGGACTCCTGATCAGAGCCTCGAACCTGCACCTGGACCCAGCCTTAAGGACCTTTTAACTCTCAAGTGATGCCCCTCCAGTCCTGGACCCTTTGTTCTGGTGCCCAGATAGGCAAAATCCAAAACTTGGGACTTGAAACATTTTTGGCAAAAAACTGCTCTGAGATCCGAGGTGAGGCCACAACCAAATTGCTCATCCATCTGCCCAAGGTGCATCACCGGTTGGCCTGAGTTTTCTGCAGCTCCTGCTACGTTCTTCTCCACAGCAGCAAATCCTGTCCAGCGGCCCCTCAGTGAAGGGGTATCCGGCCGCTTGGAAGACTTATTGGCTATAGCTTCCAGCTTCGACCCACTGAAGATTTTCGACTCACAAAAAAGTGAACGTAATTCATTGTGACTTCATCCAGCAGCTCCATGAAAATGATGCTCCCTCCTCGGACACCGAATGCAGCCTTGACCCGCTGAATTTTACTTTCTCAGAACATTTTCTAAAAAATTTCTAAGGTAAGCGCTGATCGGGCCCAATCCACTCTTTGTATTCAGCTTGTGCTCCATCGCCATATTTTTTTACTTTGACCCAGTCTCATGCTACTAGTTGTCTGCGGTTTGCGCTTTGAACTTTTAAGTGCTAGATTTTACTAAAAGCTTAAAAAATTCATAACTCCGGTTCTACTGATTAGATCTTTTAATTTTGGTGTCAAATTAGTTATTAAATTTGACTTTATGTTTCTAAAATGGTGTGGGATTTTTTTCCATTGTGTTTTTACTTTATTACTATTTGTGTGCTGCATTAATACTTTACACATTGCCTTTAAGTTAAGCCTCACTGCTTTTGTGCCAAGCTTGAGTGTTAAGCACAGGTTAATTTAGAACTTTTTGGAAGTTCACCGTCTTGTGAACTGTAGCTGTTGCCCCTTCAACCAACTACCCAATTTCTGCCATACATGGTTTGAATTTGCTGGGAATGAGGGTCCTTCCAAGAAGAGATGCACACATACAACAATCATAGACTTCTAGGGCCATATGTACAAACCTTATTGCTGAAGAATCAGCCATTTGCGAACACAAAAAGGCTTTTTGGCAAGTACAAAGCCCAAATAGCAATTTGGTAAAAAAGATTTGGGTTTTGCGATTCAGTATTAGGAAGAGGAATGTAAAGGGCGTCCCTTCCTTTTAGCGATTCGCGGTTCCATGTACAAATGTTTTGTGATCCAAATGCGATTGCAAATTATTTGCATTTTACCACCTCCTTCAAGTAGGTGGCAACCCAGCCGCAAAGGGGAGGGGGTCTCCAGGAGACCCCTTCTCATTTGTGAATGGTTGCAAAAATGTTTTTTAAGTGTAGTCAGTGGTCCAAGAGACCACTGTCTGCACTTAAAAAATTAAAATAAAACGTTTGATCTTTCTTTTTGAAATGTAGCCAGTTTTCCTTTAAAGAAAGCAGGCTGCATTTTTTTTAAACGTTGCTTTATTTAAAAGCAAACACAGACATGGTTTTCTGCTGTCCCCAGCAGGCCACCATCCCTGTGTTTCTAGCGATTCCCAATGGGTCACAAATTGCAACCTACCTCATGAATACTAATGAGGTATGCCAATTTGCGACCCACTAGTAATCCCAACTTAAACTCAATAGAGTTTCATACATTTGAAATTGCGATTTCCTAATTGCGATTTGCATTGCATCGCAATTAGGAACTCACAATTTCTCACATACATACATGGGACCCCTGCTGTCTACAATAAATGAAGACTAACAAATTGAGTTGTAATTTGTGGTCCTTCATACTTGTACCCATCAATGTTAATTAGTCCAGGTCTTTTGTCTTGCATGGGGAGAATTATGCACATGTGAAAAACTTTCAGGTGAAAATCTGATTAAAAATGGGTCGAACCAGGGGTTTTCCTTGGCCACTTTACTGTTTTCTCTTGTTGTTGCTCATCTACTGACCTTTATTAAAGCTATCAACACATTTTCCCCTAAGATGGGCTCTAGGCATTTAAGCTGCTTACTTTTTGTGGAAGATCTGTTGCTTTTAGATGTATAGCCTGTTGCCATTCAGAGCCTTAATTGAGCCCTAGAGACTTAATATGCACTTAAGCAGCTATGATAAATGTTTCAAAGACATAAGTAATGATTTGTGGTAAAAGATGATTCAATTCAATATAACATTATTCCGTCTAAAAACAATAGGCCATAAAAGTACATAAAAGTACTGCACATAAGTGTAATCAGACATAAAAGTTAAAAAAAGATCGTACATTTAAAACAGTTAAAAAATAAGTGCATGAAGGACTTTAGGGTTTAACAACACGACAAATAATACAGCAAAAAAAAAATACATAAAGTAATCAGGAAAGTGCAAGTCGAAGTCAGATATCAGTGCTCCATTACAGTATTAAAGGCAGTGGATAGTTTTTTTTTTTTTAATTCTTTTTATTTGCATTTCCAACAGCATAACAAATACAATTCTCTGCAGTATGAATTAGATATTTTAGTGACAACACAGTCCCCCACCAATACCACAAAAAGGCAGTGGATAGTTGAGAGAGCATGAGATGGGACAGAGAGAACAAAAACCTCGAATTGGGTCCGTCATGCGCTCCTACTATCACCCAAAAGTAAACCCAACATCGCTGCCAATTCTATATACTGAGCCACGGTGCGCATAAAGTTCTGACAGACTAGCCCATCATGGTGTATCTAGCCCTAAGTGCTGCTTTCAGGAAGGCACAGACAATGAAAACGATTTCAGGTGAACACTGAGATTGTAAGTGAAGGAGAGCTGGCCTACAGCGACGGAGGCCCATCCTTCGTAACAAGGGTCTCAGAAAGTGTTTTGGTGCTAGACTGTGCAATTTGCAGAAGAACATAAAGTGCATTTGTGATTGAGCAGAATGATTATCACAGGGGCAATAGGAGACTATGTTCCCCTCAGGTTCTAGAAAGTGTTTGAAAAATAGAGACCAATAAATTGTCCCTGCTCTAAAGCGAAAAAGAAGTGACCACTCCCATTTTGACAGGTCCAGCGACAAATACAAAGGGGAATCATCTGTGTAGAAAAGACTATAATAGTGCAACACCAAGGGCTTGGATAAGTCATGTTTTAGCCTAGTATTTGCACGGTAGTCCTTAAATAATGTTTTCACCTCCATCTTGCAATTTTTGGGGATTCAACTAGGCTCCGTGAACCACCAGGATATACAGAGGAAACCAAGAGTATCCCATATATACCTCAGCCAGGGTATGGCGCATGCTTTATCCAGCGTCAGGCAATCATACATAGTGTCCTTGCAGAGTTTAGCACCGGGGTTCAACCAAATACTAACCCATAATAAAAGTGGCGCCAGCTGAATCTTATCCTCAATAAAATTCTGGTTTAACTTAAAGTGGGTAATGAAATTAGGAGTGGGCGGCGGTGTGCTTAGCAACCATCGCAAAAAGCAGTTTTCCTCTGCCTGAAGAAAACAACATTTACTGAAAACTCATACGGTCTTCGGTGTGGTTTTGCCCTCTGTCCTCTTCTGCAACTCCCCGTTCCCGATGTCATTTATCTTACCCTGGATATTTATTCCACTCTTTTTGACTGAAGTCTCTCGGCTTCTAGTCAACTGTTCTTTTTCTATCTTCTATTCCACTTCTCCCTTCATTCTTTTCTTTTTTCCCTTCTCTGCTCTTTTTTTCTTTTTATTCTCTCTTTTACTCTCTCTTTCCTATCCTCTGTTTTACTTGTTTTTCTTTGCTTCTGTTTTCTGTATTTGATTATTTGTTTGTATCTTCACTGCTTCTTATTCTTTTTTTCCCTTTCAAAATTACCTTTTTGCATCCTTTTCTCTTTACATGCATTAATTCTAATATTTTTGGTTATCTTTAAATGATATTATATTTTTGCTAAATTGTATGATGATGATGATTTATCAGTATCAATGCTTTTCTTTGCTTTGCAATGACTGAAAATGTTTGAATTATCTCATGTAATGTCAAGGGACTGCATTAAAATACAACGGGTTCTCACTCACCTCTCTAAGCTCCAATGTAAAATAGCAATGCTACAAGAAAACGCATCTTAATGAGAATGATGTAAATTCCCTTAAAAAACAATGGGTCGGTCATGTTTATAGTTCCCCCTCGAAAGATAGGAAAAATTGAGTAGTCATATTATTTCATAAATCCTTATCCCTCACAATAGATAAAGATAATAGATAAAGAGGAGAGAGATGATGTTGGTTGTTAGCTTCTTCTTCACACTACCATTAATAGATCTCATATCTCCCTGCTTAACATTTATGGCCCCACAGGTATCGATTCACATTTCTGGCATTCCATGTCGCATACCCTTCATGCATTCTGTGGCTCTAATCGCATAGTGGGTGGTGACTGCAATCAGATTTTGGATCCTTTTATAGATAGGAAATCCTCCTCCAGGTATATTCCAAATAAAATGCAAAAAACATTTGCTAGGACCATGCATACAAGGGTCTTAGTCGTTGCGTGGAGAGTGTTTAACCCTGATAGCTTGGAATATACGTTTTACTCCCCCCACTCATAACTCTACCTCTAGAATTGACAAAAAAATGTAAGTCCAAACCTTCTTCCCGATCTATTACATGCGGAGATTGGCTCAATTCTTATTTCTGACCACGCCCCTGTTCTAATTAGTTTAGACCTTCCTTCTGTATCCTCTAAGTCTCGTCGCTGGCGTTTTAATAATTATCTCCTTAAAGATCCTTCCTTTCTTGAGCAGTTCAAAGGTTTCATTTCTGAATTCTTTACCCTTAACATTAGTCCGGACATGCCCTTTCATACTGTCTGGGATTCTTTCAAAGCAACAGTTAGAGGCTTTATTATAGATTATGTCGCTCGTAAACGAAAACAGTATCGCAAGGAGTCCGTTACTTTGCTTTCCTCCATTAAAAAATTGGAGCATGCCTATTTTTCCTCTAAATCTGTAGACACCCTTAAGACTCTAATTCAAGCAAAGCTTGATTTTAACAGGAATCTATGGAAGAAGCCTCGGGGACTCTATTAAAAATTAACTCTAAATTTTATAGTGGTCGCAATCGTGCTGGTAAATTATTGGCGAACTATTTAAAGATTAAATCGCAAAGGTCCAGAATCATTAAGATTATTCATGATCACGACATTCCCCGCATTAAAGTTGAAGAAATATTAAAGTGCTTTACAGACTTTTATAAGACCCTCTACACCCCTGAGTCTTCTTCTTCAGAAGGAGATTTGGATTCTTATTTTAACTCATTACCTCCCCGATCTTCCCCTCTTCCTGATTTTTCTTTTTTTGGAACAAGGCATATCTCTCTCATAGATTAAATCTGCTCTGTCTTTGTTACCTAAAGACAAGGCCCCTGGCCCTGACGGTCTCACTGCAGAATTTTATTCTTGTTTTTCTTCTGTTCTTTTGCCTCATCTTCTATCTCTTTTTCAATATTTTGTTCTTAATGGTGAAGCCCGAGGTTCTTTTCTTGAGGCTATGATCTGTCTCATTCCCCAAAAATATAGAGACCCCTCCCGATGTTCCAACTTTCGTCCTATATCTTTGATTAATCTTGATTGCAAGTTATTAGCCAAGGTATTAGCCCTTCGTGTCAATCTGGTCCTTCCCGATTTAATTGGTTCCGAACAAACTGGTTTTTATAAATGGAAGGAATATTTCTGATAATTCTAGAACTTTCCTAAACATCATTCATCTTGCCTCTAAGAGCTCTTCCCCTATAGCTGCCATAACATTGGACGCCGAAAAGGCGTTTGACCACGTTCATTGGCTTTTTATGAAGTGTTCCCTTAAATGGCATGGTATTGGTCGTTCTATTTTGTCCCTTATAAATTTAATATACTCCTCACCGTCCACTTCAGTTTTTGTTAATGGTTCTCAATCTTCTTATTTCCCTCTACAAAGGGGCACTCGTCAAGGATGTCCTCTTTCCCCGTTACTTTTTATCCTCTCTCTTGAGCCCTTTCTCCATTCTCTACGGCATTCCCCAACTTTACGAGGCTTTAAACATAAATCTGTTGAAATTACGTTTACGGTCTATGCAGATGATATTATGTTATATGTCTCTGATCCTTCTTCTTCTATGCCTGCTTTTACCGAACTTCTTTCTTCTTAATGCGACCTTGTCAGGCTTTAAATTAAACTTCTCCAAATCTGAAGTACTTCCCTTAAATACATTTTGTTTAAAGAGCATGTTCGAAGGTATTGATTTTAAATGGAATACTACTGGTGTAACCTACATAGGAATTAAATACTCTTCTACCCTTTCAAAAACGATTCAGGTTAATCTGGATGAGGTTTTATCAAAAGTACACAACATGGCTGATAAGCGGTCTCCCCCTTTTCTGTCATGGTGGGGTAGACTGGACTCCATCAAAATGATGATGCTTCCTGTTATTAACTTCTATTTATCCATGTTACCGATTAAAATACCGCTGACATTTTTTGAAACCCTTAATGCAATTCTGAGTAAATTTCTATGGAACGGTAGGAAGACTCGCAATTCCTTTGCGCTTCGCTCTGCCCATAAAGATCGGGGTTGTTGCAGGGATTCTGCTCATGCACAGAACTATGCGCAGGAAACCAGGACCTCAGTGAATTGCGGTGTACCAAAAACTCACTTCAGTACCCAGAACCCCTATCCGACTAGCATCAGTGTCTCATTCATTCTCCGTATCATCTTGAAGCTATGAATGATTAGACAACCCAGAACAAGCGACTTAGAGTACTCTCAGGAATGGTGGGAATTAGAAATACCTGTTTGTTATTATTCTCATATCAGTCCACAACAAGAGTAATCAGAGACACAGTAAAGTTTAAAATGTTTATTTTATAAACTACGTGTCCTAAGAGGCAGTACTTTGGTTAACATAAGCAGACAAATGATTAAGAATAAAACCATCAGCATTGTTACAATACCATAGAAAATAAAGGGAGAAATCATGTTTCAAATGATAGTGGAATACAGCCACCCTCCCTTCGCTAGTAAGCTAGTATTATTAGACTAATAGAAGGTCTCTAGGTTTGAATGGGGAACCCCATACCGTTAATATCAGCTTAGGTGAATCACATCACAGGATCAGCTTTGCTCTGTGTCTGGAAAAAGTATTCTCCAAAGTGTGTATCTCATGCATGCAAACTGCAATATTAAAGGCGCTCGAGTTTCAGATATTTGCAGCTGTGTGCGTGTTATGGCTAGAGCGTGGGCCAATCAACCTGAATTTAAAAGCATACATTGTTTGTTGGCCCTGACTGTTTCTGCACACAATGTTCAGACCAAGGTCGCGGTGCACGTCTAGGGATGTGAACAACAGACCGTTCTCATGTGAAGAAAAGGCAAGCAAGCAGTTTTCATATAATAACATCTATCTACAGTGTCGTGTGCAAAAGCAGCAAAAGTGGCAAGATGGCGTTTTAACTTCTAAGACGCTTATGCTAACATAGCAATGTGTGTACCTGGACCTCCGTCTCCACTACAGGGTGGTGTTCATTTTCCCAACTTTCGACAGTATCATTCCTCTTTTTTAATTCGCCAAATGTTACCTTATATATCTACTTTGGGAGGGGCTTCTACTTCTGTATGGTATAGACTGGAGAAATCTCTGATCTCTCCTTTCCCTTTTCCCCTATTAGCTTGCTTCATTCATCCCCCTCGTTCTCTTAACCACCCAACAATCTCAAAATTCATCTCAACTTTTCATTCTATTAAGTGTAAATCTCATTGTCCTTTACAGATATTTTTGGACTCCCCTCTTTGCCATAACAAGAGTATAAAAATTTCCAACCGCACCATTTTTTGGAGAACATGCGCCTTCAAAGGGATCTTTCAGGTTAATCAACTAATACAGGATTCTCGTTGTCTTTCCCTACAAGAAGTTCAGTCAACATTTGATCTACCTCCTTCCTCATTACGGAAATATGAGTCTTTACGAACGCTTCTCATGGATCAACTTTCTCTACTCTCTAGTTCTCCACTTCCTTTTCCAGATCCTCTGATTGAGCCTTGATCCACTTCCCCTTTTATTAGAGCCTCTCTTGTCTACAAATATGTGCACTTATCTTCTCCTAATCGCCCTAAAAGTAAAATTGAGCTCTTATGGGAATCTGAGCTACAACATATTCTTTCTGTTCAAATATGGACCTCCATCTGGACACGCATCCATCAAACCTCATGTAACCCAAGCATTACTCAGACTCTTTCTTATTTTTGCCACAGACTATTTTTAACTCCAGTAGCACTCTCCAAGTTTAGTCCAAACTTATCCCGATTTGCTGGGTAGGTCCTACTACTCCTAGCTCATTTATGCATTCCTTTTTTCTTTGTCCTATTATTGTACGTTTTTGGACTAAGGTTTGTGAAGCAATATCCTCTATTTGCAATATTAAATTTCCCTTTGACATATACTCCATTTTTCTGGGTAGTAATTCCACTAACTGGTTGGGTTCTCGCAAGGTTGGCAAATTTGTTAATTGCTATTGCCTTTCAGGTAATTACTTCTAACTGGAAGGATGCTTCTAAGGTCTCTTTTTCTGTTTGGTTGAACCTTCTTTGTTATCATCACAGACTGGACAGAGCTTCTTCCAAAACTTCTCAACAACTTATTCGTAAAGAAGCCATCTGGTCTCCGCTTACCAATTATTTATCTGCTTCTGCACTTCATAATCAAGATAGCTCATTCATTTTTCAACCACCATAAGTATTGTACAATTATCTTTTATTTCTTTTTGGGATACAATATGATTTATATGATTTTAATGTTTCAATATCCTAACAGTTGAAGATACTGCTGTGTCTTTGTTCTCCCTTTTTCTCTTTTATTTTTCTTTCTTTCCCCCTTCTCAGTTTTCTTTCTCATCTACCTCTCTTCTTTTTTCTTTTCTTTTCCTTTTTCTTCCTTCTTCCTTCTCCTCTTTTCTAGTTCTTCCCTTTTTCTGCCCAAAATTCAAAAATGTAAAATGCTATTTTGTCTTTAGGTGCAATACTTTTATTAATGCTTTCCTTTTTATTGGAATTTTTGTTTATCTAAGATAGATTTCTATTTGTCATTTATTCCATCAAATCATCTATTCAGTCTGTTAATCTAATGCTATTTTTTATATAAGCCGTGCATATATTGTACCCATGTTTCTAATATTCTCAATAAAGCTCTTTAAACATAAAAAGCATAGCACAGGGGCTGCTTCATCTTAATGCTTTGTATGGTGGTATTTAATTTCTAACTCAACTGTTGGATTATTATTTCTTTAATTCTTTATGGTAGTGAGTTACTAGTTCTCAGTGGTTCCAAGTATCTTGGAAGAGGCATAGAAGCATGTATTGACCTTTGTATTGCTATCAAAATACTGTATTTTCAAAGCAGTTCGCCTTGAATTAAGCCTTTGTTCTTGGGAACTATTAGCACAACGAACTGTGAATCTTTTACTACATATTCATGGTAGACAGCAATATTATTTGTCGAAATTTACACTGAAGCCTACTCCCTCCTATGAAAATGCATGCTTTCGTTTCCCGGTAAGTCATAGTGGTTCCTTAAAGGGGGGGTACTAGCTCTTTCATAGTACGTAAGGCAGCATAAAGATGATTTCTCTTAATGCATCTAAAAGGATCAATCAATGACTGTATTGATGGAAGATCTTCCGCAATTTTGTTTTGGGACTGTTTAGGCTCGGCAGAAGTTTATTCTTTTTTGTCTTTGTTTCCTTATATATGCTGGAGGTCAATTTCATTTATGACTCACATTAAAATTATAATGTATAAAAAATAGGTGCCCTTGACCAATAAATTGTAAGTTTATACAATTATATATTTCTCTAAATTAATTTTTGTTTTCATCAGCTTATCAAAACTATTTTAAATTACTATTTATAAAGTGTAGTATTCGTAATACGAATTTACCACCATCTCAAATACACATGTTCGGTTGATAACTTGGGCAGCTCATCTCCTTTGCCTTTGGGGCATTCAAGGGACTTAGCAGATGTGCATAAAAATCGGTGTCTGACAAAACGTAATTCTCTGCAGCCACCCTACATCTCATGATGATGGGTACAGCAGGCTCTCTGTAAAGGACTCCTTGCCACAGAGTGAAGAATTCATCAGTGGGCAATAGCAGCAGCAGAACAGGCAAGCTATGATTGATCTAGGCTTGATCACAGCTACAGGTAAGTGACTAACACTCAGGGTATATTTAGTGCCATGTTTGCATCTCACAAGTGATGCAAATCGCCGCAAAATCTTTTTTTTCCAATTTACTTTCCAGCACAAAGCTAATTGTTACGTGGAAATTCATCTGAAAGTAGCAGAAAGCAGCATCTAGCACTGCATTTATTAGTGCCAAGGGGGCTTATCATGGGTGGTGCTTGGATGTTCTCATGCCACCACTCATGGTTTTTGACGCAAAACCCTATAGACTAAAAAGAAATAGACAGGGTTTTGCATCAAAAAATAATAAGGAGAAATGCTTTCATTTCTCCTTTGTTTTCTAGCTTTGCATGTGTGCTGCACTGTACATCACACATACGAAGTAGATAAAGTTTTAACATTAGTCTAAGCATAGTATTTTGTACTGGAAGGCTACCCATACAGTACAAAATCTATACTACACTTACGCAGATACCTTTGCACTATGGTGCAAAGGTGTAAGTATGGTGCACTGCAGCCTAATTGTGCTTCGGCGCTAGGGAAGTCTCTCACAAAGCAGGGCACAACTTTTTTGCTGCTGCACTGCATTGCATGAGAATGTAGTAAATACACCCCCTCAGTCTTTACACTTTGGATAGGGTTTAGCAACAAGTGACCATGCAGGACCAATTCCAGGAAGAGTTCTGATAGCTGCAGGGCAGTTCCCAGTTATAGTCACAAAGTTTGAGCTGGAGCACAGTGAGTGGTTCAAGTGAACCCAAGGGACTTCTCTGGTAACAAAGCTTGCATATTCCTCCAGATGATTTGAAATACAGAGAACCGAAGGGAAAAGCAGGAACAAAAATTGGTAGGTGGGGTTGTCCTCTGTGGCAGGCACTTGTCCTTGAATGGATAATTTTTTTAATATTTTTATTGTCATTGGCGTGATAACAGTAGATTTCCAAAACAAGCATATCACAACAGATTCAGTATTCTTGTTTGCCGTCAACAAGGATCTATGATCACTTAACATAGACTATTGGTCATTTCTTTTCTTAACTCAGATCAGTATCACACAAATCGCATATGTCATTATCACATTTTCATCCATGAATAACAATAACTGTGAACTTACCCCCCCCCCCCCGATCATGGGTTGCTCTGTTCATCTGGGGGCTGGAAAGCCATCTATCCTATCGCGTACCTCACTTATCTAAGCTATTATCTGGCTCAGGGGGGACCTCGGTTATGGTCGACGTAGCATTCCTTTCCTGAGTGGAGTGTAATGAGACCACCTCTTTCTTTTAGGGTCTTTTTCTTTGGTTAGATCTATAATCATTAGGTACCAAGCCCTTGCATCTTCCTCAAGTTTGCCATCCCTCCTGACTTTTTTCACCTGAACTAATTCTGCGTTAGCCCACTCTATCAGATCCCTAGTCCACCTCTCAAGGGTGGGAGGATCTGGACTCAGCCAATGGATTGCGATATGCCTTTTTGCTAAGACTAGGCCCGGTTGTATACATTTCCTAGTGAATGTTTGGGCTTTTGGGGTGGGTAGCAATCCCAACAACACCCCTTTAATAGTGGCTGGAATATCTTGAATGCATCATTCATACATTATGACAAAACATTAGTGATTTTTTTTAGGTGACCCTCTCATAGGTATATGTGTAGTATTCGTGATCTTTAATCATAATTCAAAGACATTAAATATCATGAAGGGTCATATATGTGATAACTGAAAATAATGTTGACAAGCGTTATATTTAGTAAAAATAAATATATTTAGTAAGCATGAAGGGATATCGTTGCCTGAATCACAGGACTTCAATTTACACTACAAGCTCATAGGCAGCTCCTCTGGGTGCACTTGGTCACCTCAAAAATTACACTTTGAATTACATTGCCAGGGCTTGGTGAAAGGGATACAGGGGAGCTATCCCAACAGGGCAAATGTTGTGGAGACCAATTGGCCTCTCCCCTCTTAGGGCTCACCAAAATTAGTACATATGGCACTGTCTGTTGCACAGGACAGCAGAATTAAATACTTGCGTCTAGAAGTAAGGACGTCCGATACCTTGAAGTATAGGTGTAAGCAGCGGCGGCCCCTTCATTAGATGAATGTGAAAGGTGCAGAAATTAACACGTAGATATGAAGAAGGTGATTTTTTGGAGGAATGTTTGAAAAATATGAGTTATGTCTGCCACTTAAAGATGTCGCTCTGTACCTCCAGAGCAAAGCTTGAGAAGGAGTGGGTTTTAGTACAGACGCTTTCAGAACCATTGAGTGTATTTATGAGACAATCTACAATTTTCATTGACTCAAAGCTCTGCTTGTATTGCCTCAAAACTACTATTCATTTGGAATAGTTACGTGGTTTTCTAGAGTTGTATTTGTGTTCTCTGGGGGGCCACATATCACTGTATTTTATTGCATTGTAATGTATTGTATTGCATTGTACAATATTGTATTGTATTGTCCTGTACTGTATTGTATGTTTTTTATTGAATTGTATTGTATTTTGCTGTATTGTCTTGTATAATATTGTATTGAAGCTTATCTTTGCCTCTTTCCTTCCTGTTGACGCTTCAGAGCACTTTCCAGACTATCTGTTCCATATGTATATAACCAGATTTTGCAGTATGCGATCCATAAATAAATATTGAATGATATATTCACAGATTTCAATTCATCTTATTACTTGAGAATACATTAATTTATCACAAGCCTTAGCCCCAAACCTCTCCCATCTTATCACTGTATTCACTGCATTGTCAAAATTATCATTATTGCCATCTGGTTATGGAGTGGGTGTGTGTCAGCCAGACAAACGTTAGCAGTGAGTAGGTTTCGTGGCAGCCTCACTTAGTCCTTCCTCTTGGGAGTAAAGAAGACACACTGATACACCTTCTCCACATGCAGGAGATAGTTATTTTGATGATCGGAGGAATGAATGCGAGTGATGTAATCTGGAGCGCCTCAGTGCAGCATTGATGTTCTGAAGACTGTACTTTGTAATCATATATTGTGCGTATGTGGTACTTTGAGTCCAACAAAGTACAGTTGCCTTTTGAGTCCAAGAGACTGCCTATTACAAACTCTCAGAGGGCTGTGCAGTCAGCTGTCTAGACGTAGTATGAACACAAATCAATTGAACTAGCTGACTCGGTGTTTGCATTACTTAGGTTACTGGAGGGAAATGCCTTGAAGATTTCTCTATGTCTGGTATAGAAAGAAGCTTCAAAGAAACAAGACTCATACACGTGTCTGAGGAGGTGTAACAGATTTGAAAGATACCTTTTCTTGAGTGAAATGTTTTGCACAGACAAATAACAGTCTTGACAGTACCATTCAATTTAAGATGGTATATCTAAGGCTCTAGCTTTCAACTTTCATGATTAAACACAGGTATTTATAGAAAGAAAGTTGAGTTTCTTCCTGCGTTTGATTTTAACAAGCACTGAAAAAACTAATGTCTCCCTATTTAAGAAAAACAATGCCATTCACATTTTCGTGCCCTTCAAAAGGTGTACTTAGAGCTTTCCCAATAAGGGCTGTAGTACCTTAGGCCATAACTAGAGGTCCCTTGTGTTAGAATGAAGTGTTTCCTGTAATTGGCTGCAGTGCCTTAAGCCCTTAATGAAGATCATATAGACACAACTTGCTCTTCTTCAAAAAAACAAGTGTTTTCCTGGCAGTGGTGGGCAGTGAAAACTCACATGTACATCCTTGCATCCAAATTAGTCGGGCATACAAACAGGTCAACCTGCGGCTGTCCTTACTTCAATGGGCTGTTGGAGGTGTGTCTAACCACGGCAGAGGCGGAGAAGTCTCTGACAGCGCTACACCAAAGATCTGCCTGCATTTAAATCGGACAGGTGGACCATTATGTTGCCGGAAAGGGTACTCCATCACCATTGAGATGGAGAACCCTTTCTACCAACATATAAATCAGCCTCTAAGTCTAAGCTCAGGACAGAACTCAGGAGGGAGTAGGATATGTGCAGGATTTAAAAGAGAGTAGGGCTGTGGGAATTTATGACACACTTAGTTGTCTCAAAAAGAAAATATGCTGCCCTGCAAGATGAACTCCATTAATGATGCACAATATTTATAAATTTAGTCAAATTGTGCAAGTTCAATGTGCCATATTTTTCAATTGCAATATAAATTTATATTTTGCATTCGAGTCATGTTTTAATAATACATTAAGTGTGCAGTAAATGTAACTGTCACCCCCTGAATTATTTTGAATTTTTTATACATTTTAGAAAATAATCTGTTTTGGATTATGGCTGGAGTTATGGATTCATTCATACCAAATAGTACATTATGTGAATTATGCATGGGAGAAAAAGTCCCTGTGATAAAGAATCACATAAACAATCCAAGTGACCCTACAGAACCATCAGTGTTGCTGTCTGACTAATGGCCTTATTATGAGTTTGGTAGACCTCCTATGGAACTGCCGTGCTGACAGGATGGCTGCCAAGCCCATCGTGCACCTGCCCACCGGATTCTGAGTGTAATCCAGGGCGGGCGGGCGGTGCTGTAGCGGTCTCATGGCACCTTCTGTGTAAGGCTCATAAAAGAGCCTTAACAGGAGACCGCCAATGTGATGGCACCTACAACACATTCCTGCATGATGTGGCATGCACCATTTCATGCATGCCACACTGCATACTGTAAATTCCTAGGGCAACTTCAACAACTATTGTGCCCTGAGCCAACAAATAAACATAGGGAGAGACAAATGTGATGGAAAAAATACAAAAATATTATTTATTGATAATGGTACATTCTTTTTCTCCAGTATAAAATATCGACAATCTACATGCACGTCACACTCATCAAATCATACGCACTCCACATTCAAAATATATACATGTACAGGTATCTTCAATTTATGAAACCTTGTTTGTCAACATAGTATGTACATGACCTGATGCATTTTTTTTTTTAATAAAAAAACTTGCTTATTTTTAACATTTTTCAAGACTGGACCTTATTTTGAGACTTTTGATATAAAACGTGTATCTGTGTCGTGAAGCGACTGCAATTCCCAGGTGGTTTCTTTACACGCGTTTCGGCATAAAAATGCCTTCTTCAGGAAAAGCCACCTCAGATACAGGTACTATCTATGATTCTCCGGCCGGACCAAATGTAGAAAAGCATCGAAACAGGCATCTTGCTTTCAGAGTGGACGTCACAGTGCCGTCCTGGGATAGTATTAGGTAGTTGTAGGTTTACTGCGTGGTTCACTACAGGTGTGGAGGCCAATGGACGATGGATTTATGCCTCTTTTGATTCTTGATAAAAACACAGTCCATAGGATGGTTATCATGTGGAAACGGTTGTTCTATACCACAGGGGAGGTTTCTTTAAAGTGCCCGCGTGACGTTATACACCGTGTGTGTTGGGGGATGGTGCATTCAGCTTGGCATTTCCGACCGAGTCTGTGCAGGAACGGGGAAGCAATTCCAGGGTGGCACAACTTGTTGCCCAGATCTGTACAGGCCCCTGTTTACGGCCCCCTTTTCTGCATGTCCAACAATCTTTTCATGGCGGGCTCACCACTATGAAAAGGGTGGTGGATATGTAGATCATAAAATGCTTGATCCCAGCGAAGCTGGCAGTCTCGTGGCGGTAGGAACGTCACACTCCAAATATGGCGGGTGGACTCACAGGGGGTGGTCAGATCGCTACTGTGAGTATGGCGGTTCTGAGGACCACAGTACTCATAATAAGGCCTAAATAAACAAGTGTTTGCATTGAAGATTACAATTCATGCCCTTTTATTCTTACCGTGGATCAAACAGCTGCTCCTGCTATTGGCCATGCACCAGAGTCCCATCAGTAGATAGCCACTTAGATGCACCTCCAGAAGATGGAGGCCATTGCACTAGAGTTGCAGCAAAGTACTAACAGCTGATGGTCCTGGAGGAGGAAGAGGAAAAGCCTCCACCACTGCATAAGCTCATCAGCCACAGGGATCTGAACCACGCCATCGCTGCCACTAGAGACAGCTAAGGTCTGAAGGCCCCCTCCCAACCACAGATGCCCTCCACAAGGCAACTGATTAAAGGCCTGGGGGAAGTCAAGGAGGGCTAGTGAAAACTGGAAGAAAACCAGCAGGACATTTTGAGGAGGTTGATGGTCACAGAGGGATTTTTTTGGTGGGGTAGGCCTGTTGTGGGAGGAGAGTGTGGGGTGGACAGTTGGGGGCATGGATTTAAGGCTTTAGAAACCTTTTGCGGGAGGTGACGGGGGAAGGACAGTTGAGGTTTTTTCCTTTTATTTAGGGTGTAGACATGGGTGCATGTTGTGGGAGGTGAGGGTGGGAGTTAACATTTTTTTTTATTAATACCTGGGTCTTTTTTTCTTCAATATGTATCTTTGTACTTTTTTAATTTACTACTAGGTACCACTGGTTAGTGTAGCATCACCATTAAACAGGAAACACCACCACAATATTGATGACAAAGGCTGAGCCCCGCACATGGCCCATTGCAAAGCAATATCCGACTATGTCCTCGCTCTTTGTCCCTTTCTTTGTCCCTCCCTATATGAGCTCCCTTTCCATATTAGGTAGTTTTACTTACCGTACCTCTCCCAGTCTCCCCCTGCAATAAGCATTTAAAAACTGACTGTACCTATACCCACCACCCTTTAATATTCTGATCAGGCTGAACAGTTCCCATCAATAATAGCTGTATACTTACTGCCCTTGCCATACCCTCTGTAACTATTGATCACTAATGGTGTTTATCAACACAGAGGCAAAAACAACAACCCCTTTTTCACGTCTGAGAACCCTTTTCCTTAAATGATTAAAAATGTGATGTCTGCTACCTGCTCCAATCATCCTAATACCTTAAATCAGGGTTTCCCAAAGGGTCTCCTTAATGATGGTGGTGGGTAGCTCACCCTTAACTGGGTAAACATTACAGGAAACACAAGGTTCTTCTTATTCTGAACGATGCCGGTGAACCAGCCAAAGAATTTGAATTCCGCAACACATACAACTAAAGTAAATGAAAATACAGAGTAAGTAGAAAATTTAAGACAGCAACGATCATGATAAAATAACAACTAGCAACTAGGTGTACATTATCTACTAATGTAATCATACTGAAGCCCTCAAGTTTTAAGACCCAGGAAAGGTTTCTTCAGAATAATACTTGCTGATAACAAAATTAAGTAACTACCTATCCTTGCACAACCATTTGGTAATTTATTATGGCCACTATGCTTTGGTTCTTGCCTGGGTAGAAATTAGGAGCAGTGGTGTCATCAAAGTTTCAATTTTTGGTGTCCTCCCAGTATAGCTTTAATGTACATCTAACCCAACAAGAGTGAGATCTTTTGATAGTGGAAATTAACAGTACAACAGACCACACAACATGGGGAAAGAGGGCAATGGGTTTTATGAATGGATGGATAATAGGGGGACCCATGAAAAGGCGAGAGACATACAAACACAACATTCATCAAGTCCATGAGCAATACATGACATCAAAACCTTTGTGGATGGAAGATGACAGCTCAGTTACCAAATTCAAACTGTTTTTCTAAAGCAGCCCCCAGACTCCATAGATAGCTATTTTTTTCCTATTTTTGAAAAATGCAAAATATGAGGCCTGCACAGTTCAAAATATATTTATAATCGAAGACAACATATACTGTATACAAATGGACTGTGTATGTGCATTCTTCTGGCATTGTTTGCCCCAGGTGTAGGCTTGGCTAAATCGCTAAGCAGAAGCACCATTAAGGTTTCTTGCATACCAGAAGATCTATGGAATGCAAAAAGAAAATGACAATATTGGACAGTCAAGTTAAGCAATCTTTATGAGTAGTCACTGTCAGAAGTGAAGCATAGGTTGGCATGGTGATGTTCCATTAACTAATATCCAATCTCTTAATACAACCCATCCACAAGCCTCCAAAATGGGTAAAAAATGTAGCACGGCAACAGTGAAAACGTGAAAAATACATTGAAAATACAACCAAAGCCTACTGCTGGGCAGACAAGGCCACAAACGGTAAAACAACACAGGAACTTGATGAATAAATCTGCACAAAATTCACAAACACAAGGAAATGGAGAAAATATATAGTCCCAGGCGTATACCATCCCTGAAATGTGCAAATATTATCCCTTAAAACACCTTAATCAGCAAAGGTACCCCACTCTTAACTTCAGACCATCCAACAATAAACAAACTAAAATTCAAAAAAGGAACACAAATAATGGTGCCTGTCCTTCCTCAAACAAATGTCTTGCCAAGTAATGCACTGAATTTGCATGATTCTTCCTAAAAAGTAAAACTTGCAAGGATGTGTATGCAGCAAAGATTTCAGACAAGAAGAAAGTGATTCTTTCAAAATCTAAATCCAAAATGACCAATGGCTGAACAAAGCAGTGAAAGGAATCTTCAGGACAGGGATAGGTGGTTTCACATGTATGGACAGAAGTCTCTCAGTTTCTATTGCCATTCGTTTGTGTTTAGTGGTCCAAAAATTACCCAAACTGTCCATTCATGTAAAAATTCAACTAAAAAATGTACTTTCAAGTTATATTGAAAGAACTGATGCTCACCTTCGGAATTGTAGGTTAGCGCTCAAAAAGTACCTGAGCATTCCACCTGGTAAATAACATCAACCATATATTTTGTTTACCTTCCGGGTTAAAGAACTGCCTCTGCTTTGGGGAAATGGCTCTCACTTTAATGCCAATCCCATTATTTCCATGCATCTCACTCTATTATTTTTCCCAGATTGTTATGGAATGTGGCATAATCCCAGTAATTACGTGTACATTTTATTACACGAAATTACCAAAATTACGCCAGTTATGCCGGAGTAACTACATTTCATGCAGTCCTAGTCTCAATTTCAAGCTACACATCATGTTGCCTCTATCATTTAACAAAAGGACTGATTGATCCTATTACCAAAAGATAATGAGAGCAAAAAACAGAAAACACAACAATAATCAAAATGCCATGGCAGTTAAGAACAGCCAATGAAAAACATATGAAAAGCAATAGATAGACCACTGACTCAAAGCTTACTCTCTATACTTCTTCATAATGTACTGATGACAAGAGCTCTCACAACAAACAGCTACAGTCTGTGGTGAGACCTAACAAGGAGAAAAACTGGAAATGTGAAACTATGCAGACATTATATTCACAGAAAGCCTCCTAGTCAGCACAGTGAAGTCCAAAAAACTACAGTGGAAACCCCTAAATATAGGCATGTTAGTGTTAGTTGTAGCTTCAGATTTTCGTGGAATAAACGTGTTTACAAAAAAAGGAAAAAATACTTATTTATAAATATACAGAGTAATGTTATATAAGGTCCAATATCTCAACACTGAATTGCCTTTACAGTAATATGTTAATTGATGTAAAGCAACACAACATCTGTAGGAGAATCATGTATCGCACAGTCCTTCTTGAAAAGCTGGCTGTTTGTGATCCACAGCGTGTTATTGGATAATAAATGATTCTCGGTGGTTACAAGAGTGTGCTTGAAGAAGTCCTGTGTACCTAGACCCCTGCGCCAGACTGTCTAAATCATTTGTCTGTCTCTAGTTTCTGTCTCCCTCCCAGGCCCTTTACCACATACTTCCAGAGGCTGGCTCTGTGCAGTGGAGGAACTCTAATGGATTTCATTTCATACATGGTCAGATTCAGAAGAAAGGAAGCAAAATAGAAGTGTTTGCTTTTTCTTGATATTTCTCCTCCAAATGCCGATGAAATATTTTACAGGGTTTCTATGTCTAGTAGTTGTCCTGAACTTTAACTTGCTCACTTAGACCGTGCCACCTTAAGTTATTTTGTTCGGGAAACGGCTCCTGCACAGATATCCAAGCTGATAAGTCCCAAACGTAAGCTGTACCACTAAACCTAAAGTCATCCTTATAGTGTATTTCTGTTTAGCAATAATCAGAAGAAATATTACATATTGCCAAATTGTTAAATATTTTTGAAATAATAAAAAAGTTTAAAACCATCATCTAAATACACATTCTGTGTATAGTACATACATTTTTGCTGAAATGTGGCAACTGAATAAGTATTATGACGGATACAGTGAGTTACCATTTATATTGACAAAGGAGAACAGCCTGGTTCCCATAGTGGCTTTTACACAGAATCTAACCCTTCATCCCTCCAAACAACTTTCAGGACACTGTCCTTGCCTTATTGTGTTGCATATGGATGCCACTAACGCCCTACTCATCAGCTTCCTCAAAAACCAGAATCTAACTCTTGATCCCTTCAAAAAACTTTCAGGACACTGTCCTTGCCTTATTCTGTTACATGTGGATGCCACTAACGCCCTACTCATGACCTTCCTCAAAAACCAGAATCTAGAGGGGCGTGGTCTCGCCATCAATGGAGTGAAACGCGCGTTGCTGGGGCTCCGGGCGCCGCCGGTGCAATCGGCAATCATGAGCGGTGCAGAAGCAGAAGGGGCGCCCTGCTCGGGGGCGAAAGCCTGACGGAGAGGAGGAAGCGACTGCCTGGCGGCTTGGGGGCCCCGGCACTGTGTGGTTGAGGAGAAACGCCGTGGGGTTGAGGAAACTCCGGCCGGAGGGAGCGAGCCCGCCATCTTGTGTGCTCCGGCCCGGCGCATCCCGGAGGGGACGAGCCCTGCGCTCCTGCGGTGGGGGCTGCTGGTGGCGTGCCTCGGGCGGCCTCGCGAGTGTAGTGATTGGTGGGGGCTGCTGGCGCCCTGTTCTTCCTGCCCGGCGGGCTTGACGGTGGTGGAGCCTGGGCCTCGGCGAGGAGGGGATCGCGACCGCCATTTTGTGACTGCCGCCCGGTGGCCTGCAGAGAGTCCCCGACTTCGGAGCTGACGGTGCCGCAGCGGTAGTCGGCCCTGCTGAGGTACCGGGTCTGGGGCCCGCCGCTGCTAATGCTTGGGAGGAGCTTTGCTGGTGGGACTGAGCCCTGCTGTCGCTGCATCACTGCTGCCGCTGCGGCCCCCGACTGAGTGGACCTGGTGAGCTGCGGGGCTGCGGAGCGCTGTTGCCCTTGGGGACTTGCCGCTGGCGCTTTGCTGGGGGGACTGAGCCCTGCTGTCGCTGCACCACTGCTGCCGCTGCGGCCCCCGACTCTGAGTGAACCTGGTGAGCTGCGGGGCGGCGGAGCACTGTTGCCCTTGGGGATTTGCCGCTGGCGCTTTACTGCCTTTGAACGGACTGGGGGGATGTCCCTTGACCCGCCTGTGATCTGAGAGTGGACTGGGGCGGGGGCCTGCACTGTGGACCCGGGAGGGCCTGGAGTCTACCGCCCAGTCTGCCCTGGTCTCGGCCCCCTGGTGCCTGGACGGGTGAGCGGACGATCCCTGGGGGCACGGGGACGCAGCTACCGGCCGGAGGGGTGGCACTGACCACGGGCTACGCAACGTGGATAGATCGGGGCAGGAGCCTTTCCTCGACGGCGCCAGATGACTGAGTTAGGTGGGTGCTGGCAGAGGGGTGCCCACCGCCGTTTTGGGACTTTCCAGCACCGGTCATGGCTGAGCGAGTGAGGCCTGGTGGCGGGGCCCTGTGGGAGGGGTCCGCAGTTCATACGCAGCCCGGTACCTGCCTGTGCCCCGGGGCCTGGTTGCCCGCTTGCCCGGCTGCACCAGCCCTGTGCCGCCTTGGTTGCTGACCCACAGGCTAGGGACGGTGATTGGACATTGGACCGGGCGTAGATACATCGGACTGGCTGGGGTCCCCACCTGATCCTATCTGGAGGCGGCAGCTGAGGAGTGAGAGGGCTGGCGGCTCGGGGAGATCTGGGGGCCCTGGTCTCGGCCAGCTGAAGTTGACCTTGGATACCTCCACCGCGGACATCGCAGGTAGAGAACTTCCGAGCTGCTGTGACGGGCCCTCACGGCGGCTTGGGGGGGACGTCCTTGCTCTGCCCTCCGGTTTGGCCGCGCCGGTGCTGCTCTGGGCCGGGGTGCGGAGGTGGTGTGATCGTCCTTTCATCTCATTGTGCGGCTAACTAACGATTCTGCCGAACCATGACTCGCAATAAACCAGGAAAAGAGCCGCCGGCGGCCTCCAACGACACCACCGTTATGGATTTGTGGAACAAGCCCGGTGCGGCGCCGGGGGGCGCTTCGCAGTCGAGTGCTGGAGGCTCCGCAGAGCCGGTGACGCAGTCCTTCATGGCGCAATTTATGCAAGATCTCAAGTCTGAAATTGGATCGCTTCGCACGGAAGTTCAGGCATGTGTTAAGGAGCTCCGGAGGGATGTGGGAGAGCTAGGGGACCGCGTTGACGATATGGAGAAGACCCTGGACGCTCGCACTGAAGATCAGGAACATCTTTGGCAGCGAATTGCAACCCTGGAGGAACAGCATGTTGAGCTCCAGATTCGGCAGGAGGACTTGCAGAATAGGGGGCACCGCAACAACATACGCATACGGGGTGTTCCGATTGGAGCGGAAGGTTCGGATGTCATGGCTTTTGTGGCGGATCTGCTACATGACATACGGGGAGACGATGACACCTCGCTGCCAACCCTGGACCGTGCGCATAGGGTCTCGGGCCGCCTGGGAGACCTGGGCTTATCCCTGATATCCTGACACGGGTCCATTTCTTCGTCGAAAAGGAAGCCATCCTTAAAGCGGCTAGGGGCAAGCCTGAAATCTTGTACAGAGGCACCCCGATCCAACTCTTTCAGGACTGGGCCCCCACCACCCTCCGACGCCGGAGGGATTTTCGACCCATCATGGACAAACTGTGGGCCCTCAACATCCGCTACCAATGGGGCCATCCCTTTGCCCTCATATTCCAATGGGAATCTAGGCGTCGGGTGCTGCGATCATACAGAATGGCAGCGCAGTTGCTACAGATCCCTGATTCCCCGCCGGTCAGTCCCTCGCGTCGCCCTGCCGGACCTTGGGCCCCACTCCAGCCTAGTTGGTCCAAGGTGCGTCGATCTGGGTGCCCCCTCTCTCCGGCTGCGAGCAGGTCATCGAGGGAAAAACAAGACATTATACAGCATATCAGATCTCTGGAAGGTGGCTCGTCAAATGAACTTAATGTAACCCAGCGATGTGCTTGCCGCGGGAAGTGGAGGGGAGACGACTCTTCATCTGAATACCCAGCGGCTGTGCTGGGTCCCAGTCCAACGCCTTGCGTACTTTGCACTGGGGCGTACGCGACGCCCACTTCTGGACACTGCAACTCCACTTCTCGGGCGGTGACCCAGAGCTGAAACCCGGTGACCTGGATCTGTAGAGATGGTGATGATTGACCCCCACTCCTATTCCTGGGAGAGTGACTTCTCCGGGAAAGCCTGTGCCACTGTGCCTGGCCATTCCCTGGACTGGAATAGGCATTTTTGGCCATGTTGGCCGTATCAGAGTTTCAGTTTGTTTCCCCGACCTTACCCTCTCTCCTCTTTTCCTTTTCCCTTCCCAACCTCCTGGCGGGGGGGACATGAGGGCTTGCGGGGGAGCTACGCGGGGTTAGCCCCACCAGATGACCAGTGTCAATGACCACTGTACCTTACTGGAAGGTTATCTCCCTTGATGTGAAAGGACTTAACTCACCTAGCAAACGGCTCCAAATCTGGAGATATTTACTGCAACAGAGTCCCGATATAATTTTCCTACAGGAGACACATCTCCTCAAGTCCGACATAGCTCGCATGGCCCACCCACGATTCCCTCACCAGTTTTGGTCTTCAGCAACCACCAAGACAGCAGGGGTAGCCATTTTCTGCAGGGTAGGTTTTCTGCAGGGGGACACGAAGGTGTTTAGGGACACTGAGGGTCGGCTTGTGCGGGTGGAGTTTATGAGAGGGCGCCGCGCACTCAGGCTTTGCAATATATATGCCCCCAATCAGGGTCAAGATGCCTTCCTGCGCAGGATAATAAGGGAACACCTCGAGCCGGTGAACTCAGACCTCATTGTTGGAGGTGATTTCAACTTGGTATGGGATGCGGATCTAGATCGCTGCGGGGGAGCCTTCCACGGGGTCGGGGCCATGTCTGCAACAGTGAAAAAGTCCCTTACTGCTTTAAACCTGGTGGATATTTGGCGTTACCACTCCCCGGGGCAGAGAGACTACACATATTATTCCCATGCGCATCGCTCCTATTCCCGCATAGATATTCTTTTTGTGTCCCACTCTCTGCTCAAAGATGCCTTGTCGGCGTCTCACTCGAGTATCTCGGTCTCTGATCATGCACATGTGGAGCTGCTACTCCATGAGCGCCTCACCCGCTCGCCCTGGTCGCGTCGTTGGCGGTTTCCGGACCATCTCCTGCGGGATCCGGCGGATAGAGAGGAAATTCAGGCAGCTATCCGGGCGTACTTCGAAAATAACAATTTACCGGGGACTCCCCTCCCTCTCCTGTGGGATGCCTTCAAAGCTACGATAAGGGGCACCCTCACTGCTCTAGCTGTTGCTAGGGCGCGAGAAACCCAACTCTATGAAAACAAGCTGGCGCGCGAAATCAGGACGCTGGAAAAGTTGGACCAGGAGCGGCCTTTGGCGGCTCACAAGTGACGTCTAGCAGTCCTTCGGGGCCAGCTCCGGGTGCATAGAACGAATAAGGCAGAGCATGCGCTACTCGCGCTCCGGCAGCGCTTCTATGTAGGTGGTGACAAGGTCGGCACTGTCCTCGCACGACGCTTGCGTACACGGGCGGCAAAGGCCCACATTGCAAAACTGCAGGGGGCAGATGGAGCTTGGGCTACCACGGAATCAGCGAAGCTCCAAGCCTTTCACAACTACTACTCATCTCTCTACACGGGGGATCCACCGGAGCCGGATTTGATATCGCTGCCCTAGGAGCGTGCGACTGGGAGCCGCTGAGCAAGCATCACTCAGAGCTCCTGGAGGCGTCTAGAGGAAATAGCAGGCGCCCTGAACGATCTCCCATTGGGTAAAACGCCTGGACCCGATGGGCTTCCGGTATTGTTTTTTCGTGCCTTCCTATCGCAGTTACAGCCATATCTCCTGCGTCTCTTCAACTCTTTTGCGGAGTCTGTCGGCCCTTCTTCGGATATGGCGATGGCTGAAATAGCCCTCATCCCGAAGCCCGGGAAGGACCACACCCTCTGCTCTTCCTATCGGCCCATAGCCTTGTTGAATACTGATCTCAAGCTGTATACCAAACTCCTTGCTAAACGGCTCAGTACCCATCTACCCAACCTCATTGACCCGGACCAGGTGGGGTTTATACACCAACGTCAAATCGCGGACAATGTATGCCGCATAGCCCATATTGTAGGGAAGGCCAAGCACTGGGGGATACCGGCCTGCCTTCTGTCGCTCGACGCTGAAAAAGCGTTCGAATGGGTGGACTGGGCGTTCCTCCGTGCAGTTCTGCAGAAGGTAGGACTAGGGCCTAAGATGGTGGCGCGTATTATGGCTCCTTACATCTCGCCAGTGGCTAGGGTGTGGGTGAATGGTCAGCTCACGCGGCCCTTCTCTATCTGCAGGGGCACCCGGCAGGGTTGCCCCTTGTCGCCCCTACTGTTCGCCCTCGTGGTAGAGCCACTGGCCATCCTGATCCGCCAGTCCCCTGATATTAGGGGTATCTCCCTTAGGGGGGTAGAGAAACAAGATTGCCCTCTTTGCTGACGATCTCCTTCTCACGTTGTCCGACCCGCTCCGCTCGCTCCCGGCGGTGCACTCGTTGCTCCAAGCCTATGAAGGCGCCTCTGGACTTAAAATTAATCACTCGAAGTCCTGGGCGCTTAACATCACGATCCCAGAAGAAGAGATCACGGCATTGCAGGCCTGCGTTCCTTATCAGTGGGCGAGCAGATCGGTGAGATACCTTGGCCTCAATTTGACCCCGGACCTGGCTACTTGGACGCAGGCCAATTGGAAGGACTGTAAGCGCTCAGTCCTTGATGATTTGCGCACGTGGAAAGCCTTGCCGCTTTCTTGGTTGGGCCGCCTTAACGCAATTAAGATGTCCATCTTGCCAACGATCCTCTACCTTTTTCAAACCTTGCCGACCCCTATACCGGAGCACCACATTCAAGGGTTGCAACACGAACTGACCACGTTCATATGGGGAGGTAAGAAGCCGCAATTCTCTAATAAAATCTTGCAGCTCCCCCGGGACAGGGGTGGCCATCTGCTAGATTATTATTGGGCGTCACATCTCCGCTTCATTCTCGAATGGGGGGCATGGGAGAGCGAAAAAGTGTGGTTTCACATGGATAGGGCAGTTACGTGTCGCCCGCTCTGGGACCATGCTTGGCTGCCTCGGGAGGCATACCACCGCAGTGCGTATATGGCTGTCCCCACTAAAACGGTCCTCGAGATCTGGGACAAGGTGGCAGTTCGTAGGGGCTTCACTACCTTCCCCTCTCCCCACACACCTATTGCTCGTAACCCGCAGTTCCCGCCAGCGTGTCGCCCGCCCTATTTTGAGAATTGGACCGAATCTGGGTGTAGGACAATACGGGATCTATTTCTGGGGGGACTTTAAAACCTTTCCCCAATGCAAGCAGGAACTTGGCTTAACGGAGAAGGACAAATTCCAATACATACAACTTCGGCACTGGATACAGGGTTTCTCTCTCGCGCAGGCGGCCACGCAGCCCCTCACTCCGTTCGAGCGGTTGGCGCGCACATTTGGCACCTATAAGGGTTTAATCTCTCGCATATACAAAGTGCTCCAGCATGCGCAGTGTCTGGATCCTCACCCTTATCAACTGCGGTGGCAGAACCTCTCCGGCTCAGGTGTTACCCCTGCCCAGTGGACGTGGCTTTGGGGTGACATCCCCAGAACCTTCCGTAGCATACCCAAACAGGAATCAGCCTACAAGGTGATGACCCAATGGTACTACACCCCTGTCCAACTTCCAAAGATGTTTCCCAAGGTTTCTCCTCTCTGTTGGCGCTGTGCTCAAGCACTGGGAGACTTCATACATGTTTGGTGGGCGTGTCCCCTCCTGGCTACCTATTGGAAAGAGGTCCTCAGCCATATTAAAAGGGTGCTGGGATATCCCTTGCCGGAGGACCCGCTCACGATCATTTTGGGTCTTAGGCCAGTGACCAGGCGAGCTATGACGGGCCGGGATTGGCACCTGAGCCTCCACA
Organism: Triturus cristatus; assembly: GCF_964204655.1. NCBI lineage: Eukaryota > Metazoa > Chordata > Amphibia > Caudata > Salamandridae > Triturus > Triturus cristatus. Next base: position 243,681,372 of record NC_140591.1, read on the forward strand.
TGTTGGGTGCCACAAAGCAGACGATAGCATTGTATTGGAAGAAGGCAGAGACACCTTCCATAAATGTGTGGTTCACCCGCTTGTGGCATGTGGTGGCGATGGAGCTGCTCACGGCACGCCTTCAATTCAGGGATACTAAGTACAGGAAATTATGGAAACCCCTGGTGGATCACCTGGGGAGGATGGAGCATGCTCGGTTACAACCGCCACGGCTCCGGGCCTTAAAGTTGTTTGACGACGTGTTGTGCCCTACTGATCCGGGGGGACTCTGAGGGCCCACAGGGCAGCCACCTTCACAGTTGGAGGGCCGCTAACCTCAGTTGGACACACTAAGACTGTTGCCTTTTGATACACCTTGTACACCGCCACCACGGCAGTAGGGGTTCCCTTGGGGTGGTACCTCTGGAGTAGGAAAGGGAGGCTAGATATGGGTAGCTGAGCCCTACGTACCTCGCCCCCCGCCAGATTTGTTCCCTTCCCCCTTCACACTCTTCCTCTCCTCTCCTTCTGCCTCGATACCCTACCTAATGGTTGTTTTTCCTTCTTATCACACCTTGCCTTGGGAAAGATAGCGGATGGGTACTGCGATTCCGCTGTAGCAACACTGCATTGTCGAGCACTGCCTGCTAGTTGTTGTGTTTCCTAATGCAGTATAAGGTATGCATACGTGCGGTTCAGACGGTCTTCATGGTCCTACAGTATCTATCTTATGCTGCTACAACTTTTGCTGCCGGCCAGTGTGGTTGTAGGCGAATAGCTGTGTAGTGTTGACTTTGCAAACAATAAAAAGTTGTTTGTAAAAAAACCAGAATCTAACCCTTCATCCCTCCAAACAACTTTCAGGACACTGTCCTTGCCTTATTGTTCTGCATATGGATGCCACTAACGCCCTACTCATCAGCTTCCTCAAAAACCAGAATCTAACCCTTCATCCCTCCAAACAATTTTCAGGACACTGTCCTTGCCTTATTGTGCTGCATATGGATGCCACTAACGCCCTACTCATCAGCTTCCTCAACAAACAGAATCTAGCTCTTGATCCCTTCAAACAACTTTCAGGACACTGTCCTTGCCTTATTCTGTTGCATGTGGATGCCACTAACGCCCTACTCATGACCTTCCTCAAAAACCAGAATTAACCCTTCATCCCTCCAAACAACTTTCAGGACACTGTCCTTGCCTTATTGTGCTGCATATGGATGCCACTAACGCCCTACTCATCAGCTTCCTGAAAAAACAGAATCTAGCTCTTGATCCCTTCAAACAACTTTCAGGACACTGTCCTTGCCTTATTCTGTTGCATGTGGATGCCACTGAAGCCCTACTGATCAGCTTGCCTCATCAATAACCAATAAAAGTCACCACACAACCTCCACCCTAAAAAACACAGAGTTGGTTACTCCTCGCCACAGAAATTAAATTCAGAATTTAGTCTATGAATTATAGTGATTTGGACACAGAAACTAAATGTGTTTTACTAACTAAACAGATATATCCTCCATGCTCTCCAACGCCTTCAGCTCTGTCTTTGCAAGACAGGGTATTCAGAAGACACATGTAGGAAAAGTATAAGCTATGTTTAATAGTATCGATTTAGTTTCTATATGGAGTTACATATCACCATTCTGATATTTCAAAGTGCTGTAAATCACTAGTATTAAAATACCTAGGTCAATGATTCTCAAACTACCAACTCTGGAAGGATACAAGGCCGAGTTGTCATTCTTGGAATTTCAACATGTGGCCTGTGGATCACAACTAACTCACAGCGCCGTCTTCCTTTCTACCTGCCTGTCCAGCTATTCCTTGGATTCAGCTTTCCTTGCATCTCAGACTCCCACTCACTTTAGAGTAATTGATGATAGGTCAAAAACATACATCTGTTCTGCATTACTGCATCTGACTGTTGGCATGCTACCACCCGGCAAGACAGCACTCCACTAGTCTAAACCACACCTTCTACCCCTCCTGCCATTCTATCTCCTGACATATGGTTACCAGCTCCCTCCAGGTCATTATCGACATTCTTTCAAGTCTTCAAATTGTGTCTCATCATCTAATGAATTCTGACTGTTGTAGTCATGTTTGACTCCCATTGAACTAAGTTGACCAACATACCTATTTTTCAGGTGGAAAATCCAGAACTGGAGACAGGGTGGCTAATGATCTGTGGAATGGTGCACACCCTGAATTCGCCATCCACAAAAGATACTGCAATTGTGAGAAACGCCCTCTTTTTGTATGATGACCTCGATTTATTTGCTGATTTCTTAAACTCTTTACACTGTTACTGCTGTCAAATCCCCAATGACATCATGAATGTTTCAAAATAACCATTTTAACAGGAATCAACCCTACTTTTAAATATTAACTGTCACGCCAACATGGGCTTTGTATGCCCACAAGGTAGGGTGACTAGTATTTAAAATTGGAACATGTAACAGTTTTATGTTGTCATGTTCCTACAGTGACTAGCCCACACAAGACATTTTCACATTAAAGGGATGCAGCTGATCCCATGAGAAAAATAAAAGTGCTAATTTTATAGCCTTGGTTTGGGATAATCTACAGCAGTGATGCAACCACTGTTGTAATATTCATTAAAAATACAATTCAATAGTGAAGTTGGATCTTGGATACATATTCTGGAAAATAAACTTTTAAAAAGTTAGTCATTACCGAGCAGATTTACTAAGGGCTGGCGTTGCACTTGTCTCAATCATGCCAACGCAAGGCAACACAATCCCTTACCTGTGATTTACTATAACATGCAAAGCCACCTTGCATGTTTCTGCGTGGGTTATTAAATCCAAGGTAAAGCAAGGCAGTTCATTTCACTGCATTGCGTTAACTTGCGGCAGGGAGGCTTTTCATGGGTTGAGTGTGGCCGTGCCCAAGCACCCACCAATGGATTTTAGCACATTCCCAGATTTACAAAGAGTTGCAAACCGGGTAATGCATCAAAATGGTAGGCTTCAAGACCCAGGTGTAACAACGAGAAATATCTTCATTTCTTTTTGTTAGTTCCTTTTTCTATGTGTGATGCATGCCACATCACACATAGAAAAAATAAAATGCCTTTAAGTATTGTTTTTGTGCAGGAAAGTGTCCCTTCCTGCGCATAAGCAATCCTGCTTGTATCACAGGCACCATTGCACTATGGAGCAAGGGTGCCTGCATTTGCGCTAGGCAGCACACAGTGCACCAGCACAAGGAGACAGCAGAAATGTGTCATATCTTTGTAAATATGGCTAATTTCTGAGGTCTCCCTTTCACGCAGTTGCTTTGCTGAGCTGCGTTGCGTGAAATCAGGACTGGCTTTAGGGTGGTGTGACCATTGCAGCTGCAGCTGGCGCTGACTTTGGTGGGTGTTTTTGTGTTTAAAAATAACTTACGGATTTAAAACATGAAAACTCTCTTGTGCATCCAGCAGTTTTCAGGCAACAATAAAAATGTCAAGATAACTCTGGTGATTAATCATATTGCTCGTGAGAGATTGGAATTTTGTCTTGTGGCAGTTCTGACTCTTCATAAATTAGTGCAGATGGATATTGTGCCTACTGCAAAGAATGTGTACCATGTAGATCATAGAACGGAGTGTGAGGTCATTATGAGTAGTGCTTTTAAAAAATGTATGTCAGAGAGGAGCTATGGAGAGATGAAGAGCACTGTTGGAGAGTGGTAGTGAGGGAGTTGTGGAGGAGGTGGTTATGGGGGTGGCTCCAAAAAAGTCTGTTGCACTGGATGCCACCAGTGCTTAAGCCAGCCCTGCGTGAAATGTTAGTAAATCCGTCCCTACTTGCCTGATGCTCCTGTAGGCTAACAAGTATAAGCCTGCCAGCAGCTGCTCCTATTAGTGCTTTCCTCTTAATGAGGTGTAAAAATCACTACCACTCTAGAAACAATGGTCTAGGAGTGAGAAATAAAACTGCTCTGAGCTCAGGAAGTGGGGGGTTGAGGAACTTCAGTAACTTGAAAGGGACGAGGTTGAGGCCTCTCATTTCACAATTAAGTGTAAAGGGGAACTTGGGGAAGAGAATCCCTTTGATCCCATGGTAAAGTGTTACCAGCCCAGAACCAGCTTGGTGTGGTTGGGAGGGGACTGCTCACTTCTTAAGACATAACCCTTTTTTCGGACGCCATTGACCTTCAAGGGGAGAGGGGTTCCGCCATATTGTATTTAACTCAGAATACTGTACTGTGGAATAGGCTGAAGTAGGGCAAATTGGTTAGTGAGTGCTCATGAATCATTCAGGCCCCGAGGCCTCACCTCAGCTCATCAGAACACTTTTTGAAACAACAGAAGAACTGACGAGACCTGCTGTCTGTGATCTGTGTAGAGACCTGAGGGGCTGGACCTGCTCACACTTGACCCAGGACTAAGAAGTGGACTCCAGAGGCAGTAGGAAAACCTCCCGTGTGCCTACAAAGGCACAGCAAATTGCAAGAGGCCCTTTTTCCTGGAGTGATCAGCTGATCAGTTGCAGTTTTGAATTTTCCCTGTCGTAGCTTTTGCACTGAAAACCAATGACTTTAGCAGGACCGCATTAAATAGCTATCCGGCTTCAAGACAATTTCGCTGCATACATCTTCAACCTTGCCCTGCTGGATGATTTTGACTTTGATTTCAGAGACTAAGCCAAAAGTCTTTACCAGGACAGCCCGAGCAGCCAGCCTGAAATCGGGCCGAGGTCTTGATCAACAAAGAACATTGATGTCTGATATGGCACGTTTTGCCCTAAAATGTTATAAATTCATATCTCTGGTTGCCTTAAGTAATCCGGATAACTGTGTGTCATTTTGCTAATTGAATTTTTTAGAAATGTGTGTCGAATTTCAAATGTGTTGTGTTTTGGCTTCTTGTTTTGGTTCTGCTCAATACTTCACACACTTTTTCTGAAGTTAAGCCTGCCTGTGCTGTGCCATAGCTACCAGAGGTTGAGCCCAGGTTTGTTTACTGAATTGTTTCTGGGACCGCATAAACTTATTCCCTTCCCCGCAGAGACCTACTCACCTCTATTTAAAGGAATACGACCATTACTAACGAACCCCTGCCTTGAAAAAGCCCTCGGCCGATGGACCATATGGGTGAAACACGTGTCGGCTGTTTCTTTATTTTTGTTCCTGTTCCATGTATAAGAATATAAATAAATATTACGCATTTGAAAATCACCAAAGAACGATTGGAAATCATTCCACCTAAAGACATATAATTCGAGAAGGCATAATCCTCCATCCCCCTCTAGACTTATTTACTGCATTTGTTTGTTGGGCCCTACACAGTTTGAACTAATTACTTGGGAAGGATCCTCATCCTCTGCAACTAATAACCCTATTTTCTTAGAGCAATCATTAAAGTTCAGACCTAAGTAAATGACCTTGTGTGCACTCTGTAAAAAGTCATGCCTGGTAGATCATTGCTAAGTGAATGTATGCCATATGTAACGCTTTCAGCCAGCAGCACTTTGTATTCTGGAATTTATAGTAGTTGTAGTTTAAACATTGTGGGTGCTCTTCACAAAATAATAGTAAAAGATTTACACCTCTACCTGAGCAAACCTTTAATTAGTTTTTTATTTGAGTCAATTTCCATAAGTAGGCATCAAAAGCTGCACCAGACATAGATTTCCAGGAATACTCCTTGGAATGTCATGCAACATAATATGTGGGGTACTGTTCATACGTGCAGAATTATAGATAGTGCAGAAATCAGCAGAAGGGGGATAAGATCCCCTGCGCAAATATATGTAGTGTTGATCTGTTCCCCGTCTCATCCTGGAAGAGAAGTTCCTATAGCCCTGGGCTGTCATCTTGGAGGGTGAAATGTCCATGCACACATACATGCTTATGGGTGTTCCATACTTTGGCACAACCCCTTCCTGCCCCTAGAGTGGACACCTACTGATTTCTATGCAGTCGTTATGGAGAAATCTGCCATAGAAAATTTATTGAAATGCCTGCAGACAATCCGTTTCTAAATTTCTTTTAGGAGTAAATTGAGGTATTTTTTTTACAGTAACTACATTTCCACCTGAAAATTCCTTTGTGAATAGAGCCTTTTATATAGTGGCTCAAAAGCGAGCATATGGTGTGAATTTGCTATGTTACATCAATTCAAGTGTGCTGTATATAGTAGAGTATTGCCATTACTATAACATTAAAGCACTGTTGAATTCTGGTATCTTAACAGCCGGGTCTTGAGGATTTCATCACACACAAGAATCTGTTTACTTTTTGAGGAGACCCATCAGTACCACTGGTGCGGTTGACCTAGTGTGTATATTTGTGGTTGTTAAGAGCTCTGTTGGTTAGTGTCAGTATGTTTATAGATCTTTACAGATTTGTGTATGTACCATCTGGAGTATTTTATGTACATTTCTCAGCTGGTAGTACAAATAGGAGGCAAATTAGCATTTTGGTAGTCTCCACAGTCTTTCATTGAACTAGTAGTCTATCAGTAATGGGTTGGGTGACACCAGGACAGACTGAAGGTGTGGCACGTGACATAAGGTGACTTTGCAGCTAGAGTGTTAGTGTTCCTCTGTAGGACATGTCATTCTCTCTTAGGGCCAAGATCCTTCTAATTAAGTATTTCTTGGTAAATTCAATTTACTCAAAATGATGTAGATAGATATTGTTGTTTCCGTTGGTTCTTTAATTTTCTGTTGTTCATTTGTCTCTGAAATTAGTTTGCTGCACAGGGTCAGAGCGCATGCCTAGAGACGCATAGCCTGCAGATTCACATCTCAGCAAAACCGACTCCGCCTATCATCCTTCTCAGGATAATAAAGTGAGTATTGATGGTGTCTATTATGCAGTCCATATTAGGAATTGAGCTTTTGGTTTTCATAATGCCATGTAAGAGTAAAGTGAACTACTTACTGGTCCACATTCAAATACAAAAAATCCAAAGTCCTCTTAGGGTGAAATACTGAAGTAAATATTCTCAAAAATAAGAATTTTGGAAACGGAGTAGCGGAGTGTTTTCTGAATGCTTTGACAAACGATAAAGACAAATGACAAAACCTTGCCTTTAAGAATGAGAATATTTAAGAAGCCCCAAAGCAGTGTTCCACGTCATAATATGGACAAAGGGCCATGACCCTGTAATAAATCTCAGGAAGCCTTAAATCTAACAGCAATGGCAGCATGAAAATGTTCACATATAAAATGCATTTGAGTGCATAATAACCCCACCATTGAAATCATGCACTGCATCTCATTATGATGCAATTACATCCCTTCTCTGACTGCAATTATATGCTGAAACAGATGGCGGAAGCTGTTTAATGTAAATGGCTCACTATGGAAACTGTCATTTTCATGTTTTTTTGGGTAAAGACTGAATTGTTCATGAACATGGTTGATTCGTCAAGGTTTTCTATTATCATTGTATACAGCATGTCACAACCGCCTCTAACCAGCTTGTTAAATTTGTATTACAAAATGCAGGTGAGTTCATAAGCTATTACAAATTTCTGTTCCTTTAAACATTTTTTCATTTACTTAATTATTTTCGCAATTCGAAGCATGCTCAAGGCACTACAACACAGATTAAATACAATGAAGGAACGACCAGGGGGGCGTGGCTTGGATGCCGAGGGGAATGGCGGCGTGAGCTCGGAGCTCCGCGATCCCCGCGAAAATCCGGATTAACTGTACGAAATCTACCGCGAGCGGCGCCACTGCAACGGCGTCGGAAGCGGACTGCATGGCGGCACCTCTGGGGACGACCACTGAGACGGCTCCCGGGAGAATTGAGACGCTGATGAGAGCCGAAGGCCCAGAGCGGAACGCGGCTTAAAGCGATTTAAAATCGCGGCTGAGGCGGAATACCAGCGCCGTTGAAGGAGGCCTGGACAGTGGAGACTGCGGGGACACGACAGGGGAAGAGACGAGCCCCGTGGAGAGCGCCCTGACTGCGGGCGGTGAATCGCGCTGAGCCTGGAACACCGCGGGCAGGAACTGTACGGGCGGACGACCAGCCGCCGGATACCGGGAACTGCGCCGGCGCCTGCCCTGTGGCCCCTCGACTGCCGGCGTTAAGGGACGCGGAGGTGAGAAGCCAGACCAGAAGAGCGGCGATTGGCGGGCCCGGGCGTGGAGCAGAGGGGGGGACTTGCCGCCGCCGCCCGGGTGCCGAGGAATGAGCCCCGCGGCCTAGGGGAGCTGGCGATGGGCCCAAGGAGACCTGCGGCGACACCGGAGGCGGCAGAGTGGTGAGCGGCTCGGGGGGGCCCCCGGGGAGACGACCCGCACCCCTCGGAGTACCTGCACGGACCGCAGGGAGTCTCAAACGCAGGGAATTGGAGAGGGGGACGCGACTGGAGGCTCTGGCGGCACTGCGGAGCCCGGAGTGGGCAGCGACAGGCGAGAGAGCGCCGGACCGCGCTTACAACGGGAGGCGGAGCCCCTGGAGGTCGCTGGCGTGGAGGATCGCGAGTGGGGGACTGGCCGAATTGCAGGAGTGTGCCCTGGCTGTGGAGTGGACGGGGGGCTGGAGCACCGAGGCTGACGCGCCGGGGGTGCCCAGGGGAAGAGTGACTGGAGTACTCGCTGCCTGGGGGCTCGGAGCAGCCGCGACGTGGGACGGGCCTGCAGAGCGGCGCGTGAGGCTTGATGGTGCCCTAGCGCGGGCGGCAAGGAGGATCGGGCCGCCGGGTGAGCACGCCGGAGCGTGGAATAAGGAGCAAGAGTACAGGCGGCGATGCCAGCTCACCCGTGGACCGGAGTATCGGGACCCCCACGCCCTCCCGGCTTCGGAGACGGCACAGTAGCGCCTCATCAATGGAGAAGTGGCTGGTGGAGCTCGAACCCGGGTGGGGACTCGACCGCGATTGTCAGTGGAGGCGACAAGATGGGCAAGCCCAGGGTTAAAGGCGGGGAAGTGGCACCCGGCGCGGAGACGCAAGACGGGGCCGCCCAAAGTCCCGCGGACTTGCAACAGCTACGTGACTGTATCCTGGAGGCCATAGCGGCCACGAAGGACGCATTGCAGCAGGATATTGCACAAGTAGCATCGGGATTGGGGATTCTGCGGGCGGACCACGCGAAACTAAAACACAGAGTCAAAACGGTGGAAGACACGCTGCAGGGCATACTGCCGGTGCATACATCCCAGGACGGGCGTCTGGCAGAGGCGTTGGAACGTATCCAGGTCCTGGAGAGGCGAGCGGAGGATGCCGAAAACCGAAGCCGACACAACAACGTCCGCTTGGTGGGTTTGCCGGAGCAAAAAGAAGGGGACGACATGGTGGGATACCTGGATGCCTGGCTGCGGTCTGAAGTGGCCCCGGAGGGTCTCTCGCCCTTCTTTACATTGGAGCAAGCGCACCGAGTTCCGGCGAGGCCCCCCAAACCTGGCCAGCCCCCGCGCCCGGTGGTGATAAAGTTACTGCACTACAAGGACAGGGACTGGCTGTTGCAGCGAGCCAGAGAAGCGGGACCGTTTCGAGTGGACAACAGTAACGTCACAATGTTCCCGGATTACACATTCGAAACCCAGAAACTGCGAGCCTCCTTCTTATCACTTAAGTGTGAACTGCGAACAGAGGGCATACAATACTCGCTCCTTTTCCCGGCCAAGCTGCGTATTGTCGTGGACGGCAGGACGCTCTTCTTCTCAACTGCGGCGGACGCCTGGACGTGGTGGGACACTTACAAGGCAAGAACGGACGGGACAAGGGCTCGGACTGCTGAAGGGCGGGACCTGAGGCCAGTGCGGAAATCGCGGAGGCTCCGGCAGAGAAGGCAGAGAGCTGGAAAACCCACGGAATCGCAAACGGAGGAAGAGAGGAGAGCGGCGCTGCAAGCAGTAGTGGATCTGTCCGGGAAGGTTGCGACCCAGTCATCCCGTGGATCGGGCTCAGACAGTCATGTCACGAGCTCGGAGACGGACCGCTCTGACTCTACTGGAGCCAAAGGACCAGTGGTGACCCCGCAGACATCGGGGGAAATTATTGAAGGCTGATGAAGCAGTCCCGCCAGTGGGCCAACGTAAGGGGGCTGGGGAGCCGACTCCTGCAGGGGATGACGTGTGCAGTGGAGCTGCTCAGATTTTCGTGAGTGACACTGGGGGGTTGGGGGGCGGGGGGACAGGATTGTGATAGCCTCCTTCGGTACCGAGCTACACCCTAGAGGCCCGTAAGGCCACTGCAGTGCAGACTGCGGTTTAGGTGATTGGTTGAGTGGGTTTGCTCTTCTTTAGTTTGGATGGGGGCTGCTTCTTCGAAGTTAGGTCCTGTTCTGGGGGGGAGGGGCCGAGAGTAGTTGGGGGGGCTCGAGGCGGAGGGGATGGAGGGGGGGGAAGCGTTTCTTTTGGGGAGGGGTGGGACAGTGCCATCGAACGCGACTGGACATGGAAGAGTGCTACGCCGTGGCCTCTGTCATGGGACTATCGCTAATGCGGGGATGGTGAAGTGTATGACATGGAATGTGCGGGGACTCCACACCATGGCAAGGAGGCATAAGATTCACGCTTACCTGGTGCGCAGGGGTGTTCAGATCGCGCTTCTGCAGGAAACGCATTTAACGAAGCAAGAGGGCATTGCGCTGCAGCGTAGGTGGCAAGGGCAGGTATTTAGCACTGCATACTCTGCGTTTGCGAGGGGGACTCTGATTTGGATAAGAGCGGGCACCCCCTTTCAAGTGGTGGGGCACACAATAGATCCGGAGGGCAGGTATGTTGCGGTTGAGGGCAAACTCAGGGGTCGGGATATAGTGCTCTGTAGTGTGTATGCACCTAATATGGACCAGGGGCCCTATTTCACGAAATTGTCCGGAGCGCTAGCCAGGTACTTGACAGGCCCTGTTATGATGGGAGGGGATTTTAACTCCATCGCAGACCCTGCACTTGATAGATCCCACCCACCGTTGGGGACGTCCCCAGTACACAGACTAGCGAAGCGCAGGCTCGAGTGGCAGGGGCGGTGGGGATTGGCGGATGCTTGGAGGGCGCAACACCCAACTGCGAGGGACTACTCATATTACTCGCCTCTGCACGACCTGCATGTCAGACTGGACGCTTTCTTGTGCTCCCCGGCGGTGCTTCAAACTGTGGCACACACAGAGTATTTAAGTCGCACGATATCTGACCACAACCCTTTATTAATGACCCTAGAATGGATGGTTGAGACCCCGCGGGTCCCACTATGGCAATTACGGCCGGACACACTGGATGATCCACCATACAGGGAGGCATTGAGAGAGAGGATCACTCATTATTTTACTGAGAATAGCGGATCCACGTCGGCCAGAGCGCTGGAGTGGGACGCGTTCAAGATAGTGGTTAGAGGACATTGTATAGGGAAGTACGCCGGTGTGCGCAGGACCCTGGTGTGAGGTCTGGACACGGCAGAAGGGAAATTACGGGAGGCTGAGAGGGCGCGGCCTGGCCGTCCTGAGCTCCAGGAGGCAGTGTGCGAGGCTAGGGAGGCATTGGCGGTCGAAGTGGAGAGGCTCCGGAGCTACGACTACAAGAATTACTTAGTGAGGGCGCACGCAGAGGGGGATAAGGCGGGTGCTCTGCTGGCTTGGCTAGCCAATCCCACTAGACGCAGCCAACCGATTTTGGCCATTGAGAGTAGAGGAAAAGGCATGGTCACAGCCCAGGGGGACATTCTAGACAGTTTCCGTTCGTACTATGAGACACTCTACGAGAGCGCGCTGGAGGGGCAGGGGGAGGACACGGAGGCCTTTCTGGAGGGGCTGCAGCTGCCGCAGCTTGACCAAGAGGAGGCGGAGGCGTTAGGCAAAGACATAGACCTAGCGGAAGTCAAGGGGGCGGTGGCACGAATGGCGCGGAACAAAACCCCGGGCCTGGACGGATTGCCCATTGAATTTTATAGTAGGTACCTGGACCAGCTGGCCCCGCGGCTCCAGGAGGTATACCAGGAGGCCAAGATTAGAGGGAGATTGCCGCGGTTCATGCGCGAAGCACTGATGATCCCGTTGCTGAAGCAGGGAAGAGAGGGTACCGATCCGGCTTCCTATGGACCGCTGTCGATGCTGACGACGGACTACAAAATCCTGAGTACCATATTTGCGACCAGGTTGCTGCAGCATATGCCGCGGCTGGTTCACAGCGACCAGTCGGGGTTCACCCCTGCAAGAAACACCACCGCTAATATTCGTCGTCTGATCCAGTTGCTGGGAGACCCGATGGAGGGAGTCCGCCTGCCACTCGTTTTATCGATCGACATAGAAAAGGCTTTCGATAGCCTGGAGTGGGACTACCTGTACAGAGTCATGCGGAGTTTTGGTCTTGGTGAGGGATACATAGGCTGGACGAGGGTCCTATATGCCTCAGCAGTGGCGAGAGTGCGGTTGGGCTCCCTCGTCTCGGACCGATATCGGGTGGGGCGGGGCACCAGACAGGGGTGCGCGCTTTCCCCGCTGCTGTTTGCGCTGGCAATAGAGCCCCTTGCGGCCGAGGCCAGAACAGGACATTACTATGGGGGGCTGGTCTACAGAGGGACCCCTCAGTTCATCTCCTTATACGCAGATGACCTGCTAATGTTCCTGGAGGACGCTGCAGGCGCGCTGACTGGCGCGGAGAGGCTTCTCGCGAAATTTGGCAAGATGTCGGTATTGCACGTAAACTGGTCCAAGACCTGCTTATTCCCGCTGCGCCAGGGAGAACCGAGACCGGACATCCGACCAATGCTTCATTGGGAGCCTAGCTGCCTCAAATATTTATGGGTGCATAAATATCACTCCGCTCTAGATATGCTAGAGGGCAACGTGGGTCGCTGTATAGGAGCACTGAAGGGTAGTATGACCTTTTGGGCCACTCTCCTGCTTTCGGTGACGGGGCGCATCTCCTTATTGAAAATGATAGCCTTACCGCACCTCTTATACTACTTCCGCACACTCCCGGTGTGGATTCCGAGTTCTGTTTTCCGGCAGCTGCGCTCGCTCTTGGTGTCGTTCCTGTGGGGAACGGGAAGGCGCAGAATAGCGTTGGCAACTCTGACCCGGCCAAAGGACGAGGGGGGCCTGGCGGTCCCGGACTTCGAGTTTTATTATTTGGCGGCACAGATACAGATCTTTACGCAGGAGGTTGCCAGAGTATACCGGGGCCCAGAGCAGGACAGAGAGAGGGGCACCCCCCGACATGTGCTGGCATATATCACACTGCAGCAGCGTTTGGTGGTCAGGGACTTGTCTCTGGAGGAACAGACGTTTAGGCAGTGCTGGAACCGATCGCACCGTCGGGCGGGGGTGCGGCGCCCATATGCGCCAGAGATACCGTTGGGTATGGTGACGGCGCTCCCGCACGGAGGAGATTGGTCGGGACTGCAGGTGTGGGAGGCGGCGGGCCTCCAAATGCTGGGCGATTTGTATGAGGAGGGGGCGATGCTCTCATATCAAACCCTCCAAGAGCGGTTCGACCTTCCGAGGGGGGATTACCTGATGCACGCGGCAGTGACTGGGGTGATGCGGGAAAACTGGGGGAGGGGGCTCTGCGAGCCTCCCACCTCTGCGACTTGTCAATACGCTATGATGTCGGCGGGCACCCGCAAAGCGGTGACCTGTCTGTACTCCAGACTGATGAGCGAAACCTTACAGCCGATGACGGCTCTGAAAGAAAAGTGGGAATTGGAACTACAAACAGAAATACCCGACACCACATGGGCGGGATTGGTTAGGAGGGCCAGGAAGTGCACTAGGAACGCACGCTTCCAATTGATACACTTTTATATCCTCCACAGGGCTTACCTCACGCCAGGTAAACTTAGGATATATTTCGGAGCGGAGGAGGCGGCGTGCCCTAGGTGCGGCACGGTCGGAGCGGAGCTAGGCCATATGTTATGGGACTGCCCTCACCTGCGCGACTATTGGAGGGAAGTGGGCGAGACACTGACCGAGGTAACGGACAGGGATTTGCAATATAGCAAAGCGGTCTGCGTTCTGCACTGGTTCCCACACACGCCCAAGAACAAGACCACGAGCAGGTTCATAGATATGGGCCTCCTTTTGGCGAAAAGGGAAGTGACGAGACTTTGGAAGTCGAAGGTGGGGCCTACGCATAAGAGATGGCTCAAGGAGCTGCAGAAATGGGCGGCGTGTGAAAGCACACTTAGGTACCAGCTGGCGAGCCGCAGGGAGGATGAGAGGGCACTGGAGGCGGCTGCGGCGTGGGAGTGCAGGCCCTGCGCGACAGTGCGGTTGAGGAAGAAGTGGACAGGGGGGATAGCCCCCGAGCAGAGCCGGCCACACACATACAGTAGACAGTCATGTACTTCTGATACATACCCAGAACAGCATCCTCAGGCCGGGACCGGTCGTAGACGAGAGCACTGTTGGGAGGGGATGGTGGGAGGTGGAGAATAGGGATTGGGGAGGGGATAGGACGGGGTGGAGGGACAGGGGACGTCAAGAAAACTTCAAAGCGGAATGTAGACATCCTCTGTGGACACAAACAACACTATTGGGTGACGCAGGTTGTGTAAATTGTCCCACATGTTGTCGCTGCCCGGCCTCAGGGATGTGGGCTAATAAGCTGTGTATCGAAGCCTTGTGGCCTAGCAAGGACCTGCACTAGCGCTAGCGGTGCAGGGCCGCTTTGCATGTACGACGATTCTCCTGTGTTTCTGCAATAAAAACGGTTTTAAAAAAAAATAAAAAAATGAAGGAACGACCAGTTTTATTAGGAATTGTTAGAAATTGGGTTCCTAGTTGACTGGGGTGGAAGTCTTGGTCAAACAGTAACCACAATCCTAGTCAGGGTAGGTCACAAACACAACCTAAACTAACCTGTGCTCACCCTCTGGTCTCCTGGCATAGAGCAGTCAGGCTTAACTTAGGAGGCAATGTGTAAAGTACATCTCAAACAGCAAAACAGTGAAAACACCACACAAAAAGCTTCCACATCAAGTTAGAAAAATAACTCTTCATCTAATACACAAAACAAGACCAGAACTACACAAATCCAAAAAGTAGAACTTGAAATACGAATTTTGAAAGAAACAGTAAAATAGCGCTTCGAAGCAATAAGCACTTAATTGGGATATCGGGTCGTTGCAGACCAGGACAAATTCAAATGTTCAGGCTGACCATGATGGAACGCGGGCCACATAAAGGGACCCAGACTAGCCTGCTGAACAAAAGTACCTTCATCCTGGTTGTGTTGACGAAGATGCAGATTGCAGCTTATCTATGCATTGTTTTTGATCCCTCAGCAGAGGTAATGCGTCGCTTTTCCCCACGCAGTTGAGGTGATGCATTGATTTCCTCCAAGCAATAGCAGCGATGCATTGGGTCTGAAGGTGATGCACCGGTTTCAAGATGCGATGGTTCCAAAGGCGATGTGCCTGGTTTCTCCATGCAGTATAGGCGATGAGTCGATCTTTTCCACACAGTGGCAGCGATGCATTTTTTTCCGAAGACGATGCACTGGTTCCGCGGGCAATGCTCTAGTCCTCGTCCGGCAACAGCTGCAATGTAACACAAAAGAGGATTCTTGTCAGTTCTGCTGGAGCAAGCAACTTAGACCCACTTCCAATGGCCCAGGTGCATGAGCAGGGTGGCTGGAAGTCTTTAATGTCCATGAGACTTCAGGTCAGGTGGTCAGTCCACTAGCCCTTGGAGTCACTCTGGGTTCAAGTGATGTAGGGCCAGTTTTATCACCTAGGCAAGAGAGAGCAGTAGCCAGCAGGCCAACACAGCAAGGCAGAAATTCGTCCAGAGAAGCAGTCCAGCAGAATGGCAGTCCTTTAGCACAGCAAATCTTCCTAGCAAAGTTGTTACAGGTCCAGAAGTGTACTTAAGTGGTGCTGTCAGAGGTCTAGTACTTCTATCCAGTTGTGCCTTTGAAGTGGGAGAGACTTCAGAAAAGAGTCTTTGAAGTGCACAAAGGTCCTCCCTTCCTTCATTGGCTCCAGACTCACTACAGTGAGGATATGCAGCCCTTTGTGAGGGGACAGGACAGGCCTATTCAGGTATAAGTGTGAGGCTGTGCCCAGCTCCTCCCTCTCAACCTCCCCGAATGGCCCATCAAGTCACATCTAAGTTTTCATTGCGTGTGGCTGTCTAGAGGGAATACACAAAGCTCAGCTGTCATACTCCCCAGGCAAGTGGTGAGAGACAGGCAGCAGAGCTGGAACATGCATAACTTTATAAAAGTGGCACTTTCAAAATAGTAGCAATAAATCTGACGTTGCCATTAAAGAGGATTTATCATTACCATTCCATAAGCACTAAACATAACATTTCAATCTCCTCTCAATTAGAAATTATAGTTTACTTAATGTAGTACAGAATTCCCAATGTTATCTTATGAGATGGGCAGGCCTCACAGTAGTGAAAAACGAGTTTGGAAGTTTATCACTACCAGAACATTTCAAACTTAAAAGCATATATCCTACCTTTTAATTACATAGCACCCTGCCCTATAGGCTTTCTTGGGCCTACCTTAGGGTCGAGTCATATGTAATAAAAGAGGGGTTTAAGGCTTGGCAAGGCATTTTTAATGCCAAGTCAACGTGGCAGTGTAACACTGCATTCAGGCTGCAGTGACAGGCCTGGGACATGGTTTAAAGGGCTACAAGTTGCGTGGCGCAATCAGTGCTGCGGGCCTACTTTTTGCATTAGGCCCTGGGTATATGGTTTACCACTCTACAAGTAAATCAAATATGCCAATTAGGTATATCAAATATGCCAATTAGGTACATATCAATCAAACCATGTTTATGGGAGTGAGCAGAAGCACTTTAGCATTGGTTAGCAGTGGTAAAGGTTACAGCGTCCTAAGGCCAACAAAAACAAATTCAGCAAAATTGGATGCAAGCAGGCAAAAGGTTTTGGGGAAGATCACCCTAAGACTGACAGGTCTAATATCACTTATCTGAATTAAAGTTCTCTAAGAATGTATTTTCATAGCAAGAGATTGGAGTAGTTAAAATCGAAAAATGTATCAACAAGGGACTATCAAAATAGTGTGTGCTCTTTTTAAGTCTGATAGGGCACAAATGAAAAATCCATCCACTTCTGCCTCCTCGCACTGCAATAGCTTGTTCCTCCTAGTTGCAATAAACCAATGGAATGTACAGTTCAGCATGGCTTTACAGCTAAGTTTGTACTCTATAAGTCAACAAACCTACAGACACACTAAATTACATTGCTAATAAGTATGCTCTTTCAAAATGATACGATTTGGTTACAAATATTTGTGTGTTACAACATTATTGAAGAAAAAAATTTACATGTATTAGTGATTGTAATTATTAGCACATTCATAACTGATATTTATCATGTGCACATGAGATGATAGTTTTGAAATGTTTGGTGAATGTGACATGATGGAATAATCAAGTTACTTGTTGGAAAGATGGTAAAGTAGCATCAAGTCAATGGCGGCAATTTGCAAACATAGTAGTACATCTGCAGAGATTATACGTACTCCAACAAATGGGTGCAGAATTATTACTTTTTGAAATTCACAAGCATTTTCAGGCTTGAGTTTGAAAAACTGCACCAGCCTTAGTACTGGGAATATCTTACAACTTACAACCCCTACACCCTGCATTTCCCCAATGCACAGACAAAGCAATAAATAAAGATGCGTTTACATTTTCATTATATCTTGTCACATTTGCTGTGCTTCAAAGACAGAGGTCCAATGTCAGGCTATAGCTGACAAATTGCTATTTATTCTTTTAACTTGGGGATTGGTGTTTACTTTTCTTTCTCTGACTGCAAAGTGAAAGGAGTTTTTAAAGTGAGCTATTTAACTATCTTTCTGGGGAAAGGGAGAGTGAAAGGAAAAGGTGTAGGACATATTTTTTGTAACACACAACAAAATGTAAATACCTGTAAAGGAACTGTACACATATTTAAGAATATATCAGCAGCTAGAAAAGCAAAACTGAAGCACATTTTTAGTGGAGCGCAATGGAAACAGAGAAAATGACAGTATCAAAATAACTCAAGAGACTTTACTTGGTAATGCCCATGATAAATATTCAGTGAAACCAGATTTCCCACATTATCATTTGCGTACTAGTTTTATCAATAAAACTGTATGTCTGTGCAAATCTAATGGACATTTCAATGGAAATTGCTGTCTGTAAATGACAATGCGCTACCACACAATGCTTTAGTGATATATTTGCTATGCTACAGTGTGCTACAAAATGCACCTCAAGCTACATACAACATTCTTACCACTTTCTTGCTGAATACATTTGCTACACTTTGTGTGAAGCTAGGCTTTTTCACAATCCCTATAACTTCAGTGATGCAATATTGATGTCAGCACCCCCACTTCATAAATGTTTCCAGTGCCGCCATAGCAAAGGTGCTGAACTATGTGCCAGATGTATCACAGGGTTTTACCTGTTCTGTGTCCTATTCCCGAAGTTTAGTTTTAACCCGTTAACCGCGGCGTAAAATCTGCCGCGGTGCGGGTGAAATCTTGCGCGGGCGGGCCGCGTCGGCCAACGGACGTGCGCAGCACTACGGAGGTAGTGCTCGCGACGGCCATTGGCAGACGCACGCATTGAAGGAGTTAAAACCTGTGTGAACCTTCCAGCATGGTGCCAGCCACATAGTGCACGGATATGCTAAAAGTGTAAGTTTAATACTGCGTAATGTGCCTTGAAGGTGGTCGCATTGCCATGCCACTGGCGGGACTGCCAACAGCAAGTTGGGGGGGGGGGCGGTCTCTGATATGATGGCGGCCAGATGTAGGGCCGACCATCATCGTAATGAGGCCCTATATTCTTCATCACTCAATAGACCTAAATCACTCCGTTGAACTAGAAACTTAATAAGCTCTTTTTTCTGCATTCTTGACCGAAGTAGTAGAGGGTGTATAGCATAAACAGTAAGACAGACATTTTACAGCCTCTTTATTGTAATTTGAATAGTTTAGAACTACAATGAAACCACCTTTGTCTGCCTTAACAACAATCTCTTTATTTTCCTGCACAGACACAAGTGCTGACTGTTGTGTTTTAGTTAAGTTTAATGCTTTACGATCAAACTTTAAATCACCTAAGTTTTGTGGTACACATCTCTCGCATATATCAATATTGACCGCATTACCAAACTTAGGAAAAAAGGTTGATTTTGGCTTTAAGCCCCTCTCTATTTGTATATTGAATTCAATATTCAAACCTGTCACTATTTCTTCCAAGATAGCGGGACTAGACTTAGATAATGATACTAATATTTTACTTTACTTTACTTTACTTTACTTTATTTTATGTTTTTAAATCTGAACTGTTATGTGCTTTTATTGATTGTCTCATTATGAGACTGTGCACTGTATTACTGGAGGCCGAATTTTAATTCTAATGGATGTCGTAATTGATTTTATGTTTTTGTACTTTTATGGATATGTACTTTTATCCGAATAAAGTTTATATTGATTGATAATGATACTAAGTTTGGATGCCCTCCAAATCTCTGATTGAATGTGTGGAGTGAGCAATATGACATGCTCTCAGGAGATGTTTATGTGGAATCACCTCAAAACACAAATTCTATTTTAATGTCCATACATATTTCAGCAAATACACTTTGACGCTAAAAAAACCAATATGGGACGAAACAACGTTCAACCATTTATTGAGAACATATAGTTGTTCTGAAGATAGGCTATGATCTGATAAATTCAATACTATATTCAATTCTTGTTCCTATCTTGTTTGGTTTGTTGTCTTGACATGACACCTTTGTTGTCTCTTTCTTCTTCTGTTCTTTTGGTGTCTTTGAGCAGTTGTTTCCTGTCAATGATCACAGTAACTTCAGTTTGTTCTATGGGCATAGTTATTAAGTCAGATTAGGTATTTTGTAGCTTTAAATGCCAATGTATACTCACACACACCACCAACATCTACCTTCAATTCCATTATCACGGGGTGCCGGCCCATCGCTGTCAGGGTGCTGCAGGACAGGGGGGGAGCGGGACAATAGCGAGAGGAGAAAAATGCATTGCGTATCCCTGGGAAAGGTGAGTATAGACTCCTTTTCTTACCTTTCTGCCGACTCGAAGTAGGATGGATTCCCACTGGGATTCCTCTAGAAACAACCCAGATACAAATCTGGAGGGCAGGAATACCAGCTGGAGTCTCTCAGCTGCCTGCTTCAGTCCATCTCGCTGTATGGACGGAGAACGGATTTCTGGCGGAGTCAGTGGAACCGCAGCGGTCTTCTCTCCTATTACCAGCCAACATCTAAATAGGGCGGGAAACTGCCAGGTTGTTGGCAGGAAGACAGCCAAAGTGGTCCCGCCAACATCTAAATCAGGCCCTAGATCAGAAATTGCAATATGGTGTGAATCGCAATTTGTGAATCTAGCACCTGCACCGAATGATAGCCACACCTTATTCAGGACAAAAAATCCATTATTTTGCTTGAAGCAATACAGTAGAGATATCTGAATCTGCCCTTAAGGAGGCCAAAAGGTCTCTCAATAACTGTCCTTTGTCTAGGGGTTCTAGGCTGAAAGTAGGGAGTCATAATCCATGGCCTTAATGAATATGCTCTGGCACCTGAAAATGAAAAAAGCTGGTTTTGTTTTAAAAATAAATATACAAATGTAAAAAATATTTTTAAAT
Source organism: Triturus cristatus (assembly GCF_964204655.1). Taxonomy (NCBI): domain Eukaryota; kingdom Metazoa; phylum Chordata; class Amphibia; order Caudata; family Salamandridae; genus Triturus; species Triturus cristatus. Next base: position 243,701,936 of record NC_140591.1, read on the forward strand.
GTGACCTAAAATTACCTAACAACCAGCTGTCTCTAAACTCTCTTCTAAATGACTGCTCATCCAGTCCACAGTTTCTAAATATGTAGGAGTCATGAGTGCTCCCAGGGTATCGTGCAACTCGGTCTGTAATCAGACATTTGCCATTACATACATATGTTTAAGGAATGTTGGATCTTTGTGTCACACTAGACAAACTGTTTCAAAGGGAGGACAAATTAAAAAATGTGTACCGTAGACATACCCAAGAATTTGTGGAAAATAGGCTATTACATATAATTATAATGATATTTTAGTATTTTGTATTTTCTAACTCTGCAGGGGTGCGTGGAAACGAAGGGGGGTAAAGTATTGTAGCCAACATTGCATCTGACAGTCTGCTAAATTGCACTTTGTGATATCCCTCCTGCAGTAATCACAGTGTGTTCGTAGCTACCAGAAGCTAGCAGGTGTTAGCTTCACAACACCTGCATAAGTGTAGGTATTACTATACTGCTTCGGCTAGGCCTGCCTAATACAGTGCCCAACTCATTAATGAACCTAAGAATTTGTGTAAACCTGTATCTGGCGTAAACCTCCTCATATGTTTGGCCAAACACAGTCTCCGTCTGTCTTCTGAATATCATTTCTCTTCTCCTCCTCCTCCTCCTCCCCCTTCTCCTGATTTGTTGAGCTCTACAAAATCTCATCCTCCTCACTTCAGCATTATGTGCAGGGATTGTGAAAAATTGCAAGGCATTCTGGGACCCTTTCATACTTTGCACCTGGTGACCTCTTGTTTTAAATCGATGGTATTTTGCACATGCAAAATGCTGCGTTTTGACTACTTTCCTAATAGGGAATGATTTTTACATCAAAAAAGTGAGTCGCTATTTGCAAATCACATTTAGTGATTCATTATTTTGTATTGCTAAAATTGCTAAAATTAAATCGCAATTAATTCAGTGTGATGTGCTTTTTAACAAACACCCTTTAGCGAGGCTTCGTACATTTCAAACAATGGTTACCGACTTCCATACTCAGGCCCTTATTTACCAATAGTTAAAACAATGATCTTCACAACACTAACATCAGACACAGCAGAAGCTGCTATTAAATTATTAGTTTTTTCTTGGTATCCATTCTTCTTACATCAGTTGGGCACACTTCATTTCCAGAGGATGAAGGTGTTCTAACTAAATAGATTACTATACATCCACATTCCACCAGGAAGCACTCTCAGCTTTGGCTGTGCACAGCAGGGACCACTGGAAGTCAGTTATCTCTCCCACATCCTGAAACCCCTGGACATAGGGACATATTTCCAAGAGTTTACCGCCATAAGAACGCCACTTTTTGTGATGTTCCTGTGGCGAGAAACCCTTTGCCTTATTTACAAGGCGACTTTAAGCCACTTAACATGGCTTAATGCCGCCTTGTGAATAAAGCCCCCTTTCATGCAGCACTTAGCGTGAAAGGGTTGGTCAATGGGTGTTGTGGTGGGTGTCACGCCGCAACACCCATTTGTTTTTTATGTTACCCCCTATTTACAAGGGTGGTGTAAATATGGGGCAGCGCAAAAATTAAGACCAAAAGAAACCTGATCTTAACATGTTTCTATTTGTGCTGCATTGTACAGCACACATAGAAACAGCAAATCGCCATGAATGATTGTTTATGTGAAGGAAGGTGTCGCTTCCTGCCCATAAACAATCACCAAAAAATTACGATTTGCAACTTCAGTGCAGCGCACATAGGAGTCACAAATCGCCATCAATGGTTGTTTATGTGCAGGAAGGGACACCTTCTTGCACATAAACAATCAGTCCCTCAATGTCAGCACCCTTGCACTATGGTGCAAGGGTGCCTGCGTTGATGCTAGGCAGCTGAATTTAGCACCAGCGCTAAGGAAAACTGAGAGGTGCATCGTATCATAGTAAATACGGTGCATCCCTGTGTTCTCAGAACGGAGGAGCATGTTGTTAGGAATTTTGGCTCAATGTCGCGCTCCGCCATTCTCTCGTAAATATGCCCCACAGTGTCTACATTCACCATTAAAAAGATAAGAATCATATGGTCTTTTTTGTCTCATTTTTAAAACTGAATGGCTTGCACTATCCCATTCCATCTCATTCTTAACTTAGTAAGTTATAGCAGAACAATAAACCCAATATCGTCCTCCCAACCAAAGAATATCAACAATTCACATGGCACTGCTTTGTTTTCTGGAGACAAAGCATTCGGTCTCTCACTAATACACACCTTTGCCTGAAATATAAAATCCTACACATTACTAATAGATCCTAGCCAAATAATGTCAATATGACAAAAAAGCAATGTCATATTAATAGGTTTTCCCATACTTCTCCCCTTTCCACTGCAAGCCACTCCAAAATATACTGACTTCCTAACCTATGGAAACAGGAATATTGATCACACAACAGCCATGTTCTGGCTCCTCTTGAAAGTCATCAGTCATATACCAAACTTCTTGTCTGAAAAGCCCCATGCCAAAAACTAACCTGCATGACAAAAAATCAGTCCTACACTTTCCAGAGATCCAATCCCTACCATAATTTAAATCTCCTCATCTCCTCAGTGAAAACCTGAAAGATCCAGAAATAAAGATTGCACTGCCACTGCTCCAGTTTCATGAAACAGTTTCCTGAGACTTAGGGGCCCTCATCTCATTCTGTAGGAGGCATCATTTTGCTTTACATCACTGCTTACAAGAACAGAAATCTGCGGCAATATGCATTTTATCTCACAACAGTTACCTGCAGGTATCTCGTGGATTATAAATCCTAGGCATGCTCTGGTGTTCAATTTTCAAGCGAGATTTAGAACTAGGGAAATGTTTCCAAATATGCCTAATTTTCATGAAGATCTTGCATATTTTCCAAAAATTGAGATTTTGTCTAGGTTGTCTAGGTTGTGCAAGTGCTGCTTATCGTCAATTAGAAGGTTATTTCAGAAAAATAAAATGTATTAGCCGTGGACCTGCAATACATTTTGATTGATGTTGTGGCACAATGCTAATCGAAGAACGATTTACGAAAAATCTGTTTAATGTATAGGTAAAAAATGTCTAGTCGCCTTTTAAGAGTACGGGACATCCATAAATACTTGCGACCTATTTAGAGAAAATCATTTCTTCTTGAGAATTTGAAGACCGGCTCTTGTGAATTAAGCATGTTTGGTGGTCTATGACGCTTTAGCTAAGTCTCAAATGCGAGCTTATTCGGGCGTGCTGTGATAATTTGTTGTGTTCAGATTATATACAGTAGGGGCCGATTCCGATGTCGGACGGACTCAGGTCCGTCCGACATCGGTCCGGAGCCGTAACCGACCGACCTGCTGTCGTCGGTTACGGCCCTGCAAGTACGATGTGATCGAACAGTGTTCGGTCGCACTCGTATACTTCACAATGCAAGCATGGATTCCGAGCGGAATGCATGCTTGCATTGTGAAAAGCAGGGGTGCAGTTCATCCCTGCACCCTGTGGCTGGCACCCCAAGGTGCCTGCCACCGGGTGCAGAGATCCACAAGTGCCCCCAGGCCTCCATTCGGCAACCTCGCACCTATGGGGGCCCTACTGGGGGCCCCCAAAGACAGTTTCCGAATGCCTTTTCATGCCGGAAAGACCGGCACGAAAAGGCAGTGAAAAACTGCCATCGTACTCCCTCGGTCGGGGGAGTACTGAGGGATTTCCGGACCATACTTACAAGAATGTGGTGCAGCCTTGCGTTTCCCCCTGCGATGGCGCTAAGTTTAGCAACGTAGCCCCAACGCAGGGACCCTTTCACCATAGTGCAAGGGTGTCTGCGTGTAGGAGAGAATTGATTTTGTGTAGGAAGGTGTCCCTACCTGCACATAAACAATCCTAAAATGCCATTCTGTCACTTTCATGCGTGCTGCTTCAAGCAGCACACATGAAAGTAGCAAAATTGCTTTTTCTTTTTTAATTGGGCAGTGGGTGTTGCGTTTTGTAAGGTTTGTTTATGTACAGGAAGGGACACCTTCCTGTACATAAACAAACCATGGCATTTTGCTTTTTCCATATGTGCTGTCCAGGCAGCACACATGGAAAAAGCAAAAAGTAGGAGAAATAATGCATTTTGCCTCATTTCAGCAACTTAAGACCAGGATTTTCCTGGTTTTAATTTTGGCGCTGCCTCCTATGTACACCACCCTTGTACATAGGGGCAGCAACAAAATGAATTGGTGTTGTGGTTGAACACCCACCTCAACACCTACTGCCTACCCCTTTCACGCTAACCACAGCTTGAAAGGGGCCTTATGTACAAGGCAGCGTTAAGCCACGTTAAGTGGCTTAACGCTGCCTTGTACATAAGGTGCAGCCCTTTTAGCCACCACAACGTCGGTAAAAGTGATGTTGTAGTGGCAATAGGCGCTTGTACATATGTCCCTTGATTTCCCTTAAAATACTTGTTCAGTCCGTTTCTTTAAAGCATTGGCTATTGAAGCATAGTTATAAAATTTGACGCAGATCACACAGTGCTCTGTGAATCCATATTTGTAGCAGAAGGTGAACCATTACTTGTTGACTTCTTTATATGTACATTTAGTACCCTATTCACAAGATAGGGTTAAAGAAAAATCTTTAAGGAGTATTTGGTACATTAATTCGGGGATTTCAACTAGGTGTCCCCTTAGAAGCAGTCTGGAAAGTGACCTGTCTATGCCCCCCTTATTACTGAAACCATGAGCATCCATAGCTGGGGGCGGGGAGGGTCAGCATGTTTTGCATCGTATTTCACCCGGACGTCTCGCATGCATGAAAAAAAACCTGGACTTCCTGTAAACGTTCCATCCCTTGCATCAATGTCCACTTTGGGATTACTACCCCACATTTAGTTGACCTACACTGAAAATCTGCATCAGTAAATGCTTTGGCTAATAACAACTCTTTTCTCCTTTGGAAAAGGCAGTGGTGGCCCCTGGTTTTCCTGACAGCAGCAAATGTATGAGCATTGTAGAGGTGGGGTTCTACTTGGAAAAAGGTTTGCAAATAGTCACGAAAGTGCGCTAGAATTCTGATTGCAGTTTTCAGCCGACATTGACATTTCCAGCTTCTAACAATTCATTAATAACAGTGAAAAACTGGGATACTTGTGCATTTTTCCACAACGCAGGTAGAAATTATTGAACATAGAGGGGCATATTATCAAGAAACTGTGTTAAAATTATCGCCGCTTTAGCGGCAGTAAACTGCCGCTAAAGCGGCGATAATGGGCTTGATAATATGCTCCGGAGAATTCCCATAGAAGCCCATGTTCTGGTGTCAACATGGGCTTCTATTGGAATTCTCTGCAGCATATCATCAAGCCCATTATCGCCGCTTTAGCGGCAGTTTTCTGCAGCTAAAGCGGCGATAATTTTAACGCCGTGCTTGATAATTTGCCCCAGAATTCTCCAACTCATGATGCAGTGAATCAGGAAGGGTGAATGCATGTAAAAAGTTGGATGAATAAAAGAATAAATCCGGAGAACAACAAGTTTTTTTTCCACTGTCCATTTTAGCATGAAAAATCAACACCGTGCATCTAAACTCGCTAAATCCAACCCGCTTCTCCATATCTCCAGTACAGTTCACTACATTTCTAGGCTTACATTTCACTCACTACTTTCTTTCCTGCCACACATTACCAGTGATCCAGTGGGATTTTAAAAATCATAATATGCAACACATTTATACATAGAGAACATGAAAGGTTGAACATACACGTTGCCTTGCGATAGAAACAGTGATACATTAAAAACTGGGGCAACTGTAGTAAAAGCACTGTAAAAGCGCACTTTAATATGAGATGAGGAAAACACACATATTAAAACACATAAACAAAGTTGCACTAATGATTTACTTATGCACATGTTGCTTATTAATTTACAGTGACAAAGTTTTATGTTAAGTGAAGTGACCTAGTGATTTGATGCTATTTGCTGATGAGCACCAGTTAGAAATGATGGTGCAAAAATGTGCAAGCACTGAAGTACAAGTTTGATATTTTATAGAATAGTACTAGAGACATTATAGTATATAAAACTCTCCAAATGATATTGGAAATATGTTTTTGGAAAAGCATGCATTTAGATGAATAACGTGAAAGTCTGTGGTAGTAGGGTATTTCTAGCGTTAGTTATTTTCGTGTAATAATATTTGGTGAGATTTCATACATTCTTTATGTGAACTGATTTAATTTCATTATATCTGAAGTAAAGTCAAAGCTTAGTTCATATAAATGTGTGATGTTAACTTAGAGGCCTACTTCGAAATGCTTTTTCTCTGTTGTTGACCTTTCCCCTGATTTAACACAATGGATCTCTCTTTTGGAAATGAAAAATAACTTGTTTGTCCTGTACACTTCTGTCCCCTGACATATTTTCAATATTATTTTCAGCATTCACACTAAAATATTCCTGTGGGAATAGGATTTTCACTATGGCTATAAATTGCAACTTTGTATTTCTTTTCTGTCAAGTTTACAGCCTGTGTGGACTTGCAAAGTTTCAAAGTTTCATTTCCCATGACTAGAATGGGAAACCAGCTTGATGTTTCAACCGTCTTAGGTGACATGATGTGACCATAGCCATGTGATGGTTTTTCGATGGTGGTGTGGTACCACGCCACTGGACTTTACCTAAGAACCTATAAAAGAAGAAACCCCAAAGGTGGGGTAACACCATTGATTTTTGCCTCTTGACCACCACTATTCTGATTTGCCTTGCTTGAGACCCGTATGGTATGCTGTTTAATTTTCTAACTTTTCTAACGTTGGGCTGACTGGTCTATGCTACAGACAGTAGCAGATAGACTGAGCCTTCTTTGCCGCACTATTTTCCCATTTCTTTAATTCTTTTTATGCTAACGGACTCGCCTGAATGGTCTCTAAGCTGAACCCTTCCCATCCCCTGAACTGAATCTGAGCTGTTAGACGAGAACTATCCGCCGCCTATATGGTGGTAGGACTCTCTAATTTCTGCTGCTATCGCTGATTTGGAATCCTGCTCAAATGGTTGGCATTGCTATGTAAACTGTTATAATTTTGACTGAACTCCTTGAGCAATTGCCGGTTATGATGAATTTTGCATCTCTAATACAATAACCAAATTATTCAACTTACTGTCTGAGTTTATTATTGAGTCCTGTTGATTCTTCCATTTGACTGTGATAAATGATTTAAATGCATTGTAGGGAGAATCAGCGATCTCTGACAGAACACCAAGTGTTACTTCTTCTGTTCTACATAGCAATTGCAGAGCTATTGTTTTCTATTATTCTTACTCGCCTTAACTTCTTCAGGGGGTTGGCACTTTCTGTTGCTATTCCTTATTTCTACAGTATGGTCTTAAAAGTGGTGTATCTAAATTGATTTCTAAGCTGTGAGTTTGGCCGTCTATTAATGGTCCTCATTGGACAGCTAATGGGGAGTTTAGGCACCCTAATTTATACCCCTCCTATCAGTGGAGAAAGATTTATCAGAGGATCATTGCCTCTTTGATAAATTAATTTGATCTAGTTGTCTAATCGTAAAGGGCCCAGTATGGTTAGAGGAGTAAATGAGAGTAAGTGAATAAACTAATTTCTTACCATGCTTACACTGCATCACAGAATAATGAAACACACACACTTCCATAATAATAAATAAATAAATAAATAAATAAATAAATAAGGCATCTTACTACTACCAAACTACGCAAAATAGCCATTAATGTCCTTGTCAGTAGATCATATTTTGGTAATAAAAGTTTTGATGCATGTCGTCCTTTTATTGTATCCTATTCAGAAGTTAGACTAATACATCAAGCTGAAATGATTGCATGCCTCTTCTTAATGACGTTCAGCGGCTCCTTATCCAAATTAAAACTATGTGTCAGTATTACTTCGGCGATCACAAGGCGCTGCATACCAAGATCCTACCATATCTTCCAGAATTGCTCACGTTCTCAGACGGTTCAAGGGGACTGAGAAGGAGAGACTCATTTCTCATGGAAGTGCAAGTTGAAGATGGACATCGTGAGTATGCAATACCACTCTCAAACATCTGTATCAGCTTGGAACTCTCTGTCAGAGTCCGCAAGCAAACAACTCAAGACCTGTTGATGCCATTCCTGAACCTCTAATACTTGCTTTCCATTTCAACCATTACAAACCAACTAGATGTTTATCACCTTCCACCTGACAGTATTCTTTTTTTGCTTGGACATTAGTCTGTGTAGTTAGCTTGCTCTTTATTCATTTTCCATGCCCCATAAGGCACTCCTCGCTTTCATTTGTTTGATATAAGGAGCATTTATACCTGCAGATGTGCTGTATACGCTTTTTTTTCAACACAAAAACTCTCAGTATACACCTCTAGAGATTTTGCAACTACACCAATTAAAAACAATTAAGCACCTGGAGAGGAAATAGTTACCCAAGTAGAAATGTAATATATTGATGCGGTAGAAGTGAAATCTTCAAAGTAATATGTGCCTCTCTATTATTGAGACAATGGAACAACATCTGGGATCTCACGCATCTCTTGTAGACATGTGTGGTCAGTCTGCCTCAATCGGTCACACAAGCATCAATGCATTTAGCAATAAGACCTATTGCTAATAGTAATATAGAAACACAAGATTGTGGCAGGATGTCTAATATACAAAATTGATTACTTTAAATAGACTGGTACTATGTTACTATTATGTTTACCCTGCTTATTTTAACAAATGATCCATAACCTAGAAACATATGATCACTGACATATGGATCTTGTATGGAATTGCATGTATACTGGCAGATGGTTTATACACTGAGACTCTGCTAACCAAACTCCAGTGCATGCACCATTACCTCTATAATATGTTGAAAATGGGTATACTCCTAATTGGAATATTTATGTTGCCTATTTTCCCTTAGTATATGGTACAAAGTGTACCCAGGGCCTGCATGTTAAATGTCAACGCATGCCAGTTTCACCCTAACTAGGGGTTATCACTCGGGTATAGCTCAGTTCTAGTAGCACAATGTGCATAGGACCTACGTCTGCTCCAGTGCTTAATTTATAGATGAAATAGTGCAGGGTTCAAAGCTCTGCTCTGAAACATGAGGATGATGCAATTAAATGTGTGCACATGGAATTCCTAGAGACTGCATTCCTAAATCCAACTAATTCATCTTAAATTCGCTTGAAGACACCCTATTCGCCTGTATCTCACTTCTGCAGGTTTCTGCTTTGTCTCTTTGTGACTGTGTTCGTGTCTCTCTCTTCCTCTGTTTTTCCGCTTTTTAATTTTCTATTCCTTGCTCTTGGTAAACGTCTAGTGCAGATAAATAAGTGAAGACACCCAAATTAAGCTCTGGTCTGCGCATGCCATCCCACTTAGGGCACTGCACTGAAGTATACAAAAAGGTGAGGGATGAAATGATTGAATTAATCTTAGTCGCTAGCAATTACTTGGGCGCATCCCAGTCCATCATTACTTTGCGCACCATGTCATTTCTAAGTTTGGACTCAGCCATATGAAAATTTGTCCTGATTCTGCTCCAACAGGAACAATCCAGCCCTACCTGCCAGGCCAGGTCCTCCCTGAGCTGGAACTCAAGCAACCCAAAACCGGTTTCACACTTATTAGGGTTTATCAGTTGGAATCCATGTCTGGGCATATCCGTATCAATTAGGGTGTTGCATTGAAGTAAACAAAAAAGAGATGAATGGTTTGAAATAATTGTATATTTCATGCTGCAGACAATCATATGATCCTGTTCCCAGGATGCTTGTTTCCGGTCCTGGGAAGACATGGCTTGGCAGTTCGGGCTGGACTGTTCCCATGAGGCACAGGATCAGACTGATTTGCATATGGCAATGTCTGAACTGGGGTGGCGGAGTGAGCTAAAGAACGATGATGGATTAAACCCAGATCAGTTGACTAGGGGTGAGTGCTTGCAATGTTGCAATGTTCAACACTCCGTCCATCATCCCCTTTGGTTTTGCCTTATTTGGTGCCCATCACATCAAAAAAGATGTGATGGCAGCCATTTTAGGACTTGCAGTAGTAATGTCATCTGCCATCCAGGTAGACTGTGCCTCATTCAGAAACCAATAAAACAGGTCCTTAGAGATAAATCATATATTTTTTTTTCTGTATTTGAACCAATAAAAGTGGTTCTAATCAAGCATGTTTTATATTATATTTGTTTTTAGCTTGCCATTAGCCCGTAGGAACACATGGGATGTGGAAACAGCAGAGGGACTTCTTTCAAACAACATAGCTCGTGCTGAGATGGACAGAATTCAAGTGGCAGACAGACAACAGACAGGCCCAGAGAAAGTGCTGTGTGAACTTTGAGAAGAAAATGACAACAAGATACAGCATTTTGCTGCATATTGCATGCACTACCAAAATGTTGCGGCCTCTGGAGAAACAAATAAAAGAATATCTTCCAAGGCTATGGAAGATTATTTTAACAAAGAATGCAAAGACTTGATAATAATGGTAAAAAAACATCAAATGAAAAGTGAAAAAAGAACAGCAGCTCAAAGGTGTAAAAAGAAGTGTTCAAAATCAACACATAAAAAATATCCAGATGAAAAAACGCTACATCCATTCTCCTAGCACATAGCCAGAGGTTCTTACAGAGTGGGTGAGATTGGATGGTTTTAGAAAGTTGGGCACAATGTCTGATTATACACGAGGCCTTTTGCTCCTCACCTGAAGAAGTGGGGCTCCCCACCTGAAGAAGGAGTTAAACATGCTACATATAGAATCTGATCAAAACACCCAGAAATTGACTGTAAAAAACACAAAGGTTAATGTTGCATTATAGTTAGTTTTGAAATTAAGACCTTCAGTTATATAAACAAAAAAGTGTAAATTCACAAGAAAAAACATAGGTTAGAGCGGCATTATACTTTGGTGAAAAGTTTACACAAGAACTAACGTTTAAAAACTGAAAAACTCCTGAAAGTCATCAGTTTTAGTTCAGTGAGCTAACTAATACTTGTGCCTCCATTATGCACAGCTTATGACCTCAAATAGTACATCACACATGTGTAACAATATAATACAGTGAGTTTTAAAGGTCAATGCATTGTATTATATGCATTGTAATGTACCATGTTGTAAAGTGTGGGTAGTAACGACTGATATTCTAATTACTTGACCTCAGAAGCATGGAAGACTGAGCCAGCTTTGGTAGGATTTGAACTTGCAACCTGCTGGCCACGATCTTTGTAGGTGGCTGCAACTTATAATATTATCCTACTACTACCGCTACTACTACTACTGCATATACCACTGCTACAATGACTTATTTTACTAGTACACCCTCCTACTGATACTAAAAGTAATTCCCCCAAAAATAACTAAATAAAAATATTCTAATAGTTTCATCCTCATTCTTGTATTGGCAGAGGTATACAGATTAATTTTGATGTTTTGCCTGCCATATATGAAGTTAGGCAACAAACCATATATTTATAATTATTTTACTTATGTTGTGCACTATGCAAACTCAATTGCTCCTAAGCGAGAGAGTATGAAATCGTCATACAGAGCGAAATAATTTATATTTGATTGGTACCATACTTTTCGGTTTGGGTTACACTGACAATTTCCAGTCAGCAAGGCCAGTCAAACTTGTGAACTTGTCCAACTGTGGCTACAACAATCCAAACCTTGACCATCCGGAGTCGAAGTTGGGCAGTTGTGTCAAGGCTTATTAGGATGTATAAATAGTCAGACTATATGGTGGATGGATGCATGTGGTTAGAGCAGGTGAGTCTAACATTTTGTTCTGAACTGCTTTATTGATTTGGAAAATTGAATGTAGGAGAAGACTGCGATGAATGCAGGGTGTATGTGTGCGAGGGCAAGTGAAGAGGAGTGCAGGTATCTAGAGGGTTGGTGAAGGTTCAGTCAATGGTAGGCAGATCTTAGATCATGGAAAGCTTTGTAGGCATGCATGAGGATCTTGAACTGGCATTTCTTCTGGATGGGGAGCAAGTGGAGGTCTCTCAGGTGGGCGGTGATGTATGTTAATTTCGGAAGGTTGAATATGAGTTTAGCTGCAGCATTCTATATGGTCTGGAGTTCTGAGGAGCTGGGTGGAGATGCCGGCGTAGAGGGTGTTGCAATAGTCGAGGCGGTTGGTGACATGGCCCTGATTGACAGTCTTTCTGATGTTGTTTGGGATCCATCTGCAGATTTTGTGGAGCATGAGAAGTTTGTGGCAGCAGGAGGAGGCAACTGCGCTGACTTGTCATTTCATAGTCAGTTGGCTGTCGTGGATGATGCCGAGGTTGTGTGCATGTTGGTCAGTGTGGATGTTGGTACGAGTTCTGCAGGTCACTACCTGTGGTCCCATGCAGAGGTGGACTTTATGAAGTTCAGTACTTCGGTTTTGTCAGAATTGAGTTGAAGGCAGTTGTCTCTCATCCACTTGGCTACGTTGGTCATGGCATTGCAAAAATTTGATTTGTCATTTGTGGGGTCTTCGATGACCGAGAGGATCAGTTGAATGTCATCTATGTAGAATACAATGTTGAGTCCGCAGGATCTGACGACGTCTGTGAGGAGGTTCATGTAAAAGTTGTACAAGGTGGAGCTGAGGGATATTCCTTGTGGTATGTTGCATATGATGTCTTTGGGTGCAGAGGTGAAGGGAGGCAATCGGATGCTCAGTGTGTTTTTCTGTATGGAAGGAGGCAATCCACTTGAGGGCATCCTGCTGTATGCCTATGGTTTAGAGTCTGTTGATGAGGTTGTTGTGGAAGACGGTGTCGAATGCCATGGAGGAGTTGAGGAGGATCAGGACTGCAGTTTATCCATGGACGAGGAGTGTTCTAATGTTGTCTGTGGCGGTGATCAGCGTAGTCTCAGTGCTGTGGTTGGCAAGGAATCCTGATTGTGAGGCATCCAGTAGGTGGTTTTGCTCCAGGAATTCGATGAGTTATTGGTTGATGGCTCTCTCAAGTATTTTGGCTGGGTAAGGAAGCAGAAAGATTGGATGGTCATTTTGTAGATCACTAGGGGTCGGCGGAGGCTTTCTTGAGGAGGCGTCTGATGTCTGCGGTTTTTCATCTTTTTGGGAAGGCTGCAGTGGAGTTGGAGGTGTTGAGGATGCTGGTGGGTTGCATGCTGATTGGATTAGTTGTGAGGTTGTAGAGTTCATGGGGGCAGGCGTCTGTGGGCACCCCGGGCTGGATGGAAGACATGATGGCTGAGGTGGTCAGGGCGGTGAGCAGAAACCAGGTGGTAAAGTTTTGGCTGATGTTTGCGCGGTTGGTTGAGGTCGTTGGGGTTGAGGGTGGCGGGTTGGAGGTTTCATATTGTTGTAGATGTTGATGATCTGTTGTGGAAGTATTCTGAGAATGTGTTGCAGAGTTCTTGGGAGGGGTGGATGGTGTTCTCTATGGCTGTAGGATTGGAGAATTCTTGGCTTCTTTGATGTGCTGATGATAGTTGCTGAGGGATGTTTTGTGAGCTGCTCCATCGGTGGGGTTCTTGGTAGCAAGACATTGTTTCTCCAGTTACTGGCAGCTCTGAGTTCTGGGATGTACCAGCTGGCATGTTTGGAGGTATTGTTGGATTTTGTAGGTTTCAGTGGGGCGACTCTGACAGCGATGTCTGTGATCCAGGTGGCAAAGTTCTGGACAACCTGCTTGAGGTCTGTTGCATCCTCAGGTTGGGAGGTGGTGAGGACCTGTGACCAATGAGTTTTGGTGACCTTGTTCTAACTGTGGTAGGAGGATATCTGATGCCTGGTGATGATGTGCTTGGCATTGGTAATGGTGAAGTGTACAATGATGTGGTCAGGCCAGGTGAGTTCTGTGGTACGGCTGAATTTGATTCTGTCGTTGGAAGCGAAAATGGGGTCAAGTGTGGGTCCAGCTATGCGCGTGGGTTTAGTGACCAGTTGGGTGAGTCCGATGTTGGTCAGGTACTCCAGAAAGGAGGTTGAGTTGGTGTTGTTGGGGTCATTGATGTGGAAGTTGAGGTCGCCGAGTAGGATGTAGTGCTGAGAGTCGATTGCTAGGGGGACAATGGGGTTTGGGATGGCGTCGCAGAATGTTGATTGGGGTCCCGGGGGTCTGTGGGTGAAAGAGCCTGTTACCGTGGCCTTCGTGTCAGTTTTAGTAGGAAGTTGAAGTGTTCCATTAGAGGCATGGGGTTGTTGTTGGTGATGATGCATCTGATGGTTTCCTTGAAGATGATGGCAAGGCCTACACACACTACTAAATAGTACACAATATTTTACAGATATGTAGTCAGATGAAATTACCTTTAGTGACATTCTGAAATGACATTTTACCCCTAATTGGTCATGACTCCCAACAGCACAGCACCCCCACACCTATACTAGATAGAATATCACAATACGGGGTGGGGTATCATTTTAAATAAAGTAGATCCTTTGGTTTTATCATCACACCAATATAAAAGGCTAGCCTATTAGCTTTGTCAAGGGGTCATCACAATAATAATATAAGGGAAGCCTATTGGCTTTGTCAAGCAGTTGTCACATCAAGATATAAGGAAAGCCTAATGGCTTTTTCAAAGAGGCATCACATTAAAAGCCCAATAACCACATGTTAATATTCATCACAATTCCATTGACATTGGTAACCATGTTTAAATGCAATCATTATTGTCAATAAAGCATTGCAGTGTTAATCATGAACCACCATCAGAATTATATAAAGCATTTCAAATCAACTTATCATGTGTCTCAGTCTTTCTTTCACACATTTAGGCCACATAAAATGCAGCCATAGAACCAACCACTAGATATCCCTGCACGTCCAGGATTTAGTACAAACATTCTACCCTTAGAAGGGCTTTGAAAACTGTGAAAAATTCTCCTGAGTTCATGAATTCCATGACCCAGGAGACTGATGGGTAAATACTTAAATCCTTTCTTGGGGGCTGCTGCAACTCCTGCACTCCCCAACAATACTTTGCCAACCCGTTGGTAGTGCCCCTGCCAAGAATGTGCACCACAGAGCCAGAGAAATCTCTAAACAAAGTCCTTGCAGGGCATATTGGGGTGCTCCAGCCTGAGAAGTAGTGAATATTATAGCAGCATGTTCTCCTGCTGTGCGCACATGGGTTTTCTTTTTCTTTTTCCTCCTGGGCCAGGTCCAAGCTGGTGGCATGGCAGGGAGCCCACACCCGGCTGCCCCTGCTGGCTTCCAGGGCCTATCTGCACTTTTTCGTGGGAGCAGGTGTGTATATTTCTCCGCCTGCATCCATGCAGGCAGGCTACTGCTGGTGCTGGTGCTGGCGCTGGCCTACCCATTTGCCCCAGTCATGGGTAGTGAGAGGCAGCACCAGTACATGGCCTCCTTACATTCAACCCTGTGATGGGGTCCTAGGCCCCCTGCTGCTTTTTCTGTATTGCAAGCTCCAGGGGAATGGGGTCCTGAGACTGAAGATCCTCAGAGGAGGGGAGCTCCACGTATGCCCCTCTCCCTCTATAATAGTACAAGATCCTTGGACCAACCCCTGGGACCCTTTTTCTTCTCTCAAGGGGTCAAAAGTAAAAATATTTGAAGGTGAATATCTCTAGCCCTGTTGCACAAATTCCAACGATCTTGGGTTCATTTTACTACTGCCCTGCAACTGGAACATGTTCAGCAGGCCTCACTGGCCCTGGAGATACCCACTAGGCCTGAGGACAGCTACGGACAGAGCCCTCAGTCTATCAGGGCTTCGGGGCTTGTCCTCCCAGCTGTGCATGGTGGTGCCTCCATCACAATCCAGGTGCAGGGTCTTTCTCTACTTCATGTTCTGTGCATGCCACATTTATGCCCAATCTAGCCTGTCGGTGGGGGACACCCCTTTGCCTAACCCTAAAACTGGTTCTGGTAATTTCTCCCCTCTTTCCTGGGTGTGGCTCCAGCCTAGCTAGTGACACAAATGGCTGATGTCTTTGTGTATGCTTAGGAAAGTTCTTTTGATGTTTAGTCAGGGCAGGGCGCAACCTTTCCCCAGCCATCCTGTCAGCGAGGTCTACTCCAAGCTTCAACCAGGTCCTTTTGTGCACCGTCTGGCCGCAAAACACATTTTCCAGTGGGAGAGGCATCACCAGCACAGGCAGCTGGAAACTCCCAGAAAGCCCCCCAAAATCTTAGGCAGGAAAATTCCAGCTCTCTAAAAGTGGCAATTCAAAAATAATAATTTAAAATCCGACCTTACCGTTAAATGAGTCGAAATTACAATTCAAATGAGTGGGAAAAGTATTTCTCTACCTACCTGTAGCTACTAGGCTGTGCACAACCGAAGTCACTTACAAGCAGAAAGCACGCTTGTGCACACATGCGTGCACATGTGTTCACATGTAACCAGCCCAGTGCTCTATACACTAGCTGCGTCTCTGCAGCCTTATCTTAAAAGTCAGACTTAGGCGGTAAAAATGCAAATTCCAAAGCAAAGAATCCCGGTGTAGGAAATGAGCAGAACCCATTTGTAACCTCCAACCCTGCAAGATTCCATCTTGTAAATCCTAGAAGAGTGTTGATTCTTTAATCAATCTCCAAATGGTTTGATGGCTCTTGTGATAAGCTATACAAGTAATCAGTAGAAGCATGCATAGAGTTCAATTTAAATTGTAAACCAGATAACTGAACTGAACGTCTTTCCACATGGGACTGCTTCTCATATGCGTTTTTTATTTTGTTGCATTTACCATCACTGTTTCTAATACTCATTCTGTGGAACTATTGACTATTCTATTTACAATTGTCATTGGCCATCCACTCTTAGATCACATTTCTTTCTGTATCCTTCACTCACAAATTAGTATCCGGTGATTGCTTTCACTTCAGCCATCAAAGCAGAACTGAGTCCAAAGTTAATGTGCTTAATCAAGTTGCGAATAATGATTTTAGTCAGTCCTGATAGACATGCATCAATATCACTCAAGGAACTCGCTCAAATCAAGTAACGCACTAATCCATAATTAAAACGTCCATATGGGGTGCCTCTCCTTGACAAGCCATCACAGGTCTGATTGGTTCTGCCACCACTAAGCTATCCCTTTCAGATCCCACAAAGATTTACAGGATTTCTATCAGCCACCAAGAGAACAACTCGAGATCAAAATAGCAGCTGGGTGCCTGCCTTGCCAGCCTCTGTCGCATTTGGATGTAAGTGTGGGCATCGCTTAGAACCAGACCTGATCATTTTTGTGAAATCACACTGAAAAAGGGGGGTAGAAGATACATTTCCTCGCCATAGTAAGGTGTTTCAGATAATGCCCGATTTAAAGGATATTTTATGCAAATATTTTCAGATAGATTCCATCAGCCATGTGAATACTTCAAATAAAGTGTTTTAATACCGCCCAGCTAAAAGATTATTTACTATTGTATTCAATTAGAACTTTGACAGTAGATAGGACATAACAGTTATAGTATTAATTTCTTGCCAGCTAAATTCATCCCATTTAATTAAATAAAAAAATCTGGTTAGCTAAGGGAAAATACTTTTCCTCAGCAGTTATTGACGTTGAAGTGGCTACACACCTCTCGGTGCACCTGACCTGGGCTCGATTCTTCTCCTAAATGTCCTGGCCTGCCCACCTCTGCGTTACACTCTGTCTTACCAATTCGAGAAGCAGTGGCATGGTTCTTTTCTGAATCCTCTGCTTTCTTAAGCTATTCATTCTTCCAAATGGATACCGAAATGTCACAGACATTTTACCTTAAGTATTCCCCAGGGTCATAACCTACAGAGGAAGCTCTTGAATCGCTGGCATTTCTGCTGTGAGGGTAAGGTGGACTGCTGCCCTAATAGAAAGATGGTGCCCAGGGGTGTTCAGGTGTGAAGCCATCTCCACACTGAAATCCTGTTTCTATTCACTGAACACCAGAGCATTCAACAAGGCTCTATTCATGCTTATGAAAAATGCATCACTCTTAATATCCCATATTGACTCATAATATAAGCTTCAGGGTACACAATCCAGGTGCCCTTGTCCAGGGCTCGCTGGACTATGGCAGTGCAATTTACCTGTCAGCTCTGGAAAAATGACTATGCAAGCTCCCTCTGATACAAAACGAGGCAGCTCACCTGAAATAATGTTAATGTTAATCCAACACAATTTACCCCATTCTCCCTAGCTACTTCTAGTACACAGTAGAATATTTTTCAAATCTATGGTCAATGCTCCTTGAACTGGCTATGTAAAAGAGGAAACTTTCATATAATATAAGTTCAGCTGGAACAGCTCAGGCCAAACATTACATCCTTACCAAAATGCACTACTTCATGTGCCATTAACCTGAAGTCAATTTTAGAGACTGTGCTTTTTCTATGGCTGCAGCACGCGCACAGGATTCCTTACCTTTGCACCCCTAAAGGTATACCATATATTTAAACGTAGGGAGAAAATAATAGCATGACCATCAGATTGAAAATGGCTCTTCATGTGAGAGGGTGAGCACTGCGACATGGACTGGCGATCAAGCATGAGGATCTGACCAGTCTTAGTTAACTGTGGGTGTATGTTGATGTGCTTATCTGGGGGTTGCCATTCCTCAAGTCAGCTATTTCCTGGCTTTGAAGTTCGCTGACCAATTATGCCACAATGACAAATGCCACCTGCATGTCCGATGCAGCAAGGTGTTGGTGGTTGTCTTGCCCCCTAACTGTTGCCTCTTCTACCTTCCTCGTTTGACCAACTTCTCTTAGGTGTGGCACTCCATGACTTGCCAATGGTTTTCTTTTCTTTCTGAGGATTTCTTCCCAGCCTTTTTCAAAGGCACAAATGTACATGACACAAACGGTTTGTCTTGGTGCCTGCTGACCTCATTGATGAGGATTTCCACGTCCTCATCTCTAAACTTTATATTCCTCTTTCTCCTGTTACCTGGGGCCCTGTGTGCTACTGGTTGCCTTATTAAGACATTTCGGGAGGTCCTGTTCTCTCATCTAGCACTCTCCAACTCTGCAGTTACTTTCCTCTGACTTTATAAGGGGCATATCAACAACAACCGGCGATAATTATCACGAAGCGCACTTAGCGCTATGATAATTATCTCCGGCTAGCGTGGATTTTTATCGCTGAGATAGCGTGCTATTAGCAACGCTTATCTAAAAAGCGATAAAACTCCTAGCGCTAACTGCCTAACGTGAGATTATCGCTGGAAACCCAGCGATAATCTCACGAAATGTGGCGTTAGCTTGTTGATAGGGCCTCACAAACTTAGCCATGATATCCACCCTCCATAGGATATCATGGCTAAGTCAGTCCTGAAGCAGGCGTAAGGAAAGTAGCGATAACAGGTGTTATCGCTACTTTTCTTGCCGCTATGCTTCATAGCATGGGGCTTGATGATAGGAGAAATGTCGCTTAGCGACATTTCTCCTGTCATGTTAGGTCAGGAACGCCCACTTTGCATCTCATTAGAGATGTAAAGCTGGGCGTTAAGATTTTGTGCGCTGAAGCAAGGTTTCACGCGTTAGCGTGACCTTGCTAATTAGGCGATAAAATTATCGCCACTTTTCGGCCGAAAACAGCCGCAAAAGCGTCGATAATTTTCTTTCGCCTCGTTGCTGATATGCCCCTAAGTGTTTTTGCACAGAGCACCCTCGTGCACTGCAATTTACTGTGTTCATGATGCGTACTATGGACTGCACAGGTTTCTTAGCGTTGCGTGGAAGAGGCCCACTGTGCTGTGCACCTCACAGTCAGTTTGGCCCTGTGACAAAGAAGTGATTTTACTCAGCGTTTTTGCAGAGGTTCTTTTTTTGCATTTCAAAAACGTATTTTAATGTGTTTCTTTCTCATTATTACAACGTAACTGTTGTTTTATAGCATATTTGCGCTTGCCTGGTGTTCACACCTTTATAATGTATTCATTTAGTTTTCGAATATCTCATATTAATGGAAGTTCAGTGCCTATCACAGCCCTTCAACAAAAGTTATGTTTATGAATGTAATGTTCCTGAAGTTTCTTGATTTTCTGCATTAGAAAATGTTTTTTGTCATATATCCACAAATAACTGCCAAGGTAGGTGCAGAATGAAAATGTTCTCCTTAATGGTGCAAGCACCATTGTTAGGGCGTAACTAGTTTGAGAGCATGCAAGTCAACAGTGGTTGAACATAATAATTTTAGAAAATGCTCAACATTCTTAGTGAGGCAAACCTCTTTTATGATGTTAACGACAATGACAATAAATTACATTAGCACCCTGTATTGGTTGTTGAGCTTTGCTTCACCATGCACACCCTTGGAATTTTGGCCCTAACAATTGTTAAATTCCATCATTCTAGCGTCATTAAAAGTGAGAAGCAGTGACATAAAGCAGACAGAGATAGTTGGCCTGGTTTGGAGAGATCAGGCAACAAGTGTCAATAGCTTTACTGTCCACATGATGTTAGCAAGTAAGTGTAGCTCAATGTCTTAACTCTAATTATGTACCCTCAGCTTTAGCTCGGGCCTGTAATTGTGGGGCAGGAAACAAGAATTAAGGGGCATATCAACAATCAGGCGATAAAAAATTATCGCCGAAAAGCGGTGATAATGTTATCGCCTAATTAGCAAGGTCACGCTAACGCGTGAAACCTTGCTTTAGCGTCAGGATTCGTAACGCCCAGCTTTGCATCTCTAATGAGATGCAAAGTGGGCGTTCCTGACCTGGCATGACAGGAGAAATGTCGCTAAGCGACATTTCTCCTATCAGCAAGCCTAATGCTATGAAGCATAGCGTCAGGAAAAGTAGCGATAACCCCTGTTATCGCTACTTTCCTTACGCCTGCTTCAGGACTGACTTAGCCATGATATCCTATGGAAGGTGGATATCATGGCTAAGTTCTTAGTCCCTATCAACTAGCTAACGTGAGATTATCGCTGGGTTTCCAGCGATAATCTCACGTTAGCCAGTTAGCGCTAGGATTTTTATCGCTGATGAGATCAGTGTTGCTAATAGCACGCTGTCTCAGCGATAAAAATCGGCGCTAGCCGGCGATAATTATCCTAGCACTAAGTGCGCTCAGCGATAATTATCGCCGGTTGTTGTTGATATGCCCCTAAGAACCTTTAAAGAGGCCATTAACATAGAATTATAGCCTGCCGCAGAGGGCTGTACCAGTTTTAAAGGCCTTGAACCTGAATGACTCTGGCCTTTAATGAGGGACAGGGCATTGAACAACTATAAGAACATTGGAATGTTCAGAGCCCCAGTGAAGACATGGAGCAGAGGCGGCCTATATGACTGGTATAGGCCGCAGGCTCTCAACATTTCAATGTCCTAATACACAGTCTCTACCTTTTGAAAATATATTATTAGGCAGAGGAAAACAAAATGCAGAGGTAATGCAGGAGGATGCACGCTACCTTCATCCTTCCCTCCTCCCGTTGTTAAGTGTCACTAGGGCTTCAAGAGAAGGGAGTGATGAATGCTGTACAGCTCTTGGGTTTCTCTGGCTTGACTAAACTACAACAAGCATTTGCAATGCATCGGTCTCGCCTTTGGGACCTTATATATATTTAGCTATACAGCACATTAATTAGCCTGGGTGCTGAAACATCTACTGTCCTTTAACATGGAGGGAAAGTAAGCACCAAACTGCGTGACACGCCAGGTATGGGAACACATGTAGAGAAATATTGCTTTTCAGTGGGAAATGTGATAGTCCAAAGCTCTGTTTTTAATATAAAAACAGGGCCTTCCATGGTCATATCACTGAAAATACAAGAATTGGGAAAAACAAGCATTGGCATAGCCAATAGGTTTCGCTTTTGGGACCTTATAAGTGTTTATCCATGCAACAGTTGCATAACTAAATACTTATAAGGTCCCAAAAGCGAGACCTATTGGCTATGCCAATGCTTGTTTATAGAGGCACTACAGTTGAAGATTCTAAGGGTGGAAGAGCACTGCTCCGTTAGCAAGCATAGGCACTACAGCGCTTCCAGCTTCAAAAGTAACTGCAGACACAAAAGAGCATGGAAGGGGGGGGGGCGTGAGTGCTAAAGCAACACAGGGAAGGCTGGCATATGGTGAGCACTTTCGTGGCCGCTTTGATGTTCTCAGTGGCCGTGCGGCTCACTGAGAACATCAAAGCGGCCGCCAAATGGTGCGCGCGCCCGGCGCACATGCACTGTAGTTGGCGGCCTAAAAAGCACTCGTTTCCACTTCCAAATCCCGCTTTCTATAGCTCTCGCCAGGGCAGCGCTAAAGCGCTGGCTCAGGCGAGACCTAAAAAGAGATGGCAGCAGTGGGAAGCAGGGGTCTTACAACACAGACTAAAAGAGGGTTCTTGGAGGGGAATCTTAGCAGAAAACGCAGCAAATCAGGGCAGAAACAAAAGAAGACAGCTAGGTGGAAAGCATTGAAGGTGACGCCCTGCAGAATGGATGCGCTGAACAGCACAGAAACTGCAGTAGAGGAGGGTGTACAGTGATGATTCAGTAGTGGACAGAGACCGGGGTAAAGTAGGATGGGGAACGGAAGTGTAGACGAGGAGGGCCCGGGGCCTCCTCACCACGCCGGGATGCTGGAATGTGTGCGCTGCTCATGACTCTCGAATCTGTGGCTGACACGGTTTGCTTAATAGTTAGAGGCTTATACACATTTCTGCAGGGCAGACGGGTACAGCGCAGGCGGTGTTTATTTAATAAAGAGCTGGTGAAGTAACTGCCGTTTCATTGTCAGTTTACTGATGTTTGCAGCCCTGATGTTTGGGCTGTGAGAGGAGCTATGTGGGCCAGTTCTGTCGGACCCACGCCCGGGGAGCACAGCACCAGCTCCTATTAATGACTGTAGAGCCTTCTGTTTATCAAAGGGCCTGAGGGGCTCTCTTTCCTCCACTCTTCCTCCCACACTCCTTGTCCTCAACCCAGGTTTTAACAAGCATTGGCATAGCTAATAGGTCTCGCCTTTGGGACCTTATAAGTGTTTAGCCATGCAACAGTTGCATAACTAAATACTTATAAGGTCCCAAAAGCGAGACCTATTGGCTATGCCAAGCGGCCGTGAAAGTGAAAGTGATCGCGATCTCGATCAAACATCAAAGCGGCCGTGCGGCCGCGAAAGTGAAAGTAATCGCGGTAAAGCGCAGTGCGCGCACCCACGCACATGCACTGTAGCTCTAGCCTGGCCTGGTAGCACTTTTTGGAGCCCTCTCAATAAGTCTCGCCAGACCAGCGCATGCGCTGGGTCAGGCGAGACCTAAAAAGCATCCCTGCAAAAACAGGAAGAGGGGAAATGCACAGGTCAACTCTGAAAACACAACGGAAAAGGCCTAGAATGGGGCCTGTGGTAGCCGTGTGCACCTCCTAGTCTTTTGGAATGAAACTAAGGACTGAAAATAAAAACAGTGGAATAGAAGTGGTCCCAGAGTATACATAGAGATTGAGAAAGATCAACAAAAAGAAAAATTGCAACAATTTTAAGACAAAACCATAGTGTTATTTAATCACACTAGGAACAGGCATATAAATGCATAAAGTAAATCACACTATTTACAAATGTGCAGGGTGCCACGGGGAAGGGGAGGGAGTGAAGAAATGGGTAGGGTAGTAGAATAAGTGACTTAGACAAGTTCAAAGCATCCAGTACCCTCAATAGTGCGTCGAGCACTGTGAACTTTCACTTGTATATGGCCTCCTGGCAATAATATTTGATTTTGTCAATGAATGACTCTTGAATATTTGGCACGACACTAAGGTGCCTAACAATTGATTTGTACCATTGCTTTGAACTTGTCTAAGTCACTTATTCTACTACCCTACCCATTTCTTCACTCCCTCCCCTTCCCCGTGGCACCCTGCACATTTGTAAATAGTGTGATTTACTTTATGCATTTATATGCCTGTTCCTAGTGTGATTAAATAACACTATGGTTTTGTCTTAAAATTGTTGCAATTTTTCTTTTTGTTGATCTTTCTCAATCTCTATGTATACTCTGGGACCACTTCTATTCCACTGTTTGTTACCCAGGTCCCAGTGATTATTGGGTTTGCCCTTAGTTCTAACGCTGAAAATAAAAACAAGCATTGGAAAACAGACTACAATGTGATCACGCACCATTTAGGCTTGTCGAGTGGCTTAAATACCAGACTGCAGTACTTGAGTGACAGCGTCTCTGCCTGCACCAAAGAAGCTGTGTCCAGGACCTTTTAATGGCCAGTGGAATTTCATTTATTCGCACAAAGAAAAAACACAGCGGTTATTAAAAGAACCTATTCAATAGGCGTTACATGTTATATTCATCAGAAATATCTAAAACTCCAAGTATGTTGACTTGGAATCGCCCGGACCCATGAGCTCTTGAAACAGAAGCTCTTCTGCTTTGCATTAACGTTTTATGAAGCTGGAAGTGTAAACAAATTGCAGAGGACTCGTTTGCTAACAACACAAGCAGTTTCCCTAGATTCAGCTGCCCTTCACATTTTTCGCTCGCCCGTTCCTTGTGTGACCCTCACGGTGCTGCGGTGGCACTGGAAACAGTTCCGCCCAGTATCCTGCATTCCTAACGGAAAGTAGAATTACAGTGTCCGAAGGCCTTGCCAATTGTATGCCACTGCATTGTCCTTCATGGTGTTGCCTGTCACCATTGTACTTGAGTAGGTCAAAGGGGTGCTCAATGACTGAGCTCACCTCGGGGTTCACCAGCCATTTAAGAGAGAATGTGGCCTGACGGCTAGATTCTGACTTTGGTGCAGGAAACCAAGGTTTGAGCCTCTGGGTCCCGTCCACATCCTGTGATTATGGGCAAATCACTTAATCTCCACGTGCCTGAATGTGTCCTTGTGTAACGTAACCGGTGCCCATGTATAGCGCTCCAATACCTTCGGGTCGAGTTCGCACTATATTAATCTGCATTAAAAAAAAAAAAAAAAAAACCTGGCCTGTACTGCCTCAGTGAATGCATCGCCATTAGTGGAAATGCGCTACGCTTGCGGATCCAGGCGTAGCCATCCAAACGCAAATGTGTTGCGGCATGTACAGGATCATGGGCTTAGTGGTCACTGCACCCTATCTGGCTCATTACTTGACAGTAGCAAGGCTTCCCTCAGGTCTGGTTGCTGCCACTCTATTCTTAACCTGGACATCAGGCTGTGGAATGTCTCGAAAAGATAACTTTGAGGCATTGGGATTTTTTTATTGTTTTGCTGAATATATTTCATTTATTTATTCCCGAGGGATTTTAAGACCTGCCAGGGATCGATCACTTTGTACCGTCGACACCGGGAGTCGACCTTGGTTACCCGGTCTCCGAGTACCCTGCTCTACCTATTCTGCCCTGGAAAGAGGAGCTCCGTGCCACGTCAGAGATCAGTAATTATATACTCACTGCCTACATAATCCTTGGAATGCATTGTTCTACGTTGTGAGAGTCTTGGTCGTGTTTGCTCCGGTAGATGCAAGTATCCATGAAATCATTTAGCATTCCGCATAGTGAAGTGACGTGCTTTTAATTGACCCCACATTGGTCAACAGACCCATCCTTACCCTAGCAACATTCAGACAGAAATCAGACTAACCACTTTTTTCGTAATCTACTGCTGTAACCTTGTGGCTGGCACAGTGAAGTTAATGAACCCAATTAACCTCCCCTGACGCCTCAGCATAAAAAAAAATTGGGTTGCATTGACTTTCGATGACAAACCAAAGTATCCATCCACAGGACCCAAACCCCAGCGGGAGGGAGATTGACTCAGCCCAGGGACCCATTAGTTGAAGTGCTCAGGATAAAAGAGTCACGATCAGGCGCTGGGACTCGAACCTGGTCCCTCATTCTAAAAGGGGCTGTTGGGCCCGTGAGCCACCTATACCTACTGTGAGATCTGGTGCTGTTTTCTCCTTGACATTCCATATATAAATATATATATTTTTTATTTGTTTTATTTTTTAGAATAGGTGATCCACCCAGCATCACAGGATGTTTATCCAAGGGAGAGACTGGAGCCAGGCTCCCGGTTAGCAGCTGTGACACTTAAGACAACTCGCATCCAAATAAACCATTACCCCCCTAGGGTAACAGTTATGCCCCGAAAGTTCCCTTGCCCGCGATAGCTGATCAAATGAAGTAGCACCCCAACAACAAAAGTTCCCAAATGCTCCTGATGGGCTTGCCCCCACGTATACTGTATTATTTGCATCTCAGACACCGCGCCTCTTTGTCACCTTTTGGCCGGTTACAACAATTTCCACTATCCTGAAAAATAATGTCTACTGCTGAGGCCCGTATTACCGTTGGCTCTGTGGCGCTATTGTCTTAGGAACATGCCTATCCTTATTATTAGTTATCGGAATAACCCTGCCCCCCAGCGCTCACTGGTAGCGAGTATGGGCATCACCCACAGCGAATTTCCAGGTGTTGTGTGTACTGCCTGTGCACAAGCTTTCAAGTCCAGCTTGCAAGCGTGCGTCTTTTGTCCACAGAAACTTGCAGCCTCTCGTCTGTCCCCGGCACAAAGGGTGCTGAAGCTTATTCTCTCCTAGACAGAGGCCAGGCCAAAAATTCACCACAGCGCTTGACTGTGGGGAGGTCCAAGTCTCAATGACCAGCAAGCGCAACCTGCCTAACGGTGCACGCGGCTCCCTCGGAAGACAGCACATCCACCTTACCCCTGCTACTGTCGCCACTAACAGCTCTGTCATCGTCGTGACAAGTGCCACGCGGGTATCTGAGGGTGTCAGGTCGCCTCCACTCTCTTAAGGCAAGAAGGCTGATAGGAAAATGCCACAAAACATAAGTGAATGACTCATGCCAGGGAGGCTGGTGAGGGGCCAAACTCGCCCTGACTACGCCGAACGCTGCCTCCGGACCCGACAATGACGCGTCCCAAATTTCTCTGCTGCTGGCCTCCAAAGAGACGGCATTTCCGCGCAAAGAGGGCCCCAGAAAGGCTGGAGAAGGTATAAGTACCTCCCCCAACCCTCTGTGCGCCGGAAATAATGCGGCCCGCACGCCGGGGTCCCCACACTAGAGGGGTTATAAATGTTCAAGGCCCAAGCCCACACAAATAACGAGACAAATGCTTCTGCAAAACGTCCAAAACACGTTCCAGCCCACATAAGAACATCAGTTGATTACAGAATGTACGCAGCTACGGTGAATACTTCCTGCGCTATCATTGGAAGAGGTAGCTTTTTATTTTGCATATTTGTGAAAAGACTGTCATATGCACACAAACATTAGGGGATCGCCTACCTAGCCACACCTTGGCTCAAAGCCATTCGATGACGGAACCATGTGCTCTGCAGAGCCGATCAAAATATGGAAATACAAGACAACGGCTGGGCCCGTAGTGACAGGAGCACACCCGGTAGAGGGGGAGCGGGGGACGCCAAGAAGTCAGGACTACAGGGGGAAAGACAGGAAGAAAGTAGTCTGAAGTAAAGGGGCTGATAGCCATGGAAGGACACAAATGACTCATGGGGAGGGACAAACAAGCAAAAATACAATCAGAATGCAGCATTTAGGATGTGAGCCAATGGACAGAAAGGGGGCGGAGCTTAAACAAAGCTCCCCTGCTATAGTATATACTGCATGTCTCAACGAGACAGTGCAAGCACTGCCTAGGCGAGACCTAAAAAGCAGTTCAGCCAAGCAAGAGCTGTAAACAAAGGTATTGGAGCCCAGGGGAATTTCAACCCCATTGGGCTCTGAGAGTTTGTTTATCTAATTACAACATTCTGCCTTCATGGGGCGGAATGTTCGAATACCTTTATAGCCCGCCGTAGCTGGCCTATACCGGTCATTAATGGCCTGCTACCTTGTTAAAGGCCCTCACCTTTGGCTCAGGTCTTTAACGCTGGAGCAGGCCTTTAATGACTGGTATACCCCGCTACGGCTGACTATCAAGCTATATCATAATCACCGAAATGGGATAAAATGCACCCACTGAAGGGGAGATGTTCTAAATCCCGCACTTTCACTCAAGGTTTCTCTAGATTCAGCCTACATGTCATCACCTTTCCTCAATGCCGGGGAATTTCCTGCGACTTCTGTCAACAGGTAAAGCTGATGTCTGTGACATCACTGAAAAACTATTTTAATAAAGAACAGAATAAATAAAGAAAATAATTTCAGAAATTGAAGGTCGACGATTTTCCAACTTTGGTTATCATATGCCGCCAGGCCCTCGTCGTTTGCTGCTGAGGGTCTGCCGAGGGAGCTAGGATCTGATCCGATTAGATCCCTGTGCTCCGCTGATGGCTCCTTGATTTCCACAGCTTGATATAATACTTTATCCTATGAGGACACCTGTGCCTTGAATGTCGCCCTGAGAGCCCTGAGAGCCTTGGGCTCCAACTTCCATATCAGTTCTGGAGATTTGTATTCCACATATCTTTTATTCTTAGTGCATCTTTTTCCCCTGGTGGATCCTGATCTTCATAGAAGTTTCAATCTTCAGGAGTTGTTGGACGATTTATAATTTCTGACTACAGACTCTAGGTTTATGATGCACCCCTCGCTACCAGTATAGCACCCTGACGATGGTGTGACCCATGCATCTTGGTCTCCACACCGAAACGCGCGTTGGCACATTTTCTTCACATGACTGGTGTTATTTCTGTATTAAATTTGGATACCTTATGGAACATAAAGCTTTCTTTTAAAGAATGTGTATGCAATCATTTTATGAAATTAGGATATCACATGTATTGACACCTTTATTGCTCTGCAATAGGATAAAGTTTATTATTTTTATTTTTTCCTTTTTGATTGTATATGTGTTATTGTCTTGTGGTTTACATTTAGTGGACCAGTATTTTAGGTGTTTTGTCCATGTGACTGTATGAATGAATTATGAGTGTGGTCACTACTTATAATTTTGTACTTGCGGGGTTTTCATAAATATTATTTTGATTTATGTGTTGGTCTGGGAGTCGTTTCAGTAGCAATACATGTTTGCGTATATCTTTTTTACTGAATTCTTATTACCTATGTACAAATCATGTTAAGATTATTGTATTATATATGTGCGTTATAAATTATTATTGTATATTCGCAATAACATGAAAAATTGTTTATTTTAACAGGTGGTTTATTTTGCCCCTTTTTTCCGCACACTGTGCTGGCTCAAAAGTGAGGAGGTTATTTCTTTTCCCTTTAGTAAATTAAGATGGTGTCACGTTATATCATAAATAGGTTGCAGAAAGTCAGTTGTTTGATTATTCAACAGGTAAAGCAGATGTCTGTGACATCACAGAAAAACAATTTTAATAAAGAACATAATAAAGAAAATAATTTCTGTAGTTGAGAGGTCGACGGTTTTGCAACTTTGCAAAGCTCTAATGATAACTTTGAATCTTGAAGAGACAAACTCAGCTTTCATATCCATCCACGGTCGGTCAATTGAGTACTATTACACTAGGTAATAATAACATCTGTTATTTGCAGTGCTGTGAAATAGCAATAATGTGGATGAAGTGCTGTACATACTTTGGATATTACTACAACGCTAAAAATAATGAAATCACTGAATATAGAAACGGTTGACTATAGTGTTCTTATGTGATTTTTAATTGGAGAAGTGTGGTATACCCAAAATGCAACACAATTACCTGATAATGATGGTCTCTGTTGGGAAGTGGATTATTAGTAGGGATGAGTAGTGCCTTACCACTAGTGATAAGGCCTCAAACACAATAAAAGGTTCAGTCAGGGTCTCAATAAATGAATCCCTCCTCAACCCTTGGTAGCTGGCAACAAGCAGGCAGGCTTAACTGAGGCAATACCAATACATTAAGTTAATAAGACACAACACACAATGAAAATCCCACTCTAATGTATACATTTTTATGAACGAATAGACACTAAAATGACGAAAATCCAAAGTAGGGAACCATGGATATGATTTTTTAAAGATTGAAAGTTAAACTAACGCTTTATAGCAAATAACGTGCAAAGGGTTAAAACAGGTCATGCTGGACCAGGACAAAGTATGCTCTTTACACTTACTTCCAGAAGTGTTTCTTGATGCAGGAAAGTAGTCCACAGCAACAACCAAGGGTTCAGATGCTCTGGTTTGCCTCTTGGGTCTGGTACTACAACTCCCAAAATGCACCTAGTCAGCTTGTGGAGCTTTTTGCAAAAATTGCTCAAAACTTCTCTAAGCTTCTGGAACTTCTTAGAGAAGGTCTCTTGGAGGGTTCAAAGTGTCCACAACACCAATCTAGAAGTCTAGAATATCTGAGATGGTCCTTGCAATGTTGGGACTATAATTTCCACAATGCACCTGGCCAAATCCTTAAAAATCCACTCAACGCACTCCAGAATGGGGACTTCTTGGTGGAGATGATGCAGGTGGGCTCTGTTAACCTGTGGCTTGCAGGAAGTCCACTCCTTAATCCTTGTGAAGCCGGTCAAAGTCCTGTAGTACCAGATTGTGCAGCAGGTGCAGTCCTTTGGGGTACAGATCAGGGCTCCAGCAGGGCAGTCCTTCTTCTCCTTGTTGATTCAGGTAGCAGATCCGAGAAGCTAGGCAGCTCTCCCATTTGTTTTCACTGTTCCTGGGTGTCAAGCAGGTACCCTTGACCAATGGGTTGCAGCATGCCACCCTTAGGCATGACCACTTCCTCCAAAGTGTGGCATATTCTTGTCCAAGAAAGCAGTATTCTCACAAAATTCAACATGGGAAATGTCTCTTATTTGGGGTCAAGTCTGGCTAAGCCAACCCACTGGTATGGCTAGGTTTCACTAACACACCCCTTCCAACCCCTTGCGGACCTAATTACTGAGGCTCCTGTGTGACTGGGGGTGCAGGATGTGGGCGTCAGCCTGCGCTGGTCCCAAGCTCTCATTCTCGCTTTGAAGATCAGTATGGCTCCCCCACCCTCTTCCTGCCAGTCGGCTTCTGCAGCTAAAGTTCTCCACCCACAGAAAATTCATTGTCTACTCAATACTTCACACCTCATCAAGCATCTCTGGTTCAGCCTAGGGAAGGCAGGCCAATCAGGAGAGGGGAGCTGGAAAGCTGGATTTTATATCACGGAAATGACAGTTTAATAACTTACTTTCTATAATAGTTATTATAAATCTAACAGTGGCAAGTTCTTGGATTTATCTTAACTATTAATTAGAGACCTTGAAGTATACTTTTATGTGGCTCCTGTCAACATTTGGTACTTAAATAAAATATTCCAATATTAGCCTATGGAGTTCATTATTTACAATGAGGAAAATGAAATTGTTTTTTTTTTCCACACCAGGGCTTATAAAACATATTTTATAATGTACCTGCTTACAGTTACATGACACCCTACCCCTGGGTCACCCAGGAGAGACCTTAGGGGTGACATATGTAAAAGTAAGGTAGATTACTACTTTAGAAGTACCTTTAATTCCAAAGTTGAATTTGCATATAATTATAATTTAAAAGCAGCCTGCAAAGCAGGGCTGGTTTTTAAAATGACAGCAGGTAACTCAGCAGTGCACACTTTAGTGCAATAAATCTACTGGGCCTCTAAACCTCCCTGCCCTATTGTATATTGGGCACGTATAGGTAGTTTAAACCCCCCTTGCCCTATTACATACTAGGGACTTACACAGGTATGTGATTGTCAATTATAATTATACCTAACCATGTACTTTTAATCAGAGCACAGGCCCTGGTTCTGGTTAGCAGAGCCCAGTGCATAATTAGACTCAGAAAACCAGCACCTAGTAGTCAAAATGGGGCCAAAAGTGGGGGGACACTGCTAACAGGTCCTGATGTCTCATACATGTTTTAAGACTGATTTACATTTTAATAGGATTCTATTTTTCGGCATCATGAATATTAAACGTGTCTATTTGAGATGAAAATGTCTGATATGGTCACCCTTACAACACTAATAATATTAGTTGCTCTGCGTGATTTTCATTAAAAATAAGTAGCTCTTATTACAGAAAACATTGGATATCCCTGTAGCATACTATTTATGATTTTGTTTCTGAAAGGATTACAAGAATACAGGTCTTTCTTTTCCTTTGCGAAGCACTCAATAACCTTTGGACACTGCACAGAAAAGCCCACATTTTCAAGTTCTCAAAGTTCAACACACTGTTACAGAGACCCAGTCAGGATTTGGATCATCACACGATTCAAGCAATTTTAAGTTCCTGTACTGTCATTTTCAGGCTACCAATTCTTTCAACCATCAGTGTCCTCCATTGCTAAGATTCTCTTCCCATCAACAGACAAAAGAAAACCACTATTAATCAGCCTTACTATGAAGCCAGTTGATAACATGACACCCAAACCCATGAAGTGTATTTTACAATTAGCCAGCCATCCAATGCCACCTGATCATCTGCAATTCAGTACAATCAACATGAAAGATAATTTAACGAAATGAAACATGAAAAAACCTGTCTAAAACAAGGAACCTGAAGGGGGCGTAGCCTAGCGATCCAGTATGGTGGACGCGAGTTAGGTGAGCTCCGCTCAGCCCAACCTTAAAATCCTTTAATTATCCTGCTTCATTGGATTTTCATGCTGTTGCCCCACACGGGGTCCGGGACCTGTGTGGCAATAACTGGACCAGGCGCGTCGATATTTGAGCAGCTTGAAGTGCCCATTGAGAGGTGCAGCGGAGAGGCCTCGTGGGCGGACCCGCAGCGGAGTCCTGGGAGCGGCCACGAGTGACGACATAAGCGGTGGAGCTGGATTGCTGGGGGGGGGTCCGGTGAAGATTGGCGGTCATCGCAGCAGATCCCCGGTGGCAGGATTGGTGAGCAGGCGGTGGTTGCAGAGGCAACAGCGTGATCAGCGGGCCCGAGTTAGAAGTCTGGTGAGTGCCCCCGCTACGGATTCACCCCCCCTCTTTCTCCTACCTCTGCTACGGCAATTGGCAACCAGATCGGTCCGCGATGGGGGGTGACTGACAGGCTCCTGTTATACGGACTTGCTGGCGGGGCCTCTCGGGGCCTGGGTGGCACTCTGCAGGACTGGGGCTGAGGTGCTGCAGCCTTGCAGAAGACCTCATTGTGGGCTGATGCCTGTGGCCTGATATCCTGGATGGCGGTGATCAGAGCCCTTGGAGAGGGAGAGCTTGCTGAGGCGATTTGCGTGAGTCTTGCACGGCTGCCCCGTGGGCCGAACAGCAGCCCTGCATTGGGATTCCATAGGGCCAGCCTATTTTCACAATTAGCCCTGGGATTTGCCCGCCATACTTGGTGGTGACGACAGAGAGGCAGCGCTCAGAGTAGGCCAGGGTGGATGTGCGCCTAGCAAGCAGGGCTGAGATCGGCGCAGTGGAGTGGAGCCCATACCCACACATCACAGGGTCCTTGTGCAAGGGAGCTGGCAGGACTATCATTGGGGGCCCAGCATGAGCTGATTGGACAATGCCTAAGCGTCCTTTGCACCAAGGAGCTGGGCTGTCACATTGCAAAAACAGTGAAGGCCGGAGTGGGAGTCGGACTGGCCACCTGGGTGGCCTAGAGGTAATCCCCTAAGCGGCTGAGAGACAGCAATTAGGAGGGGCACAACCATCTGCAGAGGCGTCCGGGTTAGTGCCTGGTGCGGCTTGTGGGCGGAAGTGTTCCACCCGGGTCTCACTTGCCAAGAATCCTGCCACTGTGCCAGCTATCCTTGCTTGGAGTCGTGTGAGTGTAGCCTGCCCGGCGCTGTACGGGGTCTGGGTGCTGTGTGGCGGGTGTCTGCATGGGGAACAGAAGTACTGCCATTGTAGGAGATAGTTATCGGGCTGCAGCCATGACAAAGGATAAACCAGCTGCGGGCCCCGCCAAGCAGAGTACAATAGATTACTTTACTGGTCATGGGCCTCTACCACAGACCAGGGAGGAACACAAGGAGGTATCCCCGATAATGCCGCGCTTATGGCAGCTATTGCACAGTCAAGGGCCGCACTTGAGGCAAAGATTGGAGAGGTGGGTTGGGACGTCACATGCCTGAAGCAAGATCTTCGAAATGTGGTAGAACGCATCACTGAGGTCGAAACCAGAGTCTCTGGGGTCGAGGATTCAGTTGCCACACTGCAGACACGGGTCACAATGCTTGAGTCGATCACCAGAGGTTTGGCCTCACGGGTGGAGGAGGCAGAGGGCAGGGCCAGAAGGAATAACCTCCACGCTGTTAGGTTCCCTGAAGACTGTGAAGGAGGGGAATATCGAACAGTTCCTCACTAAGTGCTTGGTGGGCTGGCTCCCTCCGGAGTCTCTGTTGGGGTGTTATGTTATTGAAAGAGCTCATAGGGCCCTGATGCAGAAGCCGCCCCTGGGTGCCCGGCCAAGGCCTGATATTGCTAAGAATCTGAACTACCTGGACAGGGATGTGATATTAAAACAGGCCAGACTCATGGAACCTCTAATGTATGAAAATACTCGTATCCTTATATTCCCGGACTATACCAGACTAGTCCAGCAGAAACGACAATATTTTATGGCAGCCCAGGCCAGTCTCCGTGAGCTGAAACTCCCCTATGCTCTGTTGCACCCAGCCAAGCTGTGGGTGGTATATCAGTCCCGTACTCTCTTCTTTGAGTCGCCAGAGGAGGTCTTCAACTGGACGGACAAAACTGTAAAGATTAGGCGTCGCACACCACCCAGGCTGGAGTCTGATTCCTCGTCCAGCGAGGTTGCTTGCAAACCACCTAAGCCCAAGATTAAAGGATCCAGGAGATTGAGCTCGAGGAGACTTTCCAAGTCCTGCAGTGATCCTGGTAGATCTACATCTGTGACCCGGCAGGGGTCCTCAACATCGTCACAGTATCATGACTTTCTTGGCTGGGGGACATTATGTGTCTTAAAAATTTACTGACGAAACGTGAGCAGGGGCTAGTACCTCTGCTTGAACTCTTATTGCTCAGGGGACTGGCCACTGAGTATGGGCAGGTTTTTGGGGATCCATTGGGGAGGGAGGGCGGGGGGCTCCCGTTGAGGTCCGCAAGCCACCTTCGCCGCGACATATACTTCAGTTGTTTTGAGGTATAGGGGGGGTTGGGGGATATTGGGGATTGTTTGTTTTATGTTTGCACTTTGTTCTCGGCACGCACACACCATACTGGCGCACTGACTTATGGCTGTTCCACATTACAAGGCTCACATATTCCTGAATGGCGAACCCGAGGGATAGTGAGCGACCCCATGCGGGTGACCAATGAATAGTGAGCTGGAATGTTAGAGGTGCCCTAGACAAGGTTAAGAGAGGGGCTATACTTCACCAGGCCAAACGATATGGGCAGATGTTCTGATGCTCCAGGAGATGCACCTCCTGGCCACCAAAGCACTGTGTCTACTTCGTTATGGGTATGTCCAGGTGTTTCTCTCTGGGTTCACTAAGGGGGCGCGAGGAGTCGCGATTCTGCTGCATCGCAGAGTCCCTTACAAACATATTAAAACACGAGCGGATCCACTGGGGAGATAGGTATTCCTCGAGGGTACCATATATGAGGAACAGGTGGTCTTGGGTTGTTTGTACGCCCCCGCCTTTGCAATGGGCCTTTGTTGAGCGCCTCACAACTCTGTGGGCTAACATTCCGGAAGTGTTGGCTATCATAGAGGGAGACTGGAATGATGTAATGGACTTGGCGGTAGACAGGTGGAGACCCGGAGACAGACCGTCACCCCTCACAGTACTAAACTGAACTCCTTAGTGACGGGATTGGGATGGGTGGATGTTTAGCATCGGTTGCACGGAACGGAACTCAGGCACACATACTATTCGACCTCCCATGACTCAAACTCCTGTATTGATTATTTCTTTGTGCCCCTACGAGCAGTTGGAGGGTGAAGGCAGTGGAGATGCTCCCACGGGGTATCTACGACCATTCCCAGATGGTTCTGCTGGTGCAGCTGGGTCCTGAGAAAACCCCCTTTAGATGGCGTCTCGCCCCATGTCACCTCCAAGATGAGAAATACCGGGAGCATATGGGCCAGGCGATTGAACAATATTTGGAAACCAATATGGGGATGGTGGCCGAGGTTGCAACAGTGTGGGAGGCCATGAAACCCACTCTGAGTGGAGTGGACATTTCCTTCTGCGTGGCTGCACATCGCACTCAGAGGGAGGCTCTGCTGCGGTCTGAGGCCCAATTATTGCAACTTGAGCAATGCAGCATGGGGAAGGGAGGTTGTCTGATGAGCCGACATTTGGTACTGGCAGGACAAATCTATTCTGACACCCTGATGGAGGAGGCCCGCCTCGCATGACTTGCAGCCCGCAGCAGAATCTACCAGTGGGGGGACAAGTCCAGCCAATTGTTGCATAGACTGTGTCAGGGTACCTTGCAGCCTCATGCTCTACCTAGTATACTAGGTCCTGATGGACGGATTCTGAGTGATCCCGCCCTTATAGCTGAGAGCTTCGGGGAGTACTTTGTGGAACGATATCTCCGAGAGAGCTCCTGCGGGAGGATGCGATTCATCGCTTTATAGAGGATATACCGCCCGCACCCTTTCTGAGGACGCACAAACGGACTTGGAATTGCCGTTTACCGTGGAGGAGATTTGCATAGTACTGGGAGAATTGAATTCTGGTAAAGCACTGAATTCTTTAAGAAATATATTTCCCAGCTCGGGTCGCACTACCTCCAAGTTCTCGGGGAAGCCAGAGACTAGGGTTGTCTGCCGAGGGACTGTCGACATGCGGAAGTAGTTGTATTTAATAAGCCGGACTGGCCTCTGGACCAGCATGCCTCCTATTGCCCCATTTCACTCTTAAATGTTGAGGCTAAGATTCTGGCCAAACTGTTGGCCAATCGTCTGTAACCCCACATAACTACATGGATTCATCCGGATCAGGCGGGCTTTATGCCTCAGCGGGCCACGCGCCATAATATCCGTCGGGTGCAAAAACAAGTTGATGGACAGAATGCAGAACAATGTCATACATTCACCCCAGTACAGAGATCTGGGCCTAAATCCATCGTTTTTTTGCTCACCATGCCATTCCAGTTTGAACCCAGCCATATGCAAATCAGTCTTGACCCTGTGCCTCATGGGAACAGTCCAGCCCGAACCGCCAAGCCAGGTCCTCCCTGGACTGGAACCAAGCATCCTAGGACCAGTTTCAATGCGATTGGTGCCATCCAGGGTAGGGGAGTCCCGGCTGCCATGCTGCTGGCAGACATGGATAGGGCGTTCAGTTCCCTCAGTTGGGTATATATATTTGCTCTCCTGGATCATCTCAACATGGGGCCTCGATTTTTGACATACCTCAAACTGCTCTATGTGGACCTCACGGCATCAGTGCGGGTGATGGGATCTGAATCCTCTACATTTTCCGTAGGCAAGGGCACTCTTCAGGGGTGTCCTCTGTCGCCATATATCTTCGCGCTGGCAATGGAGCCGCTAGGGGCGTGGGTGCGACTAGACGCGTAGGTGATGGGGTTTATGTGGGATCATGGGCTTTCAGATCGTATTGCTCTTTACGCAGACGCAGACGATGTCCTACTTTTTCTAACAGACAAACAGGACGGGCCACAGCTTCTCCGCCTCATGCAAATTTTCGGAGAAGCATCGGGACTATACATGAACCCGAGCAAATCCATGCTGTGGGTGCTTGGGGAGGCGATAGACTTGGGGTCTTGGGCCACGGCGGTGCGAGTGTCATTGGATGGCATGAAATACCTGGGAGTCTTTTTATCAGACTCACCGAGAGTAGCATGGGATAGGAATATAGTTCCAATCTAGGCACGAACAAGGGAGGAGATAAAAACCTGGTCTCATATGCCCCTTTCCATATATGACAGATTGGCAATTTTCTAAATGGTGTCCTTGCCTTGCCTGCTATATCAACTGCAGAATCATCCATATGCGGTGCTCCCCTCGTGGTTTCGTCAGGTAAATGTGGCGCTGGGACAGTTTCTGTGGGCAGGAGGGGGCTTCTAGGGTGGCGCTGCCGACCTGCTTTCAGTCCACGTACTGTGGGGGGCTGGCCACTTCTGATATTCAGTCATATTATATGGCCTAACAGCTACTGGTATGAAATGAATGGTAGTATGGTACTCGAGAGACCCCGCCTATGAAGTGGAACTGAGGCTTATACGCGAGTCCACCGTGCATACTGTTCTATATTCTGCATTGCTGCGCAATTCTCTACTGTCTGCCACCCGGGTGGTGTTCCGAGTGTTGAAGCAATCCCTTCGTAGGATGGGATGGTGGAATAAACTAACTAGGGAGACCCCGCTGTGACATAATGGCCGGCTACCGCAGCTAGCAGCACTAGCTGGATTCAAAGGTTGGGACTATACTGAACGGTATCCCTCTAGACCTAAATTGTTTTACTTATTTTGTACATGGAGATAAATACCACAACTATGTATGCAATTTTATATCTATTTTATTCATGTTTTATACATTTTTTGCAATTATTTATTTTTTACTTGTTTTGTTTCTTCTATACATTGTTATCTCATACAATACAATTCATCTTTTTAAAAAAAATGCAAACTATACACAAATGGTTATGTCTTTTTTTGTGAAGTGCAAAATCAGAAAAGATTTGATTATTATAAAAAACATACAGATCGCAACAATAGTTCAAAGGATATCCCCACACCTATCACACCTCTAAAATTACTCCATGCATATCACTTTCATACAACACCATTCATACTACACCCCAAAGGAGAGGAACAGCGTGTACAATGCTCGTCCGAGCTTAGGGCAAGCCCCGAGATCCTCTGATGTATAGCTAGACGTTGGGGTGTTTCATACAAGCCGGTCGACGCACGTTTCGGTGGCCTAATATTCTTCGAATGCCACCTTCCTCAGGACCTGTTGCTACGTGTTTTAATCACGGGCAAGGGTGGGGGCCTGATTATCTGTTCTATATCAATAATGCGATGATGAAGCCCACTAGTTGTAATTTTAGTCCATATAAATTCCTCTCATCGAAAATCAGCTTGGCTCTGGCTGTTACTATGTCGTGCCGCGTCTCTAGAATGGAGCCGTAGGTGCACCACGTGATCAGTGTTCGACGTTTTTTGGGGAAGACGCTGGGTACCTTCGATTTTCATGAAATCAGTCGCTTTCTTGTTATGAACATGTCCTAATCTCGTTCTTGCAGTGTTCTCTTCATCATTGTCTCATCTCAGATCATGACTGTTGTGAATGATTGCATCAGGGTCTATGATCTGTCTCTTGACATCCTGTTGGTTAGTGGCACGTGTTGCCCAGCATAAAATTCTTGACGTGGTCCTGCTATATGACAGATTGGCAATTTTCTAAATGGTGTCCTTGCCTTGCCTGCTATATCAACTGCAGAATCATTCATATGCGGTGCTCCCCTCGTGGTTTCGTCAGGTAAATGCGACGCTGGGACAGTTTCTGTGGGCAGGAGGGGGCTTCTAGGGTGGCGCTGCCGACCTGCTTTCAGTCCACGTACTGTGGGGGGCTGGCCACTTCTGATATTCAGTCATATTATATGGCCTAACAGCTACTGGTATGAAATGAATGGTGGTATGGTACTCGAGAGAACCCCGCCTATGAAGTGGAACTGAGGCTTATACGCGAGTCCACCGTGCATACTGTTCTATATTCTGCATTGCTGCGCAATTCTCTACTGTCTGCCATCCGGGTGGTGTTCCGAGTGTTGAAGCAATCCCTTTGTAGGATGGGATGGTGGAATAAACTAACTAGGGAGACCCCGCTGTGACATAATGGCCGGCTACCGCAGCTAGCAGCACTAGCTGGATTCAAAGGTTGGGACAACATTGGTATCTCCACATTGGGGGATGTAATGCGTTGCACTGTCCTTCAACGAGAGCACCATATGCCAAAAACTCAATTCTATAAATAACTCCAGTTTCCGCATGCTATCTCCCCGAGAATTTCAGGGTTGGAGGCGCTTCCTGAATTCAGTCCGATTGAGGCCAATGTATTCATGGGGGATTTACAATACCTTAAGATTTTAAAGATTTATCAATCTCTGGTGACTCACAGCTCCACTACGCTAGATAAACTCAGTGGCCTAGGAGGGGGATGCGGGCCAATTGGATGGGGATGGCTGGACGGACGCGCTGGCCTCTCCTAGAGCAGCAGCGAAATCGATGAGCCTACTTCTCATTCGATTAAAATACCTTCACCGGGTCTATTACACAAGGCTCAGGCTGTGGAGAGCTGGTCTGGTAGCATCCCTGCTGTGCCTGAGATGTGGATGAGAAGAGGGGTCCTTTATTCACACCATCTGGCACTGTACAGCACTTACAACACCCCTCTTTGGGAGAGGGGTGTTGGCCTGCTTGGCGGAGGTACTAGGGTGGGAACTCCCCACCTCACCGACGATTCTGCACATTATGGAGGATATAGGGGGTAACATTTATAAGAGGCACTTACTGTTGCTGGGATTGACTTTAGCTAAGAGACAAATAGCAAGGCTGTGGAAGGCGGCGACCCCACCCTCGCATTCGGCATGGATTATTGGGTTGGATTTTAGCATGGGGTTGGAGATCCTGATATTTAAGGCCAGGGGCTGCCCGCAAAACCACCCCAAAATTTGGAAACGATGGGCAGACTACCGGGGCCTAGAAATAGACCAAATACCCCCGGTGGATGCATCTATATCTGCCCTAATTTGTGGTTACTAGAGTAGGGGACTGGAAATGTAATGGTGGGATGGTGTTGCTGAAGATAGGATTTGTGGTAATAACCGAAGTGTAGCTGTGTGCAGGTGAAATGGGGGGGGGATTACGGTGTTCATGTTATATTGTATCTCTTGATACTGTTGATAAAATTATGTAAATCATCTGTCAAATTTAATAAATTGCAATGCTTGATATGGCAGATGTTTCTTGGGTGAAGGAGCACTGCACTGTATATGACTTTTTGACACAATAAAATGTGTTTTCACAAAAAAAAAAGAAAGGTACCTGAAAATATGATTGGCCGTTAGAATAGGAAATCAAATATAACACAGGGGACACCTCTTTTTACACATGATTGTCTCCTTGAGGCTGATGAACAAAGTAAACCCTACAACCCCCATTATATACAATTTCTATAAATTAGTAATTTCAAAGTCAGTTAATTTGAAATAGATGGTATACGACTCAATGTATGTTCTCTGCTTTCCTCTAAAGAGCAGAACACAGTGCAATTGGGGGGAGGGGGTGAGTTTAACTTATAATGGTGGAAGGATGTGAGGTGTTATATATTTATAATAGAATAGAGTCCTAAGGGAGGTGGGATGTGGTAGTTAGGGGTGGGTGGAACTCACGGAGTTTCACTTCATTGAGTTCTGCAGAGTTACCTGCAGCCCCGGGGACCACCACCTCCCTGGGGCTAACTACTGCAATGAAGGGAGGTGTATGGCCCGCCCCCTGGAGCCATGGCTGGCCCTGGGGATTGCCACACCCCAGAACCGGCTCCTGCTACATACCACGGTGCCCACCTTCGGGAGGTAGCTATTTGCTTTTTCTTTGTGGGAATTGCAAAAGCAAACATAACTCTGCTTTCTGCAAGCAGGAGGTGTCAAACAGTTCCTGCTCGCACAAAGTAGACTTTTCATTTGTTTCCCTGCACACACATATGTGTGCAGGAAACAGATGAAAATATTGCTCTCGCACACAGGGAGCTGCATTTCCAGCAGCTCCCTGCATGTAAGAGCAATGCTGGCTCCCGCAGGAGGTGGGGTGCTGGCAGGGACCGAGGAAGCCTTGAGGCTCTCCCTGCAGTCCCAGAGGAAAAAGAGGAGGAAGAGGCAAAATAAAGGTCAGAAATGAGCAGAAACAGACAGAATAAAGGTCAGCAATGAGCAGAAAGAGGCAAAATAGAGGTCAGAATTAGGCAAAAGAAGGCCCCAAAGACACTCATCATCCAAGCGGACGTCATACACTGACCAGTTGTGCACCAGGAGGCCCCTTTGGAGAGTGGTGAAGAAAGGGGCGGGCCTTCAACAAGGTCTCAGCAATCCTGCTTTGGGGGACTTACTGGTGACAACAATAGGGGTTCTTTTCCCAAAGGATGCTCAGTAGCCACGGGAACATCATCCCCCAAACAGTAGTGCACCAGGAGGTGCGTTTGCAGAGTGGATGAGAAAAGGAGCGGGGCCTCCGATGATGTCTCAACAATCCCGCATTGGGGGACTTACTTGTAGCAAAAGTAGTGGTTCTTGTCCCCCCACGACTCTCAGCAGCTAAGGGGAGTTCATTCCCCAACCAGTAATGCACCAGGAGGCCTGTTTGCAGTTAGGAAATATAATGTTTTTTAAACCGTAGGAATTCACTGGAAAAACAAAGGTTACAGGGACATTATAGTTAGGAAATACAATTAAAAAAACTTAGAACTTCAGTAAAAAAAACAAAGGTTACAGGGCCATTATAGTTAGGAAATATGTTTTAAAAAAACACCTTAGAAATGTACTGAAAAAAACAAAGGTTACAGGGACGTTATAGTTAGGCTCAGATTTCACTCATATAAAACCAGTGAAATTCACCAGATACCTGAGCTAACTATAACTTACGCCCCTGCAATGCACTGCTTATAACCTCACATATTATATCACTCATGACATGGTCAGTGGCATCACTGATGGCTTCAGATATATATTATATTATCCATTGGCAGTCGCTACTGGGTAGTTATAGTTAGAATTGTGTTTCCATAGGAAATGCATTTGCTGTGTTGCTAATAACTTTGGTGCCGTTTACAAATCTCCACAAAACTTTCAAAAAAAGTGTTCTTTTTTGCCTAGTTTATATATGGAATGCTTGGGGCTCATCCGTCAAGGGGGGCTAAGAGAAAAGAGGGATTTACATCAACCTTGGCGGAAAGCTAGATCTTGGTCCAGAAAGAGTGCTTTTTGTGTAAATCCATTCAGTAGTTTTTGAGCAATTAATACTCAAAACCTTTGTAGGGATGCGGACCCGGTGCTGATCACAACAGATCTCGAATGGAGATCTGATTGGCTGCCACCACCTCAACCAAGAAGTTGTGGTAGTCTTCTTAAAACTCGGGACCCAGTCCAGAGTCCTAAAATAAGTTTTAAAAAACATAAGGGGTCAGGATGAGGATCCTGCCTGGGGCAAAAAACCTTTTTTTCACATTTTGGGAAGAGGTGAGGCATGTGTGGCCCCCTCCCCAGGCCAACTTTAGCCTCCCAGGACCTGACGTCTTGTTTCGGAGAAGGGGGACAAGTGGCCCGCCTTCCCGGGCCTTTTTCAGCCCAGTGATCCGCAGGGTTCATGATATTTGTCATGGGGAGGGGGCACAGATCCTCCCTCACTGGGTCAATTTTGGCCCCTGGGACCCCATCCCCCAAAGCCTTGCATCTTGTTTAGTGGGAGGGGGCACTAAGCCCCACTCCAGGGGGGGCAATTTCAGTCCTGAGGACCCCACCACTTGGGCCCAGCATGCTTCTCGGGGGAGGGGGTACTCAAACCTTCTCCCGGCTGTTTTTGGCCCCAGGAACCCCATCCCTGAGGCACAATATATTTTTGAAGGGAAGGGGGCCAGGCGGGCTCCTCACCATGCCTCTAAAGGCTCCGGGGACCTCATCACCTTGGGCCCTACAACTAAGTGAAAGGGAATGGGCCTCCTCCCTGAGCCATTAATGGCCCTGGGGACCAGCTCACAAGGTTTGTCCCAGGAAACCCACCTCTAGGACATAGCAGTATCTGTGCCTGCATTGGTGCGAGCAGTGACACATGTGCTTGCTATCACTTGGCAGTAGCATTTTCAAAACTCCCACCAAGTGGGAGCAATCACAAAGTCTGCTCCCAGCGGGTGTGAGCTGTGAAAATGCTCCAGCCTGCTGGGAGCAAACTTTTGATCTGTTTCATAATGCGGGCAGCGAATCACATCAAAATATTGCCTCTGCCCAAAGGGAGCAGCATTAGTAGCTGCTCCCTCTGGGCGGGATCAATGCTGGCACCCTGTGGATGTAGGGAGATGGCTGGGGCCTTGGGGGCTTTGGGGCTCACTCACAGCCCTCAACAACTATATGGTGGGTGCCCTGGGTGGGATCTGTGGGCCGAAAACGGCTCAGGGAGGGGGGCTGAGTGGCCCTGCTCCCCTTTATTAAAAGGAGAGGTCCTGGGGCATGGGGTCTCCATGGCCTAACAGGTCTCAGGGATGGGGCCCAATTTTCCCCCCTCCCCTTTAATAAAAAACAACAGCCCTGATGGCTGGGGTCCCTAGGGTCTAATGAGGCTCTGGTAGGAAGGCTACGGGGATGGGGTCCCCAAGGCCAGGCCCTGTGAGCAACTCTGCACCATGCCAGGCATGGCCGAAGACTATGTGCAGTTTTGGGTTGGCTGTCTTTGGAGGGACTGGCAACAGGGCCTAGCTGCAGTCAAGGCCTTGTGGCCAATTCCCCACCATACGTAGCATGGGGTCAGCTGCATGAGAGGGTTTCTGCAGTAACTGGCTGCAGTTCCTGCAGCCAACCCCCCCAGTGTGCAGGAACAAACAAAGGCTGTGTGTAGTGTAGCCAACTTCCTGCTATGCACTTCCAAAGACTGTGTACAGTGTGGAGTTGACTACATGCAGGGAGCTGGGTGCAGGGCCTGGCCTGTGGCCAGACCCTGAAGCCAAACCCTCACCGTGCACAGCTGAAAGCCCTGCACAGTGCGAGGATGGCTGCCTTTACAGTGTCTGGCCACAGGCCAGGCCCTGCAGAGAAGCCCCCACAGCGCACATGCGAAGG
Source organism: Triturus cristatus (assembly GCF_964204655.1). Classification (NCBI taxonomy): domain Eukaryota; kingdom Metazoa; phylum Chordata; class Amphibia; order Caudata; family Salamandridae; genus Triturus; species Triturus cristatus. Next base: position 243,746,478 of record NC_140591.1, read on the forward strand.
TTGTAGCCCAGCAGGGGGTTGGATTAACGTATGGTAATCAAATATTATTTTATGTTAAAAACACCTTAGCAGGTCATTGAAAAATCCAAAGGCTAAAGTAACGTTATAATTAGATTAAAAATGTTGTAACAACATAACGTTATAAACTCCAAAAACACAGTTATCTCAAGTAACTATATCTTGTGCTCTAACGGAACTATTACTCACGCCCTCGCTATGCCATAACTCACTTAGTAGCATGTAAAACACAATTGGACCACAGATCACATAAATCACTTTGCCAACTAGGTAATAGTCATTATACTACATTTGGTGCGATAAAGCAAGTACTTAAAACTTGTCAAGTAGCACAGGTCATGAAAACTATCATGAAAACATCCTGCTTACACCATTCGTGTAATGCCGTAAATCCTCACAAGTGGCACAGGTCAGGCAAACATTATCATGCAAACATCCTCCCTAACACTAACATCATTACGTTGTATACCATATTATCCCACTATGTAGTTAGACCTCGTAGGCCACAGGAGCACCTGTGCGCCCACCGGGAATGGTGCGGTAGCCCTCCCCAGCAGGGGCCTCTGTCGAGGTCTTGCCCTGCCACACTACCCACTCCTCAAGTGCCCCAAAAGTAGAAAGGAGTCAGAGAGGGGATGGGGCGACCTCACAGGGTCCCCCTCGTCAGACCAGAATCACCTGGTTTCCTCAGGGTAGCTGCCCACTACCACATGGTGCAGGCTGCTGGTGGGAGCCCGCGAGGCTCCAGCAACCTATGGAGATTGGGCCCCAACTCCTTGTGATTCAACAACGCAGGATAAGCTCCCGCCCGAGACTTCCTCTCTCTTCTAAACAGGCCCCGCCTTCTTCCCTCAGCTCCGGGCTGCTGCCGTTGAAAGAGTTGGCTCCCTGCGGTGCAACCGGCGCCAGTTACTGGGGCAATACGAAGGGAATATTGAGATGCTCACCACGCACGGTTTCTCAGAAATTTAACCGGGAAGTCTGCCCAAGCTCGGGGACCTCACAGCACGCATGGCGGGCGGTATTTAAGCTGCTACACGCCATAGTTGGAAGACACCTCAAGGAAGCTTCCCAGTGCACAAGCGCAAGGAGGCTTCCGTGCCAAGTAACAAGCCCAGAGAATATTTCCAGCACATAGGGCACCAGAACTTTCCAGCAAAGCACCAGAGGTTCCAGTAAAGTTTAACAGCACTAGGAAATCCCAGCAAAAACAATTCCCAATAGGTACAGCACAAAGAAACACCAAATAAGTAAAACACAAAGTAGTTTCCATGAAGGACAGCACTGGGAAGACTTTGATGTACCTGAGTCTTCCACAAAAGGAGGCCAGCACACACAGGCCCTTGGATATTCCCTTCACAAGCAGGATGCCACAGCAGGGCCAAAAGAGTCAGTCCTTTTTCTCCACCACAGACAGAAGCAGCAACTGCAGGCCAACCCCACACAGCACACAGCAAAGGGGCAGCACGCCTCCTTATAGGTCTTCAGCTATTCTCATTTGCAGGGTCCTCTTGTTCATTAAAGTAATCTGAAGTCTTGGGGTTTTAGGTGCAATACTTATACCCCAAAATGTCTTTGTTCTGTTTTGTGACAAGGGTCTCTGAACCCAGTCCAAACCAGTTCTGCACCTCACTGGTGCAGCATGACCACAAGGGGCGGAGACAGCATTGTGCACAGGAGACATTCAGGTGTAATCACAACTCCTCCCACTACGCTAAATGCAGACCAGGTCTATTCAGGCCTGTGATGAGTCACCCAGGCAAGGCAGGGCATACCTCGAACCTCACAGTGACTGTCTAGAGTGAATGCACGTCTCAGCTCCTGTCAGTCACACACCAGACGCTGCATACACAAACAGCCAGAGGCACACAGAATGGTGAAGGCAGATTATGCCCACTTTCTAAAAGTGGCATTTCCAAACACAGGATTTAAAAACAACCTTCACCAAAAGGTGTCCTAATAAATTCTGAGTTCAGAGAGTTCAAACTTAGTTTTCCTATCTTGTCCCTATTGCAAGTTACACATGTATACATGGTACAGTGCAACCTCAATGATAGGCCTAGGAGACAGATAGCCTTTCAACAATGAAAAATGCATTGCATACTATTTCACTGTCAGGACATGTCACACACTCTAGTACATGTCCTACCTTTCACATACACTGCACCCTGCCCATGGGGGGTACCTTGTGCCTACCTTAGGGGTGCCTAACATGTAAGGAAAGGGAAGGTTTGGCCCTGGCAAGTGGGTGCACTTGTCAGGACAACATGGCAGTTTACATCTGCACCTGCAGACACTTCAGTGGTAGAACTGAAATACATTTACAGGGCTACTCATGTGGGTTGCACAACCCCAGTGCTGTAAGCACACTAGTAGCATTTAATTTACGGGCCCTGGCACACACCGTGCACTTTACTAGGGACTTACCAGTTAATCAAATATGCAAATCATGGATAACCAATCACAATTTATACAGAGAGCATATGCACTTTAGCACTGATCAGCAGTGGTAAAGTGCCCAGAATCCTATAGCCAATGAAAACAGGGTAAAAAAACAGGAAGCAAAAGACAAATGTTTTGGGGATCAATCTGTCAAAAGGGCCAGGTCTAACAACTCATGACATTTTCAGTGACATCATTGATAATATCACTGCAACATTTGCGGGGAAATTATTGATGACAAAACTATGCATGGTGGGGCGCGAGTTATAGTTACATTAGAGTATGAGTATTAGTTACTTGAGACAACTATAACTGGTGAATTTCTGTGGTTTTAGATTTTAAAACATTACGTTGTTGCCGAACATTTCACCTAAATATAACGTTACTTTAACCATTGGTGTATATATATATATATACATTGTTTTTTATTTAAAATAGGTATGTGTATGTGTGTATATATATATATATATATATATATATATATATATTCACTTAAAAAACCATAGGTTTCACACATGTTATAGTTAGCTGGACATTTCACTCGTAAAAAACCAATGAAATTCCCCCGTTATAGTTAGTGCAGGCAACTATAACTCACGCAACCGCAATCCTCTGCTGATGACGTCAAATATTACATCACTGTATTTAGACACTTATTTACCCATGTCTTCTTCCATTATTGTTTAGCTATACATATATTACAAATATTTATTTTTCAGAAAGACACATATGTCATCAGTGATGCAATATCTGACGTCATCAGCAGAGGATTGCGGTCGCGTGAGTTATAGTTGCCTGCACTAACTATAACGGGGGAATTTCATTGTTTTTTTACGAGTGAAATGTCCAGCTAACTATAACATGTGTGAAACCTATGGTTTTTTAAGTGAATTTGCAAGGTTTTTTAAATGCTAATTCCTAACTATAACGTGTGTAAAACCTATGGTTTTTTAAGTGAATTTGTACGGTTTTTTAAATGCTAAATTATGTATTTATAAATTATTATTTTTTTTAGGGTTTACACTGTGCGCGCACCGTGCACGCTCTGTGGGCACTCGGTGCGCTTCGCGCACCGAGCACCCACTGTCCGGCGTGCGCGCACCGTTCGCGCACCCCGCGAAATTTTTAAAAAAAATATAAATGTTTTTTCGCCCTAGGGGGTCCTTCTGTGACCCCGTGACAAAGGCTAGGGGGTCAGGAACTGTCCACCCTGCACCCTTTTTTTACGTTCTCCACCTTTGTTTTTCACCCCCTCAGACTGCGAGAGACAAAATGGTGGCCGACACTTCCTGGTTTCGACCGATTCGAATGTTTACCGACATCTCACAACCAATCAGAATTGCGCTCGCGCACGGCAGGGTGCGCGCACAGTGCGCGAGCAGTGTGCGCGTATAGATATTGATATGCTTTTAAATGCTATTTTCTCAGGAAATACTGAACAGATTTACACCAGACCTGCAAAAGGCACTTCCTTGACCTTATGGCTACCTCTCTGCCAAATTTCACGTAATTCTGTTCAGCCGTTCGGGCTGTAGCTGCGACTAAAGGTCCTATGGAAAAATGCATGGGGAAAACGCGTTTTGGGACCCCCCCTTTTTCTCGGCCCCCGCTTGACGAATCACCCCGAGACTTTCAGGGTAGGAGCTGAGCGGAGCGCCCCATTAGTTTTGAAAATTTCGCGAGGATTGGTCAACCGGCGCCAAAGTTATTCAAAATAGAATTTTCAGATTTACTATGGAAACTCGGTCCTAACTATAACTATCTGCTGGCGACCGCCAGTAGATAATATATATATAACCAAAATTGCCCAGCAATTGAGGCCGCAACCCGTAGACAGGTAAGGACAACCTTTATTTAAAGCCAAACAGACAGCTTCCCATCCCGTCTGAATCTGTTGGCCTGACGCGTTTCGGAGACCTTCTTTCTCCTTCCTCTGAGGCCATGCAAGTAGCCGAAAATAAGTGTGCTCTGCTACAGTCCCCTACATGCTCTTTAATTAACTGTAATTGGCCTCCGGTGTTAAAATTTTTAAGTTAGAACACAGCAGGAATCAGAGATAAGATAGCACACCCTAATTGGCTTAACTTTACTTCGGAGTTTGATAATATTTTGTTACAAGAGACCTGGGCACTTGATCCAATTGGACAAGACAGTTATGAAAGCTTTTCTGTAGCAGCAACTCCTTCCCCTTGCCAACGCTTTGTGGGGGCCTAATAATCCTGGTAAGATTTGCTGCAAAACTGAAAATATTTCCATCCTTGTCAAGCATTGTGGCATTCAGATCCTTTGGGTTTTTAGTTCTAAAGAGTTTAATTTGTTTCTTGTGAATTTTTATAATTCTGTTGGGGATCCTGGGGGCCAGATTAAGGCGCTCTTTGAAGCTGTTTCTTGTCTTGAGCTCAGATCTTTCACTTATCTTAAGTCCTTTAGGATAACTCTAGGTGGGGAATTTAATACTAAATTGGGTCACTATCACTATGAGGGTAATCCCTTTGTCCTAGAAGACCATGAGACTAGTGATTCTGAGTCAGACCACAGGGGTCAGAAGCTCTCGGAAGCCCTAGCCCAGGCTGGACTGAGAAATGTAATGCCCGGGGGTTCCAGTCTCTCCAGGGAATTGCCTACCTTTGTGGGTTGGGGAAAAGGGTCCATTATAGATTATATCTTTATCTCAATATCCCTCGATAGCTTGGTCAACCCAAGAGTGGTCCATGAAACCACTTTTAGTGACCATAATTCCATAGAGATTGGGCTAAGAACTGAAGTAGGTCTGGGTGTAACTCCTGACCCTGGCCTGACTGGCTTAACCACAAGGGACAGAGGTCTGAGGGTTAAGTGGCGTAAGCTCTCAATGGCCAAAGTGAACAAGCAAGTGGTTTCACAGAACATCGCTATTATTATGGAGCCTTTGCTAACCCTGGATATACCTCCTGCCCCAACGGTTGAAGCCTTTGCCCAGTTAAACAAATCTATTGCCAACACCATAAGGGACATGGCGAGTAAACCAACGGGCAACAATCCGGGCTGGTTCAACAAGTCATGCCCGTTGGCGGCCAACTATCGGCGAGAAGTTCTAAACACCTTACCTCAAAATCAAGACAATATTAAGGAGGCTAGGAGGGCTTATAAAACCGCCCTAGCGAAGAGGAATGCAAAGCTTAGAGAAGCTTCATGGGATCAGTTAGTTTTAACTTGTGCCTCTAGAGGCTTTAGGGGTTTTTGGGCAGTGGTTAATGGTAGGCAGCTCAATGTGGCCGTGCAAGATGACATATGTTCTTCCATCCCCCCAGCCACCTGGGTTACACACTATCAAAAGGTCTATGCGCTGGAGAAAGACCTTCTTTTTAATCAGGGCGATGTGGATAATTTGCACCCTTTGGAGATCAGGTTTGAGTTTGACGAGGTTTATAAGGCAATCATGGGCAATCCATCCAATAAAGCACCTGGGCCAGATGGAATCCCATGGACCTTAACAAGAATGAACCTCATCTCTGGGCATCAGTGTTGGTTAATGTTCTCAACGCTGCAACACAACTTGGTCTTCCGTCTATTTGGAAAACAGCTACTATAGTCCCTGTATTTAAGAAGGAGAATCGGTCAGACCTCACCTGCTACAGACCAATTTCCCTATTATGCTCAGTGGTAAAGGTGGTAGGGCGTATTGTTCTCCAGCGAGTGGAAGTGTGGGCTCAGGCTAAAAACATAATTTGCCCCATCCAATATGGATTCAGGGAACGGATGGGCACTATTGAACAATGCTTGAACCTCAACCTTATTATAGGGAAGTATGTCGTAGCAAAGCAGGGATCTCTTTTCCTTGCATTTATGGACCTTAGCAGCTCTTGTGATCCGGTGAATAGGTCCAAGCTCTGAGACATCCTTGGGGTGCTGGGGCTGCCTGTCGACCTGGTTAATTTTCTCAGAGCCCTGCACAGGGATGTAAATGCTTGTGTTAGATACGGCATTGAAGGGGAAACAACTGAACCTTTAGGCCTTCCACGAGACGTCAGGCAGGGATGCGTGCTGGCCCCACTACTGTTTTTATTACATAATAACAGCCGAGATGCATGTCTGAGCACACACATAGTGTTGATCTGCCAAGGGTAAAGACAAGTATGGTCCCGTCTTTTTTATACGCCAACGATGCCGTACTGATGGCCCGAATGGCTAAAGGGCTAAAACTCCTGGTGGATCTGTTTGTGAAGTTCATGGATGACCTGGACCTGAACACTAACATTTCTAAGATGCACTACATGGTTTGTGGGAGGAGGGCAGCTAAGACGAGGTCCATTGTCATCAAAGGGCAACACATTACTAGGGTTTCCATATTCCCCTACCTGGGGATTTCTTTTGACCACCAGAACAATTGGCTCCCCTGTATATCTAGCCGCTGTTCTAAATTCACCCAAGCCTGCTCTGCCCTATTTAGATTCTCAATGACAGTAGGCAACAAGCTCGTACTGCCCCTGGTACAAATTTTCAAAATGAAGTGTCTCCCAGTTCTGACTTATGGAGCTGCTTTTTGGGTGTACCGTAAGAGTAAAGAAATCCAGCTGGAAGAGAACCGATTTTGTAGGAAGCTCCTGGGGGTGGGCCCAAACAGCTCCTCATTTGTCATTCATGAGGAATTGGACCTAATCTATGTGAAGGACCAGGAAAAACTGACTCCACTGTTATTATGGATCTCTGTTTGGACTAATGAGAGTCTGTGGTTCAATAGGAGTGTGATTGAGGACTGCATGGATTGCACCTATGGGCTTAAGATAACATGGATTAATTATATAAAAGGGTCGCCCACTCCCTCAATCGCATGGACATCTTCGATAAGCCACATCTCATCAAAAAGGGAGATCGCAGAGCTTTAATGGAATCATTTCTTAATGAAGTCAATGAGGAAAGGGAAGCTAGGGTGCTGATGAAAGACTCAACTCGATCTTTTCTTATCTCACGACAGTTAAGCACCCTACGGATAAATCCTTACTTACCAAATTTTATTTGGGTACTATCCGTACGATGATTTGCTGCCAGTATGATCCTCATGCTCTTTTAATTTGCCCTTATTTATTTATTTATTTATTTGGCGATTTTTAGAGCGCGCAAATACCCAAGGGTGTCTCGGCGCTGTGGTTGCGGAACTCTCAGGAGGAAGGGAGGATTAGGCAGGGAACAACCATGTCTTTAGTTTTTTTCTAAAGTTGAGAAGGGTCGGAGCACACTTGATGTATAGAGGAAGTGTATTCCATAGTATGGCTGTAGCCACGGAGAAGCGTTTGTCACCCCAATTGGCCCTTCTTGTACGGGGGACCATGAGTAGATGCGCAGAGGATGAGCGCAAGGCTCTTGTGTGTTTAAGCGGTCGAAAGGCTCTTCTTAGGAATAGCGGTCCGTGATCGTGAATAGCCTTATATGCTATGCATAAAGCTTTGAATTTGATACGGCTCCTCACCGGTAGCCAATGTAGCTGTCGGATGTAGGGTGAGATAGATGCAAATTTAGGGATGGAAAGCAGAGTCCTAGCTGCTGCATTCTGCACTGTTTGCAGTTTATTGAGGACCTTCTGTTGTGCATTGAGTAGCAATGCATTGCAGTAGTCAGTTTTGGAGAATACTAATGTACTGACCAGGGTTTTGCCTGCATGTGGAGGAAGGTATGGAATTAATTTTTTTATCCTTTTTAGTATGTAAAAGGAAGAGGAAACCACTGAATTGGCATGTTGCTGGAATGACAGCTTGTTATCGAAGATAACACCCAGGTTGCGTACCTTCGTTACAGGTTCTGGGGGTTGTCCCATCTGGTGGGGCCACCATTGTGGGGACCAGGTGAGTTGAAGCCTCCCGAATGTCATCACTTCTGTCCTATCAGAATTGAGTTTAAGACAGTTGGATGACATCCAGGAGCTTATTGCCTTCATTCCCGTTTGGAAATTGGCTGCCACTGAGATTCCATCATTGTATATCGACAGCACCAGTTGGGTGTCGTCGGCGTAGGTAGTGAGGGAGATTCCGCAGGATTTTATGACCCTCGCCAGGTCCGACCCATAGATGTTGAATAGTGTCGGACTTAGCGAGGATCCCTGCGGTACTCCACATGGCAGGGAGAAGGTCTGGGATGTGAAATTGCCTAGTTTCACAGTTTGCGGACGGTTTGACAGAAATGAGGCCAGGAGGTTTTTTGCTTTGTCTGTAACTCCTATGGCCTCGACACGGTCGATCAAGGTGGCATGGTCGACCGTGTCGAAGGCCGCAGATAGGTCCAAGAGTATCAGGACTGCGGCTCCTCCGTTATCCATCGTGTATCTAATCTCATCTGCTGCTTTTAGCAGTGCCGTCTCTGTTCCGTGGCCCTGTCGAAACCCAAATTGGGTGTCATCCAGTAGATTGTTGTGGTGAATATAGTTTGACAGCTGGATATTCATGATCTTTTCAAAGATCTTTGCGGGGAATGGGAGGCAGGCGATGGGCCTGTAGCTAGCAGGAAGGAGAGGATCTAGGCTGGGTTTTTTGAGTAGTGGTTTAATTATTGCTTTTTTCCATACCGGGGGGTAAACACCAGATGCAAACATTGCATTGCAGATGGTGGTTAGAGGTGGAGCAATAACTTCCGGGATGAGGTTGAGGATGCTAGGGGGGCAAGGATCTAGAGGTGAACCAGATTTGGTTCGAGCGATCAGGGGTTGGATGAATTCACAGGTGGTAGGTTCGAAAGCTGCGAATGTGGGGCCAGTATCAACGCTAGAGTCAGAGGGAATGGGCGCAACGTCGGGTGTGAACGTATTGAAGATGGTTCTGACCTTGTCCTCGAAGAAGTTGGCTAATGCATCAGAAAGGGCTTGAGATCCTTCTGACTGAGGAGCAGGTGGGTTAGACAGGTATGTTACTACTTGGAATAGTTTCCCTGAGGAGTTTTTAGCCTGATTAATTTGGTTAGTGTAATACGTGGTTTTCTCTGTTTTTATGAGTTTTTTATAGTTGGAGAGAGCGCTTTTGTAAATGATTTTGGCAGGCGTATTGAAGTTACGGCGCCACTGTCGTTCAAGGTTTCTGCAGTGCTGGCGCTGAAGTCTAAGCAACTCGGAGAACCAAGGGGCTGAAGGGAGTTTTCTACTCCGATGGGCGGTTTTGGACGGTGCTAATTTGTTGCAAGCTTCGATCAGATTCTCCGTGTAGGTATCTGAGGCTGCTATGGGATCATGCGCGTTAGGTAATGGACTGTCCTGTATCATCTGAGTGAGATGTTCAAGATTTAAGTTTTTCCAGTCTCTGAATTTGGTGGGAGGGGGAAGAGACAAGCGAGGGGAAGTGGGTTTGGTGGGAATAGAGAAGCATATTGCAGAATGATCTGTCCAGATTAAAGGAATGATCTCGGTGATGGAGATTTCAGGGTTGTTGGTGAATAATCCATCCAACGTATGTCCTGCTTTGTGCGTGGGTTTTTTAACAATTTGTGTAAGACCGGCTGTCTCTAAATCTCCCAGTAGCGTTATGGTGTCTGGGTCTTCTAAAACTTCGAGGTGAAAATTGAAATCACCTAAGATGGTAAACTGTGGTGATCCAATTGATGTCTCGATTATTTGATCCAAGCGTGCTAGGAATTTGGCTCTGGATCCTGGGGGGCGGTAGATCAACATACCTTTGAATGTTGCTTTACTGGATAGGCCTATCGAGAATAGGAGGGCCTCGCATTCAGGGTAGGTTGTGTCTGCTGTAGTTATTTTGAGGTGGTTTTTGTAAATAATCGCTACTCCTCCACCCTTCCTTATCGGTCTGTCTAACTTACACACACAGTAATTGTTAGGTGTGGCATCTCTGAAGTCCGGGCCAGAGGCCTCGTCTCCCCATGTCTCGGTGATAAATAAAATATCTATCTGTTGCGAGTCTATGAAATCGGCGATTTCAAATTTGTGTTTCGGCAGGGATCTTACATTTATAAGTGCTGTTCTCACTAGTGGGGGAGGTGTAGGGAGAGGAGTAGATGGAATAACGATACAAGTGGGACACTTGAGTGGTCCGATCCTAGGATTGTTATAGTTGAAGTTGGGTAAGGAGTGAGGAGACCTTATTGTTTGGTTAATGATGAGGAGTTGTTCCGAGGTGTAGGTTATTGGTACGGAGCTGGAGGCGGGATGGGGGGGTGGTGGATCAGAGGGGGTGGCCCTTTGCCCGGTCTCGGCACGGACGAGCGCAGACGAGCTTGCCTTATGCGCGCCTTCGGCGCGCAACCGGCGCGCCCGCTGCGCTTCCGATATTGACACATGGTTTATAGTGGCGACTGATGACATGGGAGGGGGCGTGGCCAGCAATGGGAGGGCGTGGCAGAAGTCTCCCTCGGCGTGCCAATGGCACCCAGAAAGCAGCGTTATGGGGGACAGGCAGTGTCAGCTAGTGATCAGCTGCACGGCGCGATCAGGGTGAGTGCCAGAAAGAACAATGTGCAAATCAGCAGTTTTAAAAACACAATACACAAGTTTTAAAAATATTTAGCTTAGATACAGACTCCCGGCTTCCGCCTCAGGAGTAACGCAGCCTTGAAGCGACGCTAGTGCTTGGCGCGCTTTAAATGATTCGGTGGAGGGGGCGTGGCCAGCAATGGGAGGGCGTGGCAGAAGTCTCCCTCGGCGTGCCAATGGTGCCCAGAAAGCAGCGTTATGGGGGACAGGCAGTGTCAGCTAGTGATCAGCTGCACGGCGCGATCAGGGTGAGTGCCAGAAAGAACAATGTGCAAATCAGCAGTTTTAAAAACACAATACACAAGTTTTAAAAATATTTAGCTTAGATACAGACTCCCGGCTTCCGCCTCAGGAGTAACGCAGCCTTGAAGCGACGCTAGTGCTTGGCGCGCTTTAAATGATTCGGTGGAGGGGGCGTGGCCAGCAATGGGAGGGCGTGGCAGAAGTCTCCCTCGGCGTGCCAATGGCGCCCAGAAAGCAGCGTTATGGGGGACAGGCAGTGTCAGCTAGTGATCAGCTGCACGGCGCGATCAGGGTGAGTGCCAGAAAGAACAATGTGCAAATCAGCAGTTTTAAAAACACAATACACAAGTTTTAAAAATATTTAGCTTAGATACAGACTCCCGGCTTCCGCCTCAGGAGTAACGCAGCCTTGAAGCGACGCTAGTGCTTTGCGCGCTTTAAATGATTCGGTGGAGGGGGCGTGGCCAGCAATGGGAGGGCGTGGCAGAAGTCTCCCTCGGCGTGCCAATGGCGCCCAGAAAGCAGCGTTATGGGGGACAGGCAGTATCAGCTAGTGATCAGCTGCACGGCGCGATCAGGGTGAGTGCCAGAAAGAACAATGTGCAAATCAGCAGTTTTAAAAACACAATACACAAGTTTTAAAAATATTTAGCTTAGATACAGACTCCCGGCTTCCGCCTCAGGAGTAACGCAGCCTTTATGACGACTGTTCCCCCAGACCCAAATACATCTGGTCATATCATGCAAATACTACGAGTTTCTCGCAGAAGATGTTTGTTATCACTTTTAAAAGTGAGGGGCTTCACCCAACATAGCCCCGCTTTTTTATTCTTACAACTTTTACAGGATCATTGGTGATGAGGGCAGTCATCGGCTATTTAAAAGGTGCCCTATTTTGGAATAAAATACTGTGTGCTTAGTAATAATAATGCGCATAGTAGGCCGGGGTCCTTATTTTAATCAGGATTTTATGAGTGTATGTATATTTTAAATTGGATGAATTTAATTGGTATGTGCTTAAAAAAGGTTTTAAATGTCTTTTGTGCTCTTTTATAACAAGTACCATTGTGTTTCTTCTTTCTTCTTGTTTTTAACACATGACTTTTATCTTTTGTGATTATTGTGTATAATCGAAATAAAGATCGCATTGATTGTTATATATTATATATACATATTTTAAATGAAACCACGTTACTTTGCTCACAGTCTTCAAAAAATGAATGCTCTCCAGTCTGCTCTCATATGTGTCTGGGCTTATGTTAAACCTATAACTCATACAACATGGCACAATGGACTGTTGTTTCAGATATTATGATGAATTATCCGGCAAATTATGTTTTTTTAAAGTATGCATCTTTATCCTACTTATTCATCAGCAGAACATAACCCTGAGTCTCAGGCCCACAGGACTTGGACTTCTTGATTGGTTTGATGCCTTGTTACCCATCTCACCTTCACTGGTGCTCACAAACGACACACACTTTCAGAAAGAGACTATAAAGGTTTCTAGCAGAAATCACAAATGACTGTAACCTTTAGATGTTAGCATATGATTGGTGTGAAACTTTGAGCGTACTTGGTAGCATTATACTAAATGTACAGTGCATTCAAAATGCTGCTGAAAGCTCGCAGTGAAATAAATATCTACTTCTGGGATCTGTGTGCACATCTCAATTTGCAGGCAAGGTCTACTCATCTCTCCTCTGAGGGTGAAACAATGAACAACAATGAATTGGGAATACAAGTGCTGAGTAAAAACAGAGCCTGGCCAAGCACCACTGGCACTACCCCTCACCCTCCCTAATGCACTTTTTGCAGCTCAAAAACTGTTAAACGTTGAGCAGCTCAACGGATATTTAAAAACTAAAATGGTGATTTTCTGTTTCAACTAAAACTAGAATATGCAAATGAAGGTCTGTTCTTGTCTGCTGCACTTTGCTTGTGTCTCGCGAGGAACTGCAGCCCGAGAGCTCCATCTGTGGAATCTCCGTCGCCACTTGTGGTTTTTAATTTTCTAATCGCCATCATCGAGGCACTGAAATCTTTCTGTTTTTCCTAAGCTAGAGGAAGCAAGGGAAATTAACACAAAAATAAAGTGCCCTGGTTTCCTTGACGTTTAAAGTAGCACTGTTTGGAAAGATTTTGCATTTGTATACGTATAATGTCAGCGATTTACTGTAATATGAATGTATTGAACATAGTGTATACATTTAACTCATGAACGACCTGATTAGATGAAAGCTAAGCGCTCTCCTCTGGGGGATCGAAGAAGTCATTCTTTTATTTGCAGGCTGGATTGTAAAAATGGTTACTTGGGAATTTAGGTTCAAATCCCATATTCCCCACTTGGACAAATTGAGAGATCCTTGGCAAATCGTTTGAGAGCAGCTTGAAGTAATTCGGTTCTCTTGAAATAATTCAGGTTATGTATTTAGGACAAAAGCGTCACTCCTATAGGGTTCGATAGGTTTAATGGGTGAAAGTGTTTATTAACACAATAACATATCGACATCAGCTGTGTAGGCTGCATATACACTGCACATAATAACCTGATATTTGTATTGATTAACTTGTGACAACATTGTTAGGGTACTAACATATATTTTGAATGTTATGTTTCTAAGATCATGTTTAGAGACTATTACACTTAAATTAATGGCAAACCATGGAGTCATATAATCTACTCTAGTTCATTGAAATACTTACAAATATTTGAGAAATAAGCTTTTTCAGAGTATTAATCCTATGACGTTCGGTGCTTGATTCAGATGCCAAATGTTTCGAAGACTTACGCCGTGCTTTGGCTCTTGGTGGTAAGCCAGACCACCAGCTCGGCTCTGGGTTGGGTCTCTATGACTTTGCTGGCTTGCCCACCTCTCATTGGGATGGCAATCAACCTGTTATCTGCAGTGCTTTAACCCTGCTTGTCTGTACAGTAGGTGATAAAATAAATATTACATGACCTTAGTTGCTATTCCTTGCCTACACCGAGCACTGGTTTTTTGAGGAAAACAATTTTAGACTACACCTTTAATGCATATTGACTTAAAACAAATGCCCCAAAACTAAATGGGAACCATCAACCATTATAGGCCTTATGTAAATTTGGCGGAGCTGGATATGCAAACAAAATTGGCGGATGACCTATTCGCTCTATGTAGAGTTCATGGAGGCGGTACACACCTTGAATTGGGTGACCTGGAAATGTGCCTTTTTTACGGATGTCCCGCATTCACCAACCTTTCAAAAATAAGGCCCTAAATGTTTAAAGGGGCCATCCATTGAATTATGTCACAGATCTGAAAACCCAAGCTGACATAATCAAACAAAGCAACATTCTTGAAAGACTACTGCAGGTGATTGAAGTGATACAAGGCTGGATAAAAAGAACTGTTTTTTCTCTATTCTGGATGGAATCTTTAAAAACACCTTAAGGGTGCACAGGAATTGGTTCAGCAATTGACCCAAAACTGTCAGTAACGTAGTATTGGGTGCCCATAGCAATATCAAACCAAGCCCACAATCTAACCAGATTACTAAACATCGCAAAAAGATCCTTACCAGATATGAATAATGTTTTAACAACAATGCTGACTGCGTGAATAGGCAGCTAATAATTTCACGACCTGCATTTGGTAATTGTGAAAAATTGGATTATTGGTTGAGGGGGTGAATTCCTTCTCAAGCAGTAACCACAATCCTGGTCAGGGTGAACCACTAACAAATCACTAAAATAGCCAGTGGTTAACCCTCTGGTAGTTTGGAACAAAAGCAATCAGTCTTGACTAAGAGGCAATGTGTAAATAATGTATGCAGCACAGAAACAGAAAGTGAAAACACAACACAAGAAAAATCCCACACCAATCTAGAAAAATACAGTAACTTATAAAAAACAAATTATATCAGAACGACAAAAATCCAATCCGAATTGGAGATATAGAATGTTAAAGGTTTAAGTGAAATTAGCTCCAAAAAGCGAAAACACTAATTGGAGTTACCTGGCTGTGCTGGACAATGACAAAGACACGTTGAGGCCACCCACAATGGAAAGCAGGTCAGGCACAGTACCAAGTTTGGCCCACAGAGTATGGTACTTTATGTCTTTGGTGCGAGGCCTGCCTGATGCTGCTTTGAGAGGCTTCAAGTTCAAGGATGCTTGCAGCTGTCTAGCGAGGTTTTGGAGTGCTTTGCGTCACTGTATTGCTTCGGCATTGGTTACAATGAAGCTGGAAACTGTGCGGAGAGGCTTTGTGGTGCTTTGCATCGCTTGCTGTCAGTTCTGATGAAGCGTGCAGCTGTGCATGAGAATTTGTGGGGCTTTGCGCCGCCCTGCTTCGGTTCCAATGATGCTTGCAGCTGTGCAGTGAGGCTTTGGAGGGGCTTTGCGTCCCTCCATTTTGATTCTGATGAAGCTTTCAGGTGTGCAGTGAGGCTATCCATCGTATTTGATGGAAGATTCAGTTAGGCGAGGAGTCGTTCTCTCTGATGCCAGCCAAGGGTTTAGGACCTGGGGTGGTACCTTCTGGGAATCAGAGACTCACTCCAGCAGAGACCAGCAGGAGTTAGACAGGTCTACTTGCAGGTTCAGGCAGGTACAGTGCAGCAGATCAGCTGGACAGTTGGAGAGAAGCCTCTGGAGCATGTTGTGTCCCTATACCTCAGAACAGGAGGCCATTCTAGCTAGCACTTGGAATCACTCTGGTGGTTCTGGGTTCAAGAAGCATGTCCGGGCTTCCTTCCTCAGACAGCAGGGTTGTCTTTCCATCAGCAAGGCAGCAGAGCCTTGTGAGTCTTTAACAGGTCCAGAAGTGATCTAATCAGTGGCTCAAGAGGTCCGATATTTACATCTGATGCGTACCTTTGAAGAGGTGGGTCTCGGTACACTACCCCCCACTGGTCCCTGAAAGTTCTTCCTATCCCTGTCAAGTCTCCAAGTATTCTAGGGTGACAAAAAGACTGGTGTCACGTTTGTGTGGGTGTTTGTGTGTGCTGGAGGCAGTCCTTTGAAATGTAAATGCGGCAGGGAAGAACTCCACCCCCAATCAACATGACAGGATGGCTCATCCTGCCAACACCTACTCCCCCTTTGCCTGTGTCTGAGATAAATACACAAAGGCCAACAGCTATGCAAATCACAGCCATCTGACGCATGATACTGGCAGAAGGAAAAAATGGTTAGGAGGAAAAAACTTTCTAAAATGGGCTCTTTAAGAACTGTGACTTAAAATCCAATTGTACCTTTTAAAAGGGTTTTAAATTACAATTCATTTAAATATCAACATAATTTTCCTATCTGTTCCCAAACTTAAGTTATCACTTATTAAGTGTAATAAGGAAACCCAGTGCTTTCCTATGGGAGAGATAGGACTTGCAATAGTGAAAAATGACTTTACCGGGACATATCAAACTGAAACGCACATGTCCTACTTTTTAAATAAAATGTACCCTGTCCTATAAGCCCTTATGGCCTACATTTGGGGTGACATATATGTATAAAAACGGTTTAGACCTGGTAAAAGATTTATTTTGCCAGGTTGAATTGGACAGGTCTTAAAAAGCTTCTTTGGTGGGAGGCACAATGAGTGTTGCAGGCCTACTAGTAGCATTTGATTTACTGGACCCTGGGCACATGGATTACCATTTACCAGGGACTTATAAGTAAATTAAATATTCCAATTAGGTGTTGGCCAATTTTACCATGTTTTAGGGAGAGACACAAGCACTTTAGTACTGGTAAAGTACCCAGAACCCTAAAGCCAACAAAACCAAATTCAGCAAAACAGGAAGGTAAAGGCAAAACAATTTGGGGACTACCACCCAATGGTGCCAGGTCTAACAGTAATGCAAAATGTTGTGCATCAAGCTGGTCCTTATACACTGCTAACATAAATATTATGACACACTTTTCGATATGTTTACATTTGTATATGTCCTTTCTTACCGTTCAAATGTCTGAGGTTTAAATGCCCAAAGCATATCATATGACACCCAGAATCTACCTTCTTTGGCTTATAACTGGTATATGCATTTCCTCTTGAACATGCCTCACCCTACCGCCTGCATGACAGGTACAGATGTGTCAGAACATAAACCTATCTGACAGTAACAACATAACGTGCCATTGTAAGTGGGAATGGATCCTGGTTGGGGGGGGGCAAGAGAGAGAGCTCTTGAACTAAAGGCATGCGTTGTAATTCTCTAGGGCACTGACAATAGAGACTGAACTCATTCTCTCCGTTGTGAATCACTTTCTGTCACAGTTCGGTCTGTTTATTCCCATAAATTGGTTAAATACTCAACCAGTGGTGTGTACCATTCATTTTAATGGTGGTTTGTAAGTATAAAAGCACAATTTATTTCCAGGACCCATCCTGGGGCAGCCACCGGTGTCTGCTGAGCCCAAGGGCAGGCATCTTGAGTTGAGATTTTCACAAGGCCTTTTTTTAACACCGCGCAGTGTTACTCTGAAAAAAAACAGTGTCAAATCTTTATCAAAGAAAAGTGTTCCTCTTTTGACAAGCAACTTGTTAAAACTTTTATTTCTCCATGGCAACCGTGAGTCACTTCTCTGCTACACTGCGAACAGCAGCCACACTACCTTTGTATGTTCTGGATTAACTATCAGTCGACCATGGTAGAAGATGAGTGCACATTCCAGTTCGGCTGCAACGCAGAGATTGCCATTAATGGCGAGTGACGTTTTTAATAGGCATTATCAGAAAACCAGGGACTCCCTTCACAAGGACATCTGCATGTACAGAGTAAGATAATGCCCTTTTGTGCGGTTCTCCCACACTTTTTGATTGACCTTATTGCAGATGCATGGACTCTGATCACTGGAGTGCTGCCGTCCAGTGCTCAGTATATGTCCTTTGACCCTTGAAACCTGGATGGATTGCTTAAAACGCTGTTTGGCACATTTAACTTACCTATAAGTCACTAGTATATGGTGCTCAGTGTATACAGGGCCTGTAAGTTAAATGTCACTAGTGAAGTGAAGCACCTGTTGGGCCACCACTAAAGTAACAATACAAAGCTTGTCATCTGGCCTGCTCCTGCAGCCTGAGGGCCCAATTTACAAGCCCATTGCGTTTCTGGTGCGTCACATTTTGTATTGCACCTACGGCGCAATGGGCTTGCCCACATTTGCAAGTCCACGCAAACACACCTTGAGTGACTTTATATGGCCCTGTAAATATAGGCCTCTTTCACGCATCACTCTGCATGAAAGTGGCGTTTCATGGATGTTCATGTGGTTGTTACCACGCAACATCCATGGAACCTCACACATTTCAAGATTTACAATGTTTTGTGAAGCTGGGAATGCGTCAGAATCCCACGCCTCTGCAAGGGAGGCGTAGGAGTGGTGCAGAGAGGAGAAATATTTCTATTTCTCTTCTTTTTTCCCACTTTCTATGCATGCTGCATAGAAAGAGGATAATGCCATCAATGATTGTTTTTGTGCAGGAAATGGCACGAGAGAAAGCACCATTCTCTCTGCATATTACTTATAGGACATACCTGTTTTAAAGCTCCTTACATTAAGTAATTCTAAGCACACCTTCACATCAAAGGTTTTTCAGTCTTTATATAACAGATGTTTATTGTTACCCCACTCATTACAGTTGCGGCTGGCATTAATCGCGGGCGGGGGTCGCGCTGGGAGAGTGGTGGGGGTAAAATTAATCATTAATAATAAAATTACCTGTCTGCAGGCAGGCTGCGTCCTGCATTTTCTGGGCTCCTGCACCTGCTCTCCTGCCTCCGGCAGGAAGCAGGCAGCCTCCTTAGCCTCCCCTAAGCCAATCACAATGCTGCAATGGCAGCTTTGTGATTGGTGGGGACGCCTCCTAGCCGGGCGCCTATGGGGAGGCCTTTTTTTCTTCATGCAGGCTGCATTGCAGCCTGCATGGAGAAAGGGCAGAGTGTGCATGACTGGTTTGGGTGGCCCCAGAGAGCCGACCAAACCAGTCATACTCACTCAGGAGTGGGCACACCACTCCTCCCCTGCCCAGCCCTGCTCGTAGAGCAGCCCTGCCCACCCGCCTGCAACCAAGCACTTCTGCTTTCTGGCAGTGCAAGAAACAGAAACATAAAATGGTAGTTTTACCATTTTATGTTTCTGTTTCTTGCACTGCAAGAAAGCAGTGGGGCGATGCTCCTCCACCCTAGGGCAGGAGCCACCCCTAACTCATCACCTCCCTGTCCGTCTTCCTGGATGCAGTCCTTACGCATGAGATACTTATGGAAGACCAGGACTCGGAGTAATGAAGATTACCAGTAATTAACCGGGGCATTCCTGCTCATGGTGTTGATCTCCGGACGAGAAAAGGCTAAGTAGACCTGCGGGGATTCGGACCTGTAACCAGGAATCAATTACAGGCCCTATGATGGATGCATTACCCACTGGGCCATCAGACCCAGCTTTAATCGTTATATTGACACATGCAGGAAAAGGTGGAGGGAAACTGATGGTGTGATACATATATTATAAGGAATAAAATATCTCCTATCCTGTGTATTAAAAAACGATATTGCAAGTCACCTCGGAGCCTTTGAAATGAAATCTGCCTTCCTCCTAATGCTCGATGCAGGCAAAGAAATTACAAACAACCTGTAATTCTTTACGCCAGCAAGCCGGCTCGGTTAGTGAAACATTTGCTAATGACATCTCGTTTGATCTGCACGTCAAAGACTTGAATCGCAACAATAATGTTTCCAAGGTTGGTATATCGAGTACCATTAAATAGGGTAATCCGAACATTTTTTTTGCTGCGTTTAAAATGAACATCTTTTACATCGCATAGAAACACTAGAAGGATGGTGTAAAGCGCTAGATAAAAGCAGCTTATTGTTTTTACATAAGAGCCTCACAATATCGCTTCAGTTTCCCATGCACTGACAGTTTCTTCTCTCTATCACAATCAATGTTCAGATAATGTATGTGCTCTATGCGCACAGCCCCCGACGCCGTGGTACTAGTTATATCAAGGAAGAGCCTGATATAAATGTGTACATTTAACGTAGTGATCATTTCTGGAGGATGTACATCCGTGAAATCACGCCTCCACTCATCCCTGCCTGCCTAATCCACATTACAGCTCTGCACCCCTGCCCAGCGCGTGCACTCTCACACACGAACAGTTAAGTTCTCAGCTCAACTTTAAAGCTGTCATAATCTCACGAGATGACTTCAATGCGCGCGGAATTCACAAGCATCTGACGCACAGCATTATTTTAGCCTTATATGGTGCATCTCTCTTTGAAGCTCGGGGGAGTCCGGAAAACATTGCTCCTGCGGCTGGGAGAGTGACATCTGCTGGGGATGTTATCATACCCACGGGAAATTCATAACACAGCACGAGCTTGTGTGGACAAATACTCTCCGGTGAGATGCGCTCTGCAGTGCATCATATTTACAATGCACGTCGCGCCTCTGATTTCATTAAATGGCCAGCTGTTTTCTACTAATGGCCTTTTACTGCCACAATAAATCAATTAACATTTAGGAAATCTTCCTGGCAGCAAATCTTGGAAATACAAGAGTCCGATTTTACATCCACCTACCGCTTGAAAACAAATGCGTTGCTTGATCTCACTAGAAGAGGCATGTTTTCAAATACTTACAGAGAAATCTCGCCAGAAAGCAACAGGTGTGGCTTAACCAACGAGCAGTAATGAGTGGTTGAGATGGGTGATATAAGATTAGACCGCAGATATGGAGGCCATGAATATCGCGGTTCAGGATTATCGTGGAAAACATACAGAAGATCAACATATCGAATAGGTAAATGCACGTAGAGGAAGTGAAGATTTACTATTCCTACCTCTGCATCTACATGCCTTTAAGACATATATGTAGTAAAGACACATATATGTAGATTTAGGTGTAGAACATCTATACGTACATAACTTTCGATATTTTTGATATTTTTGACATGTTATATATATATATATATATATATATATATATATACATACATACATACATATGTATATATACCAATCTATCTATATATATATATATATCATATATCAAGATCCTCTGTTTGACACCAAGCAGCAACTGCAAACCGGCTATACATCTAAACAAAGAGCGTGTTTTGTATTAGAAACAGTTGTCTCGGTTCTGGGGGGCTTGGTGCGTCCAACACAGTGCATGCCTCATATTCAGTTTACAATCCCAAAGTAAAGTCCCCGAGTCCGACACCTTTATACAGCTGCACAACTCGCCTCGTCAATATAATATAATATAGCTCGAAAGCAGCAGCGTCACTGGAAGTATGTGGCACTGCGGCATGTGCGTTTTCCGCAAAATAACGGATTTGCCGAATGTACCACATAATCTATCATTTGCTGCATAGTTTTCAAATTGTTTCTAGGATAGCTGATCAAACTTTCTAAAAACGTGACTATACATCGTGCGGCGGGGTGGGAAGCCCTGTGCAAAGGTTGACTGGTGACCTTTCAGTTGCTTATTGTCAAATTTGGGTTTCAAACTGATACTAATGCTTTGCCCAGACAGTGATAACAGTCAAAATTAAAATAATGAAGTTATACCATCACAAAATGTGCTGTATTACACTGCATAGCCTGCCTTTTCATGCCACATTATTTGTCAACCATGCCGCATAATTTGGCCCTCCTCTGTCACATAATTGCCGTGGCTCAAAAGTGCCAGTTTCCATGAGTACAGGGGCAGAGAAACGAGCAGGCCATTAAGGACAGAGCAACACCTAGAACATGCTTGATCCAAAGGTTACATTGTGACCAGGTAAAGAGCAAACAGATGTTCAAGTCCTTTCTAAAGCATCTGTTCTTATGTTTGTTACTAAATAGACTAATTGTCCTCCCGTTGCAATTCGTGTGATCGATTTTCACACGTATATCCATAGCCTGAGAATGCACACATTTCAAGCGTGATATAAGTGAAAGTAGTTTGCAATATAAAAGTACTTCATCGAACACTGTACTCTAATGGTGATGTAGTGTTGTACTTGCGGGGGAGCTCAGTGGGTGGAACTGTCATAACTGACTTTGCAGCTTTTTACCCAGCAGTGTAATGTACATCTCTGAAAAGCGTGTGCATGACAGGCCTTGTTTTGATATAGTTCGTCCCTTAACTGTTGCAATCTGCTTTTCTATCACTACTAACATATTACATTACCCTGAAACGCAAAACTCTGTCCATTGAAGCATGGTGTCATCATGTGTTCAGCATCAGCTTAAACAGTGAAATAGCACTGCATGAATTTAGAGGCAGCACTCGCCACCACCAGTCACCTACAATTGTGCCACCAAAAACACATGCAATTTGCTTGCAGCTGTTTTAGCAATTAAAGTGTACCTGTTGCTAAAATCATATTAATCCTTTTTGATAAAACTGTGAAATTAAAACGCAACATTCATCTGTGCATTTTCTCCCAGAGCATCATTAAAAATTGAACCTGGAATGGTACTCACGACGGGTAGTATCCGTATGGATGGAGAGAGTTGTCCACCGCAGCCTCCAGCAGGAAGTCCTGGCTCTCATGTCTAACAACACTCAGAGGGCAGCTATTATTCCGAGCTCCATAGGGCTGCGTTTGATTCATGCTGGCGCGGCTCCTCGGCGCGGCTGCGGCTCCCAGGGAAGAGTCCAAGGCTGGGAGTCTGTCAGCAGGCAGCTCGCGGAAAGGCACCGGGAATATTTCCTTGCAGAACAACTCAAGCTGTAAACCACTTTCACCCAGGCGGCTGCCTATTGGTCACGGGAGGATGCGCTCTGATTGGCCAACTTTAATTCCCCTACCCACGTTGTTTTTCTCTCACTGACAGCGAGCGCGCGGGCTGCTGAAGGAATACAGATCACATCTGGAATCGGCGCATGCAAAACATCAAGAATCACGCTAGAAAATACTAAGGGGCTTATTTGCAAGCCTCTTGCGCCACTTTTGCATCATTTTTTAACATGGGAAAAGTGACGTACGGGTGGCGCAAGGGGCTTACAAATAAGCCCCTACCTGCGAGAAAGTACAATAACTCAATAGCGAATTTAGGGGCAAATTATCAAGCCAGGCGATAAAATTATCGCCGCTTTAGCTTGGGCTTGATAATATGCTCTATGGCAGCCGCAGCCCGTGGAGGGAGTTCCGTGGGGCGGTAAGGCGGGGCGGGGGAGGGGCAGGGTGGGGTGGTTCTAAAAACCGGAATATGGATAATTGCAGGTAAGTAAACAATTAAATAAATAAAACAAATTTCGTAGCGCATCGCAAAATGCGATGCAGCGCACGCTACGAAATTCGTTTTATTTAATTAATTGTTTACTTACCTGTAATTATCCATATTCTGGTTTTTAGAACCCCGCCCCGCCTTACCGCCCCACGGAACTCCCTCCACGGGCCGCGGCTGCTCTTTGGAATTCCAATTGAAGCCCATGATGGACGTCCTTCACATTTAACATGGGCTTCAATTGGATTTCCATAGAGCATATTATCAAGCCCATTATCGCCGTTTTAGCTGCAGTTTTCTGCCGCTAAAGCGGCGATAATTTTATCGCCTGTCTTGATAATATGCCCCATAGTTTAATAAAATATTTCTACATATACCTCGGAAATTTTTGCTCTAAATAATTAAGGGGCATATTATCAACGGCCAGCGATAATTATCGCTGGCCGTTCATAGCGATAGAAAAATTATCGCCAGCTATCGCTGAATATTATCGCCATGATAATGCTATATTTACAACGCATAGCGCTATGGCGATAATATTTCAGCGATAGCGGTGTTTTCAATGGAACATCGCTGGTTTTCCAGCGATGTTCCATTGAAAACAGCGATAACATTGCTGATAGGACCCTGTGGTCCTATCAGCATAATCCATCTCCCATTAAAAGTATGCCTTAGTCAGGAATTTAACAGACGTTAAATTCCTGAGATAAGGCTGAAGTAGCGCAATTTTTTTTATCGCTGCACCTCCTTGTTAATATCGCGAAGCTGCCTTCACGATATTAACATGTGTTGTTTTCACAGCCACGCCTCTTTTGCATCTCATTAGCGATACGAGGCTGTGAAAAAACGGGCTCTACATCTAGGAAACACGCGCTAGCGTGTCCTTGATGATATTGCGATATAATTATCGCCGCTTTTCACCCAAAAACGGACGCTAAAGCGGCGATAATTATATCGCCAGCCCTTGCGAATATGCCCCCAAATACTGTAGCAGACTCGTGCAGCATGTCTATGGTATCTGTTAACTTTCCAATAAAAATGGTGCATGACCTCTAGATCGACACTGGATAAACGGAAACTTCACAGCGCAGCCAACTCTTTTCCATGCTCCGTGCATTCCCCCGGTTACTTTCGGAAAGGGGCTTTCTTTAAACATAGCACATGCCATGTATTCGGACTTCCGCCTTCAGATCTATGAATAAGAAGCAGGGGCATGACGTAGCATTCCAACACAGAAAGTGACGTAGCCTCCCGTTACAAACAGTGAGACAGCAATATGTCACAGAAAGTGACGCAGCATTCCATTACAGAAAGTGACGCAGCATTCCATTGAATATACTCAATACCCAAACACGTATCAGAAACCCGATCAGGCCCAAACACACAGATATAGTAATGGTGAACTTCATCTACGCTGCACATTTCTCGTACTGAGAGATATTGCATGGTAGCAGGAGAAAATTTCGCTACCTGGGAAAACAGAGGTTGGCAGAATTTCATCACAAATAGCTGTGCTAGAAAAGCTATCCGAATGAGGAGGCTGGCGATGACTAGCACCACGTTAAACTCATGGGGACTGCGGAAAATCCAGGGGCTGCTTGAATGAGGCGGACCCATTCAGAAGAGGGATTGGACGGAACCATCCGGGAGGGGGCTTAATTAGTATATTTTTACAACATAACACCAACGGTGGTGTCCGAGGGTATTGCCACCTATACAGATCTAAGTCACCACATAAATCAACTATTTGCTGAAATAAATCAAAAGGAAAAAACACTGAACCACAGTTTTATTTGAGGAAACCAAGGCCTTAATTGATTTCCACAACGTGCAATGGTCTGATTCAAAGGCCATCGCGAGACTCTGGTTTCTCATTAAGGATTGTAACGGTGTGAGCCTACTATAATTTCCCCCCTATAAGTGAAATCATATTTGTCGAAATGTTCAGGAGGGAAGTGATAACTCTTCTATCCAAAGGCCAATTCCCAAATGCCTCCTGACCCCCCCTACATTTTGTTGCTCCTGCATAAAACGTAGACTTTCATATACATACGCCCTCTCGCCATCATATGTGAAATGTTCCTTTCCTCTGACTACAAAGCATACCAAAAGTAGCAGAAATGAGAGGAGGGGGGGGGGGGGGCACTTGGTATTGTTCCAATGATTGTGGGGAAACATTTGCACAATCCTTCGAGGGAGGTGTAATAGTTCCAAGTTCTGAAATGAGAACACTTCTAGTATTGCCCTCGCTAAATAAGTTAATGCTGCACATTTTCCAACAGCAACTAAGGTAATTTTACGTTCTCTGCAGCTCCGAAACTTTTGAATTCTAATTAAAAACGTTTTGTATCCACTTTGTATAATTTCAGAAGTTGTTTCATTCTGAAACAATCAGAAAGAGCAGAAATAATGTTTAAACCAACTATGATGCCAGGAAAAGCGGCGGCCATGAAGAAGAGTCCCTGTGCAAAAAAAAGTGCAAGGCCTATTTCCCACATACATGCTAGCATCATACATGCTACTATGGATCTAAAAGTAATTACACACAGGGCTGCTCTGAAATGAAAGCATACCAGTCCATAATGTATCTTCAAGCTGTGCTTCTCAGAATACTGGTCCAAGGAAGAACATCAAACCGTTATGCCAGAGGCCACTTTCAAGGCAGCAGAGTCCAATGACCTAAAGTCATGCATGCTCTCTAGTGGGAGGGATTTAACACTTCATGGTGACATGGCGGGATGGGGATTGGCAAATATAGTGTCATCTTGTGAAAAGGATATTGAGAGGAGGCAACCAGCAGCCCCTGGGTTTGCCGCCTGCTTCATGTCCTACAGTGCGATTTAAAGTTTTCAATGTCACACTGAAAACATTACAACTGTAGATCACATTGATACACATGGGTTCAAGTTTTCAGTACTTTCATTTTGCAAAGAATTTGTACCATTTTTTTTTTATTAGTGAAGAAAACAGAATGCAGTTATTTTTAGATGAAAGCCAACGACTCAACCTATAGTTGTCTGTCTATATAAGCAACCCCTAACATTTCCAAATACGTGCACAAGTAGTAGCTGCCCAGAGGCTCTGAAGTACAACTGCCTAATTGCCCCGACTGCCATTCAATCATAGTTGGTACCTGGAAATGTGCGGGGGAGGATATTGTCTGTCAGGGCCGGCTTTAGCGCTGGTGGCGCCCTGTGCGACAATGTTTGTTGGTGCCCCCCGGCGGGCGCTCCCCGCAGACTCCCTCACTACTACCCTTTAACAGCTCCCCCTCAAGTCTCCATAACCACTCTCTCTCAGATGTATTTAATAGCGCCACCTATAACAGTGTGTGGTGTCAGAGCACTGTACATCACAAACACTACACAGAGACAATCAATCATAGGTGTGTAAATCAGTGTATAGGAAATGTTACATAATACAGAGGACTACAAGGCGTAGGAGTTGCATGTTATCCATACCGGTAGACAGTATAGTGTAAGAGTGCTTGGTCTGGAGAAGCACAGACTCAGAATTTAAAACAAAACCCCATGGTTGGGGGTTAAATTTAATAATAAGGATTATTTATTTTTTTACCAAAATGAACCCTTTTTGAAACATTAGAATAATGAAAGATGGAGGAAAACATCATAATGCTCTAATCTATACCTTGCAGGTTGCCTGCAGCTGTTTGATGAAAGTTATTAGCTCACTGCTCCATGTTAGGATTTTACACTGCTAGTAACAAAAGGATCTCTCCAACAAAAGCATTGACGGATTGAAACTATATGCAGTTTGTGATCTTCACGGTACACATTCTTTGCAGCAGGCACATTAACCCTCTGTGCTACCATAACATGAGTTAAAACTTTCACTTGACAGAACTCCTTCTCTCGTGAGGAAGAACATTAATCACCGAGTTATCTTGACATTTTTATTTTTGCATGAAAATTGTCTACATATGTGGACTACCTGTAAAATGAACACAGCGCTTACAAAAAAGACATAGGCTATTAGTGCTATTCAAAAAATATATGAGGAAAGACTGTATAAATTCCTGTAATAGCTAAACATTTTCTGTGTATCTGAATGTGATGAATCATGTAATAATTGAATTTTTGTGAATGTGTTAGAGGTAGACACTATTTTATTTTCTTGAGTAGTTTTTAACATAACATTTTGAAGTCACAGGCAAAGTTTTGTTTGGATTCCAATAGTAATTAAGAAACTGTTGTTGATTACTCAGGACTTATAATCTATCACTTGTGGGCCTCTGCTCTTGTTGTGTATATTAGTTTTTCCAACGCTTAAAGGGTTACTTTGAACCCAAATGTTGCATAAAGTATTAGATTTAAAACTTTTGTAAAGGCAGTCATTAGCCAATCACATAAGGCCTTTTCATCACTATGTACTGTGGTACATTCATGAAATACTGTGAACATTCATGAAAGTACTGCTACAACAGATATCACTAAGTTAAAAATTCTTTTAACATAAAATATACCTGCATATCTATAATGCATAATTGTGACAAATATAATGGAAATCTGACTAGGCATTTGGCCACTACACATGAGTACACTAAGTCTATGGAAAAATTAATTGGTGCCTAAATGCGTTTTAGGACTTCCCTGTCATCTTTGCTTCGCCTTGGCCAATCACCGCAAAACTTTCATTCTCCTGCCAATATAGAAAAAGCAATATGTCTGGAAAGTTTATGGAAATTTGTCAAACGGGCACCAAGTTATTAATTGTGAAAAATCTGCGGAATTCCTCTCTGGTTACCCTAACTATGACTACAGAGTGGCTACCACCACTCTGTAATTAATATTTATTTATTTATGTGATTTTATATAGTGCGTACTTTACCCAGAGGTGACAGAGCTCCTTTCAATATAGCAAAGAGAATTACTTAAGGAACGAGAGGGATATGGTAGTAGGTAACACTACTAATATGTCCAACAGTTGCTCATGGTGAGAGTTTAAGATTAATAGGTTACAAATTCGCTCAAGGTTACATAATAAGAAAAGGTGGAGTGATGAAGGTTACACAAATATATAATACACATTTACAAATTTGAGACAGAAGGTCGTAGTAGCTCTTGTGATTCACTCAAGGTTACATACTAAGGAAAGGTGGACCGATTAGGGTTACACAAATATATACTACATATTTACAAAATTAAGACAGAGGGTTGTAGTAGCTCTCGTGAGTGTCATGAACAAACAGGGACAGGACCTGGGATGAGGGGGTGTGTGCATGGTGGGGAACTTCGTGAGGAGAGTTATTGATCAAAGTGTCTTTGGAAGAGAAGAGTTTTAAGATCTGTTTTGAAAATCCGTAATGAGGCGGTGGTGCGAAGGTTTGGAGGTAGCGTGTTCCAAATTATAGTCGCATCACCTGAGAAGGCTTGCGCCATTAAGTGTGTGTATATATATATATATATATATATATATATATATATATATATTTCTTTTTATTTTTTTATTTTTTTTTATCACAAAGTTCAGTCGCACACACCAATCCTTGTTTCTCCGCTTTTTATTACACGAACAGAGCCAGTCTGTCAACCGACGCGTTTCGGCTTTGCAGCCTTTCTCACGGTAGGGAGACACTACTATCGTCATCTGTTTATAACACTCTATGGTTAAAAACAACCCCATTGCCTTCTGGGAGTTGTAGTGTTTTACACCTGATATCCCAATGACAGAAATAACATTTAGTCTAATGCATTAACCATTTGAATTAATCATTGCATTTCTGGTATATTATTTGCATGTTGACACGGCCAATTATAATGGTATAGTACACCAATACAACGATAGATATATAAGTATATATGTATATAAGTATATAAGTAGTTTGCACATATCTAAAGTATTTCAAGTGAAAACTTTAGCATTTTAGTACCACAGTGTTTCTAATTATTCTATCTGCTGCTAGTATTAGATTAGTATCTATTCGCTCATATCCAGATAATATACAGATACAATTACTGCTGGTTTAGTTGACATTTCATATGATTGTTCAATTGGTATAATTGTTTCAATTACTGCTTCAGAGATGAGTGTACATTTCTTCATCGTTGTTCAAGCCTTTTGGAGTCTTCGTTCGTAATCGTATTATGTACTTTGACTCCAACTGCCGCAATTTCCTTTTCCTGTCTCCTGCTCTTTCATTTAATGGTATTGTGTCCAATCCAAAGTATTCCATCTTCCTCCAATCGTTGTCTTGGCACTTTGCGAGATGTTTCGCTATCGCATAATTCATATCTTTGTTTTTCACGGCTCTAATATGTTCAAGTATACGCTTTTTAAGCAAAAAATACATTGGGAGTACCACATGCATGCTTAAAAAGCGTATACTTGAACATATTAGAGCCGTGAAAAACAAAGAGCGAATAGATACTAATCTAATACTAGCAGCAGATAGAATAATTAGAAACACCGTGGTACTAAAATGCTAAAGTTTTCACTTGAGATACTTTAGATATGTGCAAATTACTTATATACTTATATACGTATATACTTATATATCTATCGTTGTATTGGTGTACTATACCATTATAATTGGCCGTGTCAACATGCAAATAATATACCAGAAATGCAATGATTAATTCAAATGGTTAATGCATTAGACTAAATGTTATTTCTGTCATTGGGATATCAGGTGTAAAACACTACAACTCCCAGAAGGCAATGGGGTTGTTTTTAACCATAGAGTGTTATAAATAGATGACGATAGTAGTGTCTCCCTACCGTGAGAAAGGCTGCAAAGCCGAAACGCGTCGGTTGACAGACTGGCTCTGTTCGTGTAATCAAAAGCGGAGAAACAAGGATTGGTGTGTGCGACCGAACTTTGTGATAAAATTGATTTCTGGCCTTGGGTCCGGCCCGCAGTCTGCACCCGCTGCTGAGCGATCTGGCGCCATTGACCTCATTGTTGTTGGAATATATATATATATATATATATATATATATATATATATATATATATATATATATATATATATATATATATATATATATTCACTGAAAAAAACATAGGTTTCAGGGGCGTTAGTGTTAGGAATTGGCATTTTATAAACCTTAGAAATTCACGGAAAAAACCATAGGTTTCAGGGGCGTTATAGTTAGCTGGACATTTCCCTCATACAAAACCCTAGAAATTCCCCTGGTTAAAATTAGTTCAGCTAACTATAACTCACGCCCCCGCAATGCACTGCTGATGGCGTCACATATTCCATCACTCATGACATGGTCAGTGACATTACTGATGACATCACTGATGACATCTCAAATGACATCACTGATGACCTCACTGATGACGTCATCCATGTGATAAATTAGTGCATCTTCTCACACCCTTTGATATACCCAATGAAAATTTCAGACGTACATTCTCAAAACCATAGATACTCCAATACCAATCACTACATACCCACTGATTGACTCTTAGGTCTACACACACATCCAGTCACTCACCTGTACAGTCACTCATACTTACAGTCACTCAGTACAGGACTATCATATGAATTTATACACCTATATAGACACTCACACACCACCAATCATCCATAGAGGTACTCACACACCTAGTCAGTCATGCAAATAATTAATCACACTCCCATTTACTCATCTATCCAGTTATACTCACACAAGTTCACTTACTCATAAAAATACTACCACATTCTTATGCTCTTATACAATCACTGATACAAGCACACACTCATCCATACAGCCACTCTCACAATCACACACTCTCACATATACGCACTTATATACTCTTACACACATATATACTGGCTGTCACAGATGTAGTTACTCACACATGTACCACTGAGATATACATTCAATCACTAACACACCCATACATACACTCACCTAACCATACAGTCTATCACAGATGCACTCTTAAAACCATGCACCCATAGAATCACCCACTCACACATAAATGCACAGAGTCACAAACAGACCACGCACACAAACACTCAGACACCCATACAGATACTCAGACAACCAATCAATAACCCATATAGACACTCATGTAACTATTCAGAACCATACAGCCGCTTACACAGCAACAGACAGACAGATACAGACATTCACACAGTTTAGTCACTAGTCTGCAGTAACATACGTTTAATGACTCACTTATAGAGTCAGTCACACACCTACTAAATCATCCATTCACACACTTATACACCCACTCATTCTTCCATAGGCCTTTCCCTATATATATTAAACATATTTAAACTTTACAAAAACACACAGTAACTGGATAACGTCATCAGTGATGTCATCAGTGATGTCATCAGTGATGTCACTGACCATGTCATGAGTGATGTAATATGTGATGTCATCAGCAGTGCATTGCGGGGGCGCAAGTTATAGTTAGCTGAACTAACTATAACGGGGGAATTTCTAGGGTTTTGTATGAGGGAAATGTCCAGCTAACTATAACGCCCCTGAAACCTATGTTTTTTTCAGTGAATTTCTAAGGTTTTTAAAATGCCAATTCCTAACTATAATGCCCCTGAAACCTATGTTTTTTTTAGTGAATTTCAAAGGTTTTTTAAATGCCAATTCCTAACTATAACGTGCATGAAACCTATAGTTTTTTCAGTGAATTTCAAAGGTTTGTAAATGCTAATTCCTATCTATAACTTATCTCTAAAGATATCATGTTTAATGATTTTCATTGGATTTCTATATTTTTCAATTTCAGTATGTGAATTTCATGAATTATCTTTTTTTAAAATACATTTTTTATCCCCATTTTTTTAACGTATTTTTTTAATTAATTCTTTTAAAAAGTAAAAAATATTATTTGTTTTTATTGGGTTTTTAAAAATATTTTTTTATATTTTTAAAAATATTTTTTAAACTATATTTTCAAAACGTTATTTTTATTTATTTATTTTTCTATTTTTTTGGGATCCGCGCACCCTATGCGCACCGTTCTCGATCCCTACGCGATAGCATCCGCGCACGGTATGTGTTGGGTACGTGTTTAATGCGCGATTCCAATGCGACCGGTACGCGACTCCAAGCCTATACGCGACACGTACAATTACGTAACGCAACGCTTATGTGCTTACGCGATGCGTCACATTCGTGTATGACGCGGTGGGTGCGCGGATCCCGCGAAATATTGAACATTTTAAAAAACATATATATATATATATATTTCATGTGAATATTAATTGAAGAGAAACTCTAAACTACTGTTAAAAGTAATATATTTATACATCTAATCCTATATTCCTTTTAAATTAAATTTCGCGGATGCGCGCTGGGTGCGTGCTGCGTAAGCGCAGGGTGCGCGGATCCCATGTGACCTGCAAAAAAAAGAGATTTGATTGGTTGATTACACTTCCTGTTCTAACTATTGAAAGACCCCACCCATTTCAATCATTCTTCTTTGACCTTCTTTGGAAGAGCATCTCTACAGAGAAGAAGCTTTTTTTGACTAAGTTTTTACTTAGCTCAAACTTTTTTTCAGAACGTACAATGGCTTCAGGGCAGCAGGCATCTCCTGCATCTCCTCATACATCTGAGGATGATTTTGTGGAAGAGCAGCCACGCACACCACGTTTTTCATCTGTGTTGTGGAAATTTTTTACTTATCCAGAGGGGCAAACAAAGACAAATGCCACCTTGGTCACTTTGCAAGATCTGCCAGAGAGTGCTGTCTCGTGGGGATCTAAATAAGAAGTATTTTTGCGGAACGGCGAGTATGATGAAGCACCTGAGGACCCTTCATCTGGTAAATCTTGCTCGGGAGGAATGCCGAAGGATGAGAGTCGCTCCTGCTCCTTCCGACTCATTGCAGCCGAGCACTTCAAGAGTGCATCCTTCAGCACAAAATTTGGATATCCGTCCACAATTCCAATTTTTGAAAGTGCTCTGCACTAAATGCAATGCGACTTTATGCTACGGAGAGCAGTCTATCGAGCTGATCTGCCGTAGGCAAGAAAGTCACCATTGCTAGTTTGTTTGGGTTTTGTTTCCCCTGAAGTTCATTGTTTTTTTCCTCCTGTTCTGTTTTTTCCTTTTTTTGCAGAAAAACCAAAAAAATGTAAAAATTGTTAAGAAAACCCCCCAAAAAATATAAAAGAAGAAAGAAGAAAAAAAAAAAGTTCTTGTAAGAACTAACTTTCCTGGTTTAAAAAAAGAGCTATATTTGTTTGTTTGTGTGTGAAAGTTCAGATGAATGTATGTGTAGTACGTAATTTACTGAATGAATGCTTTAGTAGCGTATGGTGAATGTATAAGTGCAGAACTATGAGGAAGTGCTGCAGCATCACACAGTAACCTCTTTAACTGCAGCATGCTGTAGTACTTCCGAAGCACAGGGATGCAACATATGTACATAAACATGTTGCAAATCTATGCTTCTCTCTGCACGGCTGCTTAAACTGCAGCCATGTGGTGACACAGGCACCCTTGCACCATAGTGCAAGGATATCTGTGTCATGTGCTGTTTCTTTTTGTGCAGGAAGACACACGTTCCGGCACAAAAACAATCAGTAAAGGCATTTTTCTCCTTCAATGTATGCTGAGCATTGTAGTATGCTTTGAAGATATAAAAATGTGGAGAAATGAAAACAATTCTCCTTGTTGTGCTTTCCTACACCAATTTTAGAATGGTGCAGCATTCACACACATATCGAGATTTATGATTTCTGATAAATCTAGAGATGTGTCTTGTTCTATGAGTATTCAGTGCAATCATGCACAACAACACTTATAGAACACCCTTTCAACGCAAAGTGGTGTGTATGATGAGGTTGTATTTACATGGAGTAGAAAAAGTGCACAGAGTGCCTTTTACTCTCTTTGTAAATATGAAAGAGTGTCTTGCGCAATAACCATGTTACAAAAAGTGACATATTTCTGTTTTTAAAATTGCTTGCGAATGATAGAAGGTAAGCACAGAGTTTTGTCTGCAAAGATGTTCAAAGAAGAATGATTCAAATGATTGCGGTCCTTCAATAGGTACAATGGGAAATATTATGAACCCCTCAAATCTCTTTTTTTGCAGGTCACATGATATCTGATTACGTTCAGATTTCAAAACTACATAGGTATAACCAGAGTGTTTTTAAAAACGTGTTTAAACTTTGTAGCTTCTTGCAGATCTCTCTAGTCTGCATATTGATACTTAGTTAAACTTACCTTCACAGTAATAGAAATAAAAAATGGTATACATTTTTTCAGATTTTCTTTGCAATCTAAATTGATGTAAATTACTTATTTTAAAATTAGGATCTGTGAAAGAAAAAAAAATAGGTATAACATGTAATAATACATTTTTTACAACACAGCATAATTTCCACAAAGTAATTTGTTTGCATTTTTTGCTGTTCTCAGAATATATTGAATTTCACTAGAAATAGTGATTTCAATCGTACTCATCACTTAACAGCGGGCAAAAAAAAAACAATCAGAAAGATTGTTAAAAAAAAACAACATGCTATTCTCAGTAAAATACCAGAAAATACAAATCACACATATATGAAATGCTTACGGCTAACAAAATTATATAAGTTTAACTTATAAAAACTGTAAATGTTGCTGCTTTAAAATATTCACCAAATCAATGACCACCAAAAAGTCCATAATTCAAACATATACCTTTCCTTGAGGCCAAATGGTATTTTTGCACTCCTTTTCTATCTAAATTGTCCAATGGTAATCCTATTAAATTATAATAATAAATTTCTCAGAGAGTGAATTATCTTCTGAAAACTTTGGCTTTAAAAATATTAGGTAGGAATTTGGTAATTCACTAGGCAAACGTTGTTTGAAAACCAACTGGGCATCATTACAAAGTGTCCAGCCTTTGTCACATTTTAGATAGGTAGTGTAATGTCCAGATGTAGTGGAAGGACCATCATGGAAAATTATAGCAATTGCTACAAAAGTCCTTCCTGATATTGATAGTTGTGCTGCTACAAATTGCTTTATTAAAGTATCCAATTTTCTTCCGTCAGCTGTAAAACGTTGCATCATTAAAATTATGTATTTGCCATATTTTGTTAAAAATAATGTGGATAACATTTCTGATTTACATTGGCTACACTCCATGTTTTGATTTTCACCTTAAACTAATTTATTGAAAGACACTGATTTACAGTCTGGTAATGTTAAATACAGAAATCTCTCAGTGTCTACATTGGAGCTACATGTATACATGCAATTTTCACAATAATGTTCCCATTTGTAAGAAAGGCCAAAAATATTTTCTATTTCTACACCTTCATTTTCAAAAATGGTAAGCATATACATTAAAAATTCCTGAGCATCTTGTTGGATATTTTGTGAAAATTGTGTAAAACCAAAACACACATCCAAAAGATTACGAACATCTGAAACAGATTGTATTTTACTTGTGTCTGTTGTCAATTTTTCAAAAACAGAATGCAACAGAGAACAAAATCTTTGTTGCCGATTCTGCATAATTTGTTCTTGCAAACCTTCAAGATAAAAAACAACATTGACCACTACATTAGCATAGCAGTTGACACCTGAACCTTTTTCAAACTGATAACCAACAACCTCTTCGACAGTGTCCAATTTCATTTTACTTGCAATCACAACATTATCTTGTGCTATTCCCTTCTCAACACCATCAGAACAGATACTGTCAAACCTTCTTTTTCGACCAACCACACGCTTTTCAAATACAGGATATTGACCTAAATTTGGAGCATACACCCTTCTTAACCTATTATACTCTTTTACACAGTTTGCATCTGCAGTAACCTTTGTTTAATCAAAATCAATCAAAAACAAACCAATTAATGTTCTGACTCGCGACAAAGCAACATATGCCATACCCTCTTTAAATACAGTAGATCCAATGTTCACCAATGCACTGTCTACACTTAATCCTTGAGATTTATGAATAGTCACTGCATATGCCAGAGAAAATGGAAATTGTTTCCTACGGACATTTAAATCTTTAACAAGCAAAAAATGAACTGAACAACGACCAATTTCTTTAACTTCTTCAATCTGATCAAATTTAATTTTTAAAAATTCAATTCCTTCTTTTTTCTGATAATTAACAAAATCTACCACTTTACCCATTGCGCCATTAACTAACCCTTTTTCTACATCCAAATTTCGCCTTAAAATTACCCGACAGTTTACACACGCATACAGTGTCTTTTCTAAACCAGCAGTTTTCGATATTTTTTTTTCCAAAGAATCCAGTTTTGTTTTCAACTTTCCTGTCAAAATAATAGTAATTCCTTCATGCTCTATTTTATCGGTTGCTTCCATTTTTATAATTTCTTCATTTTCCAGTTTCAATAGTTCTTCGTTGAATATGGAACACTCTCGCAGTGTTGGCATTAAACAGATCACTGATTTATTTTCTGCAAATTTCATGAACACTTTTGCAGGAAGTACATTTTCATTTGGAAAGACATTGCAAAGTAATCGACTTTCCAAAGCTTGTTTGCCATGTTTTGTAAGAATTCCAATTCTTATATCTTGAAGAATACTTCCATATTCAGCATCATTTGCCTGTCGCATATTTGTTGTCAGTTCTTTGTATTCAAAATTAGTCCAAATGTTCACATTACCAACACTACCAAGAGACTTTCTGGTATCTTCATGTGCAAGTGTTTTAAAAACCGGTTGTCCTTTTACCGGAGTAAGTTGCAATAGATATCCAAAAACTATGACGTGTTTTCCTCCAAATAACACGTCATACTCTGTTTTAAGAATTTGTTGCATTCTTAAATGCACAAAGGCAAGCATCAAGTTAGAGACCATGCTCACCTCATCAAGAATGAGAAGTTTAATTTTCTTCAAGACTCTTGAAACTTCACAACAAGCTTCTCCAGATAGCTTGTGGTATTCCAATTTGTTCTCATGCTCTACTGGTAGCATTAGTAAACGATGTAAAGTAATTCCTTTAATGTTATGTGCTGCCAACCCAGTTGGAGCAGTGACAACACAAGACAAAGGCGCCTCAGTTGTTTTTTGCAGATAACTTGTAATTACTTTAATTAAGAAACTTTTTCCTGTTCCAGCTTGACCACTCACATACATTCGGATAGGTTGAAATGATGTACATGAGCACCCTTTCTTTTCGTGAAGTAATCCATGGTCAATCTGCTCTTTCACTTGTTGATATATTTGTTTCTGTTCAACATTTAGTTGTTCTTCCAAGTTTCCTAACTGTACTACATCTTCTTGAGCTTGATACATTGCTGTTTCCACCTCCTTCATGGCAGTTGCTGCTTCATTTTCAACAATTGGTTGTCCTAGTGGATCTTGACTCAGTGCAGCAGAACTGTGACTGTCTTGAGAACTGTCTCTAGCAATCTCAGCTGCAATTGTAGCTTCTTGATCAATTTCAGCATTCAACATTTTCACATAATTTGCAAAAGCACTGCATTGTATGCTATCTTTACAAGCATTAAATGAATTTTCATAGATCTGAAAATCTCCAAGTAATTCCAGTTCTGAACGCCATGGTTTGAACATTTGCAAAAGGGCTAAATAGTAAAATTCCCTTTTATCAGCAGTCTCGCAACTCAGTTTCCTGTGATTAATTAAATTTCCTTTCCTTTGTTTCATCAGACATCCTTCAGAACCAATAACTGCATATTTTCCATCATTGATTTTCTCTGTAGTATTCCGTTTCAAAGTGTAGTTTTGCAGCACTTCAAAGAGACACATGCTCTCAAGATGATGACTTCTGTTCGGGTAATATGTGTCCAACATATTCATTTTCAAAATATCCATACTTTCTGATTCTTTTTCTGCTAAATATTCAATTTCTTGAACATATTTCAGTACCCGATTTCGCATTCCTGCAAGACCTAGACTCACCCAAATGATTCTTCTACTTTTTGAATATAGACTTGCAGATGATAACCGATCTGAACATTCATATGATCCAATTTCACAATGCGATAACATCTTCAAACTGAAACTGTATAATTTCTTACTTAGAGTCTTCTCGTGAGAAATCTCTTCCCACATTTCTTTCAATTCTGTCTTTTCCGATTTAGTAATGTAGGACGCTGCATACAGAGCGACAGCAATGAAATTGTCCGCAAAATACTGAATATCCATGTTAGCATTCCATATGGATAAAATAACTGGATTGTAGTCATTTATGTATTTTGATTCTTCACTTCTTTTTAAGTTGTAGGTATTTTTCGGAGACTTTCTTGTGATAGTATGTTGCACAGCTGACATAAAACTGTTCACTCTTCCTTTGGATAATACAGGACGTGGAAATCCAAAACGACATTTGGTATAGAACTTATCCTTTGACTTGTACTTTCGTCGACAGTATTTTCCACATCGATGGCTTTGGAGTCGTAAGACTTGTTGTTTTAAGTTTTTATGTTCTTTGCTATTGGGTACATCACATGTGGCATAATCTTCAATGAAAGACAAAACAGTTTCATCTGAATTTGTTCCAAATTTGGGGGCGTCCTTGATCCATAACAACATATGTATATGAGGAGCACCTCTTGCTTGATACTCCTTTCTCCAAAAGAAATCCACAACTTTTCCAGCGCTGAGACACCCACGGGTATTTGCGCGCTCTATAAATTGCTTAAATAAATAAATAACTAAATAAGGAGGATTCTTTTTATTGCAGATGAAAGACATCATAGCTTCAAATCTATGATTGAAATATCTGCATACATTAACAGGATCCAATGAGCACAATTCTCCAGGTGTCTTGTTTTCAATATTTTTTATATTGCAATTTGCCTCTCGAAGAAATTCAAGTAAATCATCCCAAGCATACTCAGCACAGCTTAGTGTAACAAACCATGTAGGAGTTCCCAAGTTACGTAGCATACATTTCAGTTCTCCATGACGACGGTACCAATATTCATTAGTCCCTCGCTGACATGCCATCAGATTAATCAACTGAGATTCCAAATGATCATCTCTCTGATGCACTTTATCCATAAAATCCTTAGCAGTTACATTTTGCAGATGCATACCAGTTTTTAAAATGTGATTTACTGCATATGAAAGTCCAGACAAGTCACTTTCAAACAGAAGATGAAACATATAAGGGATACATTGTCGAAATCTTGGATCTTCTGCATATAATCTTGTTGTCCGATATTCAGATGCAGGAATCTGCACAGGACGTTCATCATATCGTCCACCTTTTCCTGTTGGAAACAACTGCGGGAAACAACGAGCTTCCAAACTCTCTTCCCATGCACTCATGGGACTTCCTGTTGCTTTTTTCATTTGGAACAACTCAATCGTATTCCCCATCACCTCTTTAGAATGAAGTGGATGTACACTGTAATGTTCATAGATTTCTTCACATCTGGACATGTCTACTTTTTCAATTTGTCCACTTAATGTTTCAGTATCTTCTGCTAAATCTATTTCTTCTTCTCCTACAAGCACATTTCTATAGTACTCATTATTTTTTAACAGATACAATGATGCCTTTTGCACTTTTCTAACATCCACTAACTCTTGCCAGATTTTCTTATTCTTAGTAGGAACACCATTAACTAGAATGACTAGTGGCTCATTTTCTGCATGGTCTACACCAATAGTTTCAATATTTTTCCTTAAGTCTACCGGTAAATACACAACTCTTCCTTTCAATCCTCTTTGCAACTCTGATGGAGGTAATTTACCTGTTTTAGGCTCCATACGAACAATAGCCTGAAACGGGTGAACACATTGAATGAGAATAGACTCATACGTATTTAAATCTATCAGCTCTGGAGGAATAGCAACCAACTCTAGATTATTGTGAACTGCTCTAGCAGGCATTTTATTCTCATCTAATTTGTTATAACAATATTTGCAAATACGCTGCTCAGATCCCAAATCAAAACAATCCTCTACCAGCAAATAAGTTGCAAATTCCATCCACTTATCATTATCTTCTATTTCACTTTTTAAATACAGATTGACACCCCTAGTCTGATTTTTATAGTGAGTTCGCCGACAACAAATGCAAGAAACATTTGGTCTTTCACCTGAAATTACCTTAAACTTTGTGATTTCATACTCAAAAGTTTTTGTAATCACAGGTTCTACATTGTCTTCAACATTTTCTTCTACTAATGTCACAGTTTCTCCACTCTCTTGCTGAGGACCAAAGTAACAAAACTCAATATCCTCATAAACCTTCTTCACATCTGATACTGAGCCACGTAAAAGAGCACTGCTCAACTCATTTAACTTTAGTGCTGGACTTTTCGCATAATACAATCTTCTCACTAACTTCCGCATTTGAGTATGATGTACTGCCAGCATCCTGAAATGGTGAAAAACACTTTCACAAACTTTCCTAGAAAGACAAGCCAGAGAATGACCTTGCAAACCAGTATTTTTTCTCACTCTGCAAGGGTCTAGTCCTTGCAACACCTTAATCTTTGGTTTAACACTTTTTTTAGTATATGCTCGTAAAAAACTACCTAATTGATCAATAGATTCCTGTCGTACACTACAAATACTACTGCAATCCCATTTATACACAGGGTGTTTAGGACGTCTCCCTAGAACTTCATCAGCTATCACTTCTTCTGCATTTCTTTCAACCATTTTTCTCTTTCTCAATTGAACAACCATCTCTAACTTCGTAACCTCTACCACTGGTGTCAACTGCAAACAGCAATTTTTTGCTCTGTAAATAACTCTCTCTTCATTAAAGAAAGGCTCTGAACTGGAACTGTGTTTCCATTCTCCCAAAAAAAATCACAATTTTTTTTTCTATTAATTACTCTTTTCCTCCTACTTTTGGCCTTCATTAAATTGATTGGTTTATCTAGTGATCGAAATCTGATCAATACTAAAATGAATAGTTTCCTTTTTACTTCTAAAGCCTTTTCAACAATGTTTTCAATATGCTTCTTCTTTTTATAAAACAGAGCTCTCTTTTTATATTTCTTCACATCTTTCAGCAAATTATGTACTACTCTCTTGTAAAATATTTTTTTTCGTAATTCCTTATACTGATTTTGCCTTCTTTTAGCACAGTTTGTCTCCTTTGACTAAATATTTGTTTTTTTGCTTTTCCTTTTATTATGAATTTTTTTTTCTAGTTGAAACATTCACAGTGGATTCAGCGTTCTGTACATTCTGTTTCCTCCTACAAACATTTTTAATAAATTGCTTTGTGATCTTACCAGAAGATTTTTTTTTTCTTTTTAGCCACATTATCTTGTACATTCAATACTTGTGGTTGACTTTTCTTCAAGTAATTCTCCCGTCTCTGTTCTTTTGTTTTTCTTTTTTTTTCAGGCATGATTTCTCTATTTTAACGTCGAAAAACAGTATCTGTAAAAAAGAATCACAAATAAAAGTATATTAATAACTTTCAAATTCATACTATTCTATTACTGTAAAAACACATTTTATATAAAAACTGACTAAGACACTATAGCCATGAAGCACAAGTGTGACGATGGTTAAAACACTACAAGCATAGCGCATACTACTTTGAAACAGTTTATGCCCTAAAGCCTACCTCACTAAGGGCTTCATGTAGGAAGCCAAATACCGGTCGGTAACGGCCGAAATTCGGTACATATCCCATTACCGACCGGTATTTAGGCATTTGCTATGTAGGGGGCTGATTTCTGGATTCGGTATTTACCGAATGGGAAATTAAGAAATCGGTAAAATACCGAATCCAGAAATCAGATGTAGGGAGCACTCTAAAGAGTGAAAATGAGTATTAGAAATTCGTTATTTACCACCAAATACAGGTTGGTGATAAATAACGAATACCTTGCAAAAAGCAATATTTTGCAGATTTAAGAGTGCCATGTGGCAGACATACATGCCCTTAGGGCATGTATGTGCGCCACATGTGCACACATGCAAGATTCAGGGGTGCAACAGGGTGTCAATGTGACACCCTGCCACCCTTGAATATGCTCCCCCCATTACCGAATCGTTATTTACCGAATCGGTAATGAGGCATACCTTCCCATTGATTCCTATGGGCCTCCAGGCCCATAGGAATCAATGGGAAGGTATGCCTCATTACCGAATCGGTAAATACCGATTCATAATTACGGAATTTTTCCGATTCGGTAAACTTTACCGAATCATTACCTACATCACATTTACCGATTCATAAATACCGAATCGGTAAAATTCGGTATTTATGAATCGGTAAATGTGAGGCTACCTACATATGGCCCTAAAAGAGTACATGCTAACTGACTGAATGATTACAATACTATTTGGAAACAAACTGGGTGTGTGACAGGGCATTTCCT
Organism: Triturus cristatus; assembly: GCF_964204655.1. Taxonomy (NCBI): domain Eukaryota; kingdom Metazoa; phylum Chordata; class Amphibia; order Caudata; family Salamandridae; genus Triturus; species Triturus cristatus. Next base: position 243,789,075 of record NC_140591.1, read on the forward strand.
AGAAGTGTATGAATATTTACTTGATTATTAATGGTGTGAAAGACAAGTGTGAAGGTGATTAGAGACCTAAATGCATACTGGACACATGTTTCAATCCATTCATATGTTAAGGCCTGTCTCACTCCAATACTATTTGGATACTGATTATATGATTAGAGTACTGCAAGAAGAATGCCTGGGCGAGTTTATAAGTGTTCGGGTTTTGGCACACTGAATGGATTACTCCATGGTGCTGAATGGGTCACTAGAGGACTCCAAGAGGAGTGACAGAGTATTTGCTAGAAGTGTATGAATACTGACTGGGGAATTGAAGGTGTAAAACACAAGTATGTAGGTGGTTAGAGGACTGCATGCATAGTGGATAGGCATTTGAAGCAATTCATGAACTAAGGCCTGGCTCACTGCATGAGTACTAGGGTACTGACTGAATGATTAGAGTACTGCAAAGAGAGTGCCTGGGTGAATTTATAAGTGTTTGGGTTTTGGCGCACTGAATAGATTAGTACACTGTGCTGAATGGGTCACAGGAGTAGTATAAGGAGAGTGAGAGAGTATTTGCAAGAACTGTATGAATACTGTCTGGGATATTGAGGTGTGAAAGACAAATATGTAGGTGGCTAGAGACCTACATCCATAATGGATAGACGTTTGAAACAGTCCATAGAGTAACACTTGGATCACTGCAAAACTACTTGACTACTGACTGAATCATTAGAATACTACAAAAAAAGTGACTCAGTGAATCTTTTTAAGATTTTGGATTCTAGTGCAGTGAATAGGTTAGTACTTACTGCCAAATGAGTCAGTGGAGGTGTGCAATTAAAGTGATAGAGTGTTTATTGCAGTTTATAGATACTGACAGAGAAATTGAACGTCTCAAAGGCAATTGTGTTGGTACTTTCAGGCCTCCATGCATACCGGAAACACATTTGAATCAATCCATGTGCTAAGGCCTGCCTCACTCCATTAGTACTTAGGTACTGACTGAATGATTAGACTATTGCAAGAAGCGCACCTGGGTGAATTTAGAAGTGTTTCAGTTTAGGTGCAATGAATGCATTACTACATGGTGCTGAATAAGTCACTGGAACACTGCAAGGGGAGTGACAGGATGTTTGCTGAAAGTACATGGATACTGACTGGGGAATTGAAGCTGTTAAGGACAAGTGTATAGTATGTTAGAAGACTGCATGCATACTGCATAGACATTTGTAGCCCTCTGTGGTAATGCATGGTTCACTACACGAGTACCTGGAAACTGACTGAATCATTAGACAACTGCTAGAAGAGTGCCTGGGTAAAACTGTTAAGTTTTTCAGTTTTGGCACAGTAAAAAGATTAGTACATGGTACTGGATCAGTCACTGGATGAGTGCAAGATGAGTGACAAGATGTTTATTGAAGTATATAGAAACTGACTAGTTAATTAAAGAAGTGAAAGACAAATGTGTAGGTGACTAGAGGCTTGTATGCATACTGCATAGGGGGTTTCAAACAGTCCATGTTGTAAGGTCTGGCTCACCGCAGGAGCACTTGGATACTGACTGAATGATAAGAGTACTAAAAAGAGAGTGCCTGAGTGAATTTATAAGTGTTTGGGTTTTGGCAAAGTGAATGGTTTAGTTTATGCTACTGAATGGATCACTAGAGGAGTACACGGGGAGTAGCAGAGTGTTTGCTTGAAGTGTATGAATACTGACTGTGGAATTAAAGGTGTGAAAGAGAACTGTGTAGATGGTTAGAGGACTGCATGCATAGTGGATAAGCATTTGAATCAATGCATGTGCTAAGGCCTGCCTCACTTAGTTACTACTTGAATATTAACTGAATGTTTACAGTATTGCAAGGACACTTCCTGGGTGATTACATAAGCAATAACTGCCTTCTAATTCTAACAAAACTTGAGAACAGGAAAGTATTTAAGCAGTTATGCATATTCAAACATATGAATTACCCAAATGCTTCTTTCACAGTGGTTCCCAAATGCACACAGACTCACAGTGTGATTCTAGACGAGCAACACTATCTCTAGGAGTTTACCAAAACTCATTCACTACTGTGTAAGGGGTAAGGGTACTGTACCCAACCTACATATTTCAGGACTACACTTTACTGTCAATGCCTGTCTCATTTTATCAATGCATAAGCAATGACTGGCTTCTAATGCTACTAAAACTTGACAACATGACAGGTTTTAAAACAGTTATCTGTCAGCAAATACATGATGTTCCCAAATGCTTCTCTCACAGTGGTTCCCAAATGCACACAGACTCACAGTGTGATTCTAGACAAGCAACACTATCCCTAGGAATTTACCAAAACTCTTTCACTACTGTGCAAAGAGTAAAGGGACTGCACACAATCTACATATTTCACGACTCCAGTTTAGTGTCAAAGCCTAACTCATTTTATCAAAGCATAAGCAAAGACTGGCTTCTAATGCTACTAAAACTTGACAACATGGCAGGTTTTAAAACAGTTATCTGTCAGCAAATACATGATGTTCCCAAATGCTTCTCTCACAGTAGTTCCCAAATGCACACAGACTCACAGTGTTATTCTATACAAGCAACACTATCCCTAGGAGTTTACCAAAACTCATTCACTACTATGGAAGGGGTAAGGGGACTGCACACAATCTACATATTTCAGGACTCCACTTTAGTGTCAATGCCTGACTCATTTAATCAAAGCATAAGCAAAGACTGGCTTCTAATGCTACTAAAACTTGGCAACATGACAGGTTTTAAAACAGTTATCTGTCAGCAAATACATGATATTACAAAATCCTTGTCTCACAATCCTTACCCAAATGCACACAGACTCACAGTGTGATTTTAGGCAAGCAACACTGTCATAGGAGTTTACCAAAACTCATTCAGTAGTGTAGAAGGCGTAAGAGTACTGTACACAATCTACATATTTAAGTACTGCACTTTAGTGTCAAAGCCTGACTCATTTTATCAATCCATTAGCAAACACTGGCTTCTAATGCTACTAAAACTTGACAACATGACAGGTTTTAAAACAGTTATCTGTCAGCAAATACATGATGTTACCAAATGCTTCTCTCACAGGGGTTCCCAAATGCACACAGACTCACAGTGTGATTCTAGACAAGCAACACTATTCCTAGGAGTGTACCAAAACTCATTCACCACATGTGCAAGGGGTAAGGGGACTACACACAATCTACATATTTAAGTACTGCACTTTAGTGTCAAAGCCTAACTCATTTTATCAAACCATAAGCAAAGACTAGCTTTTAATGCTACTAAAACTTGACTACATGGCAGGTTTTAAAACAGTTATCTGTTTGCAAATACACAATGTTCCCAAATGCTTCTCTCACAGCGGTTTCCAAATGCACACAGACTCATAGTGTGATTCTATACAAGCAACACTATCCCTAGGAGTTTACCAAAACTCATTCACTACTATGGAAAGGGTAAGGGGACTGCACACAATCTACATATTTCAGGACTCCACTTTAGTGTCAATGCCTGACTCATTTAATCAAAGCAGAAGCCATGACTGGCTTCTAATGCTACTAAAACTTGAACAACATGACAGGTTTTAAAACAGTTATCTGTCAGCAAATACATGATGTTACCAAATGCTTCTCTCACAGTGGTTCCCAAATGCACACAGACTCACAGTGTGATTCTAGACAAGCAACACTATTCCTAGGAGTGTACCAAAACTCATTCACTACTGTGCAAGGGGTAAGGGGACTACACACAATCTACATATTTAAGTACTGCACTTTAGTGTCAAAGCCTAACTCATTTTATCAAAGCATAAGCAAAGACTAGCTTCTATACTAAAACTTGACAACATGGCAGGTTTTAAAACAGTTATCTGTTCACAAATACATGATGTTCCCAAATGCTTCTCTCACAGCGGTTTCCAAATGCACACAGACTCATAGTGTGATTCTATACAAGCAACACTATCCCTAGAAGTTTACCAAAACACATTTCTTAATCTACGAGTACTTCATTTTAGTGTTCAAACATGACTCATTTTGCAAATTTATAAACAATGACTGGTTTCTAATTGTACCAAAATATAAAAACAGCACAGTTATCTGTCTGCAAACACATGAAAAACACAAATGCGTATCACAGAATGGTTTCTACATGCACACACACTGTCAATAAGATTGTAGACAAAAAAAGTACTCCCTACACTTTAGCAGGAGAAATACATTAGTCTGATTAAAATCAAAATAGTCTACATACATCCACTCACAATTAAATAACTCACCTTTCAAGTTGTTTTGTAGATTAAGAAGTATATCAGTCACACACCAGATATCAGTCACACACCAGATTTTCTTATACAGAATCTCTGCACTGTGCACCTGTCAGCAAAACCAAAGTATGGCAAAGTTTCCTTCTCATTTTCCACACATATACATGTAAACATCAAATCACATTCCTTCCCACATAAATTGAAAAGCAAACACACATTTCTATTGGTAAACATTTCAACCCTTTCCAAAAGACAGAAATTTGAACCCTACCCCCATTCTGCCTTCTGCCTGTTACCATAGAAACAGGTCATGGAACACTGAACTGAGCACACAGGTCACAAGTTCAGCACACAATGTTGCTAATCAAAACAGTAAGTGTGCTTGACTTTCCAACATATCAGCTTAGCATATATAATGTTCCTTTCACACACTTTTTGTTAACCAATAAGAATCATGCATTTAAAAAACAGAAACATGCACCCTACCTTTCAGGGTAGAAGGTTGTCAAACAACCAATGATTTCTTGTTTTTTTTCAAAACTGCATCTTAGTCACCATTTTAGAAAAATCTTACTTTTCAAACTGCCATTTCATTTACAGAGACCATCTGAGTGCATCCAGACCTCCCTTCAAGATGCTTAGAGTGTGGATTGTGGGACACAGCTATATTTTCTGGAGCCAAAGGTATGCAGAAAACAAAGACATTCACAAAGACCTAGGTTTGCCAAATGTAGACATTAAATGGATTGGACAGAGAGGGTTAAAGTGGAACCAATTGATGCCATTGGTAAAAACCTTAATGCATATCCAACATGCTGACCTCATAATAGTGCACTGTGGTGGCAATGACCTAGGCACTTTGACTGGGGTAGGTCTGGAAATGCTTATGAAGGACACCTTTGCAGAATTGTTTTCACTTTTTACCAAAACTGCCTTTGTGTATTCTAACATATGCCAAAGGCAGAAGTGGAACTGGTCCAATCATGTTTGTCCACAGATTGAGAAAGCTAGGAAACATTTGAATAAATCTGTTTCTGCATTTCTCCGAGACTATAGAATGGGGTCCATTTACAATAACAATCTGCGCTTTAATATGCAAGAGATGTATAGGAGATATGGAGTACACTTTACTGATGAAGGAAACAGAGTATTCCTCAACAACTTTAGACTCTGTATAGGTAATTACTTATAAGTACCAAAAACTCTCAATGAACACAATGGCTCTTTTTAGAGCCACTAAAGAACAAAACACTTAAGCTAGATGTTTATCTCCCAAAAATTTCAGTTTTTTTCCCTCGAATGCGCGACTCCTAATTTTACCGTAAAAAAAAATAGCCCCTATCACTAATTTTTATAATCCCTGGGGACCCCATCCCCCGGGGCTTATAAAAAAACATTGGAGACCGTGGGGGGTACCCCAACGCCCCCACGCTCCCAGCCGGCTCCCCGCGTCCTTCGGGAGCCGGCATTGCTTTTCCACATGGGGAGCTGCTGACATGCAGCTCCCTCTGTGGAAAAGCAATATCGTTTGGATTTTGAAAGAAAAAGCAGGACCTGCTCTCTCTTTCAAAATCCTAACGAAGTTTGCTATGGGAGGGCGGGAGACTCCCGCCCTCTCATAGCAAAAAACAGTGTTCTGGGGGTGGGCACCCCAGGACACTGTAGGAGCCGGCCCTGGGGGGTGGTGTTCCCCAGGGTCCTCGAGGGTTCCAGGAGGGGGGCCATGCAGCCCCCCTCCCCTATTAATATATAAACAATTGGCCCACCCGGGGGCTAATTATTAACAAAGCGCAGAAGCCTGCGCTTCGGGTTTTTTTTATTTTTTCGTCCGGATCCGCTCATCCTGCACGCATTTCGCTGATTTTTTTTTTTTTTAAAAAAAGGTGGCCCCAGTGGGTCCTTCTGGGACCCTCTGAGCAACACTAGAGGGTCAGAGTATTTCTACCCTGCCCCCTTTATATGTTTTAAACACTTATTCCCCTTACTTCTTCAGCCTCGCTTCTACCGATTCACAAAATGGCTGCCAACAGTTCCTGGTTTCGAATGTAGACAGACACTCGACAGCCAATTAGCATTCAGCGTGTGATCGGGAGGGTTCGCGCTTGGTTCGAGGAGGGTGTGCTTACGGTGCGGATACGGTGCGCGGATCCTCCGAGGCCATAGATATATATGTACTTTTAACTCTAATTTTCTCAGGAACTTCTGAACGGATTTACACCATTTGAGCAAAAGGCACGAGTCTGAACTGAGGACTACCTCTTTGCCAAATTTGGTGTAATTCCGTTCAGCAGTTCGGACTGTAGCTGCGTCAACAGGTCCTATGGGAAAATGCATGGGGAAAACGCGTTTTGGGACCCCCCTTTTTTCTCGGCCCACGCTTGACGAATCACCACAAAACTTTCAGGAAAGGAGTGGACCGGAGCTGGCCAAAAGTTTCAAAAATTTCACAAATATTCGTCAACCGGCACGAGACTTATTGGGAAATGTTGCGGATTTCCTATGGAAAATAGGTCCTAACTATAACTACCTACTGGCGACCGCCAGTAGGTAATATCACCGCTCCTGTATTCACAAATAATTGGGGATGAATTAATCTAAATCTTTTAATGGGAAATGTGCAGCAAATGCGTTTCAGCTGCCGCCTTTCTCAATCCTAACAGGCGCGCCGATAGCAACATCATTATATATGTCATCACATACGTTATTTCCTTAGAAATCAACAACGGCATGTATTACAATATTCGATTCCCTGTGTAACGACAAGCGTCATCTTGGAATGTATTACCTTTGTATTCACAAGTGTAATCATATATAATATTTGGCAACAATTCATGATTTTCATATATTCAACATCAATTCCATAAAGTTGAAAGTGCTAAGTGCAGTATCACGCCCTGTATGGGATTACATTAATTGTATAAAGTTTATACTTGATTACTTCATAAATTACCCTTATGCGTTCTGGTATTCACAAGCTAATACAGTCACAGCTCATAATTAAATATTGCCCTGTATGGGCAAAGTAGCCAAAATATTGTCTTACATATATTGCTGCATAGACAACTCATTGCCCCACCATATGTTCTCTATTGATGCTGTCTTCTACAATCCTTATCCAGGTATGTAGATTTTCATACATATTGTAATGCAACTCGTCTGAGACTCGTAATGCAACTGAGTTCTATCTTGCACATCTGAAGGGTATATCATACATTAAATTCTACCAATATTAACATGATTATTAAAAAAATGAAGGCAGAAATTCATATAGAGTCTTCACATGCCTAAAATAAATGATTCCCACAATTATAAGATCATTTCAAAAGATCTTGCATATCATATAAATATTAAGGGAGAGTAACTTGCTGGCTTAAGATATCATCAAGTCTAAAGCACAATCAGTACCAATTCAGCTCTCTACAGACCACAATCATAGATGTCAATTTCTGTCTTAATTTATTAAATAATCATGTTAATTGTGGTGGAACTGAATGTTTAATATAACCTCAAGGTGTGCAAGATAGAACTCAGTTGCATTACGAGTTTCAGACAAGTTGCATTACAATATGTATGAAAATATGCATATCTGGAAAAGGATTGTCGTAGACACCATTTCATTTTTTGTTTAAAAGGGAGTGGGGATGCGCGGCCCCCTCCCCAGGCTGAATTCGGTCCTGGGGACCCCATCCCCCAGTGCAGGGCCATTTCTTTGTTTCTTTTTAAAAGGGAGGGGGGCGCGGTCCCCTCCCGGGCCATTTTCAGCCCCGGGGACCCCATCCCCCAGGGCATGGCCATCTCCTTGGGGACTGCGGGGGTTCCTGAGGCCCCTGCGGTCCCGGCCGGCTCTTGACTTTTGCGGGAGCCAGCATTGCTTTTTATACCCAGTGACCTGCTAACATGCAGATCCCTGGGTGTACAAAGCAAAGTGTGTTCCGCTTTGAACAAGTGAGAGCATAATGCTCTCACTTGTTTAAAGCAGAGCATACTGTTTGCTATGGGATGGTGGGAGCACTGCTCCGGCCATCCCAAACCAAACTGCAATGTCCTGGGCGTGGGCACACCTGGGCATTGCTGGAGCCAGCCCTGGGGGGTGGTGGTCACCAGGGCCATTTATGGTTCCAGGTGGGGGGCCGTGCCGCCTACTCGCTTTTTGAAAATAGCCCGGGGAGGTGGTGGTTCCTGTGGTAGCGGAGAGATCATGGCACCCCTCATATTAGAACACTAGCCATGGGGAGGTGGCAGTCCCCTGGGCTGTATGGGGGCTGGAGCCTCCCACGCATCTTATATGAATATAGCCCCAGGGATGTGGTGGTCCCCAGGGATGCAGGGGGTCATGTGCCCCCCCCCCCCACATTTCACAAAATTAGCCCTGGGAAGGTGGCGGTCCCCTGGGCTATGTGATGGGGGCTGGATCCCGCCATGCATTTTATTCAAATAGCCCCAGGGAGGTGGCGGTACGTGGGGTGCCGGGGCCCTTGTGCGAACCCACATCTTTGTTTTTAATTGCCCCCAGGACCTGGCCCACCCAGGGGCCTAAATTAAACAAAGCGCAGGAGCCCGCACTTCATTTTTTTTTCTTCTTTTAAATGTTTATTTTTGGCCATGTGTGACCCCCTGAACAGGCTTAGGGGATCAGGGTGTTTCTACCCTGCCCCCTTTTCTTTTTTTAACATGTTTGCTTCTGACTCGGTTCAACCGAGTCACAAGATGGCTGGTTTGAAGTGTTGGCAGTCAATCAGATCTCAGGAACAAGATCGAGAGGGTTTGCGGATCCACCGTGGCCACAGTGGTATCTCTGAGAAATCTTTACATTTCTCAGGAACTACTGGACTGATTTCCACAATTTAACAAAAAGACTGCTTTCTCAACCAAGAGCTACCTTTCTGTCAAATTTGGTGTAATTCCGTTCAGCAGTTCAGGGCTGTAGCTATGTCTAAAGTTTCCTATGGAAATCAACATGGAAAAAAAGCATTTGGGATCCCCCCCTTTTTCTTGGCTCCCGCTTGATGTATCACTCCAAAATTTCAAGACAGCAGCTGACATAACTGCCCCATTAGTTTTGAAAATGTTGCGAAGATTCGCCAGTAGGTAATATATATATATCAATGGCAGTTATAGTTAGGATTGTGTTTCCATAGGAAATGCATTTCTGATGTTGCTAATAACTATGGCGCCGTTTGATGAATCTCTACACAACATTCCAAAAAAGTGCCACTTTTTGACTAGTTTGCGCCTTGAAAGTGTTCGGGGTGATCCATGAAGCTGGGGTCGAGAAAAAAGTGGGCTCCCAAAGTGCGTTTCCAAATTCATTTTCCCACAGGAACTTTAAACACAACTACAGCTTAAACCGCTGAAAGGATTCATACCAAATTTGGCAGAAAGCTAGATCTTGGTTTGGAAAGAGTGCATTTTGTATTTTGGTGTATATTCATTCAGTAGTTTTTGAGCACCTAATGCTCAAAAAAGTTGTATTTCTAGGGATGCGAAGCCTTCGTGGATCACAACAAATGTCAAGCTGAGATCTGATTGGCTGCCATCTGTCAAGGGTGAAGTTCCTCAGGGCTTGCACAACGCTAGAAGTATCCACCTCCATGCAGCTCCAAGTCTGATTGTCGTTATGACACAGAGCATTAGAGTGGCCAGGTGGGGGAAAGGGTGTTGGGGTAGGAACAGCAGGGAAGGAGATCTATGAATAGAAATGAAGCATGTGTTAAACAGACTGACTTTCTACTAAACACCAATAAAATCTTACTATTGGTTTAGGGTATTCACCTGTATCTTCCCTACTGCTTAGCTTAGAGAGATTGGGAATGAGAACACTACAAATAGAACATATGAGAAATGTTAATGGTCACACATGTGTCTGGAATACTCAATTATGTCTTAGCAAGTTAATTGGATGAAAGAAACGATACCCACCAACAGTCTTATTCCTTTAAGACTTTGTCATCTGGTTCCATAAACGATGATATGCGGCTTTTATGCGGGACCTGCCACGCAACTTTAAACAAGAGATGAACTGCTAATAACAAGGTCTTTAATTCCATGGTTAGTCAATAGTTTGTCAATAGTTCAAAAAATTACCTATAAACCACTCAAGAGTTAATGGTTTCTGTAGAGATTGCCGAAGAGTTCAGGATTCAAAGATCATAAACTATTATGCAAATGTTGTTGTTCAAAAATTATCAACGAAACGCTCATATGGTAGTAATCCAATCGAGGTTCCAAAAGAAATGAAAGGAATGCTCTTACCCCGACTCAGCCGAGCATCTGCCCTTCCAATCTGCTGGGTATTCTCTGTGCCTCACAGTTTAGAAATCCCTCGCGCTGCAGAGCCGAAGATGTTCCAGGTCAGCCGCTACGTTGTAATGGAAAGCGGGAAGGGGGAGAGAATGACGAGCGTGAGTAGAAGGGCCTGGTCCCTTTTTATTGAAGTGACCCGCCCAAGATGGATTCCATGCTGCAGTACGTCCCGGGAGGGGGTGTGGCAACATATTTACCTGCACAGAGAGCTCGGCAATACTGAATTGGACACAGCATCGTTAAAGGAACAATGTCTTTAAATAAAAAGGCAAAATAAAAGGAAAACAGTTTTGTTTCAAACATATGGGCATATTCATGGTTGTAGCACATGAAACTTATGGGCATAATTGTTGGAGCACATGGTATGCATACAAACACACAACTTGCGCCCATAACTGCAAGTACATTAAAGTCTCACAATACTGACACCCATAACTGTACTTAGTATCAGAGTCTCTAGGGGCAGGTTTACAAGAGCAGGAGTCATGGAAGCGTTGCACCAGCCGAGGTGCATGCAAGTTCTCTGCAGGTTCCCAAGAGTCATGTTCTGGACCAAAGCTGTTCGAAGAGATTAGATACCACAAGCACGAACCACGCCTACGAGAATCCAAAATACGACAGTCCTTAAATTTGGCGTGATCCTCCAGTAGCAGAGGACCAGGTGGAGATGAGCACATCTGGGGTGCGGGCTTTAGTAGCAGGGTGTGAAAACAGGGTGGATCTTCAGCTGAGGTGGAAGCTGAAGCTTGTAGGTGACAGAGTTAACCTGTTTGACCAATGAACTTGGAGTGAAATGCCTTTTTGTTTTTGAATGTGATGTTTTTGGTGGAAAGCCAGACCTTGTCACCCACTGCGTATTGAGGACCAGGCCAGCGATGTTTCTCTGCTGTTTTTTGTAGGTGTCTTTTGCCAGGTTTAGTCATTGCATGATTTGAGAATGTACTTTCTGGATCTGTTTAATTGAAATGGTGATTGATGGAACCAGACTTTGGCTTTTGGGAAGAACCACTGGCAAATAAATATGTGGAATAGAGCGGGGAGGTCTGTAAGGATGTATGATATGGCCAGGTACGGCCTAGACCCCTTCTTCCTATGAATATAGCCCCTACCGCATGGCCCCTTTTACTTGTGCCAGAAATTGCCCGCCTCCCATTGACCCCACAATGCGGCAAATCTTTTATCACAAGGGATTTTTGGATTAGGGGTCGTTAAACCCCGGCCGCATTTATTACAAATTAATAATCAAAACATTTTTTATGTACATTATATACACAATACACAGAAAGTCCATTGTATTACAGTGAATACATTGATAGGTGCACATGTCATGATGCTAACCTTAACATATCTCTAATACATAGACATTCCTATCCGAATCTAAACATTCCATAATCAAATAACGTTTATCTTTCTGCGTATTCCTATTTTGAGCCTACGGCAAGGTCAATGACTAGCGCCAAATCCTGATCAAACTAGGCCCGCACTCCAACCGGAGTGCACATGCGCAGGAGGGACCCGTTCACAGGGAGGGTACTTCCCCCCTGAGCACCCCATACACCCTGCAGATTATCTCCTTAAGAGGCTTTTGCAGTTATGCGCAGTTTACATGCGCCCTTGTGCGCGTGCGGGGTGGCCAATCAGCCTACTGAAAAGCGTAGCTCCCCTCCCCCGCACCCTTCCAGCCAACCGGCTGTAACTGCCCCTAGAGTTCTATGGGAGACCACTTGTCCCTCCCCCTTGGGAGACCCCATTGAAGAATGGCGCCGCCCTCTAAGGACCTTAATGAAAGGTCATTTTCTATTTCTAAACCCAATCAACCAAGCCAGAATGTTCTCCATAAAGATTTCATTATCCAGTTTGCTTAGGAAGCATTTCTCTCCCCTGATGCACCCATGGGCGATCGTCTGTAAATGTGGAGCCCTAAATAACCTCTCCATTTTGTTGTTAATCCTTTTTACTGAGTGGTTCAAAGCCCTCACAGACTCTCCCCCCCGCCATTGGAATCTCGGGACCATCTGTGACCAAACTAGGATGGACCCCGTACATAGCCACTTCAGTGATCAGTGTTTCCACCAGCCCCCGTCTACCCAGATGTACCAGATCGTTCCCTCCCCAATGAAGGATAATAACCATAGGGCGAGCCCTTTCCCTGTCTAGCAGATCTAACGCTAGTCCCCTGAAATGGTTAAAGCGCAGTCCACCCTGCCCATCGAATGATAACCTAAAACCGGCCTGCCTTGCTCTCGTCTCATAATTGCCTGAAAGACAAAATGTACTTAAGCGTCTCACATATGAATGACCAATAACCCACACGACGTGTGTTCTCTGGTCCCGGGCGTGCACACGCTCTTGTGTTGATCCAGATTGCTGCTGCGCAGCCACCAGTTTCCCCCCTGCGTGACAGCCTTGAGAAACTGTAAAATGAACAGAAGAAGAACCCAGCATCAGAAAAACCGACTGCAATTCTTATAGCATATGCAGCCGCACATAGCGCTTCTAACAATTAGAGGACCACCTGCCAATCCTCTGCACTTCATTCTTGGTGGAACCTTTTGCTGCTGCTTAGGTGGCAGCCCCTATCCTGAATGAATGTGTTACACAACTGCTGGGGTCCAGACCTGCCTTCTGTACTGCCATATCCATGACCCTTTTAAATTGAAACCTCGTGAGTGGGGTACCATCAGCATGAATTAAGAATGCCCCCCCTGTCCTTCTGGGCCTGTGCCTCAAAAAGGTTTCTAGGTTGGGGATAGGGCAGCAAAGGTTCCCCTGTGCCCAGCGCAGCACCACCCATTCGCCGCTGGCCTCCTGATCTGTCTTAGATCTCAGGATTGATATGAACAAGGAGTCGCCTTGGATCCCGACATGGCTAAACTGCAGTCCACCCTGCTCATCTTGTTTGTTTTTTGACACCAGTTCCCCAATCCTAAAGGCGCTGTAGAAAGCCAGTGAAAAAGCAGCACTGAACAAAAGCCCTTCTGCCTCGGTGTTGCAAACCTGGTTAAGGGCCCCAAGTATTGATGCCAGGATATTAACCCCTATAGGCCGCCTTGGGTCCCGTAGCAACCCTTGAAGGCGCTGCCACCCTTTCAGAGCTTTCTTGACTGTGAAAATATTAGTGGGGTCCCCCCTGCCCTCTGCTTGCGCGAAGAAAGAGATATATGCCATTTTGCTGCTGCCACTGAGCACCCCTCCTCTTTCAAAGCTCCCAGGTAAGAGAGAACAGCCGTCATGTTCTGCCACCTCTCCCCCCACTGCTTCCCAAAAAGTACAGTATGCCTAAAACGCACCTTCATATGCCCTCCTGGTCCTGGGTGCTAGGCTACCTGCCACGAGGTCCGGAAGTTGGGGGCACCAATCTGCCAAAGTCGTTCTGGGAAGGGTGTCGGGTTCTCTGCCACTGCTGGGAGATGTGCCCTGAATACCTGCGTCTTGAAGTGAGAGAGTGCATCAGCCGCATGATTCAACACCCCTGGGACATGCTTAGTCCTGAACTGCATATTTAGATTCATGCATAACAAAATTATTTCTTTCAACAGACGAAGAATCATCTTAGACCTTGCCGCTTGCTGATTGATGCATTCAACTACAGTCATGTTATCCGACCAGAAAACCACTGATTGATTCCTTAATTGCTCAGGCCACACCGTCAGTGCCACAAAGATGGGGAACAGCTCCAAAAACCCAATGTTGCCTGTTAAACCATTTTGCACCCACCATGCCGGCCACCGCTGTTCCACCCACTCAGTGCCTAGTATAGCTCCAAATCGTTCACTTCCCGCAGAGTCAGTCATTAGACCTAACTCTGCAGAAGATGTGGGCGGACCGGGCCATACTACCGTGCCGTTGAAGTCACGCAGGAATGCCATCCAAATCAGCATATCCTGCTTAACCTCGTCAGACAGCCTGGTGTGATGGTGTTTCTCTTTGAGACCTGACATGGCTTGCGAAATGGATCTGGGGAAGGTCGTGACATAGGGATGACCCGTAATGCAAAGTTCAACTGACCCACTGTCTGCTGCAGCTGATGCAGCGTATCCTTCTCCTTTGCCAAGAACTGCTGCAATGCCGACCTGAACTTAGCGATCTTCTTTTTGGGTAGCCGAGAGCAACCCTGGGCCAAATCCAACTCTACGCCCAAGAACTCAATCATTGTGGATGGTCCGACCATCTTCACTTGTGCCAATGAGACCTCAAAAGTCGGCATGAGCATGCAAAATTCCTGCAGTGCCCTCCCACACTCCTGGGAGCCTGGTGCCCCAAGGAAAACGAAGTCATCAAGGCAGTGCAAGACATACTGGTGCCCCGTCACCTGCCTAAAAACCCATTCTAAATATGAAGTGAATAAGCACATGAGACCGAGCAACCTATAGGCATGCACTTATTCATGTAGAACTTCCCCTGGAATTGGAAACCCAGAAGATGAAAATCTAAAGGATGGACTGGCAACAAGCGGAACGCTGACTCCATGTCTGACTTTGCCAGCAATGCGCCAGGGCCCAAACCCCTGAGCATCTCAACAGCCTGATCAAAGGATGAGTATTTGACGGTGCACAGCTCATCATTAATAGCATCATTCAAGGATTGCCCCCTAGGTGCAGACAGGTTATGAATTAACGTAAACTCCCCAGATTCTTTTTTAGGGACCACCCCCAGAGGAGAATAGACAAAATGTTTTACTGTGCCGCTGTCAAATGGGCCTGCAACTCTTCCCAGGTGCAGTTCTCGCTCTATTTTTGCTGCAGCCACCTCTGGGTTGGCCCTCACCAAGAGCTGGTTCTTGCACTCGGGTGTCCCCACATAATCTGGAGCGGGAATCTTAAAACCATATCTGAAACTGTCTAGTAACAAAGTGGCAGATGAAGGGACATTATATCTATTTAACCAAGGAATCAATGCATTTGTTATTATGGGAGAGCATGCTTTAGTCAGTGAAATACCATCAATCCTGCTTCTTTCTTCCTCTATCCTTTGATTTCTTAAAACACTTGGATTCGGGATGTGATGTATTGCCACAAAAAGAGCATGAATGCTTGAACTTACATGTGCCTGCAGCCCTAGTGCATGTGCGCCTGTTGAAATCCCAACACGCCCCTTTTTTACCTCCCCAACTGCTGGAACTAGCGGGGGGAAATGACTGAAAAGACTGAAAGGACTGGCTCTTGGCACTGTCTTGCGACACACAACCAAATTGATCTAACCATGAAATCATATCAATTTGGTCCCGTGTGAGGATGGATCTGAAGCCTTAGCTCTTCTGAAGTTTCTATCATATTCCTTCCATCCTACCCCACCATACTTGTCATGTGCCCCAGTGATCCTGCCCTGATAGCATGCCATTTCTGCCGCTAGATTTGGGAAACGTTCTGCCATAACCGCCATGTAAACTGAGAAACCCCTAGCCCAGTTAATCAAAGAGTCCTCAATCCTATATTTCTGCAATTCACTTGCTCACTCCCTCGGGGGCATCCAATCCTTTTTTCTCTTAGCCTCCTCCCGTACAGTTTCATCAAGCAGCAAAGAGAACATACTGATATAACTCCCTTTCCAAATTTTCTCTTTCACTTCCTGCGTGACATGTCTTGCCAGCTGTTCCCTAGGGGTGCGCGCTTCCCCCACCCCTAACACAGGCAAAGTCTGCCGCTTACCTGATGCGGCTGCCCCAACTGGTTCTGCTGGCTTCTCCTTTGCTGGGACCACACCTGAGCTGCTTGCCGGCAATTCATTGCTGGCCCCAGGAGGGGTTGCCCCACCCACTGGAGTGACAGGGGTTGAAGCACCCTGCCCTTCCCCTGGCTTACCCCCCGATGACCCATCCAACTGAGCCACTATCTGCCTGGCCATATCAAGTAAGTCCTCCCCAACCTTTCCTAACCAAGGGAGGACCACTGCTAAACTGGATACCAAATCCTGAGGAACTAGGGACCCCCGCTGGGGCCCCACCCATACTTGCTGTTCCCGGTTGCCCTCCTGTACCTGCTGGAGTGTCATCCCCACCACTGCTTCATGGATCACTCCCACCAGATGGCCCTGGCTCCCCTCCAATTGTCTGCGGGACTGGCACAGGGGCCACTGGCTCAATGGGACCACTCGATCCCTCACTCCTCGGTGCCCCCCCTTTCTTAGATCTACTCCTTTTGGGCAAGGGAGTGAATACTGCCTTGGGAGCCACCTGTCCGTCTGGGCCTGTCTTCTACATCTTCGTGCCCATCCATTTTATCTCTAAGGTCCGCAATGGCTTGCCCCATTTCATCAACTTTTTTCAGTCTGCCCTCCATATCCACCATTTTTCTCGTCATTGCTTCCATCAAATTCTCCATGCGAGTGCGCTGCTCGCTCCGCTTTGCCTTAGGGGCCATTGTAACTAAAAACCAACTTGTCTAATACACAGAGATGATATGTGACAACAACTACCCCTGCTTAATACTGCCCCCCAAAAGGCTAAAAATGCCTTAGAGCAGATTGCACAGCCCAATACTAGTCACAAAGCACACTCCGCACAGTAGCACACGGCCTGGGACTCTTCCCCGACCCTTACCTCGCAATCATAAGGGGTACACGACTGGCCACAAGCACCCACGCAACCAGAGCCACGCCCACCAGCTAATCCAGTGGGTCAGGTGAGTATTCTCCAACCCGCGTGGCTCCCGGAAGCGCTGGAATGCAGGCCTGTCCGTGTCCCCTTGAAATCCAAACGAGTGCTGGACCTCCCTGAAGGACCTTCAAGCAAACATCACCCACAATGCTGCTCTCTGCTTTTCAAGACCAGCTACAGTACACTGATTCCAGTTGCCTGGTGTCTGGTAATCCTCTGTCCGACAACCTGAGTAGTAAAAAACACGGAAGATCACCCTCTTCTGGGACCTCCAGCTGGTGACCAAGAGGAAACAATGCCCCCAAATCAGCACTGCCCCTCCTGTTTAAAGATGACCAAGCGCCGACCTGAAAGATGAAACAGAAATTATGTTAAGCCTCCTAGCGAGGCTGAGACCGCTTCCTATGTTCACTGAAAGGGGAGCAGCTGCAAACGCTGCCCTTGGCCGCCGAATACTAGAAATGCCCCTCAAATCGGCGCTGCAGCTCCCACTGCTGTTCGCCACGCGCCGATCTGAAAAACAAAATTCAGAAATTGAATTAAGCCTTCTATCGAGGCTGGTAGCCTTGTGAAAATCACCACAGAATAATGTAAATGCCCCTCAAATCAGAGCTGCAGCTCCCTCTGCTGCTTGCCACGTGCCAATCTGAAAAAACAAACACAGCAATTGAATTAAGCCTCCGATCGAGGCTGGTAAGCTTGCGAAAATGTGGGGGCACCTGCCCACGATGCTCCTGGCTGCCAATTACTGCTAAATTACCCCCCGATCGGCGCCACAGCTCACGTGCTCTCCGCCGAGTAAAATTCAAAGAGTGCCCCCGGTCCCGCCAAAGCTCCCGATTCCCGATGGTTTCAACCTGTGAAAATAAAACAGAGAAATGAAGTGCAGCCTCCTAGCGAGGCTGCTAAAGTTCTCTTTGTGCAGGCTGTGGGGGCGGCAAACAAAGAGGCCGTTTACGATGCTCCCCAGCCTTTTATTGGCATTAACTCAGCCGGGAGCTGGTTCTAACCGGCCCCCAGCATTTGGCCGACGAGCGCTCCGGAAGTGATTACTATCACTTCCGGGGCGTGAGCCGGCAGACCAATCTAGAGTAAGGCGCGCCCACCGCGTCACTGTTGCGCGCGACGGGCACGCCTCCCTGTGACGTCATCAGGGGACGGCAAGGCCGCCATAGATGCAGCATGTCTGATGCCGGCCCCTGCCTTGCTATGAGCTGCATTGTAAGCGATTTCCGCTAACCAAAGCAATTGAACCCATGAGTTATTTGTGGAGGTAACATAACAACGTAAGTATTGCTTAGGGTCTGGTTGAGTCTCTCAGTCTGACCATCGGTCTGAGGATGGTAACTTGTCGAAAGAGCAGGAGAGATTTGTAAGGCTTCACACCATTGGGAACAGAATGTGGCAGTAAATTGGGTTTCACGATCAGAAATAATCTTCTTCGGAATTCCATGCAAACAGACAACATGAAAGAGGAGCAGATTAGCTAATTCACTAGATGTTGGTACTTTCTTGCATGCTATGAAGTGCCCCAATTTGGAGAAACTGTCCACTACTACAAGGATACATGTGTGACCTTGGTCATTTGGAAGATCTGTAATGAAGTCTATAGAGCAATGTTCCCATGGTCTCTGTGGGGCTTGTAAGGATAATAGCAAACCTCTTTTGTTTCGAGCACACATTTCACAATTAGCTACCCATTTTGTGATATGATATCTTGAGTCAATGTGGGCCATCAGACATTTTGTTGAATTGCTGTTATTGTTTTCAGTCTACCGGGATGGCTGGAACAGGGATGGTTGTGGTGCAAATCGAATACTGTTTTTGCAACTGTTCTGTGGGTAGAAGCAAGGCTGTTTCATGAAACGGTAAGTCCTGAATGATCTTTCTATTAGCTTTTCCACATTTGAACAAGGAAATGATCTCGTACTGAATCCAGAAAGTCCTCAGTGGAAACAATGCAAATAATCTTATCCGGATCAATTATGGCTTGTGGTTTCTCAGTTTAAGGGATTTGCGTTGAATCTTGGCGAGTTGTGCATCAGCTTTTTTATTTTCTAAACCTGGGCAGAATGTGACCAGAAAATTATATTCAGAGAAAAAGAGCATCCACCGCAATTGACGTGGAGTCAATACTCAAGCTGTTTTCATAAACTGTAAATTGCGATGGTCGGTGAACACAATGATGGGATGTTGCACTCCTAGTAAATGGTGTCTCCATTCCTTGAATGCCTCTTTTATTGCTAATAGTTCTTTCTCGGCAATTGTACAGTTCCTTTCTGTTGAAGAGAGTTTTTTAGACATAAAAGCTACAGGATGCAGCTGACCTGTGAGTGGACTTCCTTGTGATAGGATAGCACCAATTGCTATATCAGAGGCGTCAGCTTCCACGATGAAAGGTTGTTCAGGGTTGGGATGAACTAGAACAGGAGCAGAAGTAAAAGCTAGTTTAAGCTGATCATATGCCTTTTGAGCCTCAGAGTCTATAAAAATGTGCAAAGCCCAGAAAACGATGGACATCACTTACTGATGTTGGACTTGGCCCTGGCCAATTGAGTACTGCTTGAATTTTTCTTTGTGCCATTTGAAAGCCTCCAGGAGTTAATATGAGGCTTAGGAATTCGACTTCGGTGACATTGAAGTCACATTTGCTCAATTTGCAGTATAGGCCATGTTTCTGTAATTGTTCCAGAATGGTCAAAACATGGTGTTCGTGCAGGTCGTTGGAAGTAGAGCAGATTAAAATATCGTCTATGTACTCAATGACGTATCTATCTAGGAAGTCTTGCAAGATATCATTCAGGAACAATTGAAATGCTGCTGGGGCATTACAAAGCCCAAACGGCATCAAGGTATATTCAAAAAGTCCGTACCTGGTTTTAAATGCCATTTTCCACTCATCTCCTGTTCTCATGCATACCAAATGATATGCACCTTTTAGATCTAATTTTGTGTACACCACAGCTGCTTTTACTTGGTCTAAGAGAACAGGGATGAGCGAGAGTGGATATTTATTTTTTACTGTGATTTTGTTCAGTGCTCTATAGTCAATACAGCGATGGAGCTTGCTTTTGGTTCGAAAAATAGTGGAGAGGTGGCAGGGGACTTGGATGGTCGAATGAAACCATTGGCTAGATATTTATCTAGGTATTCTCTTAAGTGCTTGTTTTCTTTTTCAGCTAGAGCATAAATACGACAATTTTAACCAGTAAATCAGGTATTAAGTCTATTTGGCAATCATATGCCCGGTGAGGAGGAAAACTTTCTGTTTGTCTCTCGTTAAAAATTTCACCCGTTTAATCCCCCAAACGTCTATTAAGGCATTATTAACGATTAGATTTTCCAATGCCCGACTCACTCTTTTCTTTCTTCCTTTATATTTACCAAAAGAACCTTGCCCTAGCCCATCTGCCCCATTAATATTGAAATCTCCTGCTATAATAACTCTAGGGGCCCAAGTAGCCATCTCCACATCTAAAAATTGAAAGATTTCCGGATCATCTTCCGTTGAACCGTACACCGATATGAGAGTGGTCCAAACCCCATCCAAAAGACACTCTACCATAGCCCACCTTCCCCACTGATCCTGCGCTTTCTTCCTTACCACAATAGTCCTATTTCTAGCAAGAATAGCTACACCTCTCTTCTTCACCCCCTGTTTGGAACTCACCAATAAGTGGAAACCCAGCTGGTTCAACAAATATACCTGCGTATCCATTATATGTGTCTCCTGTATAAAAACCAAATCAACATTCATTTGCCTTAAAGCAATAGAGATTCTCATTCTTTTTTGTGCGTCATTTAATCCACACACATTCCACGTTACGCACCTAAAACCCATAAGAACCCATAAATATCGTTGCTCACAGCTTCTCCCATTTCTTTCTTTTTCCTTGAATTATCTTTTTTTGCTTCCTGACTTGCCTCCCTTAGATCAGCTTCCCTCTGTACACAAACACCCGCCTTTTCCCAGTTACTTGAGCCTACTAAACCTAGTACCACCTTTCTTACCCTCTCATTAAATCCTCCTTGCCCGTTTTGCCTCACTTTCTCTAGCTCTACCTGTCCAATACGCACCGTGCCTTGTCCCCCCCTGAGTGCCCCAGCCCACTCTCCCCTCCCCCTCCTCCCCCCCCCTTACCGGCAATTAGGTCGATCCCGACCTAAATGTGACAACTGGCCCTCCATGGAAGCACCCCCAGCCTGCCCGTGCCCATGCCTCTTAAATCTTCATTTTGCTGATGCGGTGAACCCACCTTTTTTTGGCCAAATCTAATCTTCCCTCTTTCCATTTTGTTTCATTTCTTTTTACTCTTCACACCCCCCTTTAGGGAGTAATTACAATACTGTAGATAATGACACTATGTTAGGCGTTCTGTGTTTCTAATAGCTACACCTCGATCGTTTTGCCTGCTTTTTTCCCTTTCCCCTCTTCGCCCCTTCTCTTCCTTCAGAAAAGTTAAATATTCCTGTGCCACAATTTCCGAGTAGAACCCTCTAGTCTGTCCATTGATGATAACCTTGAGACGTGATGGGAACATCAAATACGCTTCACACCCAATGTTCTGAAACGGTGTAATAAGTTGCCTCATTTGCCATCTTCTCTCCACTGTTTTGGGGCAAAAATCTGGGTGAGCAAAGAAAGAAATATCTTTATATGTTCGCTTCTTCATTGGTTTAGCTTTCATGATTATCTCTTCCCTCAGCAGGTAGCTCCCCACGTAAACTAATATGGCTCTTGATTTGGCTCCTAGATTGTTCTTCCTCTGAACCAGCGGGAATCTGTGCGCACGCTGTACCTCCTTGTCCCAATCCCAATTACCCATCTCCGGGAATGCACCTTTCAACAACTCCACCACGAACGCCCGCATATCTCCTTCTTCTCTTCCTTCTTCCACACCAAGGATTCTTATATTATTTCGCCTCTGCCTATTCTCGATATCTTCTAGCTTCCAGAGGACATCCAATGCTGTTTTCTCCTGCTTTTGTCTAAACTCTTGCAGCATCACCACCTCCTCCTCCACCTTGCACGTTCTCTCTTCAACCTCATCAAGTCTTTTAGCTACTTCTTCATATAACTTGTCAACTTTACAAAGTGAAGACTGGATTTTTTTATTCGCGTGCTTTGCCCTTTTGCTCTCCAGACGAGCCTCGCCCTGAATCTGTTTCAAAGTTGTAAATAACAGCTCAAACTTATCTGTATCTGTATGCCCCTCCATTTGTCCAGCAGATTGCCCTCCGGCTTTTTCCTGGGTTGGGTGCAGTTGGTTCCCTCCTGAGGCACCCTCACACATTGGATGCGAGGTGGTTGGTGCCTCCCACACTAGCCTCTTTGCGGTACCTCCTTGTGGCAGGTATCCTGACTTTTTTGCTCTCCTTCGTGGCCCACCCCTTGATCTGTTGGGAATTGCCTTTAACTTCGATTTTGCTGCTTGAACTTTCCCTGAAGCAGAGACCTTTCCCGCCATTGCCTCTGACATCTCTGACAACTCCGAGGCCTCAGATTCCAGCTCCTCTGAACAGCTCTCCACTGAAAAATCTGTGGATGAATCAGAACTAGAGCTTGTGTCCTCTAGCCCCCCCATCCTTTTCATCAACCCCTGTATAGAAGCACTCGTCGCTAGGTGAGCCCGTGGATCTCAGCTGAGTATCTCTGCTGCCTTTCTTTCCTGTATATGTATCTCTCATGGTCATAGTCTTGCCCCTTGTAGCTGGCTGTGTTAGATTAACCACGCAATCTCCATTATTCAAATTATCATGAAATGCAGAACTACTCACAGCTTGTACCGCTAGAACCTCTCCTTGTACTGTCACCATAGCGCAATTTTTCCCACCGTCTTTGCCATTTTTACCGTTTTTATCATCATCCTCTCCCCTTCGCTTCTCGTAAGAAGTAAGCAATGTGTCTTGACTTTTAGGTGCTGCCCCCTTCTCTACATATCCAGGCTGGTTGATATTTATGACGGGTGCACCCTCCTTCCAGCCCTCTGTCTCCGTCTCCGTCTCCGCCTCCTCGTTCCTTCCTTCACTTGAGTTTACTTGCCTGAGGCCACCCTCCGACAAGCTCAATTCCAGCTCCGAAGTCTTAGTTGCATCTAGAAGGTTGACCTCGCCAGGCGATTCTCCTGCAGCCCTGACAACCGCTGCATCTGTTGGTCTCAGCGCCGGTATCTCCATCCAATCTGACAGCGCGCTGACAGCTCGCGCGTCGCTCACGTCACCTCCGCCTACTCCTATGAGAGGGGTGTTACTGACCAGCTCTGTAACTTCTGTCAGTAGTGGAGCAGCTGCTGACACCAGCATACCTTCCACCACCGCTACAGTTGCTTTTGGCGTCTCCAGATGAACTGCCGTTACCGCTGCTACTGCCGGCATTTCTCCTGAAACATCCCCCTCTGAAAGTGCGTTGACGTTGACATTGACAGGAGCAGTTGCTGAGGTTAACTCCGGATGAACCAAGGTAAAAGACTCATACAGTGTTGACTGTCGAAAGGAGCTATCTTTCTGCCTCTGCCTCTCGCCGATCGGGTGGCTGACAAGGGGTACACGTACTATTCGGCCCCGCATCAAGTGTGTGTTAGGCTGGATTATTTTTTGATCCCTAGCTCAGACGTGTCGAATGTACAGATAGATAAATTACCAAGGCTATTCAGCGACCACAACCCATTAATACTTACTTTTTTAAATAAAACAAATGAGAGACAGCGCACTAATTGGACGTTCGAGAGGAGATTGTTAAAAAATGAGGGCTATGTAGAGCATATGACTAGGTGGATTAAAGATTTCTTTCTGATTACCAGAGGTAGTGCGGCAGGGGGAGTGGTCTGGGATGCCTTTAAGGCAGGAGTCCGAGGCGAGACAATGAGTTTTAGTTCTTATAAACAGAAGCAAGAACGCTTGAGGGGCGAGGAGGTAAGGGGAAAGGTGATTCTGGCTGAGGCAGAACTAGAAGGTTGTCTCCTGAATGGTATCCAAATTGATAATGCATGGAATGAGCTACTGAAAGTGAAAGGGGAGGCTGAAAGGGATGTGGCTATTAAAGCAGCAGAGTTGCTCACATCAAAAAGGGAGAAGTGTTATGAGTGTAGTGAAGCCGTAGGCAGGCACCTTGCTGTGCGGGCAAGACAACAAGAGTCTGAGGGTACAATAAGGGAGATAAGGGACACTGCGGGTAGGTTACATACGGATCCAGAGGAAATTCGGGACGTATTCAGGAGTTTTTATGAAAAGCTATATACCGAGAATCTCGGGGAATTTGATAATCGGGCTTTTAATGAGTATTTTGAAGGGATGCCTGGGGCAGCACTGGAGGAGGAGGCTTCGGAGCGCTTAGAGGGGACGTTGCAATTAGAAGACATAAAAGAGGCAGTCTGGAAATTGCCGGCGGGCAAGGCAGCAGGACCGGATCAAATCCCTGTAGAATTTTATCGGGTCTTTTGGGGGGCACTAAAGGAGGTTATAATAGACATAATGCAACAGGCGCAAACAGGATCCTCAATCCCTGCATCATGGGGGGGTGCGGCAATCGTGTTAATACTTAAAAAAGGGAAACCTCCGGAGGAGCCTGGGTCTTACAGACCAATCACTTTAATGAACTCCGACGCAAAAGTGTTCTCTAAGGTATTGGCTACAAGACTAGCAGGAGTGATTACGGATATTGTGAGTAGAATGCAGCATGGTTTTATTCCAGAAAGGGGGACAACTCACCATATTCGTAAAGTGATCACGCTATTTGACGCGATGGAAGTTGCAGGAGACCCGATGGCTGTTATGCTTTTGGATGCGGAAAAGGCATTTGATCGGGTCTCCTGGGGCTATTTATGGGGGGCTTTGGAAAGGTCCGGTGTAAAACAGGGATTCATCAAATCAATTAAGGCCTTGTATCTGAATCCTGTTGCTTTCATTCGGGTTAATGCAGGGTGTACTAGTCAATTTCAAATAAGTCGCGGAACAAGGCATGGGTGTCCCTGCTCGCCATTGTTGTTTGCCATTTACATGGATCCATTTATTCGGCGAATTGAGGCATGTGGGTTGGTCAGCGCTCTCCCTACTTTAACTGGACAGTGTAAAGTGTTAGCTTATGCTGATGATGTGGCAGTGGTTACACCAACACCAACGGAGTCTATTAACCAAATTGAATTTGAGGCCACAAAATTTGGCTATATATCGGGGTATAAGTTGAACGTGGGAAAAACACAAATAATTAAAAATAGATTTGCTATCTGTACTGATAATCGTGTCACTCGCTCAGGAACATATTTAGGAATTTCAATATCGGCTGATTTGGATTCCTTAGTGGAAATGAATATTGCTCCATTAATGGGTGAAATAGAAAAAGACCTGGACAGACTGGAGAACTTGCATCTGAGCTTAGTGGGGAGGACAAATATAATCAAAATGCTAATTCTCCCTAAATTCTTATATTTATTTAGGGCAATCCCCCTACTGTTCGATGCTAGGTGGTTCAAAAAAATAGAACACATGCTTAATAGATTCATCTGGGGGAAAGGGAAGACAAGAAGGGCACTTAGATTTATGACATTGCCAAAGGAAAGGGGAGGGTGGGCAGTGCCCGACTTGAAATTGTATTACTGGGCTGCAACGTTCCAAAACATGTTAGGGCTGGTGGGGGGTGCTGAGGCTGAAGGGGGTAGCGATCTAGGTACGGTTGCAATATACGGTTTGGTTCTGGGCATGGAGGTAGAAAATGTGTTATTAAAATTCACGGAGGCCAGCTACTATAAGCGCACAAAATTTAAGACTCTCATGGCAGCATTTGCAGTCTGGAAAGCATTTCGGAAAAGGGCAGGCTTGGGGAGGTTCAACCGCTATACTAGACTTAAAGATAATCCTAATATCCCTGAAGAGATCTTCGCGGATTCGGTGTTTACAGAGTGGGTAGCTAAGGGGGTGAGGAGCATATGGGACGTTATGGGGGACTCATGTATTTGCCAATTCTTTGAAATCCAGAATAGGTACAATCTGCAAAATAATCATTTTTTTAAGTTTTTGCAAATTAGGAGCTTCTTGATGAATAAAGCAGGTGGATCTCTGGGGTTTGATAAGGATTCGGTAATGGAATTGATACGGATAGGGAAAGAGTGTACGATTAAACGATTTTATTACGAATTAATGAAGGGAAAGCAGGATGATTTAGTAAAGTGGAGTGATAAGTGGAAGGATAGTCTGAGTGTTAGTCAGGGTTGTTTTGAATTATCCCTGGAAGAGGGGCATAGACTCCTGTGTTCTGCATCATTGCAGGCACAGCACTATAAAACGCTATACCGCTTGTACTATACCCCATTTAAAATAGCTCAATGGGGAGGAACTTTAGGAACAAAATGTTTCAGATGTGGAAGCGATGTAGCAGATTTAGAACATGTGTTTGCTACGTGCCCTCACCTAGATATGCTGAAGAAAGACATTGGGAATTTCATAAAGACTGTACTAGGAATAAATACCTTCTCGTTAACTCCCCCAATTATTCTATTAGGCATAAATGAGGAGTAAGGAGGGATGCAGTCAGGGGGAGAGTTTTTGTTTGTAGCGGTTGCAGTTCTCAGATTGTGCTTAGCCACTGCATGGCTCAATCCTCTACCGCCTACATATCATCAATGGCTTGCTAAACTGCTCTTTGTGTATCATCTTGAGAAAGAGATATATGCTAGGAAAGGTAAAAGTGGGAGGAAATTGGGCAGGAAAATTTGGGATCCTATTACTAGATGGAAAGAAGGGAACTTCTAATTCAGTTTAATGAATTAAATAGGCCTGCCAATCTATACACTTTTTCCTCGATGCCTAGAAGCTGTACAGTTTGTATTTCGTTAGAGCGGGGGATATTATGTATGGCAATTAATGAATGTATCTTTCTTTTGCCCTACTTGTATTTATTGTTGACCGGATGTCTTACTGCCGTTTCTTCTCTTTTTTCTTTTTTTCTTTTGTAATAACGCACTGTGCCCTGTATATAAAATGTCAAAATATCTAATAAAAAGATTTAAAAAAAAAAAAAATAATTCACACTATTTATCACATTATGGGGGTAATGTGGTTTCTTTCTCTTCAGCCGTAGCTACAGTATGATCTTGCACTTGGTCAAGTCTCCTTGGGTTACATGAACACACAACACAATGTTGTTTACAAAAGTCTGAAAGGTGAGTTATTTTTCGTTGGGCCCAGTCTGGGGATTATGGGTTTGTAACCATGGCAGTCCAAGGATAAATCCATATTGAGGAGCGCTAATGAGATTAAAGGAAAATGGTTTCAGTATGTCGCATAGTTGCTACTGTAAATTCCAGTTGTAAAGCCTTGGTTTGTTTAGTAATGGACCCAGAGGTTAAAACACGCCAATCTACGGTCTGCACTATTTCCTTTTTTGTCTTAGGTTCACATGGTAACAGTAATTGTTGTGCCAATGCTGAATCCACGAAATTACCTGTTGCTCCAGAATCAAGGAGCACAGTGATTGAATGTCTGATTGTTGATGTGATTTCTAAAATCATTTCTAGTGTCAGATGTACAACTCTTTTACTGTTGAAGAATTTATGGAGGGGATTTGCCAAGCACTCAAAAGATCCCCCTGTTCATCTTTTGAGTAGATTAATTTTCTGTCGGGATTACAGCTGTACTTTTTGTCTTAACGGCTGGTTGAAAGCTTTCGTTTCGTGGTTTGGTAGGACATTCTTTATTGAAGTGGCCCTTTTTGCCACAGTACAGACACAATCCATTCTTCCTACATGACTCTTTCTCATCTTAAGTTAGAGCCGGGCGGACTGATCCTATTTTCATGGGTTTACTGTGAGTGTCCTGTGATGGGGTACGAAGCATTGGTTAACTACGTTCAAAGCAATAACCTCTACGCTCAGGACGATGTCCTTTTCGTTCAGTTAATCTATGGTCTAAACGCAAGGTTAGATTAATAACTTCAGTGCATCCATGAGGTTGCGGGTCTATTTGCGCGAGGACGTCTTTCAATTTGTCACGTAACCCATGGTAATAGATTGCAGCTCTTTTTTCCTCAGGCCATTTTGTTTCTGATACCAAATGATTGAAATGTGTCAAATACGTGACCAGATCTCGATTACCTTGACGCAATTCCAACAGTTCTCTATCTGCCGATAGTGGTGCTGCCCTCCTGTGAAACACTTTCTCAAACTCTCGGACAAAGGCTTTCAAGTTATACAAAATGGCATTATCCTCAAGGACTAATGGGACAGCCCAAGAAGCTGCGTCACCGATTAAGTAAGAGATGAGGAATGCTACTTTGGACTGTGCATCTGGGAAGGATGTGGTCCTACAAGTAAAATGTAATTCTATTTGGGTGAGGAAGATCTGGATTTTAGCAGGATCCCCAGAAAAACGTTCTGGTTCCGCTAATGGTATTTGGGGAGGAACCGTCACAGATATAGACGTAGGATTTACACCTCCACCAGCAGTTCCGTGACCTACGGAATGAACACTCGGAAATTTACCCAAAGGAACATCAAAAGGATTACGTTCAGCTTTTCCCCTACTTTCTATTCTGAGTTGCAAATGTGAGAGGCTATTTGCTAATGCTGTAGTACGTGCTTTAGAGTCTGTCAACTCTTATTGCACGTGCCCTAAAGCTTTAAGGATGTCATCTAGGGTGGCCATTCTGAAATCGAGTAAGCGGGGAGGAAAGTAATCCGTGGGCTTGTTATTCTGACAAGGGCGACTTTCCTCAGGGCTTGCACGATGCAAGAAGGGTGCACCTCCAGGCAGCTCCAAGTCTGATTGTCGTTATGACACAGAGCATTAGCGTGGCCAGGCGGGGGAAAGGGTGTTGGGGTAGGAACAGCAGGGAAGGAGATCTATGAATAGAAATGTAGTATGTGTTAAACAGACTGACCTTCTACTAAACCCTAATAAAATCTTACTATTGGTTTAGTGTATTCACCTGCATCTTCCCTATTGCTTAGCCTGGAGAGATTGGGAATGAGAGCACTATAAATAGAACATATGAGAAATGTTAATGGTCACACATGTGTCTGGAATACTCAATTATGTCTTAGCAAGTTAATTTGATGAAAAAAACTATACCCACCAACAGTCTTATTCCTTTAAGACTTTGTCATCTGGTTCCATAAACAATGACATGCGGTTTTCATGTGGGACCTGCCACGCAACTTTATACAAGAGATGAACTGCTAATAACAAGGTCTTTAATTCCCTAGTTAGTCAATAGTTTGTCAATAGTTCCAAAAATTATAGTTGGTCAATAGTTCCAAAAATTACCTATAAACCACTCAAGGGTTCATGGTTTCTGTAGAGATTGCCAAAGAGTTCAGAATTCAAAGATCATAAACTATTATGCAAATGTTATTGTAAAAAATTATCCACCAAATGCTCATTTAAATGTCTTTAAATAAAAAGGCAAAATAAAATCAACAGTTTTGTTTAAGACATATGGGCATAATCATGGTTGTAGCGCATGAAACTTATGGGCATAATTGTTGGAGCACATGGTGTTAGAAATGGGGGTCCCTGGTTGGCAGTGGATAGCCACTGTCCAAGCAGGGACCCTTCTTTCTAAGTCAGAGTGAAGGGCTGCACCCCCTTGACAACCCCTGCTCCACCCTGTGGTAATGTAGCACGAGCAGTTAGGCTAATCTCAGAGGCAGTGTGTAAAGCGTTGATGATCATACACAGTAAATACAGGGAGGAACACTACAAAGGGACACAACACAGGTAGTTATCAAAGAAAATAGTTATATATATAGAGACTTATCACAAGACCAAATAACGAGGAAACCACAATATTGTACAAAAATAGCTCTCTCTGGATGCTGCAAAAATTGTTGCAATGGGTAAGGTAAAGTTCAGTTCAGGACAGTGGTCTCTGCGACCCCTCTACTCACAGTTCTGAGATGTTGGCAAATAATCCACAAGAAACGTCGCTCTGGTGGGTTAGCGATGTTTTTCCTCACGCTCTGGTCACGGCCGCTCGCTAACGGGGGTCAGCACGATTTTCTGGACGCTCAGCAGCTGTAGCGATGATTTTCGGGCCGCAAGCATGCGGGCGATGATCAGGACAGCGGGCCCCCAGCGATGCGACGATTTTACGGACGCTCAGCAGCTGTAGCGCTGATTTTTGGGCCGCAAACGTGCGGGGCGATGATCAGGCCAGCGGGCCCTCAGCGGCAGCGATGCGAAAATTTTCTTTACGCTCAGCAGCTGTAGCGATGATTTTCTGGCCGCAAACGTGCGGGGCGAAGATCAGGCCAGCGAACCTTCAGCGGCAGCGATGCGATGATTTTCTTTATGCTCTGTAGGTGTAGCGACAATTTTCTTCACGCTCCTCGGCTGTGGCGGCTCGCTAACAGGCCATAGCGACGAAAATGAAGTCTACTGGTCCTGAGACTTCAGTCAGGAGGCTAGTTCTCTCTCTAGCCCTTGGGTGATTGCAGGGTCAAGATTAAAAGTTCTCTTACAGCTCCTTTTCCCTCCTTTTTCCAGTCCAATGAAAACTACTGCAGGCCAATCCAGGAAACAGCACACAACACCAGGACAGTCCTCTCCTGCAGCTTTCTTCAGTTCCACGGACAGAGGTTGGTCTTGAAATCTTGGGGCAATACAAATTGTAGGGGGTTCAGCACAGATATTTATACCCCAAAAGTCTTTGCTCTAAAGAGTCACAAGTCACTGAACCCAGCCAGAACCAGTTCTGCCCAGCCCTGGAGCACTTTGTTTACCAGGCTGCATCCTTCCTTTCAGAAAGAGGGGGTCTACCTCCGACGCACAGTGGGAGGTGGAGCCAGCATTCACCTTGCCAGGCACAGCCCTATTCAAGTGCAGGAGCTACCCCTCTCTCTATTCAACCTAGGTCTGACTCAGCCTGCCCTGTCCCTCCAAAACCAGACGGCCAATACACATAACAGCAGAGCACACTGGAAGGCTTAGGCAAGAAAGTACCTACATTCTAAAAGTGGTATTTTCAAACACAGAATATAAAAATAACCTTCACTAAAAGATGTATTTTAATATTCTGAGCTCAGGCATACTAAATTCGTTTTTCTACCATGTTCTATGGGTCAGTTAGGACTATAGAATGTAATAGCCAAAACCTCCTATACTGGCCTATGGAGAACAGGTAGCCTTACAGTAGTGAAAAACGAAATTGGGTGTAATTCACTACCAGGACATGCTACACACATCAGAGCATCTCCTACCTTACACATAAAATGCACCCTACCATAGGGGTGGCTTACATGATGCCAAACCTATGGTTTTTTCAGTGAATTTCTAAGGTTTTTTAAATGCTAATTTCTAACTATAACATGCCTGAAACCTATGTTTTTTTCAGTGAATTTTTAAGACTTTTTAAATGCTAATTTCTAACTATAACATGCCTGAAACCTATGGTTTTTTCAGTGAATTTTTAAGACTTTTTAAATGCTAATTTCTAACTATATCATGCCTGAAACCTATAGTTTTTTCAGTGAATTTCAAAGGTTTTTTAAATGCAAATTTCTATCTATAACGTGCTTAAAACCTATGTTTTTTTCAGTGAATTAAAAAAAAAAAATTTTAATACTAACTTCTAATTTTAATGTTCATTTAACCTACAGTTTTTTCTGACACCCAAGAAGGACAACACCCACTGCCACAACCCTCAGGACCTCCCCCCGTACCACCCCTCCTCTCCCTACTACCACCAAGACAATGCAGAACAGGACAGCAAACCCTCCAAAAACTGTATGGTCCCTCAGCCATATAATAGCTCAATGTTGGAAAATGTGGCAATCGTTTTTTCTGTAAATTTGAATGTTTTTTTTAAATACTAATTTCTAAGTTTAATGTTCCTGAGACCTATGCTTTTTTGTGAATTTCAAAGGTTATTTAAATACTAATTCTAATTATAATGTTCATAAAACCTATGTTTTTCTCAGTCATTTTGAAAATAAAATGATATTTTGTAACTTTAATATCCTAAAAATAGTTTTTGTAATTTTTTTATTTGTGATTTAAACTATATAATGTCTTCTTGTTTTTTAAATATTAAACAACTACATACAGTATGAAAGGGAGCCCAGCCCAGAGCCAAATCTGAAGACCAACACATGTCATAGACCTACTGATCAAGCAGCTCCGACTCCCAAGAACGCCACAACACCCACCACCACCCCCAGGACCCCCCTCTACCACCGAGGCAGCGCAGAAGAAGACAGCGAACTTTGAGAAAACGGCATGGTCCCTCAGCCACACAATAGCTGAATATTGGGACAGGTGTGAACAAACTATATGTGAAGGAAGCAATTCACCCATGAATAACAATGCACACAATGCAAAGTGTAGGGGTGATGTGCTGGACACATCTCAGTATGCAGAACACACACCTCTCCATGTGCACAAATACTACTGGTGCTTTGGACAGTTGACCCAACCAAGTTACGTTAAACACTAGGGAAGATCTCAGTCAAGTAGCTGTGTCGTCCCCCCCTGTAAGCATAAGCGTAACCGGAGTGGGCTGGTCCGATGTATGCCACTTCAGCGTAGGAGTGTGAATAAATAGGCCGGAGCTCTGGGCGTGGTTCGCTTGTGAACTGTGAAAACCAACGACTATGCCAGAGTGGCGGGCCTCACCCTTCCAGGAGGCTGATGCCATGACTGCAGATCTCCTCAACACAGGCCCCCTGCGAACCCAGCGGCACAGCACCACAGACTTAGGTCTGTACAGACTACTGCCTTCAATCTACACTGTGGACAGCAGGCATCACAATTCACATGGAGTAGCGACTGCAGATGACGCAGTCCAGTATGCAAGATACATTGCTCCCAGTGCGTCCCTCTCGGAACACGCATCATCGCAGGGTGCACACACACTGAGTGCTTCAGGTGCCACTAACTCAGTGCACCACAAGTCATCGCCACTTGCCCTTATTGAGACAGAATTCAATAGACAAAAGACATTGGTCTGAGTGCGGCTCCCCGAGACAACGCATCATTGCAGGGTACGTACACCCTCAATGCCAAAGGTACTACTAACTCACTGCACCACAAGTCATCGCCATGTGGCCTTATTGAGGCAGTATTCGATGCAAGCCGCAACACATGGTGCCACTAACCCTGTTCAACACAAGCCAGTGACACGTGGTGCCACTAACCCTGTTCAACACAAGCTGTGACACGTGGTGCCACTAACCCTGTTCAACACAAGCCAGTGACACGTGGTGCCACTAACCCTGTTCAACAGAAGCCAGCAACACGTGGTGCCACGAACCCTGTTCAACACAAGCCGATCCCACATGTGGAACTGTGTCCTGAGTCCTGAATGGCAGTGACTCCAACTTCGTGGCAGCGACCACAGCACCAGACTCTCTTCGATTAGTGAAGCGTATTTGCATACGGAAGGCCGGCGACATGTGGTGCCACTGAACCTGAACTACGCAAGACGGTGGGGCCACCAACCTATGCACGTGGCTGTGGGCCCTTGCTCACCGCTACCTCTGGCCTACACCGTGGTCAGCAGGGCTCACAATTCAGAAAGAGTCGCGATTGCAGATGACGCAGTCCAGTAGACAGGACACATTGCTCCTGTGTGCCCCGTACCACCAAGCATCATCACTGGCTCATACACTCTCAATGCTTCTGGTGCTACTAAGTGTGCACCTCAACTCAACACCACGTGGCTATGGGCCCTTGCTGACCGCTCCCTCTGGCCTACACTGCGGTCATCAGGGCTCACAATTAAAATTAAGTCTTGATTCATTAATTACAGAGTCCAGTAGGCAAGTAATTATCACAGTCCTAAACCCTACATAATATCCTTTTAGTATCCTTGCTTCAATAACTTTTTTATATCAGTTATAGCTTTAGTACAATGACCAAATTCATCTTCAAGTGCAAACGAACACTCAATAGCAGTCTACATTGCGGTCAGCAGAGCTTGCAATTCGAATTTTAAATGCTAATTTTTAACAACAAGATTGTACTCAGAAAATACAACACTTCGACACTGTATTCTATACATATTTCATCTTTCCATGATACGCCTACACTGGGGTCAGTAGGGCTCACAATTAAAATGAAATCTTGATTCATCAATTACAGAGTCCACTAGGCAAGTAACTATCACAGGACTAAAACCTACATCATATCCTTTTAGTATTCTTGCTTCAAGAACTTTTTTTATATCAGTTATAGCTTTAGTACAATCACCAAATTCATCTTCAAGTGCAAGCGAACACTCAATAGCAGTCTACACTGCGGGCAGCAGAGCTCGCAATTTGAATTTTGGACACATGGTGCCACTAACCCTGTTCAACACAAGCCGCGACACGTGGTGCCACTAACCCTGTTCAACACAAGCCGGTGACATGTGGTGCCACTAACCCTGTTCAACACAAGCCAATCCCACATGTGGAACTGTGTCCAGAGTCCTGAATGACAGTGACCCCAACTTCGTGGCAGCGACCACAGCACCAGATTCCCTTTGATCAGTGAGGCATATTTCCATATGCAAGAACGGCGACATGTGGTGCCACTAACCCTGTACAACACAAGGCGCAACACGTGGTGCCACTAACCCTGTTCAACACAAGCCAATCCCACATGTGGAACTGTGTCCAGAGTCCTGAATGGCAGTGACCCCAACTTCGTGGCAGCGACCACAGCACCAGACTTCCTTCAATTAGTAATGCTTATTTGCATATGGAAGGCGACATGTGGTGCCATTGAACATGAACTACACGAGCCGGTGGGGGCCACCAACCTATGCACTTGGCTGTGGGCCCTTGCTCACCGCTACCTCTGGCCTACACTGCAATCAGCAGGGCTCACAATTCAGATAGAGTCATGATTACAGATGACACAGTCCAGTAGACAAGAGACATGGCTCAGGGACCACGCATCATCACAGGCTCATACACCCTCAATGCTTCTGTTGCCACTAACTGTGCACCTCAACTCAACGCCACGTGGCTATGGGCCCATCCTGACCGCTGCCTCTGGCCTACACTGTGGTCAGCAGGGCTCACAATTCAAGACTCGTACCGATGCAAATTGTGTAAGAGACTATAGTTATAGTTACAACCTAGTTTCCATAGGAAAAGCATTCTTAGATTTGCTAATAACTTTAGCGTCGTTTGACAAATCTTTGCAAAATTCTCCCAAAAAAAGTCTATCCAGGTCAGCTCCTATCCCAAAAGTTTGGGGGTGATTCGTCAAGCGGGGGCTGAGAAAAAAGGTGGGTCCCAAAACAGGTTTTCCCCATGGTAATTTGCATAGGAAATTTTGCGACGAGCCACAGCCCCAACTGTTGAACAGAATTACCCCAAATTTGGCAGAAAGGTAGAGCTTGGTTCAGAAAGCGACCTTTTTTTTAAATGGTGTAAATCTATTAAGCAGTTTTTGAGAAAATCAAAAAATAAGAGTAAGAAAATCAATTTCCTGTAGGAAACTTTGTGCAAGGCTACAGCCGAAACTACTGAACGGAATGTGTGCATTTTTTTGTACCCCCCCCCCCAACCCCCCCATTTTTTAAATAAAATTTCTCCAAAGCAGTGTTTTGAGGAAAGGTAATATGCAAATGTGGGCCATTTTTTTAATCCTAAACCGATCCTCCCATTATTAATTCTGTACCATCCTGGGAGCTTGAGAATACCACTAGGTCGCGGCACATGGTTGAAGACACAGGAGTGGCGTAAAAAGTGAGCTGTGCCGATTTTGTACACAGTGTGCGTACTCTGTATCCATCCTCATCTCTTCATTTCTCTCCCTCACATTCTATCTCCCTCTTTCACTGTTTGTCTCTTTCTCTCTCTCTTCCTCTCGCTCTGTTTCTCTCTCACTCTTCCTCTCTTTCTCTGTTCCTCTGTCTCACACTGTTTCCCTCTTTCTCTCTCTCTTCCTCTCTCTCTCACTATTTTTCTCTCTCTCTCTCTCTCACTGTTTCTCTCTCTCTTCGTCTTTCTCACTCTTTCTCTCTGTGTTCCTCTCACTTTCTTTATTTTCTCTCTCTCTTCCTCTCACTATTTCTCTCTCTCTTCCTCTCTCCTTTCATGGACGAATGACACACAATCTTATCTTGCTTTTTATCTAACAGGCTGTGAATCACAAATCAATGTTCACCCCCCAACACCACCAGAGCTGAACGCATGAAAAATCTGTGATGATGCGTCGCCATCCTGACAATCAACACCCAATCTGAATTGTGAGTTCAGCTGGACTGTGTGTACGCAACGGCTGAGGAGGTTACTTCGGCACGTGGTGGACCCTCTTACACACATGCCGGTGGCAGAAGGTGAGCAGAGAGACTTCTTTCCGCAGCAGCAGCAGTCACCTCTGGGTGGTGGGAGTGGATAGTGTGCGGATTCTGTGCGCACAAGAGCGCACAGACACCTCCAAGCAGTGGGAGTGGATGAGGTGCACCACCCTTATTGCGTATTACCGAAAAATAGAATTACGCATGTGCAGTTGTATGCACTCTGCAATTTCTAATTCTATACTATCTTTCAGATCACTAAACTTGAGGGCTGCACTATCTCCCATCACGTGGTTGGAGACACACCAGTGGCACAAAGGTGAGCTGCAAAGATTTTTCCCGTCTCAACACTCCCTCTCCATCTGTCCCTTTCTCTCTATCACACTTTCTCTTTTTCTCTGTCTCATTCCTTCTTTCTCTCCTCCTCTCTCTCACTCTTTATCTCTCCCTCACACTGTTTCTCTCTTTATCTCTCTCTTCCTATCTCTCACACTGTTTCTCTCATTTTCTTCCTCTCTCTTTCACTCTTTCTCTCTTTGGCTGGTTTCCTCTCTCTCTCTTTCTCTCTCCCTCTCTCACTCGTTCGCTCTTCCTCTCTCACTCTTTCTCTCTCTCTCCCTCTCTTACTCTTTCTCTCTCTCTTCCTCTCTCTCACTCTTTCTCTCTCTTCCTCTCTCACACTGATTCTCTCTTCCTCGTATCTCACTCTTTCTCTCTCTTTACCTGTCTTCCTCTCTCACACTGTTTCTCTCTTCCTTGTAGCTCTCTCTTTCTCTCTTCCTCTCTCTTTCTCTCTCTGTCTTCCTCTCTCTCACACTGTTTCTCTCTCTCTTCCCCGTTTCTTCCTCTTTCTCTCTCTCACTCTTTCTATCTTTATCTTTCAGATCACTAAACTTGAGGTCTGCACTATCTCCCGTCACGTGGTTGGAGACACACCGGTGGCACAAAGGTGAGCTGCAAAGATTTTTCCAGTCTCAACACTCCCTCTCCATCTGTTCCTTTCTAACTCTCTCATACTTTCCCTTTTTCTCTGTCTCATTCTTTCTATCTCTCCTCCTCTCTCTCTCACACTGTTTCTCTCGTCTTCCTCTCTGTCTCACTCTTTCTCTCTTTTCCTGTCTTCCTCTCTCTCACTCTTTCTCTCTTCCTCTCTCACTCTCTCTCTTTCTCTCTCTCACGCTTTCTCTCTTCCTCTCTCTTACGCTTTCTCTCTTACTCTTACTCTTTCTCTCTTCCTCTCTCACTCTTCCTCTCTCTCTCTTCCTCTCTCTCACTCTCTCTCTCTCTCTTCCTCTCTCTCACTCTTTCTCTCTCTCTTCCTCTCTCACTCTTTCTCTCTCTCTTCCTCTCTCTCACTGATTCTCTCTTTCTCTCTTCCTCATATCTCACTCTTGCTCTCTCTTTCCCTGTCTTCCTCTCTCTCACACTGTTTCTCTCTTCCTTGTAGCTCTCTCTTCTTCTCTCTCACTCTTTCTCTCTCTGTCTTCCTGTCTCACTCTTCTCTCTCTTCCTCTCTCTCTCTCTTCCTCTCTCTCACACTGATTCTCTTTCTCTCTTCCTTGTATCTCATTCTTTTTCTGTTTCTCTCTCTTTCTCTATCTTCCTCAGTCTCACATGGTTTCTCTCTTCCTTGTAGCTCACGCTTTCTCTCTTCTTCTCTTTCACTCTTTCTCTCTCTCTTCCTCTCTCTCACACTGATTCTCTCTTTCTCTCTTCCTCTTATCTCATTCTTTCTCTCTTTCTCTCTATTTCTCTATCTTCCCCTCTCTCACACTGTTTCTCTCTTCCTTGTAGCTCACTCTTTCTCTCTTCTTCTATTTCACTCTTTCTCTCTCTGTGTTCCTCTCTCTCACACTGTTTCTCTTACTCTCTTCCTTGTATCTTACTCTTTCTCTCTCTCACTCTTTCTCTCTTTCTCTAACTTCCTCTCTCACTCTTTCTCTCTTTCTCTTCCTCTCCCTCTCTCTCTTACTCTTTCTCTCTCTCTCTCTCTCTCTCTCTCTCTATCTCCTTTGCTGGACACATGACACACCATCTTATCTTTCTTTTTGTCTTGCAGGCTGTGAATCACAAATGGACCAGCGATGACACGCCAAGGCTGTACATAGTTTTATTTGTTGTTGTTTTGTTTTAAAAAAATGTTTTATATGTAAATCTATACATGACTAACATTCTTGTTTGTACAACCGCACAGGGACACTTCCAGGCCCAAGAAGGTTGTTGGGGGTATATTGGTAATGTGGGAAGAGGGTGTGTTATCTGCCGATGTGGGGAGAGGCAGTGTGAAAGGGGTATCTCTCACAGAAAGAACTCCGGTATGTCTTCAGAAATGCCTCGGACAGATGCCAGCTGATGGACTGAATCACAAAATGGCTTTTCAATGCTTATGTAGTGTGACTTATGAACAGTTCGCACCCAGGCTCGCAGAGGGACAACTGCGGCCCGTCAGCTCGACTCACAGATGCAGAACTACGAGCCATTCGCTCCCAAAGGAACAGCAGCGTAGAAGCTCGCAGAGGTACAGGCACGGCAGCGTACTAGCTCGCAAAGGTAGAGAGCTGTGAGCTGACAGACTGGCTTCTAACGGCATAGCTGCGAAGTGGTGATGTGGGGCACAAGAAGCGTCAAACGGTTATCTTCCTACTGCTGTCCTGGAGTGGAAGTTGTATTGCCTGGCGCTCACCTGTATCTCCTTTATTGTTAATAAATCTTAACCCTTAACTGCGTCCAAATCATCATTACACAGAGCTCTGCTATCTTAAATTGCCCCCGGAAACTTTCTTTTATATTTTCACTCGATGCGAGGCAAAGGATTGATGCTAACACTTCCTGGTTTGAAGTGTCAGCATCTAATCAGACGCAAGCTCGTGCTCAGCAGTTAGGCACCGACCAGATATATATATTTTTTTCCTTTAATATCTCAAAACCCTTCTGAACAGATTTACACCATTTCTACAAAAGCGCACTTTCTGGACCAAGACATTTCCCCCTGCCAAATTTGGCGTAATTCCGTTCAGCAGTTTCACCTGTAGCCTTGTCTAAACTTTCGTATGGAAAATGCATTGAGAAAACACGTTTTGGGACCCCCCTTTTTTTCTCAACTCCCCCTTGACCAATCACGCCTAAACTTTCAAGATAGGAGCTGATCAAAAAAGAGAAACATTTTGCAAAATTTCATAAACATTCGTCAAACGACGCCAAAGTTATATGCACATGGAGAGCTCCAGGAGAGGGCCAGTGCAACACCCCTCCCAACATGAGTAAAGCCCCAAGTCTGCAGGGACTCCAGCGGGGCCACACAGCCCCAGCGAGCCCCTGCAATTTTTTTCAAAAAAATTCCCCCAAGACCTAGCCCACCCCGGGATCTCATGAAAATAAAACACAGGAACCTGCGAAAAGTTATACAAACATGGAGGGTTCCAGGAGAGGAGCCGCGCAACACCCCTCCCAACATGGGTAAAGCCCCGGGACAGCGGGGACCCCAGCGAGCCCTGGGACAGCGCAGACTCCAGCGGGCCCCCGCAGCCCCAGCGAGCCCCCGCTATTTTTTACTAAAAAATTCCCCCGGAACCTAGCCCACCCCGTTGTCTCATTAAAATAAAACGCAGGAACCCGCGACCCCAGTACGAACGAATTGCGCCGATCTTTTTTTTCTTTCTTTTTTTTGTCCCTGGGAGCCCTTCTGGGACCTCCTGAGCAGGCTTAGGGGATCAGGGTGGTTCTACCCTGCCGCCTTCTCTTGTTTTCTACCTTTGTTTCTCTGTTTTGTGGTGACTCGCTTCTACCGACAAGACGGCTGCCAACACTTCCTGGTTTGGAGTGTTTGCAGCCAATCACAGTGAAGCTCGTGCACGGCACTTAGGCTCCGCCCAGATAGCAAAACTTTTATTTTTCTAATTTCTCAGCAACTACCAAACGGATTTACACCATTTAAAAAAAAGGTCGCTTTCTAACCCATGCACTACCTTTATGCCACATTTGGGGTAATTCTGTTCAGTAATTTCAGCTGTAACCTTGTACAAAGTTTTCTATGGGAAATTGATTTTTTGACTCTTATTTTTTTAATTTCTCAAAAACTACTGAACGGATTTACACCATTTAAAAAAAAAAAGGTTGCTTTCTGAACCAAGCTCTACCTTTCTGCCAAATTTGGGGTAATTCTGTTCAGCAGTTCGGGCTGTAGCTCATTGCAAAATTTCATATTGAAATTAACATCGGGAAAACACGTTTTGGGACGCCCCTTTTTTCTCAGCCCCCGCTTCATGAATCACCCACAAACTTTCGGGATAGGAGCTGACCTGGATAGACTTGTTTTTTTGAGAATTTCACAAAGATTCGTCAAACGATGCCAAAGTTATCAGCAAATCAAAAAATGCTTTTCCTATGGAAACTAGGTTCTAACTATAACTACCTGCTGGTGACCGCCAGTAGGTAATATATATATATGTATATCAATAACACCAAACAGCGCCCCTCCTTCATCTCCTCCTCAGTGCGGTCTCAATAGAAGGGCACGAACTCCACTTTTAGGTACGCAATTGTTGTTGTTTATTTCACGTTCAAGTAGTCATAACGCATTTCGGTAACAGCCGTTACTTTGATCTCATAAATATATACATACATTCACTGAAAAAAACAAAGGCTTAAGTAACGTTATAGTTAATTGAAATGTTCAGTAACAACGTTATGTTTTATTCTTAACAAAACACAGAAATTCACAAGGTATAGTTATCTCAAGTAATCACTCATGCCTTAAGGTAAGAATAACTTGCGCCCCCGCCATGGACAGTTTCTGCATAAATAATTTAAAAGCAAATGTTGTAGTGATTTAATCAATGATGTCATAGAAGATGTCATGAGTGTTGTAATATTTGGGTTAACTTAGGGCATGGCAAACGCTCTGCAG
This sequence comes from Triturus cristatus, assembly GCF_964204655.1. Taxonomy (NCBI): domain Eukaryota; kingdom Metazoa; phylum Chordata; class Amphibia; order Caudata; family Salamandridae; genus Triturus; species Triturus cristatus. The sequence continues at coordinate 243,830,357 of NC_140591.1, forward strand.
GCAGCCAACTTCACTCTGTGAGATTGACCACAGGCTTGCCTTGCCAGGCCTTGTGGCCACCCCCTCCCCACAGTCAGCCAATACCACATTGGGTACAGCCAAAGGTAGTGCACAGCAGGAGGTTGGCCACAGGGACTGGCCGTGGTCAGCCAACCCCACACTGTGCACGCCCTTTTTTTTATTTTGCAATTTTATATAGCACAACTTCGACCTAAAGTTATTGGAGTGCTTTATACCAGTTACATTAGACAGAGACACATTCATTTTTTTGTAGGCACAAGGAGATTAAGTTATTTGCCCAGAATCAAGGGATATTGAGCCAATGGGGAGACTCAAACCCGTTTCCCTAGTTGTAAGCTCTGCAGCTGTGGCCATTACGCCACATCCTCTCCCCTTTGTCCATTCGCAGCAGGAGGTTAGCCACAGGGCTTGGCTTGTCACCAAGCCCAGAGGCCACAACCTTTGGCGTAGACAGGATAGTATGGCCTTCGGGCCCCGGGGACCCCATTCCCCAGGGCCAAAACATATATTTCAAGGGATTAGGGGCCAGCAGCCTCCCTTCATTTTTTAAAAGGGGAAGTCCGCCTCCCTGAGCCTATTTTGGCCCCAAAGACCACATTCCCTGAGGCTTGCATAATAAATAGGTAGATGCCCTTTTGCCCACCCAGGCACCCACGATGCACATGTTCCAGGCTGCAGGGGGAGCCCCAGGGCCCCTGTGCCCCAACCAGCTCCCTGCATGGTATGGTACAGAATTGCTCCTGCCAAGAAGGAGCAGTCATTTATTCATGTTTTTTGTTTCCCTGCTTCATCTGTGCAGGCATGACAACAGAACACAAGTCTGCTCCCAGCCATCTGGAGCATTTTAAAATCCAGCTCCCGCACCGCTAAACTGTGTGCGCACCGCCTACCAGATTACAAGTTTCCTCGTGTCTTATGGGCTTTTTTTGCCAGTCCCACAGCTGTGCCTCTGTAAATGGGCACTGTAATGGGAATTCCAAAAACAGTTCCTGCATGGCAGGGATTGTAAGTCCCTGCAGTGCAAGAACTGTGGTGCATGCACACAGGGGCACATGTTGTGCCCCCCTGCATGCAACCCATGTACATGGGGAACAGGGGGCCCTGTAGGGCCCCCTTTGTTTCAGGACCACCACCATGACACCTCTGGCAGTCCTGAAACTCGTAATAGTGGCACCACCAGCATATTGCTGAGCACCTGATTGCTGCACCACCACCAGGGAACAGTGGTTCTCTGGCAGCTGTGGCGGTGCAAAGGTGGTCCAACCGCCAAAGTTGTAATTGGGAGGTCGGACCACGGGTGCGGCAGTGGCTGGACTGCCAACGCCGTGTACCCACGAGTTTTGTGGTCAGAGGACTTGTGATTAGGCCCGTAGTGTTTGCTTCTGTTTTGCTGAAGATTTAAAATTGCTTGCACCAGACGAGAGCAAACAAATTTCCCTGCCTGTGGTGGGCAGGCAGGGAAACTATTGTGTTCCGGAAGTGGGCTCACAGAGTAAGTAATCCAATCACGGAAACCGGGCAGGATCAAAAATAGATAATTGTTTTTCAATTTTGACCCCAGGGGGTTTCTCTGGGTCCACCCTAAATGGTGTAGGGGAATAGGTTATCCCTGCTCTGTCCCCTTATATTTATTTTCATAAATCACTTCAGGACAGGGAACTGTCTCCTGCAGGAGAGAATTGGCCCAAGGGAAAAGAAACTCCCTGAGCCAATCAGAACACTATATTTTTTTAAATTAGGTTTGAGGGACTCTCGTGAAAGTCCCTTGTACCCAACCATCTAGATATACAATTATTTTTTAACCTTAATTTCTTAAAAACCACTGAACGTGTTTACACCAAATTGCAAAAAGCACAATCTGTATTTTTTGCAAAAACATTTCTGACAAAAGTATGTGGAAAATGTGTGGTGATTTTGCATTTCTGTTATTGGCCCCCGCTTGATGGAGCACCCCAAAACTTTCTGTGCACAAACTCGGCAACAAAGAACACTTTTTTGGGAATGCTTCATAAAGAGTCATAAAATGGTGCCAAAGTTAGAAGCAAAATAAAAAGGGCATTTTCTATTGAAATGCTGACCTAACTATAGGTAGCCACAAGGTAATGTGTGTATATAAATAGGCCTAACATATATTTCCTCCCTAAGGTACACAAAGATGCAAAACATTCACTGGGAAGGTATATTGTGTCCAACATCGATTCTCTATTTGAAAAAAAACCTCACAACATTTGAATGTATTTCTGGCACCTACGATCCAACACCTAAACTCGTATTCAGAAACACTAGCCAGGTGTTTAGAAGGTCTGGTTTACATCTTGGGATCTAAGACTACAACTCCCACAATGCACATGGCCATTCCAAGTAAAATCTATGTGAAGCTTGTCAGCTGCAGTTGTCCGTGTTGCAGTTAGTCCTTCCAGCACTTGTATACCTGCTGCTGATCAGGGACTCCAATCCTTATCATTATCAGGCAAATTCCTTTTGTTGTGAAGCCTTGTGAGTGCATCAGGTGCAGTCCTTATTAGTGCAGACCTCACTTGTGCAGTCCTAGGGTCCAACAGGGCAGTATGTCTTCTACAGATGTTTCTTTGGGTCTTTGAGGGTACATAACACCAGCCAAAGGTCTAGAAGCTCTGAAATGCCTCTTGGAGGTTTGGGACTACAATTCCCACAGTACACCTGGTCAAATCCTGTAAAGCCCAGGTGAAGCTGGCCAGTAGGGATTATCTTGATGGAGTTGATGCAGGTGACTTCTTGAAGCTCTTGTGTACCTTTTGCTTTCAGGGGGTCCACTCTTAGTCCTTTTGAAGAAAGGCAAAGTCCTTTTTTATGAACCCCAAGGTGTGCAGCAGGTGCAGTCCATATGAGTGCAGTCCTCTTCTGATGCAGAGCATCCATTGAGGCCTGGGCAGTGCTAGTGGAAACAGAGGAAGCTCCTGAGATAGAAGGTTAGGGGGAAGATGGCCTGTCCAGCCTCTAAGAGGAGGATGATCCCTCCAACCTCCAGGGAGAGGAAGACCCCTTAGATCTCAGCGAAGATGAAGCAGAATCCCTGTCCACTCACACAATAACAAGAGCCCTGCCTAGAGGTTTTTGGGGGAGAGGATCCACCACAGGAGGAGTAGGTCTGTCCCTCAGGGAATGAGGCTTGAGGTCCAGTAAACCTATTTAGCTTTAGAGGCATATATGTTGGCCCTGAGTAAATAGAAGTGGGCAGGTGAAGAAAAGAGAGATGGTGGCAACACGACAGAGCTCGAGTTGTCAAGGGGTGGTGAGCTTGACCCAAGGCTGCCCAAAAGGGGTTGTCCCTAAGTGACAAGAGGGTGTTGACATTGACAACTGTTTGACAGTATTTGAGTGGGCTCTCAGAATGAAGAGGGTTAGGTTTCAATACTGGGGTGTTGATCCCAGTAGCTGGGAGTGATAGGCTCCTGATCCTCGAGGGGGAAGCAACAGAATCTTACTCCCACATGGAACAGTGTCAGATCAGAAAGTTTGGTCTCGCCTCAGAGCAGTACAGAAAGAAGTTCAGGGTCAGCCAGAAAGTCAGCATCCAATCTTGATTGGACTTTGCTGACAATCCCTGTAAAGGCACTAGAGGGCTGGATACAGAGTAACAAGGTAAGAACCTATGAGGGGCTCTATACCTGTTCATGAAGGAGCACATTTTGTGTAATTGTACCTCAGACAAGTTATAACAACATGTAGTTGACTCTAAGCTGTCTGGTCCCAGGGAACTGGGGGACACAGTGATAGAAGTCCCAGGAGGTTGACTCTAAGAGAGGGGGGTTAAGTCCACAAAAACCAAAAAAGGGGGATGGTAAGCCCAAAAAGGAGATTCCCTCAGTACCCCAAAACCCTAAAAAGAAGGAGACAAATCCCACCCCATCTCTGACAAGCAGAGGCAGGGGGACTCAGGGCTAAAAAGATACTTGGTTATACGGTTTGTTTTGACTGTCAGCAGTCAGGTCACTTCAGGGGTGATACGGCTTGTTCCAAGAAGGTGGCTAGCACTGGGCTAACCAGTGTATCCCTAGGGGAAGACTCATCGATGAGGAGGCCCTCTTAGCATTTTGCTGGGAGACTGGTCCAGATGGTAAGCTGGTGAACCCTGATGGCACTCCCACCCCATTCAGGTGAATGAGATACCTGCCACTGGCATGAGAGACACACACACACCAGTCACACCATAGTGAGTGACTGGTTGGTGTCCTCAGACCTGAATGTGCCAGAAGAACCAAGGAGAGTACGGGTAGCCCCAGGTGAGGTTACAACCACACCTGTAGCCATAGTGCCCCAGGAAAGGTACCCTTTGCTGGTATAAGCTGGTAGTCAGTGCTGACCTCCCCTTAGATTGTATCCTAGGCAATGACCTCCCATAGGTTGGTCTGATCCCAGATGGTGCAGTCGCAACCCCAAAGATTCTGGGGAGCCAGTCCTAACAGTTAGGAGACTGGGGTTCCAAAACAATGGGAAAAAAGAAAAGGAAAGGGAGACAACTCTTAAATAGAGACACAGAGAGCCAAGGGCCTTTTGACCCAGTAAGGGGGAAGCCAGAGTTGGCACTGGTAAGGCTTTACCGGACCACAAGGAAGTCCTGAGCAGACAGGCAGCTGCCAAGAAGCAGGATATCCCCCATGACAGAAGGGAGAGTGGTAGAAGGGTGACTGTCACAGGATGTGGAAGCCCCCCCACTGTAAATAGCCTTAAGAGGTTCCAAGAACCCACAGTTGCCCCTAAAGCAGCTCATCCACATGTCAGTGGAGAGATTTGGGTGTGGTTTTGGATTCTGACAGATGTTGGTAGCCTCTGCTGGGTGCAGGCCTTCCTGGCAGCACTCTGCTTGGCATGGGAGGCAGACCCCAAAGCGAAAATCAAGTTAGCCTCCTGACCCTGTTGGTCATGATGGGATTGCTCAAATGTTGGGTAACCTCTGTGTGTAAGCTAGGTGTTGCCTAAGCAACGTTATGGATAGAACCTCACTACCTAAAGGAAAAGAGGAAAATGAAACAGCTGGAGTGTAGGTTCAGTTTAAGATGGGTCCTGTTATTATGGAGATGGGTCAACTTCCCAGAGGGAGTGGGCTTAGCAGGAGGATGCGAGGCAGAGTAGGCTCTGTAAAAGAATAGCCTGCTATCTTTAGTTTCTTCATTGCCTAATATGCCAAGAAAGCTGTTCCAGAGTTGGGCTGAGACTCCTAGGTGTGTTGGATGTGTTGGGGAGAGGGTGGGGGGCATATGTGTGAGAAAATAGAGCTTTTTGCAGATGTCCCACCACTTTTTGCCCCATTTGGACTACTTAGATGCTGGTTTCCTGACTCTGTCTGCTAACAGGCCCAGGGCCAGTGCACTGTTTAAAAGGTATATGGTAATTAGGTGCAATTACAATTGGTACTGACAACCTACCCGGAAGTCCCTATTATATGGTAGGCCATGTAGGTTTAGAGGCCCAGTGGATTTAGTGCACTTAAGAGTGCACTGCTGTGGCGCCGCTGTAATTTTAAAGCCATTCGTGATTTGTAGGTTGCTTTTAAAATTCACCTTTGGAATTAAAAGTACTTCCAAAGTCTTAAGCTACTATAGTTATATATATGTCAACCTTAAGGTTTGCTCTAGGTGCTCCCAGGTTATGCTGCGTTGTTAAAATATTAGACAAAAAGAAGAACCTGACCTGTTATTCGATAGTGCTGTTTTAAGAAATAAAACAGTCTAAGACCTTTATCTCATTCGAATGGTCTATGCAATTTATTTACTTTTTATACAGGGAAACCATTCTAATCCATGAAACAGTGTGAGACCATGCCACCTCAAAAAGATACACTGTGTTATAAATGCAATAATTTTTTTGAACATAAAACATTCATTATAGACACAAGACAAACAAATGACGCAATGAACATTCTGAAGGCAAACTTGTAAACCAGTCAAAACAATTCATAACATAACAACCGATTGTGTCAACATGAATACATACTTTTTTCAAAACAGACTACAAAGGCTGTAAACCTACTGGGCACACATTTGCGGATGTAGCGGACATAAAACATTAAGGGCACAATGCTCCGCATAGACATTAATCACTTAAAGAACCCAGTAGGAGTTAAACGCCGCCACGTTTCGAGTCCCTGTCACATTTTGAGGGCTGGCTCCAGGGCTTGTGACTGGAAGATCTACAAAAATAAAGACATTCCAGATTATTTCATTAGATGCCTGCAACAACGCTGTGAGAGCAAATGATACTATGCATAGCTCATAAAGAGTAAAAGAATACCTGAGTTTAAGTCTTGTTTGAGACCGGAAGGGATTTCTACGAATGAAAAAGGAATTTATTGAGAAGGACTGCTGGATGCTAGAAGCGTCATTTTTATCAGTTCATGAACATAAAGCATTTAAACTTACTTTCCGGCACAACGGAAGAATGGCGGCGATGTTAGCTTATTTTCAGAACGCCTCATAATGTGTTTAGTTAAGCCGGATTCTGCAAAGAAAGACACAGTTTATAATAGTCTGGTATCTTATTTAGGGAATAGTTCAAAGGCGTGCGTACTGAATTACACGCACTTACGTCATTTCAGATAAAGTGATTCTCCGTCTGAAGTGTGGACAAAAAAATGCGGAATTAAATCCGAAAAAAATTAAGTTGCCAATTTTGTAGCTCCTAGGCAATTATCAGACGTGCTTAAACAGAAGGGAAAGCTTTGTTAAGAACGAAAATTACCAGAAATATCAGGGAGGTTTCTTTACCTGATTAGTAGCCGGTTTCAACTTCACTAGCGAGAGCCCTCGTCCCATACGAGTAGTGATGAAAGTTTTGAGCTGTGAACAGGATATTCGGTTGTATAGAGAGCCAAGCTGTGATTTTAAGTGCATTCTGGGATTTGAAGTGACTTTACCATTTGAAGGCAATTCATAGATAGGTGGTAGCTGGAAGTTCCATTCAATGTAGCAGTCGTGAATATTTCAATTTTGCCAAATTTCAGAAAATTCATTGAGTCCATAAAGAATGCAATTGAATTTGGAGATTAAGTAAGCCTCCTTCCTTAAAATTGCCATTTCAATGTCACCTCCTCTTGCATTGTTCTTAATTACCCTTAACACTGTCCATTTGAAATCACGTTCAGTATGGTTTATTTCCATAGGGGCGGTAATGACTTTTGTCCTGATTCAGGATTTGTGTTGCGCAAGTCTTTGTCTAACCTCCTGGCTGGTTTTGCCAATATATAAGTTTGGACGGGGGCAAACAATTGCGTAGATCACGTGTTTGGTTTTGCAATTCGAGAATTCTTTTTGAATCCATTTGATGTTTGTATGTGAAAATTCTGTGCCTTCCATTGTAGTGTTGTATGCGGTACAATGTCTGCATTTATGATGTCCTGTGATTGGTTTCATATTCCATTGGGACAGTAGGTCTCTTTTTTTCTTTAAAGCAGGGATTTCCGCAAAGACAATTTGCTGGCCGATGCTGGTGTTTTTAAGCATAACAAATAGAGGTGGTTGAAGAGGATATTCCATATTTTTTAGCAGATGCCAATTTCTAAGGATGATCTGTCGGAATTTATTTGTATGTGGGCCAAAAGTGGAGACACAAACAAGTTTTTCATTTGGTCTGTGTTCTTTTTTTGTTAGAAGGGATTCTCGTGGAGTGTGATAGGCTTGTTTAATTGCATGTTTCAATATTTTTTTAGGTACACACGATTTCTCAATTGGACTTGAAAGCTTCTGCATGGATGAAATAATCTTCTGATCGTGTGCAATTGCGCCTGACTCGAAGTAGCTGCCCATATGGTAGGTTGGTAAATCTTCAACCCCAATTATCTGTCCAGCTAGATCTGGATCATCATAAAATTGAATACTGATGCATGAGAAAAAATAACAGTGATCAGAAGTAACCCTGAGTCAAGATATCCCCCCCAATATTTTTTTTAAAATATGTAAAATAATTTTTTTTTTTAAAGTACAAGAGTCTCTTTCTACATTAGATTTATTTATTAAATCTCCTCACAGTATATTTGAATGGATTGATGACGCAAGCAAGAAACTGAGAATTAAATGAAATTGCATCATAAAGACGAACTTATCATTAAGGTATATTTGATTAAAAGTAACAAATCAGTGTTGAGAATGAGTAAATAAACCAAAAATACTCTTTGAAATAGATTAAAAATGTTCCTCTAAAAAAGGTTATTTATCAGTTGATGAGCTAGAATATAAAATCAGGTATCAAGTATGGGTGCAGCAAATTATCTTTAAATAGAATAATGTTTTCCAAAGGCACAAAAAATTAATAGGAATATTTAAGAAAAATAAAAGAAATTCTTCTTCTTCATTGCAGTATCGACCTGTACCTTTTTATCGAGCATTTTTGAAGGATTTATTCAACTATTGAAGCCAATTAAGAAAGGCCTATATAGAATTTATTCAGGTATGTCATGATATCCACTGACATTTGACATGTTTTTATGTTGCAGTTAGAGCAAGGGAAGGGAATAGATTGTTATACAATTATTATAGGAATATTGTTTAAGGACTTATCTGCAAGTTATCAAATACAATAAGGATAAATGTAATATAAACAACGTATTACCAATGTTAATCGGGTCCAATCATGCAGAGGTTTTAAGTTTAAAAGAAACAATAATAATGGATAAAAATATTACAGTTTTATGGATAAATGTATAATTAAAAAAGCGACCAGTTTATGACATGAACCCAAGACTAGTAATATGACAGAATGCCTCTTATTGAATTACACAGCCCATGATGCTATAAGTACAATAAGAATGTATTTATAAAACAATTGAGATGATCCTGTAAATGTATCATTGTATATAAAGAGATTTTGAAAAGAGAAATGGGAGTAATTATATATAGTATACTGCTCTGAGAATACGGCCTAGGTTGTGAAATAGAAGAAAATCATTGTTCTGAAGAAGGTGACGATCCTTTCCAACACCGACACGCCGCGTTGACAGTTGTTTCTTAATTTTATTTTGTATAATGTATGTTTTAAATAAAAGTTGACGATCAGTGTTTTTAATAGCTTGTGTTAAAATATTTGGATGAAATAATTTGCTGACTAATAAAATAGATAAATAGAACATTCCGTTGAACTTGTATTGTCTTTAACCTTGGGGTATTGTGTCCAAACTAATATGTAAATTTGGCAACCTGGCAAGATTAGATCTTGTTAAAGCTTGTTTTTAAACAATTTATGGTGATCCAGATCTAGCTGGACAGGTAATTGGGGTTGAAGATACCGATCTTTTCCCCTCTAGAATAAAAGGAAAAAGGAAGTTTGTTTTTTGTTTCAATGTCAATACCCATTCCCTTTCCAAAATAAGGGTACCTCCTATATTACCTTTTGGATTGTTTGAGCACAGTTTGTAAACTGGGGAGTCTTTCTCTATCTCACTAGATCAGTGAGGGTATCATTAGAATCCTAATTCATTATGGATACATTTAAGATCTTCGGTTTTTCAGAAGATCATTTTAATAAAATTATAAATGGTTCAGCCAAGACTATCAATACAATAACAATGACAGATGGTAATGAAGAGCAATGGAATGAACTATGGAATCTAAAGAAAAAAGTTATCAGAACGGAATTTCATGCCGACTTTTTAGTCGAATATTGCAAAAAAGGAATTATACCGAAAGGTTACATGTTAAAAATTAACCTGGCCTGTTTATAAAAAACAAGAAATTTATTGAGACATGGACAATCATTGCAAATAGATGTAGTAGAGATTGGCTACTTTTAATAATTGAAACAGCACATGAAACTCTAATAATATAAAAGCGTGAGATTGATGAAATGGAGTTAAAACTGAGAGAAAACACATCACTTGAAGATGCAAAAAGAAAATTGGAAGAAATTCAGGGAGACCTTAATGGTTATAAAGAATATATTGTCAATAAAAAAGCAACACATTTACAAAAGATAAAGGTAGATATAAACCTGAATTAGTATACTCGTATCTTCAAAAAGATTATTATGAAAAACAAAAGGAAGAATTTTCATATAGCAATAATTGGCGATCAAACAAAAGAAATGGACCAAAAAAGGTAGTGACATTCTCAGACTCTTCTTACACAAGTACAGACTCGGAAAATGAGACAATCCAAGAAAACCATATAGGAATGGAAAGGGAAACTCCCTCCAATTCTAGCAGAGAAAGTTTCTCTTTTTTAGAATGACGCAAGTCGAATCACAACCCAAATACATGGAGCAGAGGGAGGGGAAGAGGATTTCACTCCCAGAACCAAGGCCAACAACGTCCATATATGAGAACAAGGAGCCAAAAACTCTGGGACTAAACTTAAAAGCTCCTATGATCAATCTATCAATCAGAAAGTTAACCAGTGAGGAAATATCTGTACTAGAAAAAGGATTAGGACATGCTATCTCGGGTCCTCCAGACAAATTTAACCTTGAAAGAGACCTCCATAGTTTCCTCAGAAAAGTTAGATTAACTAAATTCTTTGAGGGAAAAGAGAGAGTATCCAGTGAAAATAAATCTGATCTTAGACCAAAATCATTGTGGACCCCAACGGGTCCAATGATTAGCAAAGATATAGAAACCTTTGAAAAGGTTATAGAAAAAGGGTTAGAGAACATCTTAAGCCAAAAGATCTGGACACAAAATAACTTAACAAAGACACAAAGAGATGCGCTTCAAGCCTTAGAACAATGCAAGGAAATGACCATTAAACCAGGTGACAAGGGTGGCAGTATTGTCATCATGGATAGCATCGATTATGAAAATAGAATTAACAATCTTCTTACTAATCCATTACATTATTCACCTTCTAACAGACAAGAATGGTCAAACTTAGGAAAACAATTACGAGATCTTCTTATATTAGCTACAGAAGATGAAGTCATCAGCCAGGAAGAATATAACTATATGAATAATGAGAACCCAACAATACCAGCCATATACGGGCTCCCTAAAGTACATAAAAGCATGGAAGATCCTCCCATGCGACCAATAGTCTCCAGTATAAATTCATGCAACTGTTAGTAATCCAACAATGTGCCTATATCAAGGATACAACCGATATGATTCGTAAAATAGAACACATACCATTCAACACACAGAATGAGTGGTTAGTGACCATAGATATAGAGGCACTTTATACCAATATTCCAGAAGATGACACAATCCTTATGATTCAGGGGCTCTTAAAAAATGGAGAAGACAATCTTTCACGTCATTCTACCTTTATAGTAGATTGTGTCGAAATAATTCTAAAAAATAATATTTTCTTATTCAAAGAGAACTTTTACAGGCAAATTAAGGGGAACAGCATGGGAGCCACGTGTGCTCCCAGTCTGGCCTGTCTGTATGTATCTGCCTTTGAAGAGAAACATATTTTTAATGAATTGGCTCCATACTATGAAAACGTGAGTAACTGGTCACGATTTATAAATTATGTATTTTTCATTTGGCAGGGCAGTGAAGAAAATGTATTATCATTTATACAATGTCTCAACTTAGGGGATGAAAATGTAAGATTTACATCATCTTATAGTAATGAAACGTGTGAATTTTTAGATATAAAAATCAAAAGCACAGATGGCACTTTATCTGTAGAACTCTTTACAAAGTCAACAGACCGCAACACTGTGTTGTATTTCGAGAGCTATCATCCTGCAAGCCAGAAAAATAACATTCCCTTTGGACAGTTCCTCAGGGTAAGAAGAAATTGCACCAATATGCGAGATTTTGAACAGCATGCCAAAGTTCTAACTAGGAAATTCATGGACAGAGGTTACCCTAAACAAATGGTAAAAAAAGCATATAAACGTGCGAAATATTACAATAGGGACAGTCTCTTTGAGCCCAAATCGCAAAATAATAGAGCTAAGCAACAACTTGTCTGTGCTACGAACTTTACAAACATAAGCAGCAAAATTAAAAACCTTATAAATAGAAATTGGAATTTACTTAACAATGCGAGCTCAATTCAATTACCTAAACCTATTTTTGCATTTAGAAGAAATAAAACAAAAAGAAATCATTTATTACATACATATCCACAGACAAAAAATAGGAATCAAATCAGTACCATTGATGGTATATCATCCGCAGGGAATTTCCTATGTGGTTCCTGTAAAAACTGTACTTCCATCATAAAGGGAACCCTAATCACATATAATGGAATATTCCATCACCAGAAGAATTTGGTAAACTGTAGAACCAAAAACGTCATTTACTTAATAATATGCCCTTGCGAGAAAGGATATATTGGAGAAACCTCAAGAGAAATACGAGTGAAGCTTAATGAACATAAATCTGCTATTCGAACCAAGCGGCAAAATGCACCGCTAGTAGAACACTGGGAAGATAAGAAACACCATATAGACAAACTAAAATGGTGCATTATGGAGGCAGTAACAATAAACACCAGAGGAGGTGACTTAACAGCGAAACGTAAAAAGAGAGAGCAGTATTATATGTCGAAATTTAACACATATAAATGCGGATTGAACAGTAGGGAAGAATGGGAGAGAATCATTTAAGCATCCGATTGATTTCTCTTTCATCAGTCACAATAGGAAAATATTTGTTTTGGATAATAATTGTGCAGTTTCGAAAGTTTTTTAAAAATATTATCTAAAATTGAAAAATAAAAAATAGTAGGATCAGGCAATTAGAAAAGAGACATCGCTGTGAATAATAAACGTCAACCCCCATGTTCATTAACCTAGTATATTAAAAAATAGTGACGTTATTTTGGATCACCGCACTTATATATGGTCTGCAATTTCGTAACCGCATAATATATTATAAGAGTCACAGCAGCGCAAAGGGTGCAAATAAATTAGATGCTACTTGATAAATAACTAATGATTGCGATAGAATTTTCAGAATATGCATACCAGGCAAACTTACTAAAAGATGGCTGCCGATGTGAGGGATATGTAAGCGCAGTACAATGGCAATATAGAGCGGTTTAGACATGCGCCTTAAGCCCCTGAGTCTTTTGGAACAATAAAATTAGACCCATTCAAAGATGGCTGCCGCGGTGAGATAAAAACGCGATCGCGATATGGAGAGGGCAAGATCCTGACATACCTACTAAAAGATGGCCGTCGATGTGAGGGATACGGAAGCGCTGTAAAATGGTAATACAGAGAGGTTCAGACATGCGCCTTAAGCCTCTGAGTCTTTGGGAATAACAAAATCAGACCCATTCAAAGATGGCCACCGCGGTGAGATAATTCGAGCAAACGTCCGTCTTGCTAGCATTCCAGACTGGATCTGGATGTTAGCTTCCTTCCTGTTCCCTTTTATCCCCGGTCTAATTGGTTACTAATTACCTAATTAGAACCGCATGTTAATTATGCACCGAATGGACCTCCCTGATCTCGCTATCGTCTTGGCGGCCATCTTATAGTGTCATCTAGTTGTAAGCGGTATTATAGTTTGCTTATCCCATACAGTTTGTTGTCTTACGCGCTCTTAATCTAAACACGACATTCTTGTTGTTTTAATTTTCTCCATCAGGATTATTTTTATATAATAAAAAAAAATCGAAAATTTCGTCCTTGTTGTTACCTCTCTAATTTTCTTGTTGCAACATGTATCATTAATCATTGACAAGATTTTTAGATTGTCTGGTTCACTAAGTCTATGGCTGAATGCCGTATAGACGAAACACGTGTTGGCATGGTTTGTGGCTTGGACAACAGATGTTAAGAAGATTGACAAATAGATATATAACCATGGAATAAAACAATTACGGACTAAGAGTCGAATGTTTATATGTGCTCTTACTCTAGTGTTTTTGCTCAGGCTGCCAATTGTTATATTTCTGTGATGTAAGTGTCCTTTCTAGGTGTGCGCAGCAAGTTGGCTAATGTCTTACCCGGTCTATCACCTTCCCCATACTTCCTGGCCCGTCTATATTTCCCTAAGAATTAGACTTCTCTCTGCACCTCTTCTTCGTACTCTGAGATCTTGGCTCTAATGTCGCCCAACCGGTTGTGTTCCTCTGATCCAAAGTACTGCAGCTCGAGCGTTCTGATGTCTGTCTCGAGTTTCCCCAGAGATCCTCTTATAGACTTTAACACCCCGGCTTGCCAGGCTATTCACTTCCTGCAAATCACAGCCTTAAAGTCCTCCCACAGCATGGCTTGAGTTGTGACTGATCCCGTGCAGTGTCAAAATAGTCAACTATGTCCCCCCTAATTTCTTCGTGGAACACTGTGTCAGTGAGGGTGTGTGTTGGAAGCCGCCAGCTGAACATACATCTAGGACCGTCCGGCAGGCATATCCAGAGTTGGACCGGTGCGTGATCTGATCTAGTCCAGGCCGCAATGTCCCGAGATACAAACCAAAAATCCAAACGCGACCAGGCATTATGTTGAGCTGTTATGCAGGTGCCCTCTCTTCTGTCTGGGTGTCATTTCCTCCAGATATCTATGAGATGCCCTCCAGGGCAATGGCGTTAAGCGCTGCACCAGCTCTGGGGTGTCATCTACGGGTGCCCCCGTTATTATCTCAGTCATCATGTTTATGTTTATATGCTTATATAGTGCTCGAATGCCACAGCATCTTGGCGCTGGGTGTGTGGACAGGAATGGTGCATTATGGTTGATGGAGGCCTATGCAGATATAAACAGCAAGGTTTTCAAGATCATCCATTAGTGCATTGAAGTCCCCACCACATATCAAGGTTTCATTGCCCACAGTTTTGATCTTGGCCCATACGGTGCAAAAGAAATCAAGGGTGTCTACATTCGGCCCATATACTGACTCTAGAGTGATGTTCACCATGCCCAGCATGCCCGCCAAAATGATATACCTGCCAATCGTTTTGGACATTAACCAACATGGCGGATGGTGCTCCCCGCCGGATTCCAGCGTGAAGCCTTTGAACGTCGTTCCTGCGTCTTCCAGTGGACCCGTGCTTTGGATGCCTTCAGAGCGCCCAGAAAACAGTGGAGTCTGCGGTGCAGACGCAGCACTGAGGGGAGAAGGACAAGCGGCGCCTACAGCGACCAGGCTGCCGCGGGGGCTGTGAGTGTGAATCCGCCCCTCCCACCACCACCTGGAAGCTTCAACCAATCACCTGACGGATATATTTGACCTGGACCTCCCGCCATGCGGGACGCGCGTGGGATGAGCCGGGCGAAGCCCGGGCAAAAGGCGGGCCCTCTGTGGCCCTTCGAGGGCCGAACGAGGCCGGGCTGGGCCATTCCCCTTGGTTGCTGCACCCAGATTTCAGTAAGTGTTCCGTGACTGTGTGTAAGTCTGTGGGAGCTAGTGTGTTTCCCATGCATTTGGGACATTGAGTACTTTCGATCAGTACCCCCTGAGACCTACAGCCCGTACACCCTTAAGTACACCCTTAAGTAGCTGTGGCAACTGTTAATCCCATAATGACTAAACAAAAGTCAATCATGGACAATTACCTAGTTAAAGTCGTAAGCAAGATTAACAGCGACAGGAGAAAATCCTTAGGACGAGATAATCTATCTGACCTGCCCCTGGGACTTTCCAAAGAGGATACTATTGACACTGCTGAGTCTGTGGTCACCGGTTGTAATTCCGAAGTTTTATCCACAGTAGTTTTAGATGTCTGCGCCCCGATTGAAGATCTACTAGTAGCCCCGGAGGATATTCCACAGCAATGCCCGCCGGTTCCGCGTTTAGTGAGGGCATGCAGAAAAGTGACTACTAAACGGGGAGGAAATATTACCCGAAGAAAAGCAGAACCTGCACCTAAGAATTCCGTTTGTGACAAGGGGACCTTGACTAAGGACAATACAGTTACTATTAACACCAAGCAATTTGACCTGCTAGTTGGTATTATAGAGAGTAAACTTGAGCTGATTGTCAAACCATTAATTACTAAAATAGATCAATTAACAGCTGAAGTATCTAGACTAGGGAGTGTTCTAGATGAGCATACGATTAAGATGGTTAATCCTAGGCCCCCAGTGAGGGATGGTCCAGGAGTTGAATCTGCCCCTAAGCTAGTTAATGGAAGTGCCTGCTTTGTGAAAGCAGCTACATTAGGCTCACAAGCAGGTAGTCGGGCGATGCAGGCCCAAGCAGCACCAGCAAGTTTGAGTGGAGTGTCGACTTGTAAGACAAGTAGAACCGTGCAGGTGTCTGTAGTGACTGCAAGACCAGTAAGGGAAGCTGCACCCAACAACAATCGATCCGTAGACCTTCCACCTGAGTGTGTACCCTATGTTGTTGTTCTATCCAATGTCCCCTCTCTAGATCTTAGCCAGACCAGAACTATTCTAGAGTCGCAGGACTCATTAAAAAACAAAACGATTTTCTGGCTAAACAGGCACTGTGGGTTCCCGGTTAAGTTCTCTGACCAAATTATATCAACCAGAAGGGTTAGTTGGATCGGTAATACAAGAAAGTCCTGTAGGGGTGACTGTGTCATCGTTAATTTCCAACACACCCAGCATGTTGCGACGATCTTGTTAAGAGCAGCCTCCATAACACAGAATGAGACTGATGTAATTGTACGACCTTTGGGATACTTTTACAATCATCTTAGCAAGACGCCTCATGCTATTAACAGAGATAGAGCCTTCCCTCCTAATCATGCCACCACTAGAGATAGATCATTTCTCCCCAATTACGGATCAGTTTTCGAAATCCCTGTCCAGAACAGATATCAATCCCTGAGTTCCCTAGATCAGAATGATTGACATCAGAAGGCATCTGGACCCCAGTTGGCCACTACCCTGAGTGCCCTGTCTAATCAATCTAGTGTGACAAGGTTAGCCATTGCGGGTCTTCAGGTTAATGACAACCTGGAAACTATTAACAGCGGGTCAACAGTAGCAAATGTCACTGAGAGTAACCAGGAATTGATTAATGATGTAGACGGGAGTTTGGGTGTGACTGTGATTGAACTACGTGGTGATGGAGATAACTCCAACACTGCCCAAGATGAGCCCAATAGCTGTTCCTTTGGGGGTATCTCCGTCGCCAGCTGGAATATAGCCGGTTGGGCCTCTAAGGGAAACAAACTGGGATGGGAGGCTTTGATTAGATCATACGACATTCTATGTCTCCAAGAAACTTGGTGTACTGTTAAACCAAGTTTCGATGGTTATGTATGTTATAGCCTAGAAGCTTCAGAGTCCAGACATGGAAGAGCCAAGGGGGGACTGCTTTTTCTTATATCAGTAGACCTAAAGCTGACGGTTGTAAAACATCTGTCAGTCGGAACCCATTCCCAAATTCTCTGGGTGCGACTACCAGAAGGCATAGAGGTGCTTTTAATAAACCTTTATAATAATATTTTTAATAATTCTCGGCACAAAGTGATTGATGAGCTTGATAGTGCCCTCATGAAGCTTGTAGCAGAAGCAAAATTTATTTTTACTTTCATTTGGTTAGGTGATTTTAATTCCACAACCTGTGGTTTGTCCTCCTCTAGGGCTTGCGGGGTACAAAATAACAGTGGTGAGAACACGCCCCATTTCCCACATAACGCCTATGGGGAGGCTATTAATAGTGTAATGGCAATTTATGATTTAGAGCTGGTGAGGCCTGATGTAGAGGCCAGGGGTTATTCTATTCCCACATTCACTGGGAGGAACGCTAGCTCTAGCATCGACCACATTTTGGTCTCATCTAGTTTAGTGCCCATTTGTCTGATCAAGATAAGGGATGCCTCTAATTTGAGCGATCATAACTGTATTACTATGCGAATCGAATCATGGAAGTATAGAGACCAGCCGGCGCCAAGAATTTTAGCTAACATCGAGCCGCATAGAGTAAACGGGACTAGGCTAAGGTGGAAAGGGGAAAAATATGCAGTAGTAGTGCCCATAATCATATCTAAAAACTTGGTAGACATTATCGCTATTTTAACACTAGGGTGTTCGTCTACCTTTGTTGTGACTAATTTTATTAATATTAATATGACCATTAATAACATATTTACGGGAAACAAGCCGGGTACGAGAGGCAAGGGCAAGGGTTGGTTTGACCATGCTTGCACAGCCCTTCTTTCCCAACTTAAACAAGCTTTAGCCCTTATACCAAGGGATAAGAATCAAGTCACACTTCTGCGATACGATTATAAAATGGCACTTATTAGAAGGAAGAAGGAACTACAGCAGGAAGCTTGGGATAATTTAACACAGGCGGCAGAAACCTTGGACAGCCGCTTATTCTGGTCTACCATTTATTCCCCCTGGGAAACAACCTTTACAACGCAAGTATTACATCGCACTACACTTACAACGCAGGCATTACAACGCAACATCCTTTACAACGCATGACACTACAACGCATACCATTACAACGCATACCATTACAACGCAGACACTACATCGCATGTCACTACAACGCAGGCTTTACAACGCATACCATTACAACGCATACCATTACAATGCATACCATCCAACACTTACCCTACTGTTGCACCCCCTGGAGTTAGAATAGTAATTTTTACTCCTATACTATCCAACACTTACCTTAAATGCAATTTAACATTATGCGTTGTAATGGTATGCGTTGTAAAGGTAGTATGCGACGTAATGGAATGCGTTGTAAAGGTAGTTTTTAAAAATGCGTTGTAGTGTCATGCGATGTAATGGAATGCGTTGTAGTGGATGTTGCGTTGTAAAAATTGCGTTGTAAGTGCATGCGTTGTAAAAGTATGCGTTGTAACGTCATACATCCATTCCCCCTTCCTACAAGATGATTAAATCCCCCAACTTTCTTCCAATGTGGGGAGTGAGGCTTGGGTGTCCCATTTCTCAGCCATTTTCCAAGATAGTGCCCCGACTGACAACGAGCAAAGGCAATGGCCCATGGTTTCACTAGACATCTCCTTAGGTGAGGTGGAATGTAGTATTAAAGCTAGCAAGGGGGAAAAGGCACAGGGGCCCGACGGAGTCCCTATCGATGTTTATAAGGCCCAACCACTGATTTGGGGACCGATACTTACTTTGGTCCTCAATGCAGCGGTAACCACTTTGATTCCACCCACATGGGGAGATTCAATTATTGTCCCTATTTACAAAAAGGGGGACAAGGCATCAGCCTGTGACTATCGGCCGATTAGTCTGCTGGACTCATCGGTGAAAATTATGAGCAGGGTGCTGTTGTCTAGATTGGAAACGTGGGCTGAGGAGAATGGGATTCTTGCCAACTCCCAATATGGCTTTAGAAAGGGCTGTGGGACCCTAGATCAGTGCTTGAATTTAGAATTATTAATCGGCAAGTTTACTAAGGCTATGCATGGTAATTTGTATCTTTGCTTTGCCGATCTAAGTAGCGCTTTTGATCTAGTTAACCATTCGCTCCTTTGGTCAGTTTTGTTAGAAGTAGGCGCCCCCAAGGAAATCATTTTCTTCCTTGCTAGATTAAACAATAAGATGCAAGCGTGTGTTTGATATGGGGTCAACGGGGAGTGTACCCCGAATTTCAGTGTGAAACGCGGAATAAGACAGGGCTGTGTCCTCGCCCCCTTGTTGTTTACTTTATTTATTAATGGGGTGGAAACCGTCCTGAAAACAGTTAAGGCTGATGCACCTCAGGTTGCCGGGATTAGTGTGCCAGTTCTGCTTTACGCGGATGATGCTGTGCTCCTATCTCGGACACCTTTTGGTTTGCAGCGCCTGATGGACCAGTTTTCTGAATGTATAGGGGAGAGGAAGTTGCTGATAAACAAAAGCAAAACCCACACCATGATTTGCGGGGCCAAGACTAGCAAGAATCATGCTTTTTTTATAGAAGGTGTGAAAGTGCAGCAAGTAAATAATTTTTGCTATTTGGGTGTCACTTTTTCGAGTGATGGTAGTTGGGCCCAGGACTTAATAAGTGTTAGGACCAAAATGGTCAAAAGTTCCTATGGCATATTTAAATTCGCCGCAAAGATAGGGGATAGGCGAATCAGAGACATGATGGAGATATACAAGGCTAAAAGTGTCTCCATTGCCCTATATGGGGCAGGGTTGTGGGGTTACTCTAATGTTGGTTGCTTACAGAGGGAAGAAAACATCTTCCTCAAGAAACTAATGTGTCTAGCTGCTTCTGCCCCAACAGAGTTGATTCATAAAGAGGTTGGGGTCGCCTATTTGAGTGACCTTGCTTCACTTAGGCCTTTGTCGCTTTACCAAGCAATTTGGCACAAGGAAGAGACCGAGTTCAACCAACTTGTTATTAAGGATTGCCTCAAATTAGATAATTGTATGAAAATCCCATGGCTCAAGTATGTTGTTGAGAGCTACCAGGCTATTTTCGGGTTGAACTTGTTGCTAGATTCTTGTCCCCCCTGAGTTCTTGTCAAACATGATATGAAAAAATCTTTTATGTTGTTTAGAACCCAAAAACGTTTAGCTGGGACTGGTCCCCTCACTACTGTTCAACTTTATAACAAATACACTGTAAGTGAGGGTTTTCCAGCACTCTCTGAACATGGTAACCCGACCAGTTCACAGATTTGTCTTAACCAGATTAAGGTTAGGAATGGTACATGTCTTGGTGGCCTTCCCCCAACAAAAAAGGTACCCTGTCGGCCCTTGCCCGTGCGATGGTCATTCAAAACAAAGCAGCATGCACTTTATGCTTATCTGCACTCTCTTCTTGAATGTAAGGATTACATTTTTAAAACCCATGTGTTTAAAATATGGTGTTTCTAATATGGAAGATGCAATGAGGTTGCTTTTTAATATGAACTCTCCAGATATACGTTTTCATACTGCCAGTTTTATCTGTAAATCTATTGATTACAGGAGAAGTATGACTTTTTAAATGTGTTTTTATTTCGTCTGTATTTTTTGTATTTCTGCATTTTGCCGTGTGCTTTTATGGTCATCACATGTTATGAACCGAATAAAGCTTCATGAACTGATATACCTGCCCTCTGGGTCCACATGCGACTCACTAGTAGTCCACCCCAACTCTTTTCTAATCAGTATTGACACCCCTCTGGAATAATTTGAATATATAAAGGAGTTAATTAGTTCCCATCTTTTGTTGTGCAATTTAACATGTGAAGTGGTATTTAATTGAGTCTCTTGAAGGAAACAGATATCGGTGCTGTGTCTGGCTAAATAAGAATGTAAAAGTCTAGTCTTGCGATAATTACTCAGCCCCCTTATGTTCCATGTTAGTATAATATAGGAGGTCATATTGTACCATTGTGTTGTTCGCGTCTGGGAATGGCTGGATGAGAGTCAATAGGGCACCTGGGGACAGTGTCTTACTAATGCACACGTACTACTGAGGTCTTCGTAACCTAATGCTCCAAGTCAAAGTACAGACTATGTGAAAAATGCTAACTGCTGGTACTGACTTACATGTCTCAACACTGACGTGTTCAATTAATTGAAAATCCCTTCCCTCTCCCTTCCTCACCAACCCCCCAATCAGGTTGTGCATAAGTCCCTCCCCCCCTTAAAAACCACAAAAGTAGACCCATGACTTTTGCGTGGAGACATGAATAGGGAGCTCTCCCTGGGGCATGACTTTACCGGCGTACAACCCTGCCCGGTGACATAGTGGTCGCTTCTGAGTGAGTGAGCCACGAGACTTATTGTTCACCTGCAGGACATTAAGTGAGACGTCGGTGTCGCTACTCAAGACAGTTTACAACCGCATTTTCATTTAGGGCCTAGAGTGCACAGGTTGCTTCCATTAACAATGTATGATCACACAACAGTGATATTTAGTGCTTGGCTGGTTACATTATTCTACATCACTCAGTTTGGTGTCCGAGAGGGTTTCTGCAGACCCCAGGGCCGTTTTTTTCCTCTCACCCCCAATATCTTTTGTGAATTTCATAGCCCTCAAACTACACATTCAGCTTGGCTGGATATAATAAAGCATATGGAGTTTCCGATTGTCTGAGAAATTGCTTGACCAGCACGCAGTCACACCTGGCTGCCTGGACCATGGGGGTAAAATCCGGGAACATGGAGATGTTGTTTCCCTTGAAGTTAATGCTTTCCCTCTCTCTGGCGGGCCGCAGGATAGTGTCCCGGTCTCTGTAGTTTAGTATGGGTGCGAGAATGGGTCTCGGCGTTGTTCCCACAGAAGGCCTAGGGCCCAGCATGCGATGCGCTCTTTCAACAATAAACATTGTTGACAGGTTGGAACCAACTCCTCAATGAAAGTTTCCATTTTGTCAATGGCAGTGGTTTCGGAAATACCTGTGATTCAGAGGTTATTCCTTCGTGACTGGGCTTCTAAGTCGTCATTCTTGGCCATTATAATGTTTAGCACCTTATTCATTTGGAGCAACTGCTCTTTAGTCTCTACTTGGAATTCATGCATTTCAGTGTAACGGTTGTCATGTGTATCCACTTGCTTTTTCACTTGATCAAGTTGGGAGGTTAGAATGTCTAGTTCAGTGGCTATAGTTTTTAGGCTACACTGCATGTCTAGGAGCACTGCACGGAGGTCATCACCACCTCCCACAGCTCCATCTCGTGCACCAGATTCTGAATCTGTGTCTGCCTCATTTTCAGTGTGTCTGGTTTGCCGCTTGCTTTCAAAATGGAGTTTCAATTGCTTAGTGTCGTGTTTGCCCATCTCGACCCTGTAGACAGCGAAAGGCACAGCTGGGTACCAGTGGTCACCTGATATATATTACGAGCAGATACCCACACTAGTCCTGCATTAGTGTTTTACAGCGACCTTACAGCTCACCGCCTGGACTGCACCAGGGGGCGAGTCGCCTGTCTCAGGGCAGGCTCTGGTGCAAGGAAGTGGACTGATAACACACAGACATGCCACACGTAATCTGTGAGTCCATGTACTCCTCTTACCCACAAACCAGGTAGCCACTGCACTTCACTGGGCTCCAGGTACACTCTTGGGGCTCTCAGAGCACACGCGCCATTTTCCAGGGTGCGGGCAATTGGCTCTCACTGACACCACGGTGCAAACAGGGCCCTATTTATATGCCACAGGCCTGGAGCCGATGAGGGGTGCTCACCACAATGCACAGCGTGCCCACTGGTTCTTGTTTCACCACAGCACCCCACCAAAGTTAGCTACTACACTCCCAGCTTAGAGCCACATCCAGTCAGCAGACATCAACCCACTTCATGCGGTTGCCTCTCCTCTGTACTGTCTCGCCCGCCTGCAGAGCACACCGGCTGGACAGCTCGCGGTACTTGAAATGGCGGTTATACGTTTTTTACGGGCCTACCCGACTGGGTCCCCTAGGCAGCCATTAGTTTGAATCACCAGAGGTGCAGGAAGTTCGACTCACCTCCAACACAGCTTTTCCCCTTGGCAGGTCCAGTTGCTCCACACTTACAGTTGCTTTCACCTGGGCACAAAGCTGTATTCACCGCAGCCAACTCCCTGCCACCACACGGTACTCAGAGGGCCACTCTGCACCCTCGGGCCCAGTTCCACAACTGGACTCGACTGTCGCAGCAACCTCCAAGGGTGGTCAGGCAGCCAGAGGAGTCCCCACAGTAGGCGGTCAGGAGGGGCAACCCCAGCACAGGGATTCGGCATCACAGCCCAGAGGCCCTCCCGTGTCAGGCAGGACCACTCCACATGCGCCCTACGTGTCTCGGCTGCGTCCGATGCCCAGCGCAGGCCTCACCTTCTTCATCAATGCGCCCGATCCAAGACGGCGGCTGTGTGTTTGCTGCAGGCCCATCCGCCACATTCCCGCGGACCGCCGGTGGCTCGTTGTTTGTGGGTCACGGCATGCTCAGTACTCGGTCTGCACTGTGCCACCACCGCAGTCCTTAACGCCTTTGCCCGCAGCAGTGGCAGCCACGGGATGTAGTCCAGGCCGCTTCTCACCTGTGCCAACGCTCGACCGCCCACCAGTCCCACGGTAAGCAACCTCACACTGCTTCACTCTGCCTTTCCACCAGTGTTCTTTTTATTAAAAGCTGCAGGGCACTCAAACACTGGCTGTGTTCACAGCAGCTACGGGCATGCCTCGGAGCCCTGTCTCGCCGGGCCGATCTTCCAGTAAGCACCCAGTTTACAACTTCACTGTTAGGCGCCGGCCCTTGCACAGGTTCTCAGCCGGGCCACAGCTAGTTTCACCGGTTGTTAACTTCACTTGACGTGGCAGTCGATCCACGCCTCCGATTTTTTTAGTCGCGTTGTGCTCTTGGTTATAGAGGATTATGTAGGATTATGATTGCGTCTGTCGGAGCCCTCTCAGTGAGTGGCCATCTTGCTGCTCGGCCAGCCACGCCCTCCAAGAAAACTTCTTAAATTTTTTAAAACGAATTATTAGAAAATAGAGATATATATTTCTTAGGTATTCCTAACGTCCAATAGTTCGTGGAGTTCAAGCAGCATAATATTTCTGATACCACTTTTAAAAGAAATAACACACACTATTGAAGGAACAGAAACACACTCTTAGGTAGAAGTTGTAGAACAATTTGTATTATAGGAATTCAGAGGATTACAAAATGTGCTTGGCAGACTTCACAAAATCTCAAAGAAACGGAAAAACACAGTATCAAAGGTTCATGAGTAATAACATATCTGACACAATAAAATGTCCAAGATCACATAGTTTAACAAAACACAGTGGTACTCCCACATAGCAAAGTGATAGTTAGAGATTGCATAAGATTGAGTGCTGTTATGCAGTTTAACCTTGTCCATGAAGCAGTGAAAGTGCACCAAGAGGTAGTACTGCTACACTCATAGCTTCATTCTAAATGTTCAGGTACTTCTGATTTTGCTGGGATTGCAAAAGTCCTTGCCCCCTGGAGTACTTACTGTCTATGCCACTGGTATCAGTAACTCCAGGGCTTGATGCAAGGGTATTCATAATGTGGCTCTAAGTGTGCTGAAAGTATTATATATAGGCTTGGGTGAAACCACTGATAATTTTGCCCATTTCTCTTGTTTAAGAGCCCCCAGCCACAGATTAAAAAATAGGAAATACCCTCTATTCCTGACTCCTTGCAGCACGCAATGTAAAGCATCGGTGTATATCCCACTGCGAAGAACAGCCAGCACCTTTGCAATCTAGCACTGTCAAGAGCCAGGCAATGTAATTACCTTCATACTACTTGTATTAGTTTAATATCACTGAGTTACTTCTGATGATATTAGTCCAGAAGGGGCCAATCTATATTCACGTAGTGGGCTAGTTCTAATTTAGTGGGTTTATGTGAATGTTAGACCTGTCAGATTTAGGGTGGCCTTCCCCCAAATCTTTTGCCTTCCTCCTCCCTTTTTTGTTGATCTAATTTGTCTTGGCCTTAGGACTGTGCGCACTTTACCACGGCTGACCAGTGCTAGAGTGCAGGTGCTCACGGACCACTACCTGCTCTTAAAACCTGAAATGAAAAGTATAATTTTTCATTTTCAAATACAGCCCGTGTTCCGTTAAGGAAAATGGGCTGCATATTTTTTTTTAAGAAACAGCTTTATTTTAAAAGCAGTCAGAGACATGGTGGTCTGCTGACCCCAGCAAGCCACCATCCCTATGAGTGCCAGCCATTCCCAATGGGTTGCAAATTGCGACCTGCTTCATGAATAATAACGAGGCAACCCATTTGGGAATCGCAAGCAGTGTTTCAGACACTGTTGTACATCGGGTTTTGCATATCGCAAATTGCGAGTCGCTAAAAATTGCAATTTGCAAAAAAAACTGACGATCGCACATGTGGCCCAATGTTTATTATAGAATTTGAAATTTAAGGATTTTGTTCTTGAGGTCTAGTTTAAATGTGGATTATGCAGCACAAGCAAGGGTACCAAATATCACAATATGATTGTGAGAGGAAATTATGTCAAGTGACAGCATTTAATGGTGATTGAATCAAATTACCATAGGAGGAGGAGTACATTGCTAACTATTCCAGACACAAATGAAGTTCCATCGACTTTCTGCACAATGTTAATCTTTATTTATATTTGTTTGGGTACATTATTTTTAAAGCCAGTCTTTACCTATAAAAACTTTAACGACTCCACAGTCCAATAGGTCCATCAGACATATGCAAGTGTGCGGTTACAAATAATAAGAGCAAATAACCACTTTCAGTGCAACTGACAGGTAACAATGGAATCACCTGAAGATGTGACAACCTAACCAACTCTTCCTTCCTCAAAAGGCTGGATCTGTTTGGTTCCGGTTTGGTAGGTCAGACCAGCATTGCCATATCACATGACCGCTCTCTCCTCAATACCTGCACAGGCCATAGTCCCTTTTCTTCAGTTAAAGGACAACGAGTAAATCCTATATGCACAGTTTCTTCTGAACTGGAAATCGAGACTGGTGTCTCCACTCTATGTGAAGGACTAGACCTAGGGATAAAGGAAGAATGAGAGATCTGACCACCTTGCTTCTCCTTCCTTCTTTCATAGCTCTATGCCTAGACCTGAATCAAGTTCTTGAGGGGTAGATGTAGGACGCAGAATGGGCCAGATGTACAACCCTAAATTGCATGCACAAGCAGGTTTGCGACCCGTTTGCACATGCAAAATACCTGGGCCATGTACAAAAACTGTTTAGTGAGTCGCAATTTATTTGCGACTCGCTAAATAGGAATTGCGGCTCGCTATTAGGAAGAGGTGTTCCAAGGGCGTTGCTTCCTAATAGCGACTCGCAACCCTATGTATGAATGTTTTGCCACCGCAATTGCGGTCACAAAACACTCTCAAATTACCACCCTCTTCAAGAGGGTGGTAAAACACTCGCAAATGGGAAGGGGTCCTCAGGGAAAATATTTTGTAGGGGTAGGCAGTGGTCCCAGGGACCACTACCTGCCTTTAAAAAAAAAAATCTTTTTTTAAAGGTATCCCGTTTTCCTTTAAGGAAAACAAGCTGCATTTTTTAAAAAAATGCTTCATTTAAAAGCCGTCCCAGACATGAAGGTCTGCTGATCCCAGCATGCCATCATACCTTGGAGGGCCAGCCATTCCCAATGGGGTTGTAAATTGCGAGTGCCTCATGAATATTGAGGAGGCATGCAATTTGCGGCCCCATTGGGAATCGCAAACAACAGTGTCTCTGACACTGTTGTAAATGGCATTTAGTGATTCGCAAATTGCGAGTCGCAATTGAGCGCAATTACCAGTCGTACATATGGCCCTATATGCATTAATAATTTACACTTAATCGCCTTTTTTAGACCTCAACAAAATAATGTTAAGAGAGTTTGTACACCCATGTCGTTCATGCAGCAAAATTCTTAAACCAAATGGCTTAAGTCAATACATCCCCCAAACCCTGCTAAATTTCACAGAAGGCTTACTTAGCAGAACATTCCAAATAAGGTTTAATACGTTTGATGGAAAAACTAAAAAAAGATATTTACTCATTAAAACTTGGATGCACCGAGATATCTGAGGGAAAGCTGCCAAGAGTGTGCGGAGGATAACTAGCATTAGTTGAAGAATCCGCCAGGGCAACTAAAAAGGGGCAAAAAATATAGTAAGAGGTTAATAACACACTGTGCACTGCACAAAAAAGTACCCAGAAGTATTGCTTTACCCATGTATTGTCTACCCATGCACTGGAAATTAGACTATGTGTTCTGAAAGTGGAAGAATCCATATTGGATTGGGCAGATTCCATAGAATAATATGGGAGAGCATCAAAATGGACCAGGCCCTGTAAACAGGATGTCCCACCCCAAAAATGGTGCCTCGCGATTCTATGCATATGTTGACAAGCTGCCCTGCATCTGTATCTGTTGCAACAGTGCCTCTCCACCAGCACACTGACGGAACCCCATTCTAGCCTCCATGTTCAGCTCCCTCTTGGCCGCCTTCAAGTAAGTGCATAGTGAAGCATGACCCGAGTCCAGGGGATACACTAACAGTGCTAGATTACCCATTTGCCTCTTTGTCCTGTGTCTCTCAGCTCAAAGGATACATCAGACAAGATTCAAAAGGCCAAGGAGGCAAATCACAGTGCACTGAGATAGGTAGTGAGAAAATGCCAACTGTTAGTTTGTGGAATCATTCTATTTTACCTTCAGTAATAGCGGACAGAGCTTATAAAAACAAAGAAGTGAGGATCCCCTCATTTGAGGATAGGATTTCACCGATTTATAGAGTTGTATATCGCTGCTCTTATACACTTTAGAGTTAGATTAGAAATACAAGTCATCGCAGGTACAACACAAAAATTACCAATCTACACTTTGCACTTCAAAGTTCAGAGAACCTGCATTGTCAAAGTTCTATCCGTATAGGTGGCTGGGGAGGTGCAGCTGGACCCGATGGGGGCCCGGGGCAAATGCCGCCCGGAGGTGGGAAGCCATCTCCCCGTCGCGGAAGCCCGCGAAAGAGGGGGTGATCAGGATTAGTCGCCCTAAGGTAGCCACTGGTTCCCCAATCAGGGAGCTAGGCAGCAAGCTGCAAGCGGCTGGGGGGTTAAGAAGGGGCGCAAGGCCCAGAGATAACACTCAACCCCCGCCCCCAAGGAAGACGAGAGCAAAATTGGACCTCACCTCATCGCATGGAATGTCTCATCGCCAGAAGGAAATTGATGTTTTGAATGTTAATGTTCATAAATTACCATTTTATTTTTCACCTTTGGAGTTTTAGGGGGCATTTAAGTGGGGTGACGCTCCGCTCCAAAGGAGCCACCCCTGCAGAGCACTTATGTTTTGTTAGACCAAGATGATACAGCAGACATACACTGATGGGAAAGTTTAACGGGTTAGCACCAGACTGGTATATGGCAATAATTAATTGGGTGTCATCTACATAGTTCTTACATTTGAGACCAAATGATTTTATCAGTTATGTCAGTGGACAGATATAGATATTAAAAAGAGCAGGGCTTAGAGCCAACCCCTGAAGTATGTCTTGATTCAGTGACTTATACTCTGACACAAATGGGGTAAATAGACAGCCTATACTCCAAAAAGGACTTGCACCGCTGGAGAGCCTTCTCACGATACCAATCTCCAGAGGAAACAACCATTACAACGCAGTCATTACAATGCAATACCTTTACAACGCAGTCATTACAACGCAATATCCTTTACATTGTATGCCATGACAAAGCAGCCATTACAACACATGTCACTACAAGGCATGCCATTACAATGCATGCCACTACAACACATGCCATTACAACACATTTTAAGGTAAGTAAAGGGAAATAGTATTTTTACCCCTACACTATCCAACACTTACCCTACTGTTGCACTCACCGAAGTGGGAATAGTAATTTTTACCCCTACGCTATCCAACACTTACCCTACTGTTGCACTCACTGGAGTGGGAATAGTAATTTTGACCCCTACACTATCCAACACTTACACTACTGTTGCCCTTAAAGTATTATGCATTGTAATGGTATACATTGTAATGGAATGCGTTGTAAAAATTCGTTGTGAAGGCATGGGTTGTAAAATCATGCGTTGTAATGGATGTCACGATGTAAAAACTGAGTTGTAAAGCCATGCATTGTAAAAGTTTGCATTGTAACGTGTCCTATTCATCTCTTTCAGTGTGGCTAGTAGAATCATATGAGATACCATGCTGAATGCTGGAGGCAGGTCCAACGGTATAAGTGCTGTCCACTTTGACCTACATGCTAGCAAACACAAACCATCAACCACAGACAGTGGAGCCGTCTCCATTATGTTCAGCTCTGACTGAATAGAATCTAAGATCTGATTTGATCTAAGAATTCAGATAGGAGTTTCTTTTCATGTGTCTCCAAAATCTTGACCACAAAGGGCAAGCGAGATATTGGTTGAAAATTATATGGGGTTTCATGAAGTTTGGTGTTATCTGTAAAAAAGTGGGTTATTGGTTGACTGGGGTGTAAGCCCTAGTCATGCAGCAACAACAATCCTTGTGAGGGTGAGGCACAAGCCAAACCTAAATTAACTTATTCTCAACCCTCTGGTAGCGTGGCAAAAAGTAGTCAGGCTTAAATTCTAGGCAATGTGTAAAGTATTTGTGCAAAACTTCAAAAAGTAATAAAGTAAAACACCACACAAAAAGGATCCCACACTGAGTTAGAAAAATAGAGCTTTTTTCTATAAATAAAACACAACCAAAATGACAACAATCCAATCAGTAGAACTGGAGGCATTTACTTTTAAAGATGTTAGGGAAAATAGCACGAAAAAGCACAAAGCGCCAACTGGGGGTATCTGGTCATGCTGGACCAGGACAAATTCATAAGTACATGCCGACGCAATAGATCGTGGGCCAGCCACTGGGACCCACTTAGGCCCACTGCACAGAGTACATTCAATCCTGGTGTGTCGAGAATTGCGAGGATCCGCATCGAAGATGCGTTGCACAGCAGAAGTGATGTGTGGGTTCTGAGATAAGGTGAGGCTGCAATGCAAGGGTCTGCATCGTCCTTGAGCATCCCATCGTCATGGCTTGCGATGCAGAGTCAAGAGTCAAGGATGCGGTGCACATTTGAGGTGGTGCATTGGTTCCCAAGAGCTGCAAGGCAGCAATGCAGCACCTGGTATCGTCATCAAAGATGCCTTTGATGAGGAATGTGAGCACCTGTACCAAGGAGGCATTGCGCTGTGGTGGTTCCAATGAGGCTGCAGAGGTGATGCAGGTCTTTGCCACGGGTCCAATCAATGCCGCAACAGAGATGCGTTGGTTTTGGCAAAGTTTGTGTGGCGCAGCAAAGGAGATGAGTTGGTTATGCTGGTCCACAGGCTGACAGAACCCCTTAGGCCTACTTCCAAAGGTTTAGGGCACCACTTGGAAGGGTAGACTCACAGATGGCAGCATCCAGGTGCAGATACAAGGTTGTTGGAAGCCTGTTATGTCGCAGAGGATTCAGATCAGGAGGCCAGCCAACTAGCCCTTGTAGTCAGTCTGTGTTCTGCTTTCAAGAGGTGCTGGTCGAGTCGTAGTCACCAGGCAAGAGCGCAGCAGCATGGCATGGCAGCAGTCCTTCAGAGCAGCAATCCAGCACTGTGGCAGTCCTTGTAGCAGCACAGCACTCCTTCTTCCTGGCAGGGTATCCACAGGCCCGGAAGTGAACTGAAGAGTTGGTAACCGAGGTCCAGTATTGATACTCATTTGTACCTTTGAAGTGGGGAGAAGCTTCTAGAGCCATGCCTTTGAAGTACAGAGCCTTCCTGGCCCTGGCTCCAGGCTAACTACAGTATGGATATTGAAAGTCTCTATACCACATTACCCAACAAGAAGTACTGAAAGTGTAAGGTGGAACATGCCCCTCTGGTGGACCACTATATGGAGCAGAAACCCTCATTAAAAAAACATGATTTGGTGGCTTCATGTTTGGACAATCAAAGAAAATCGTTGGATTTGTAAAACTGACAATGTGACCAAGGGTTTAAATCTGGCGGTAGAATGGCAATCCCTGATCTCTGTGTTATGGTCAATCATGGCCAATATGGGCGTGGACTGCACTATCGTGAACTTTCTCAGAGATCTGTACGCCCAAGGCAGGGGTAGAGTTCAATATAGCATCAATGGTAATTGTACTGGGCCTTTTAAAATAGGAAGAGGGGTTTGCTAGGGATGCGTACTGGCCCCCTTCCTATTCAATATCTATCTTAATAGCGTAGGGGATACACTGGCAAACAAATGTGCGGATCTACCTCAGGTGGGACATCGGCCTATACCAGCTCTTTTGTACGCTGATGACGCGGTATTAATGGCCCGTACTCCTATCGGCCTCCAGTGTTTAGTCGACGAATTTGCCCAGTTCATGCAAAATCTTCGGCTAAAAATGTATATTAGCAAAACCTTTGCCATGAAGATTGGGAAGAAGGCCACCCGCTGTCGTGACAGTTTTATTGAGGGTTCCAAAATTGAGTTCACAGCATCATTGTCATATCTGGGTATTATATTTAGTCAATCTGGGAACTGGCAAGGGGAAATTAAATCAAGGTGTCTCCATTTTGTCAAAACGATAATGGCTCCACTTAAATTTGCTAGACAGCTTGACATTAAACACCCGAAGGAACTGATGACAATTTATAAGGCCAAATGCAGATCCACTGCTATGTACGGGGCTGAGCTCTGGGGGCATGGAAAGATTGATACAATTCAGCTTGAAGAAAATGTTTTTTTAAGGACTCTCCTAGCTCTTCCAAAAAGTAGTCCAACCTTTGTATGTCACTCTGAGCTAGGAGCCCCTTACATAGCAGATTTAATCAGGATCCAGCCAGTTCTACTCTGGCAAAAAATTTGGTCATCTGAACATACTACTCTTAATAGAGCTTTAATTGCTGACTGTTTAAAATGCTCACATGTCTTTAACATCCCTTGGCTTAAATGTGTTCATAAATTCCTGACAGACCTCGGCCATCCTGAATACTTCAATCTTCCCAAGAGTATGGTCAGTGTCCAAAGAAAAGCCCTGAAATTGTAATGCATTTCTTTATGGGAGGAAACAAGATTATCTTCTGAAATTTGGAAACCCTCTGTGTTGAGGAATCAAATGATTCTGACTAGCTACTATATGCAACCATATTCAGCCAATGTGTATAATCCATGCCACAGGTTTGTGTTGACCCACTTTCGGTTGGATATCTTCCACCGTTTAACTAGTTTTCCTATTGTTAACAACTGGTCACCTGACCTGGGGAATTGCTCGTGTGATGAGATCTCACTACAGAACACCATGCACACTGTGTTTTTGCAAACGCATTTCAGCGTTGAGAAAGAAATTCATCCAACCATTGTTATTACAGCTGGGTTTTACACAATGTCGCCTAGCTTTTATTTATTTGCAAAGGTTACTGAATTTATACAAATGTGTAGTAATGTCACGATTTCTGCTAGCCGTTATTAGTTACAGCAAGCAGCTGTAAATAAAAACCGAGCGATCACGCAATTGATGATTGTTTTATATGTTTTTATATAGAATAACTTTTTGTATCTTTTTAAACTTGTATTCTGGTTTTTAAATTTTGTCAAGGATGTATTTTTGTAGCTTTTATG
Source organism: Triturus cristatus (assembly GCF_964204655.1). Lineage (NCBI taxonomy): Eukaryota > Metazoa > Chordata > Amphibia > Caudata > Salamandridae > Triturus > Triturus cristatus. The sequence goes on from NC_140591.1 coordinate 243,863,244, forward strand.
ATTCACTCTGTGATTTCGAATAAAGCTTATTTTGATTGATTACACTGTGATATATACAATGATGTTATTTAACAGCAACACAATATGCATTGCAACATTATATGTTACTAATATTCTGATCACTGTAATGAATTTAATGCATTTAGCAGTGTTTCAAAATACATCCTGTCCATGATGTTGTAATGGATTGTACTGCACTAGATATATTGGAGAGTAGGTGTGCGATCTGTAACTAGTAAAAGTTGTGGACTCGTCGTGAACCATAAATAACAGTGAATTATTTTTTTTAATAGCCTTCAGTTTTTCACGTTTAATGTACTAAACAAGTAAATATAACCCTTCACAAGATGGCTGCCACAGTTTTACCTTATCAATAATCTGATATATAACAGTATCACTTCCTGCGAAGCGTACGATCTTCACCGTTGATAGAAAACGCTATGCAGGGTTGCCGATAATGACAGCATTTGGACAAGCTTTTAAGTAAGTTTGTTTCCATACTTGATGTTCAAAATGTGTACAGGCTCAAAAAATTACTATCTAATACCCATTGTTTACATTTTACTGCACAGATTTATTCACTATTGCGTACCGTGTGAAGGATCACGCTCCGAAACATATAGCATTTACATAAGTTGATGATAAAAATACATAGGTTTGTGTAGCTGGGCTATCTGGACTTAGACAGTTTCAATACCCTTGAGATATGGCCACAGTACTTACAGTGATAAGGCAGTAACATAATGTCTTCATAACCTATAATGCAGTAACAAACATATATTCTCTCATAGGCTTCTTAATATAGCCTGTTAACAATCTGCCAAAAATACTATCGGCACAGCGTTTGTGGCAGTTCTTCTAACATCCTTGTAAATGGAAGAAATCTAGATTTCAGTAATGGTTGTAAACTCCAGGAAGTAGCAAACATATAGATTGGTTTTATGTTTCACTGACAAGAGATTTTACCTTTGTGGGATTGGGAATATATTTGCTGCTTTCTTTCTTTTTGTGTTCTTCCACATGGAACAATAATTCAATTGCCACAAAGTTTCCGAAAGTCCTAAAATGTTCTTTTTAAACTTTATATAACATTGAGGGAATTAAGGTTCCCTGTATTCCACTATATCAATTTCTAGTTGTAAAGAAAACACCATATGTAAGACATGTTGATCATTAACTAGACTGATTAGTGCAATTAGATGAACATTAATTAAGGCAATAACTATCTTTAAGTGTAGGTATCTAAAGATTTACTCATTTATTCTTGACAAGATCTTAGATTTTTATCATACTGATCTGTTTGCGAGTAATTTACAAAAAAGGGGACAAGGACAATCCGCAATCTTATCACCCGATCTCCCTTATTGATGCTGTAGTAAAGGTTCTGGGTCAGATCCTCTTATCTAGATCGTCTGTGTGGGCCATAGACAATCAAATCTTATCGGACGTTCAATTTGGTTTCCGTGAAGGCATGTCAACTACAGATCAATGCCTCAATCTTCATCTTTTGACTGCCAAATACACACTGATACAACCGGGTGTCTGGAATTAAGCCTTCATGGACCTTATGTCCGCATTTGATCGAGTTAATCTGACTAAGCTGTGGGACATTTTAATTTCCTTGGGAGTGGTCCCTTCTATTGTCCATCTACTTACATCACTCCATGCCCAGACGACAGCGGCAGTGAGATACACACATGAGGGGGTACTTACAAATACTTTTAACTGTACAAGGGGGTGCGCCAAGGCTGTATTTTAGCTCCTTTTTTCATTTTCTGTTTACCTTAATGGTCTCGATGCAGCCTTAATGGCATTTCAGTCGGATTCCCCTAGAGTGGGGAGGAGAGCCTTGCCAGTTTTACTCTACGTCGATAACACGTTGCTTATGGTTTGTACGACCTGGGGCTTGCAGATTTTAATAGAAGGCTTTGTCTCTTTTATGGACAGGCTGGACCTGTCTGTTAATTTTACTTAGTGATATGTATTAGTTGGTGGTCATCGGGGGCCTTGAACAAAAAGTTTTAAAGCTGGTCATCACATTCTCACCAAGGTTCTGGTCTTTCCCTGTCTTGGTGTGTTATTCAACGACCGATTACAGTGGAGAACCCTCTTAGATGGGAGGCTTAGCAAGTTGAATAAATCTGCGAGGGTCATTGCAAGCAGACTGGGCTCGTGGGCACTGGAGGTCATTTTAAAACTGTACAAATCCAAGGCCAATGCAAAAGTTTTATATGGCAGTGAGGTCTAGGGGTACATCCCTTCTCATAGATTACAGGTGGTGGAAAATAGGTGTGTGCGTCGAATCCTGCGAGTCCCCCAAGGCACGCCAGCTTGGTCTGTGCACCAAGAGTTAGGGGGTGAATATCTGGGGGATCAAGTGGCAATTAAACCCTTACTTTGCTGGATGAAGATATGGACATGTGAAAATAAGGGTTTAAACCGCTTGATATTAGCAGATTTTCTGTCCCTGGAACATGGTAATAAAATCCCGTGGACACGTTATCCAGAGCTCTTTTTTGCATGTGACACTTTAAGCTCCGGGGATTTTAATATTACAAAAGAGTTACATCATAAACTTGCCAATGTCCAGCGTGAAAATATCGAGCTCGGTAAACCCACAGCGAGGGCTTATGTAATGTTGAAGTCCGTGTCGGGCCTGAAACCATATCTTTTTGCACTCTCCAGCGCCCACGATAGAGTTTTAATTACGCACTTTAGATTTAATCAATGTCACCATCTTTTAGCATCTCTGGCTGGATTTATTCCTTTAACTCAAAGAGGCCGATGTCGTTGCGATCTCAGATCTCCAAAGGACACACTTCATTTTGTTTTATTGTGTAAATTGTTCTCTGTGCCAAGAAAACGATTCCTCCAGCCTTTACTACAGAGTTTGAAGTGTAGGCAGGCTAAAGTTGGACTGTTGCACCTGCAGCTGTTACCAAACCTCTATACCCTTCACCCAGTGATATGTTTTTTACGGGCAGCTCACAGATCTAGGCTATCAAGAATTCATTGATATCCCATTGTTTCGTATTCATGAGGTCATTGTCGGTGTGATGAGGTACATAGCCTCAGATCTGTGGGGTTTTAATAACCTGTTTTGTTTTAAACAGTTGTGTTGTTTTATCTGTTTGTAATGACTTTTACATTGTATGAATGTATTATTGTATCTTTTATGAATGTTTTTCCATCAGAATGAAAAAAGAAATTATTATTACTTGCAAGTAAGATTTTCAAGTTTTGATATTTAATGCTTTTTTTTAAATTGGTGAAGGTGCATTTTATTCTCTTTAAGCATCAGTCCAGGCATCGTCTTACTTTTACTATGGTGGAACTTGTACTTAAAGGTTTGTCCAGAAAACTTTTTAAGGATTTCTTCAGTTTTCCCAGGTATGTATTCTTCTTGGCTTTATTTGATGAGCTATTAGCTGACAAATTAATTGCAAATATTTTCTTTAGAGAAGGGTCGTTAATCTTCAAACGATTGTTCTGTCCTGAAGACAGTCCTATAGATTCACCGCATAAAAGACCGAAACGTCAATGCATAAAATCATTTTATATTTAATTAATGTCCAAGAATTGTTGATGGAAGAAATCTGGGCACTATGTATGGGCCAGTTTTCTGATTTGTTAGAGAAATGGGTTTTGCACATTGCTGACTAGAAATATGTATCATATACGAAGGTGAGACATCTGTTACCAATGTGCTTGAAGAAACATCTGTACCCTAAAATCTTATGCAAAAGGTTATAAATATAAAACTAAGAAATACACCCGGCTGTGCTGAGATTGATTTCTTTTTTGAATAATAAAATATGTTTATGAAAATTAATTTATGATGCCACAGTAGAGCATCCCAAGAATTTGTAAATTTATATTTGTGTATGAAGTAAAAATTCCCTTGTTGGCACCTTTGCCTGATAATCTTCAATACCCAAGCCCACAAGGGTAGATTGGGTTGCCCAAATTTTGGAGAGAAACTTTCTATAAGGGGCATTTTCAAATTTGAAATTAAAAATCCAACTTTACCATAAATTAGGATTTTTCATTACAACTCCAGAGACATCAAACATGAACGGCGTTCCTGTTCCCTTTTGTAAATTACACCTACAAACTGTAAAAAGGTAACTCTAAAGTCATCTTATGGGAGAGATAGACCTTGCAGTAGGACATGTAAAACTTAAGCATACAAGCCCTACTTTTTACATACATTGCACCTTTTCCTATGGGATGTCCAGGGTCCACCCTACGGTTGAATTACATGTATTAAAAAGGAAGGTTTGGGGCTGGCAAAAAGTTTATTTTGCCAAGTCAGGATGGTAGTTTAAACTGCACACACAGGCTGCAATGGCAGACCTGAGGCATGTTTAAAGTGCTACTTAAGTGAGTAGCACAATCAGTGCTGCAGGCCCACCAGTAGCATTTATTTATCAGGCCATGGGCACAGTTAATGTCACTTTTACTAGGACATATAAGTAAATTAAATATGCCAATATGGTATACGCCAATCGTACCATGTTTAAACACTTTTGCACTGATAAGCAGCGGTAAAAGTATGCAGAGTCCTAAAAGCCAACAAAAAGGGGTTCCAAAAACAGGAGGGTGAAGGCAAAAGGTTTTAGGATAACTCTGCAGAAAGGGCCAAGACCAACATTCTCTGTGGAAAAGGGAACAGAGTTACAGATGGCAGAGATTTTGTCTTATAAAAAAATTGGATCATTTGTCTCCCAAGTCTTGTGCATTCTCAATTGATGCCACAGCACACCTAGGATAGGAGAATGATTTTATTATTTGAAAAATATCTTTGGATTTATTGTCAGCTATCAGGATTTTGTAGCCTTAAAATATGCCCTTTGTCAAGAAAATATGCTTTTTATATTCATTTAAGACTTTTTTTAATGCCAGCAGGGTGGAGATAGATTAGTTCCACCAACAAATTCTTTCCAATTTGTTATAGCCTGCACCACAAGGCAGTGGGTGTAGAGTGTTTAGTATTAGATTCCTTTAGGGGTAGCGCTCCAGCTATTGCTGACTCAAGTCACTAGGTGTATGTCTCATAACCATCTGCTGTTGAAACAGAATTACTCAAAGTATTGGTTACCCTCATTCTAAGCGCTAGTTTAGACCAGTGGTGTTTCTTTTAAGTGCTCTGTGGTAATCTACCCTTCTATGAAGGTTCAAAGGTATGATTGAAGTAGAATAGAACTAAATAGTGATCCAAACCACAGCAAATAGAAGATTTCTAAACAGTGTGTTTATTCTAGTACCCCTAAAATTAAATCCAACACATGAGCTTTAGAGTGCAAAGGACACTGAACTTTCCTATTGAGCTCCAGAACAGCAACGCTACTAATAACGTTATTGGCCAAGGGACTTAACGAGGGATCCGTCCAAATGTTGAAGTCACCAACTAGTATGAAGTTGACATGCAATAGGGATAGTAGAAATACTAGATCTACAAATGGGTCAATAAGGGAATCAGCTGGGCACAGGAGGAAAAAACAAACAATCCTACATAACACCAAGGCTGAGGATCCTAGAGCCTTGGCCTGAGAAAAGTCTGGTATTGCAAGTTCCCTAATCAAATACTTAGAATTAACAAATACCACCACCTGCCTTCCCATCATAGAAGGCGAGGGCAGTGAAGCATGATAAAGCCTGTGGGACACATTGCTACTATAGTAGGACCACCAGCGTTGGTGAGCCATGTTGCCATAATAAACATGACATCCAATGATCCATGCTCTCACAGTTCTTAGAGTTCATTTGCATGTTTAGCAGCAGACCGAACATTAATTAAGCCACATTGAAGGCCTTCTGTGGGAAGTTACTGACCCTGCTACTCAGCCCAAATATCAGATTTAGAGTTTGGAGCTGCACTGTCCCTACTAGTCATGTGTTTACTTAATGGGCAGGTAACAAGGAATCCGCAATAAATTCTAGTGCTAGTTTAGCTTTGTCACATGAATTGTCTATTCTTCTGACTATGAGTGTTCTGTCTATGTTTGAAACATAAGGAGTTTTAAGACTCCCTAAAAATGTATCAGGCCAAGCCATTACACGCATGATTTAGAAAGGTCCTCCTATGTATATCTCCCATAGTGCCTTGAGATGGTTTGTGGGGAAGAATGGCCAGCATGCCAGGTGCTGTGCTTTGCAGGTGAAAGGTCAGTTTGTACCAGGTGCAGAAGGGCTTGCCGTTGGAGTAAAAGAAGCTCACCTGCTGTACGGCTATGCAGCATATTATATGGCTTGAAAGGCCCTGTATGGTGGATGAAGAGGTGCGAGAGATAGATGTACAGTTTATGGTTTTCAATATGCTGGCAGCTCTGGAGGCCCCTTTACAGTATTTCATATGATCATAGTCTCCTAAGCTTGTTACCGCACTGGGTTTTCCAACCTGATATTTTGCTTAAAATGTTTTAGTCTTGAGCAGGCATAGTGGGAGAGAGAAGTACCGGGAGAAAAGCTGGGAACGGGTTTGCTACTATCATCCCATATATGAATGCCATTTTGAGGTCTTAAGATGAAGTCATAGGTCCTGATTCACAAAGGTAAACTTAGACCAAAAGTCTAAGTTTAGACCTGAAGGCTAAGGTTAGACCTAAAGTCTAACTTTAGTAGTAGTAAAGTTAGACTTTTGGTCTAAGTTTAGACCAAAAGTCTAACTTAGACCAAAAGTCTAAGGGCCCGATTCACAGAACTAACTAAGACACAATCCTAAACTTACTACTTGTGTTATTCACAGAAGGCATTTAGTCGTAGTAAAGTTAGGATTTTGCCTTAAGTCTGTCTTAAGTCTGTCTTAAGTCTGTCCTAAGTTTGCCTTAAGTTTGTCTTAAGACTGTCTTAAGTCTGTCTTAAGTCTGTCTTAAGTCTGTCTTAAGTCTGTCCTAAGTTTGTCTTAAGTTTGCCTTAAGACTGTCTTAATTCTGTCTTAAGTCTGTCTTAAGTCAAACTTAAGACAAAATCCTAACTTTACTACTACTAAATGCCTTCTGTGAATACCAAAAGTAGTACGTTTAGGATTTTGTCTTAAGTTAGTTCTGTGAATCGGGCCGTAACTGTACTACTTCTGAAGTTAGACTTTTGGACTAAGTTTAGACCAAAAGTCGAACTTTGAACAAAAAGTCGAACTTTACCACTACTAAAGTTAGACTTTCAGTCTAAACTTAGACTTTAGGTCTAAACTTAGACTTTTGGTCTAAGTTTACCTTTGTGAATCAGGCCCATAGAGTGTAGATAGTTGGGACCTGCAGTAGTGGACTAGATTAAAGTTCTCCATTTGGGGAGCAGTATGTGACTGATTTCTTCAATTATTCCATGCCTGTTCAGTTGTTGATGGATGATTTATTGCCTGGGTTAGTACTGGGTGATGTACAAGACCCATAGCCAATGTGTATTATTTCAGTGTAAGAGGATTAAGCTATAGTTGGTGCTGCCCACTGAGTGTAGTGGTATTAGTGTGGGCCAAAAGGGTTATATATAATGCTACTATATAATACTTACGCTAATATACATCAGCCCTTAGCTTATCTGGATATAGGGAGTAGTGTGTTGGTTGGGATGTTTCATATCTGTGGGCTTTAAACTGTAGAATGTACTTGAACGTGCAATTACATTTCTGGCTTCTCTTCCATGGTTGTGGAATGATGTTCCATTCTTGGAAATAGCCATGTTTTTAGCTGTCTACTGACACATATGTTCCCTTCAATGCTTCTTATCTTGGCTAGTATCAAGCTCCAGAGTTTGGCAGTGTGCACTGAGAAAGCTTTGCTTCCTTTGGATTTCTTATGGTAAGGTGGATGATGATTGTGGTGCGAGCCTGGAGAGGTTGCAATGCTCGAATTTACCTTGTACGTATAGTTGTCCTTTTCCTTGAGAGACTCTATGGACAATGCAGAGGGACTAGATCATTGCCATTCTAGTTTTAGGTAGCCAGTTGAGTGAGTGTAGGGCTAGATTCATGCGTTCTCTTGAGTGAAAGTGGAGAAGGAGTCTTGTGGCAGCATTTTGTATTAGTTGTATTTTGCTTATGATGAATCTTCGTGCACAAAGGTACAGGCTGGGTAATAGTCACATTTTGAAATGACGAGTGTGAGGATTGCTTTCAGTTTTTGTTGGTATCCAACATATGGGTAGAAGTGGTACAATGATTTTTTTTGTATCGAAGATGCTCTATGACGATGTTGCCATGTGATACCAAGGATAGGTCTGAATCCATGGTTATCCCTAGATTTCCAAGGGCCAGATGAGCTTAGACTTCCATTTGCGATTTCCTAATAGCAACTTTTTGCAATTCGTCACTAGGAAACCACAAACAGCTATGTACAACTGTGTGTTTTACACAGTCTGTAATTCGCAGTGGATCGCAATTGACATACCTCAATAATATTTATGAAGTAGGTCACAATTTGGACCCATTGGGAATCACTTAAAACACAGAACAGCAGACTGCCATGTCTGTGTTTGCTTTTAAATAAAGCAATGTTTTTTTTTAATGCAACTCGTTTTCCGTAAAGGAAAAAGCGATGTGATTAAAAAAAAGTTTTCTTTTCCTTTTTAAGAGCTGCTCTTAAAAATATTTTTCACAACCATTCACAAGGGGGAAGGGGTCCCTTGGGGACCCCTTCCATTTTGCGAATAGGTTACCACCTACTTTAAGTAGGAGGTCAAATGCAAATGTTTTGCAACTGTATTTCAGTCGCAAAACATTCACACATACCACTGCGAGTCACTATTAGGAAGGGAAGCCCTTAACACACCCCTTTCTAATGCCGAACCGCTGACCCAATTTGGGATTCGGTAATAGCTTACCAAATCGCAAAAAGGATTTGGTACATAGAAAAAGGCATTTTTCCGGTCTCAAACAGCCCAATTCTGTGAATCTGGCTGTTTGCAACCTGGAAAAATCTAAGTACATCTGACCCTAACTTCCCTTAATGTAATGGTAGGGGCCTGCCTCAAGTTCTTTGTGCCATACGCCAGTAGGATTACATTTTTGCCATTGTCCACTGGTTATGTTCTCTGTCTTTGAGGTGTTGAGCTTAAGGTTGACATGCGTATTTATGGCTTGAGGGCAGTTGTCAAGTTTTGAGTTGTAGAGCTCTTCGAGGCCATTCATTTTTTGAATTATTTACATGTCCTCTACCCAGTTGTAACAGGTGAGGTTGCATGATTTAGTCAGGTTTGCTAAGGGGTTAGGTAGATGTTGAATATTAAAAGGAATATGATGGACCCCTGAAGGACGCCACCTTGTTGGGTGTAAGGAGCTATGAAAGGTGGTAGGTAAACCAAAATATTTCTGCCTCAGAGGTAATAAGCCATCCATTTAAGAACATTTTCACTTATTCTGAGAGTATGGAGGTTTTTGTAGTAGTGCGTCGTTGTGGACAATGTCAAATGTAGCTGCTTAATCCAAATGCAACTCCGTTCTTGTGTACTGTGAGCCATACATCATCCCAAATGAATATGATGGCTGCCTCTGTCCCTTTGCCTTTTCTAAAGCTAGACTGTTGGGCTGGATTCAAGTTTTTTTATTCTGTAAATGTTGAAATCACCCCCAAACCGCCAACCCGGCCCCACCGCTCTTACCTGCACAGGCCACGACTGGAGGTGAGGACTCGGGGTTCATAGGTATTTTTGTTTCGAAATATAACGGACAGTGGTTTTTTCATTTGCCACAAATGGTTATAAATTGAACCCGAATATATCGATTAACTTCACCAAACACAGAAGACAGAAATTCACTGAGAAATGTCAACTCACTCAACAAAGAGCAGGAATCTGTTATTGGAAAAAAGAAACCTTCTCAATGAACTGAATCAGAGAAAGCTGACTTATCGTACTTTAGTTGCATTTATAGAGCGCATTATAGGCCTCAAGCACAACTAAAGCACTTTGGGTGGGTGCGCCGCATGCTACTCCATCTGTTCAGCTTAGTGGGAGAGTGTGGGTTTATTTTATAGATAACCCAGGAAATGCTTTGGCCTTCTTCGTGCTGAGAACATGGATGCAATTATCGTGACACATTTAGCAGCACTTAACTTTGGAGTGGATAGAAGCGAAATGAGAAACAGCGTGCTCTATCTGGATATGGAGTTTGAAAGACGGTCATATATGTTTACAATAATGATTAGCGCTGTTTGTATTTCTGTATGCGGGTAGCTACTGGTTGCTCCTACGCATTTCTGTGTTTTCCGCATTCACTTAATTCTGCAGTATTGAATTCATGCTCAATTTTCCTCATTTCCCATATTACTCATTAAAACATATATTTTCCTGCTCTCCAGTTACTGCCTCTGTTCAACAACACTATGTTGCCAGAGTGCTGGGCTCCGTGTCTCCAGGGGTGGGCGGCTTTTCTGATCCCTCCACATTTTGAACAAGGTTAAATGCACCTCATGCCAAAAAGAACAGTACCCAATCTGTCTATGTTTTATTCATATAGCATTTTTTATATGAAGCAACTGTAGCAATAAAGTAATGTACTGCAAACAAAATAGGTATATCAAAACAACATTTTAATCCAAGTATTACATACTGTTGTGGTCACGAAAAACACTAACATTTTTGATAACTAGGTTTATATACCCTTTAACGGGCTTCAAGTAATATAACCGATATCATGTGATAACTGGAATTAATTTACTTTGATGGGCATTGTTTAGAAGTATTCTGCCACCTCGATGAAGAAAATGTAACGCCACGTTCATAATTTGTAGTTTATGACATGGGCGTCGATTCATCTTAATGCCAGGAGTAGAGGAAGTGACATCATGTGTCCTTTGATGCTCTGTGACATGTAGGAAGTGTTATCACTTACCCTAATGACAGCTCAGTAAGTGACATCATGTGCCCTTTGACTCCACACGGGACATTGCAGAAGGTGACATGGTAGTTAAGTATTTTGCTAAATTAATTAAAACAGTTTGGGGCATATGTATCAAGCCTTATTCCCGTTCGCAAACGGGCCGATTCTCAGAATCAGCCCGTTTGCGAATGGGAAAAAGCCTATTGGGATGTATCATCCCAAAAGGCCATAGCAAAATAGGGAATCTCAAAATTTGCAATTCTCTATTTTGCGAATGCATTTAAGGAATTGCAAATTGCGATTCCTAAAATGTTATTCTGGAAGCACCAGAAATTAGCGATTTGCCCTTAAGGAATCGCAAATTACCACCAACTTCAAGTTGGTGGTAATTTGCTATTTCCTAGAAAAATTAACTTTTTTGCATTTTTCAAAGTGCCATGTGGCGCACATATATGCCCTGAGGGCATGTACGTGCGCCACATGTGCACACATGCATATTTCAGAGGTGCAACAGGGTGTCCTTTTGACACCCTTGCACCCTTCAAATTGCAATTGCAATTTGCGAGTACCTAATGGATATACGCAAATTGCGAATGTCTTCTCATTCATTTCTATGGGCCTCTAGGCCCATAGGAATGAATGGGATGGTATTCCTTAATTGCAGAATTGCAATTTGCGATTCACAATTAAGGAATAAGTAGGAATTGCAATTATTAAGGCGAAACGTACATACACTGCATTTTGTGAGTTGTTAATAGCGATTTGGTAAATTTCGCTATTAAGGACTGGCAAAACGTTTTTTTGATAACTATGCCCCCTTGAGTTTTGATTTGGAGATCCTGCAAACGCCCCGTAAAAACACTGTTAACTATAATTAACCCAAATCACATCAAAATGCTAACAAATAACGCTAAACTCAAAATTAATATTCAAAGATGTCGATAAATACTGCTCTAATTTGTAAGATGTGCATGCCAGCAACATGTGCATTGCTAGCCTGAAGGGATTCACCACAGTAGTCGAATCAGAGACTCTTTGCCACTGCTGCCGGTGATCAAATAAAGAGGGGGCAGGGACGCTGTGCAGTATGCATGCAGCAATCTAATTCTATATAATGTACAGACTGTGTACTCCGATGAAACAGAGGTAGAAGCAGAATGGACAATATCTTTCTGTCTCTCAGAGCTAGTAATACAGAATGCAAACATATTTATTTAATACCCATTCAGACTCTCCTGACAGATATACTTAGAATAATAAAATGGAAACAAGCTGGGTACAGATGTTAATCAATAAGAATTTCTTGCAATGAAATGCATCTGTAGTTGCCTTTTTCACACAGGCACTGCTGGAGTAGTGGAATCTACATGCAGCTTTGACATTCACCTCCTGGCCTCTAGCCCCACCTACTACTGTTCCAGGTTTGGCACCTATGTACAGGTCTTCCATGTGCCTTCCGACCCGAAGCAACAACCAGAGGCAGCTTTACATTCACCTCATTCCATACCAATACATGCACCAACATACAGGTCAGCTGTTATAGCTTAAGCCTCATATGAGGTACTGGCACCTGAAATCTGACCTGCAGCACTGAACTCGAATACTTCTGTACTTCGGTACTGGGGCATGATGTCATACACTTAAGTCATGACTTACAAGCATACACCACTTGTCTTTGAGGACAGGAACCCACATGCAACCATACCTCCAAGCAATTATTGTACAACTCTGCTCTTCCAGAAATGGGAAGCACATCCATATAACTCATTGCTTGCATGTAACAATAATGAACTTTTCTACCCAGATGGGGATGCCCCACTAGCTCTAGAATGTACCCCACTTCCTGCCCATTGATCTGCTATTGCTGGGACCCTAAGGCAGTTCTATTATACTCCTGAGTCTTAACATGCAGCAATCAACACTGTTCTCCCAGTTGTAGGACCAAAGGGAGATGTGTAGTCCCTATCCCACACCTGCACCTGCCAATTTTCCAGGTTGTCTATGTGTGACATTTCCATGTGTTCAGTTCGCTTGTGTGTGACTTTTCAATCCCCTTTGTGTGACACTTTGAGACTCTCTGGTGAGTAGAACACAGCAGCTTTCCATAGGTAATCATATTAATATCATATTGCAGCTGTTCCTACAATGTAATGGTCTAGAAATGGCCTTAAAACACCTTGGATTCTCCTGAAGTGCTTATGTAATATTGCTTGTCAATTTAGTTTTTCTAGCATAATTGTACTGGAAATATTTATGATCGTATTTCTCTTTGGAAGCGGGGGCAAGATGGCGGCCACTCCTTTGGCCGAGTGAGCCGGTGCTAGCGTTCCCTCCCCCCATCAGGAGCTGCCAATCTTGATGTTTCTATACCGCGAAGTCCTTACCTGACGGATGTTGCTTTGGCGGCTTTGGAGTTTACACCGCGATCTTCAGTCTTGGATCTCGTTGCACCGCTCTCCCGGTGTTAGTTTGTTTACGTACTGCCTTGTGCGGCGCCCCCAGCCTCATCAGCCTGGTTCGTCTCCTGGGATGCCCCCAAAAAGTCACTCGCGGGTCCCTGCGCGGGCCACTGCGAGGTCCGCAGCAAGGGCACAGGTGCCAGTTGCGGCTCACCCTTCACCTCCAGTGTCAGCGCCGGCTGCAGATGTCCCCAGAAAAACTCAGGCGGCTTCCATTACAGCCAGCAGAATCTCCAAGCCTTTGGCCCCGGTTCCTGCAATCTTCAAGTTGCGGGTGAGTTTGGCCGGCGGGGGCAATCCGAGCCCTGCTGCTGCGGCGGGATCCTCTGGTTTTCCTCCTGCTCCTCCTGCAACCAGTTCTTCAGCCGCTGCTTCTTCCTCTCCCATTGTGACATGTGGCTGCGTTGAAGGGGGTACATCTTCGGCCACGGTTCTCCATAGTGAAGCAGAGCAACCGGTTGGCACTCTGGTGTCGTTGGCTCCTTGCTCAGAGGCCGCCCTGGGTCCGGGTTTGGACGTACCATCACAGGGGATGCTGGCAGATGTAGTTCCATCAGCCCTTGTACCCAGCTCACAAATGGCTGGTTCCCATGTTCCTCACACTGCTTTGTCGCAGATTCCTGTTCCCTCTGCAGCTGCTGATGTTGATATAGATGGTGATAATTTTTTCTCACTATCTGAACATATGGGCTCATCGGGTGAGGACATTGGATTGGACAAACACTGGACAGAGGATGAGGGCAGCGATATGGGCGACTGGCGAACCAACGATGCCTTGAATTCCATTGGCACCTTTAGAGTCCCCCCACAGTTCGCAAGGCTTCTATAGATCCTGGCTCAAATATTGGTTCATTGGCATGGGACTATTCTTTTTCTGTACAGTCAGTTCCCCAAGGCACTTCTCAAGATCCAGCGCCCCACCCTCTGGAATCCAAATCCGGCTCCCCTCCCAGTGAAATGTCTTTGGCTATAATTTATCAAACAATAATGGCCCACCGCGAGGAGACGCGACAGGAGAGAGCCTGCGCGCAAGGGGCGTGTTGCAGGGTCCAAACCTCTCTGCGCAGAGTAATCAAGACCTGTACGGATATTGCATCTAGGGTCACTGAAGCAGAAACTCGGATCTCTACGCTTGAAGATGACTTAGTGACTCACAAATCCACCATTGATGCAATTCCGTCGCAGAGGGTTGACATTCAAGGGAAACTGGTCGACATGGAAAATCGGGCACAAAGAAACAATCTAAGAATTTTGGGGGTTCCCGAGGGCATGGAAGGTTCAGACATCCGCCAGTTTGTCATCGACTTATTTACGGAAGCATTTCCAGAGGTGAAGGAATGGGACTGGCAGCTGGAGATCCAGCGTGCCCACCGTTTCCCCTTCAAACCAAAGCATCGTTTGGGTCAGACTGATAATAGACCTCGCGCCATTTTAATCTGTCTGCATAATTTTTTAGCCAGAGAAAGGATTTATGATCTAGCCAGGCCTGATAGGCAAAGGTCTGGAAAGGGCTGTACCACTGGTGACTCCAAATGCCGTCCATGGTTGATAGTAGTATTTGTTTTCTCTTGAGGCCAGTGTTGTTTTGAACTCAGTACTTATATAAGGAGGTTTTTTGGGTTGTCAACAGGTGGAGATTCTTTTATCTTAATTTATTCACCAAATTTGCTGAACTCAAAATAGGTACTGCTTCTAGCAGGAAGCCTATAGCATTAACATATGGGGAGACAAGAGTGCTCTGATTACATCCGTCATGTAGTGCTAATGCAGATATAGTTACTAGCGTGCACCTGGCACAAAGGGCATGTCGGACCTGACACCCTTGGGTGGTAGTCCCCCAAATCTATTACCTTCACCCCTCCTGTTTTAATGAATTTGTTTTTGTTGCCTTAGGACTCTGTGCACTTTTCCACAGCTAACCAGTGCTAAAGTGCTTGTGCTCAGTCCCCCTCCCCCCCCAAAATGGTAAAATTGGCTTACATCTGATTGGCATATTTAATATACTTCTTGGTCCTTAGTGAAGTGGTTACCATATACTCAGGGATGGTAGATTAAGTGCAACTAATGCGCCTGCAGCACTGGTTGTATCACCCACTTACGTACCCCCTTAAAACATGCCTTAGGCTTGTTATTGCAGCCTGTGTGCTGTTTTAAACTGCCAACTCCACCTGGCAAACTAAACACATTGTCAGGACTAAAACTCCTTTTTTAATAATACATATAGGTTACCCATGGTAGGCCATAAACGGCTCTTAGGGCAGGGTGTAGTGTATTTGAAAGTTGGAAATGTTGTTTAAGTTTCACATGTGCTGGTAGTGAAACACTCTCAAATTCCTTTTACACTACAGTGATGCCTACCTCTCCCATAGGATAACACTGGGTTAATTTATTACATTTAATAAATGGTAACTTACGTTTGGAGGTAGGTAGTAAAGCCATGTTTTGTGCCTAAAGAATTGGAATTTAAAAACCTTTTTCATGGTAAAGTCAGATTATAAGTTACAGTCCTGAAAATGAAATGCCACTTTTAGAAAGTCTACATTTACTTGTCTTAACCATTGGGTGCCTCCTGCAGCCTGTTCCAGGGTCAAATAATTAGGGGTAGTTGGCCTTTGTGTATTCCTCTCACAATATCACAAAAGGGGGACTGTGTGTTGGGAGTAGGGGCCATCCTGACTTGAGATGGGTGGGGCTGTCACTTATTACACTTGCAGTTCAAAGGAGCTACCTCAGGACAGACCCAAAGAAATTCAAACTAGAGCTTTTTTTAACTCTGGACATCATGGTACTAGGACAGGGAGGCAAGAAGTTACAGACATTTCTGTGGGGAAGCATCCATTTCAAAGCTGTGACCAGGTATACATATTGGATCTTCAGACCCATTGTTCACATTACTTCTGGACTAGTGGACCCTTCAGAAAAAGGACTGGTCTGCTGCACTGCTGTTGGAGTGGCTGCCCTGCTGCTAGGAAATAAAACCTGCTGGCCTGCTGCCTGTAGAAGAAAGACTGGACCTGTTCTTTGAACACAGAACCCCAAGAGTGACTTCAAGTGCGAGCTGACTGGACTCCTATTCTGAGCTACAAGGACATAACCAGCTCCAGAGGCCTGCCCTGCATATAGCCAGCTGCCCAGACTCAACTAGACATGCCTGTGCACTGCTGCTGGCCTCTGCTAGAGTGAGTACTAATCCTCAAGAGGTGCCACCTTGGTCCTAAACCCTTGGCTGGCATCAGAATTTACTCCTCCAGGGCCAACTGTGTATGGCTCACAGTCCATCGAGGTCAGCCTAAGTTTGTGACTATGTCCTGGTCCGGTGCAACCAGATAACCACAGTTGGTGCTGTGTGATTTTTGGTGCTACTTTTCCCTAGGAATTTGAAATTGCATATCAACATTTCTACTGATTGCATTTTTGTTGTTCTGGTATCAGTTACTCTAGTTTTCTAGATTGGTGTGGGATTTTCCTTTTGTTGTGTTTTCACTTTGTTACTATTTGAGTACTCTATAAATACTTTACATATTGCCTCTAAGTAAAGCCTGACTACTTCTCTACCCAGCAGCCAGAGGATTAAGCAGAGGTTAATTTAGTGACTTTTTGTGGTTCACCGTGAAAGAGATTGTGTTTGTTGCTTGAGAAGAGTTTCACCACCCACAACCAATACTCTAATTTCTCATAGGCTGCTTCTGGCACATGGGTTAGATTTGAGTCTAATCTGCTTTTTGTTCTCAGTCCGACACCGGTACGTCAGGTAGCACTTTGTAATTTGACAGTGAGAAAGCTTTCTGATCCCATTTCAAATGAGTCTGATTACATAAGGCTTGCAAGACAGCTCTAGATATCTCTGTGATACACCTAAGATACATCTTAATATCTGTATAGGTCGAGTTTGTTATTGCATTTATCCTTTCTCTTTGTGTATATTTCTGAATGATATACTGCTGCTATCTCTTCTGGAGTGAATGTGGTCATTTTAACAGGACATACCTCTGCCTATTACAATTACAATTAATCTTGTGTTCCAATTGCCCCTTCCTGAGTTGTTGTTTAGTGCAATATAAGAGTATACTGAGACAAAATATAAGAGTATGCTGAGAATATAAGAATATGCTCAGACAAGAAAAACAGAAAGAAAGATCAGTTTTCCATGGAGTGAATCCTGTCATTCGGTGGTGTTGACGTTGCAATTAACTAAATAAAATGGTTGATGCACAAGATTGGGACTGCCTGAGTCTATGTAAGTCCCTGTAAGTCTTTGTTAGATGTAGTCCAAGGCTAATGAACGAACCTGCACAAGGCAAATATTCCAGGTTTAAGCCTCATAATAAAAAATGGAATAATTACAGGAACCACAAAGTAATTAGATTGTCATTTAGGAATTAGCATTAAACAAACTAACCAAATAATAATTCTGTAAGAGGATTAACATAAGGTCAGTCTCTGAAGAAAGCCCAAGGAAAAACTAAGGGCCTGATTTAGATATCGGCGGACAGTTTACTTCGTCACAACAGTGACGGAAATCCCATCTGCTGTAATCTAAGCCCCATAGGATATTTAGATTTCGGCGGACGGGATATCTGTTCATGTTGCTGTGGAGTAATCCGTCCATCAATATCTAAATCAGGCCCTAAATTTAAATCAAGTATACAGACTGACATAGAGTCTTTCATTTAAAAAGCAAAAGAAAGTGTACATATAAGTGAATAAACAGATGAGCACAGAGACTGACACCACACGAAATAGGCCAAAATGCTGCCTCATCTCCAAAATAAAACAGGTTTTATGTGATTTCAGCATACATTATGGCATGCTAGCAGTGTTTCAAACTCGTAAACTTAATAATGAATATTCTGGAAAACAAGATACTTCTAGGAACACCTACTTCCTAATGCATTCTGTTGGTTAGGCTATGCATAACTAATTAAGGAAACAAATAGACATTTTATGTAACAGCAATTCAATGGTTTGTTCAGCTAATGAATGACATACACAGAACGTCGACAGGAAACCTTGGAAAGCTACAATATAAAGAAACATCCTGTGCATTGCTTCTTTAACAGAACACAAATATTAAATTACAGCACTTCAGAATGAAGCTTCTTTTTAATGGCTTTCCTGAAATGGAAAAACTTACAAGCACACAGAGAGAACAAGGCCTGCTCTCATAAAATAAACATGCACTATTATTATGCAAATAAGAATAGCTGTCAATGCAAGCTGACTAGGCAGCAGTCGTGCTAGCTGAACCATCTTTAAATTAAGCAATATATGTAATTAGTAAAAACTCGCTTATAGTAGGATTTTGAAAAATCCTTCCTCATAGTCATTTAGAAGACAAATTCCCTCTGATAATCCTACCAAATGGCCTGAGGAACAACAGATCTCCACTCATGTACTGGCATTTGCAAAGTGTCAAGATTGCAGAGACTTGTGCATTGAATTGCCTGCAATGTTATAAAAAGTAATTATGCGTATTGGCTTCCATGGGAGTATGTAGTGGCCACTTGGACCTCTTAAGCAGGATGCCCACAGCTCATGTTGACAAAGCTGGAGCTATCTATAATGCAGTACCACCCTCTTTGAGATGTTGGTATTCATTCAAGGATGTGTGGTCACAACTGTTATTGCAAACAATTGATACACTGCACTGCAAATCACTAGGAAATGGGGACTGTAATTTCATGCCCCCCTGATCCTAACATTTAAAAATGAGTTCCAGTGTGAATTACTCAAAATTTACCTTTAGTACATTGGGACTGAGGTTTTGCAGTCACAGTGCCTTACATTTTCAGAATAACTGGCTACAAAAAACTATGTACACCAGACATAATAAATGTACACTTAATAATATCTAGAACGCAGTAAAGTATGGTTCCTCTCTTGGTTCTGTACAGTAATAATGTACTCACCTTTTTCCCCTGCACCTTCCCTTGGTGGCAATACTGCACAACCGACTAAGCACCAAGGGAGGACGCATTCAAGGCAATCATTTCTGTGCTTGCTTAGGCAGTGACTCACCTTTATCTCAGGCCCTGATTATTTGTTAGGTGGAGCAGTATCCCTCAGTTGGATACAGCTTTGCCTGAATACAAATAGAGCCCCTGGAATTTGTGGGTGTAGGAACGTTAAGCCAAATTAGACTGGCCGGAACATTTGGCAAGTAAAATCACATTAAATTTGGGCTGCCTTAGCAGCCTAGGCTTGCCCTGGTCCTTAGACCCTACCATACCCTTCCTACAACATGGGGAGCATGGAACTCTTCCCTGCCAGCATCTAGGATGCCCTGCCCCGTTCCACCATTCCTACCCATTCGCCCCACCCCTACAGGTGGTAAATGGAAGGCTTGATCAACAGATGGAATTAGAAATTCCATGTAGAATTTGATCCACAAAAAACTGGTCCACATATTTATCCCCTTTTCCATAGAGAATAACTAATAATGATCACATTTAGGAGCAGGGATACTGGACAGAAATGTTCCCATGGATTCATTTATTTACGTTGATTGAATGATTGCTGCATTTCCATATGCCAGTCAGTTGCTACCAACATGTCTCACCTAACAGGAAGCGATTTGTCTGATTTAGTCTCAGATAGTAATTGACAATTGATAATACACACATTTCTACTTCTAAGAATCTCTACTACCTTACTCATGGCCTTCACATGTGTAACCATCTCAAGCTGAAAGTGAAACGTCCCTGTTTTTGCACAGGAATAAAATGTTGCCATGTGGTGCAACACCTGTAGAAGTTAAATTAAATATAACATTAATCTTGGTATTGTCTGGTACACCCGTTATCTGTTTTAAATATGAGTGTTTTATGTCCTCTTTTCATAAAGGCTATGTGTTTGAACTTTAGATAGCCACTTAATGCTTTTTAGCATAGCAAGATATTTTCTTTCCATGTTGCCATAAATATGTCATCTTATACCATCTCAAAATGCAAAGAAGCCTTTTATGTGAATCTTTATTTGCCTCATATTTAAGAATTAGCATTTTGACACATTTCCAGACTTTCACTTCTTTAGACAGGGTTTTAGAGTGAAGATCAGAATGCTAAAGGTTCTTGTACAAGTACAATATATAACATATTACTTGTTTTAAAAAGGTATGTTCCTGAAGCTTGCATTCCCAGCTCATGTAGTCCTTCTCTTTTAGTATCTCTGAAAAACTATTTTGCAACAGGTGTTTCGTTCTCCTTCTTCAAGGCTGGCACCAGGTAAAAACACTGGACTTTAGAATTCTTTAGATCACTTCTGGACCTGTGGACTATTCAAATAAAGACTGCTTTACTGCTTTGCTGATGGAAGGACTGCACTGCTGCCCTGTTGCAAGAAGGAGTGCCCTGCCGGCCTACTGCCTGAGGAAGAAAGACTGGACCTGCCAACAGAGTTACTTCAAGGGCTAGCTGACTGGCCTCATGTTCTGAGCTACAAGGACATAACAAGCTCCAGAGACCTGCCCTGCATCTTCCCAGCTTCCCAGACTCAACTAGACTTGCCTGTGCCCTGCTGCGCTGACATGAGTCCTGATTCATAAGTGGTGCCCACTCTAGGTTCTAGACCTTTGGCTGGCATAAGAGTGTGCTCCTCGTGCCTCAACTGTGGTTTTCCCCAGCACTGACATAGCACAATGCTACTCGAAGCAGGACCTTGCATCTCAGAGCATGATTGGTGACCTCATTGGAACCTCTATTTATTGTTTAAAGTCTTTTACTGATTCACATAATGCTCATTGAAGTTTAGGTTAATTGAGAAAAAGATTGATAAGCCCATCAAGTCACCCTATCCCTCCACCAAGAGTAGTACCAGGATACCGTAAATAGGCCTCCTTGGAAAGCACTAAAATCAGCAGTAAGAACCACCAATATAACACTGCATCTTTATACTGAATAACCAGATTCGGAACGCAATACACAACAAATCAATTAGTGCAGTTTACTGTTTAGAAAATGGCGCCTGTTCAGAAAAGCATTTTTGAATATTCCACTACTACTACTATACTTACTCACAAAATTCTGTTCTAAGGAGGAGATCGCCACCAATGCCTGCCCTTTCACTTATATTCAGTCAGTGTTCTCCATCACATGTGCTGAGATCTCTGCACACAGGCGTATATGTTTTTATAGTAAATAAATATGGGAGTGACAAGAGAGGTTGTTGGAAGAAAAGGAATATCTAAAACTAAATAGGTGGGGGTAAGGGAAATTTAAGTAGGGGTTCAAGGAGTCACAAGCACAAATACAAAATTACACCCAAAAAATAGGACAATTACTATTCACAAATGTTACATCTACATCCACTTCAGTTGTACTAGTAAAAAAAGAATCAAGTTACAGCCAAACCTGGGAGTACGTCATGCACCGCCCATGGCAAAGGACTAATACTGCAACACACTCTCATAGGCAAGGACTAACGCTGAAGGAAGAATAGAAGAATACATGCTTTTTTGACTGCCTGGGATATATATTTTTTTATTTTAATAGTATTATTTTTTTATTTAAATGTTAAAATTAAAAATAACAATTACTTTAGCTACAATCAATGATCTAGTTGTAATTGTAAAGCGTGGAAAGTCATCCAAGAGGGAGCCAGGTCTTGAGCCCCTTCCTGAAGTGGGTCAGTGATGGTGCGGTGTGGAGGTGGAGGGCGTTCCAGGCTTTGGCTGTGAGATAGGAGAAGGAGAGTCCTTGGAGCGGCAGTGGCATACGCAAGGTATCTGTCCGTGGGTGAGGTGTGAGAAGCGGAGGTTACTGGGAAGTCAGTAGAAATGCAGGCATGGTTCATGTAGGCAGGTCCTTGGTCACAGAGGGCTTTGTAGGCGTTAGTCAGGAGCTTGTATTGGCATCTCTTCTAGACCAGGAGCCAGTGGAGGTCCATCAGGTTGAGGATCAGTCTGTTAGCTGCGTTCTGGATCATCTGGAGCCTTTGCCTGAGTTCGGTGGTGGTGCCTGCATAGAGTGTGTTGCTGTAGTCCAGTGCGATGGTGACGAGGGCCTACGTCACCATTTCCTGGTGCTCATGGGAAGCCACTTGAAAACTTTGCAGAGCACGTGCAAGCAGACTGAGGAGACGGCATTGACCTGATTTTCATGAAGAGTTCGCTGTCAAGGATGATGCAGAGGTTGCAGACGTGGTCTTTCGGCATGGGGGTGGGCCCAAGTTTCATTCACCCCCCAGGAGTTATTACAGAGGACAGTGTGTCTGATGAATATCAGAACTTCAGTTTTGTCAGTGTTGAGCTTCAGGCAGTTGTCCTTCATTAAGGTGGTGTCCACTGAGAGCGAGAGCGAGAGGACAAACTTTGTCATCGGCATAGGAGATGATGTTGATATTATGCGATCTGACGATGTCTGCAAGTGGTGTCATGTAGATGTAGAAAGGGTTGGGGTGAGGGATAAGCCTTGGGGGACACCGCAGATGGTGTGTTTGGCTTGCGAGTTGAAGGGAGAGAGGCTGACTCTCTGGGTGCACCCATGAGAAAGGATGCTATCTATCTAAGTGTATCGTCTGTGATTTCAATCTGTACTAGTCGACCGATGAGTTTGTAGTGGGAGAAGGTGTCAAAGACTGGGGAGAGGTCAAGCAGGATCAGGGTGGCTGATTCACCTCTGTTGAGTAGGGTGCGGATGCCATCCGTTGCAGCGATAAGAGCTGTCCCACTGCTGTGGTTGGCTCTAAAGCCTGATTGGGAATGGTCCAGTAGGCTATTTCTCTCTGGGTGTTCTGTGAGTTGGATGTTGATGTCCTTCTCCAGGCCTTTGGAAGAGAACAGAAGCAGTAAGATGGGATGGTAGGTCTGGAGCTTGCTGGGGTCTGCAGAGGATTTCTTGAGGAGGAGTCTGACCTCCACGTGTTTCCAGGTGCTGGGAAAGGTGGCTGTGGTTATCGAAATGTTGAGGATAGTGGTGAGATGGCAGGTGATCCCATCTTATCTGAGGTTCAAAAACTGGTGGGGGCAGGGTCGTGGGTGCTCCCAGGTGGATGGAGTTCATAAGAGTAGTTGTGTACGATGTGCTGAGTTTTTCCCATGCAGTAAGCAGGTGGTCGGCTGGGGTAGTCTATGGGATGCTGAGGAGGTCAGTGGGGTCGGGATCGAAGTTTTTATAGATGGCTGCTACCTTGTGGAACTGGTTGGCGAGGGCATCACAGTGTTCCTGTGCGGAGTGGATTGAGTTTCCGGTGGCTGACGGGCAGGTGAACTCTCTGACAATGGCGAAGAGTTCCTTGGCTTGGTTGGCGCTGGTCTTGATCCGGTGGGTTAGGGCATCTTTTATTGCAGCTCTTGTCCAACCTAAGAAGCAGAGGCCTATTGACAGCTTTAGTAGTTCATGGAAATTTGCAGCTCCACGCCTTTCTCAGGGTGACTTGCCTCTTGTTATTAAAATTGATGTAAGTGATGGGGGGCCTAGAATGTTTTGGGTAAACATTTTGGACCAAGTTAAATCTATTGCGGCCTCCTTGATTGCTCCCGTTGTGGATAGATGTTATACTTTGGAAGGGGATATCTAGAAATTGTCCTCCAAACTGAGCCATTTACTGCAACTCAGGGACCCCACTCAACCACATGGTCAAGTACCTTCCAAAGAGGGGGACAGTATCAACATCTCAAATTGCAATGTTCAGAGTCTCTCGTCCCCCCTGGAAATTGCTGTTCCAATTAAAAATATGCCTGCTAATGCACCGGGGGCAGGGCCCAGGTCTGCACCAAGTTGTAGCACAATTTACCATAGGGAAAAAAGGGCTGTTGGGGCGACCAATGCAAATAGATCACCTGGCCGGCTGCATCATTCGCACATCCATTCACATTTGAATTTTGCCCCTGAATGCTGCCCGTCTTATCCTTCCAGTGGGGAGGAATCATATTTGAAACTTGAAAATAAAGTATTTTATTGGCTTTCACTGAACACTGACTTTGCCATTTCCGAGAATGATGACATTCTAATGGTTAAAATAGTTGGGTGGATTGGCTACTCAGCCAAATCATTGTCAATCCGTCTATGGCGCATCGCCTGGTCAGAACTGGTTGCAGATTTGGCAATGTGCATATATCTCCAAGTATTGTTCCATTGGGTTATTTCTATAGACCTAGTGCCCCTGGCTTTTTCTACAGCCAGGAGCGAGACGCCTACAAGCAGACACATTTGGTGCTTTTACCATCCCTAACTGCAACTTATTCTTGCCGCTATCAGAATTGGATGCTAATAAGTTGACTCTCTCAAACCCCGTACCAAGAGAGGGTGTCTGGTATAATGAGAGATATGATAGGAGAAAGTAGCTCCAAAGCATCTAGGCATATTGAAATTGATTCTCTCTGATATCCAGTCCTTGATGGCTGAAGCTCCCCCAGATAATATGTTTCAGTCGCCTGCAGCTGATGGTCAGCATTCTCCTGTTGTTGTTGCCCCTTGCATGCCCTCTAGCATTGTGTCCTTGTTTAATGTTGAATCTCTTTTTAAGGTTGTCTCCTGGAACCTTGCTGACATTAAGAATAAACTGGAGTACACAGACTGGTATAACTTTGTGGACCGTTTTGATATAAGCATGTTCCGCGAAACTTGGGTTGTCAAGCCACATTTTCAGCCTGGGTTAGCTAGCTTTGACTGACCTGCATTTTACTCTGGCAAAGGCTGGCCATTGTGGGGCTTTGCAATATGGATTAAAACCTTGGTCTGTACTAACAAAGTAATCGCTTTAGGCACTCCAGATGTATTGTGTGTAATTTTTCAATTTGCTGCTGGGGTCTCATTATGTTTGTTTAATGTCTACTGCAAATATGAAGGTAATAAGTCCAATCTATCTGCCATTAATATAATTAATGATTATCTTTCATCTCTTTTGGTTGGCTTTTACAGAATTGCAGCGGGTGATCTTAATTGCAATTTTGAACCTTACCAGCATCGGCATATTTAGTCGAGATGAGGATGAAGAGTGGGCTGTCCCTGGGCCTTCTCTTGCACCTGTTAAAACATGGTCTGCTGCTGCCTAGCAAGTAAATGATTTTGCCCTTTGTAATGGCCTGAGGACCTGCAATGGGAGAACACTATCAGATAGGAAAGGGAAGGATAGCTTTAATCAAAAAGGAGGGACTATTGATTGCATACTGATAGACATTAGGTTATGGCCGCAAATGGTATATATGGAGGTGGGGTCATGGCAGGATAGTGACCAAAGTGCCCTGGATCTTTCCTTGAGCCCATTGATTATGAACCATCTGATATGAGGCTTTGTCCTGGTAGCAGTTGCTGTAGGCTCAAATGGGGTGCTATTCCTGCCTCTACAACCATCCAGCAACACATGAACGAGGTACTCGCCATTATCCTGGAAGCAGTGCTGGCCTGAGCAGGGAATTCTCTTACAGCTGCCTCTTGTGAGGTTTATAATCCTATCCATTAATGCCTTGTTTTTCTCCTTGAAGGAGCTATTAAGGATGGAGTTTAGGTCTCTCCCTAAATAGGCCAAAGTGGCCCAATGGTATGCTATGGATTGCAGGTTAGCAAGGCTTACCTTGACGGCTGCTATTAAAAATGGGGACAGATTTCTAATTCATTAAGCTAAGGCCTCCTATAAGGCCGCAACAGTCAAGGCAAAACAGGAGTTTGAACTGGCTAAATGGGATTTACTGCTCTAGGCAGTAAAAGGTAAAGGTCACTGCTCTTATTGGCAGATTTTAGATGATCGGGCCCAGATCCTGATGTGTCTCTAACTTGTGATATAACTGCTGCTGCTTGGGTCCATTTCACAGGTGTTTAAACCTGTGGCATGTGGTGAAATGAGTTGGATAAATTGGTAGTCACAGGAATAGCTGCAAGTACATTTTGTGGGGTGCCGAAAGTTGCAGTTGTGCAAAAAGAACAATGAATGGATGGAATGCTGAACAGTGTCAAACAATCAACCCAGTACAGAGATCTGGGCCTATGTCCATCTTTTTGTTTGCTCACCATGCCATTCAGTTTTTTCACAGCCATATAGAAATCAGCCTTGACCTTGTTTCCCATAGGAACAGTCCAGCCTGAACTGCCAGGCCAGGTCCTTCCTGGACCGAAAACAAGCCTACTGGGACCGGTTTCGGGGTATCATCAGCCAGTCTAGTTTGACTTCAGTGGCATGGAGTGACAGGACCCATGTCTGGGTACACCCGTCCCACTTGGGGTGACTAATGCAAAAAGAACAACTGTTGGACAGAATGCTGAACAATGTCAAACATTCACCCCCAGTAAAGAAATATGGGCCTAAATCCATTATTTTGTTTGCTCACCATGCCATTTCAGTTTGTTCCCAGCCATATGCGAATCTGTCTTGACCTTGCTCTCCATAGGCACAGTCCAACCCGAACTACCAGACCAGGCCCTCTCTGGACTAGAAACAAGCATCCTGGGACCAGTTTCAAGGTATCAATCCTCATCAGCTAGGCTAGCTGGACTCCAGTGGCATAGAGAGTAAGGGACCCACGTCTGGGTATACCTGTCCCACTTGGTGACTAATGCAAAAAGAACAATTGATGGTAGGAATGTTAAACAGTGTCAAACGTTCACTCCCAGTACAGAGATATGGGCCTAAATCCATCGTTTTCTTTGCTCACCATCTCATTTCAGTTTGTTTTCAGCCATATGCAAATCAGTCTTGACCCAGCTCCCCATAGGAACAGTCTAGCCCGAACTGCCAGGATAGGTCATCCCTGGACCGGAAACAAGCATCCTGTGTCGGCTTTGGGGTGTTACCCTTCATCACTCAGGCTAACTTGACTCCAGTGGCATGTGAGGCACGGGGCCCACATCTGGGCATACCCGTCCCACTTGGGGTAACCAATGCAAAAAGAACAATTGATGGACAGAATGCTGAACAATGTCAAACATTCACCCCAGTACAGAGATCTGAGCCTAAACCCATTGTTTTATTTGCTCACCATGCCATTCCAGTTTGTTCCCAGCCATATGCAAATCATTTTTGACCCTGTTTCCCATGGGAACAGTCCAGCCCAAACTGGAAGGTCAGGTCCTTCCTCGACCAGAAACAAGCATCTTGGGACCTGTTTCGTTGTGTCACCCCTCATCAGCCAGACCAGCTTGACACCAGTGGCATAAGGTTGCAGTTATGTCATGCCATGTAGGCGCCATGGCTGAAATAGTTGAAACAATAGTGGATGGTGGCTCATCTAGTGTTCGTTACCCTATCAGTGTGAGTGAAGTTGCTGATGCAATTGATTGGATCACCCAAGAGAAGGCGCCAGAGTGAACAGGATTCAGCGGGATTTGTTCAAAGCTGAGAAATAGATATGCAGCACCTATTTTGGCTTGTATTTCAACAGTCTAATGGATGGCCTATCAATGCCCAATACGTGGGCAGGGACTGAGATCATCCCAATCTAGAAAAAGGGCCTTCTATCTAATTATCGGCTAATCAGCTTCATTGACAGTTCATGGGAGCTGATTAGCCAGAAATCGGTCCCAGGATGCTTGTTTCCGGTCCAGCAAAGACATGGCTTGGTAGTTCGGGCTGGACTGTCCCCATGAGGCACAGGGTCAGACTGATTTGCATATGGCCATGTCTGAACTGGGGCGGCGGAGTGAGCTAAAGAATGATGATCAATTAAACCCAGATCAGTTGACTGGGGGTGAGTGCTTACATTGTTCAACGCTCCGTCCATCATCCCCTTTGGTTTTGCTTTGTTCTCCCTAAATTGGCAGGGTATGCCCAGACGTGGGTCCCTTGCACACTTTGCCACTGGATTCAAGCTAGCCTGGCTGATGACGGCTGATTAGCCAGAAACCGGTCCCAGGATGCTTGTTTCCGGTCCAGGGCAGACATGGCTTGGCAGTTCGGGGTGGACTGTTCCCATGAGGCACAGAGTCAGACTGATTTGCATATGGCCATGTCTGAACTGGGGTGGCGGAGTGAGCTAAAGAATGATCATGGATTAAACCCAGATCAGTTGCCTGGGGGTGAGTGCTTGCATTGTTCAACGATCCGTCCATCAACCCCTTTGGTTTTGCTTTGAATAACATCAGCAAGCATAATACATTTAATTTTACAAAAGTATTAATAAGTATGTTTTAGATGGAATGGTAGAATGAGCCAAACATATCATGTCACAGAAAGGAAAACAGTTGCTTTCACATACAGGGAACTCATACAACCTGGAAAGCAAAATCACATAAAACGTGAATTAAAAATGTACTAAATATTATGCAAAGCAAATGTTTGTTATGGGAGGGTTACCATGAAAAATGTATGTTAGAGAGCACAACTACCACCAAATTGAACAGAGATATATGCATGGCATGTACTTATACTATATTTAAAAGAGGCAAGCACTAGTTTCCTAGAGGCCACTACTAAAATGTTAGAAGAAGAACAAGGGCCACATGTATCAACCTAATTTGCATTCACAAATGGTGTGAATCGCTAAATGTGACCATTTGCGAATGCAAAATAGCCTTTCAAGAAGTATGAAAGGCTTTTACAGTGCTTTCAGATAAACACAATTGTTTGAGATTATCTAAAATTGTGACTGGTAATAAGAAATAGCTATTTGCGATTCCCTAAGCACATGTTCCGAGCAAAATGAGCATTTAGAAAATGCTATTGCCATGGACTCCAAGAAGATGGTAACCATGTGTAATTTTTGAAAACGCACTAAAAAATTACTTTTTCAAAATGCCATGTAGTGCACACATGCCCATTGGGAGGCAGGTTCTCGATACTTTAGGTCAAGGAAGGAAACTTAAAGTGTCTGCAGTTTTAATACGTATTGGCTTGGTGGGTGTAGGTAATGCACTTTAAGTGTGTTCGGTTGGCCTTTGACATGTCTGTTAAGTGTGTGCTTGTTCTTTTTATTTTAATAACCCAATGTTATTATTTGGTTTCAGAGAAAACATAAAAAAGATACAGTAAACAGTTCTGCATGTCTATGAGGTAAATACAGCATAGGATGTCACACACCTGGATCATACATCCAGCCCATGATGTTCCCACCATCTGCCCCAAAGCTTGTCATTCTTCTGCGGGCAGCCTCATGCTTCAGAACTAGGTAATTCCTGGCAAGCACACCAGTCCACACCCTCCTTCCACTCCCTCAATGATAGGGGGACCGGAGACTTCCAGGTACGAGTAATATTTCATAGTGCTTGGTTTTTACGTGTATGTATAACATGGAGATTTGTAGTCAGTATCTATTCATTCAAATGTAAACGTTTTGAAATTATTCAGTAAGCTTAATTATTGGAGGTGGCAATTTTTTGAGTTCTGAGTGTTATGGGGTGAGGGGTAAGGATATACTTTATTTTTCATTGCATTTAATTGTTTTGTTGAAAGGAAAATAGGCTTAATTTTTCAAATTTCCAACTGTTTATTCAGCACTTTTTTCATTACTTTTTTTCTTCTGTGATTTTTTTAGGGGTTTGACCGATCAATTATGGAAGCTTCTAGTTGGAGTAATTTTTTTAACAGTTGGTATTTTGATGTTTTGGGATTTACATTAACTGTGGAAACTTCTGTTTGGGTAACTTTTTCGGGATAGTTAGAATTTTGATTTATTTAGAGGGGGTTATATTTTGGCATATCTGCAATGCAGATGACTCCTTCATAAAGATTATCAACAAATACAGAACTGTATGCATTTCTTTAATTATTTTATGTGGAATTGCTGTTGGTGGAGTTAACTAAAAAGGGGTTATTTTTTAGAGTATTTGATGTTGTTTGTTTAATGCTACACTGGTATAACGTTGTATGTAATCATTTAAATGTTTGTTAAATGTTGAAATATTTCTTGTAATGTTGAACTATCTAATATATTTCATCCTATATGTGGATACTAATTATGCTATGTTATGTTATGTTTTGGTGTGTGTGGTGTCATCAGATCAGTATAAGTTCAATTAATATTTTTCGGGTTACATTTTATTGAGTATGATTTTTTTTGTTGCATATGAGGATAAATTCTTATTGATTTAAAAAAGAAAGCATGTAAATAAAAATATATACTAGGCAATACCTACATTTTAAGGTGAATTGCCCTGTTATTTAGGGTTGGTTGTTTATTTTTGCCTGAGGTTCTGGTAGCTATATTCCTTTTATAGTATATCTATGAATGATACAAGTAGGGCTTTGCAGTGTGTAGCTAGCATTCTTTGAAAGGAGTTAGGTGCGGACCCATCTGACCAATTCTGCCAACCCCGGTGGATGCCCTTTCATGCGCTTTGCACCCCACTTGAGCGGTATGTCAATGTCGGTCTATTTCGGGTTAATCCTAAAAAAAGTGTAATATCATCACCATCCAATTAATATTAATTATAATATTTTGACTCTTCATTGATTCAAAAGCAATACAATTTGCCACATTTTCCTGTACCAGTGTGCCCTCAGAAAATCCAGTGCCACCTTTATTTCCCTGTTGCATAATTACTGCACCTTCTCACGTATCCCTCCATGTACCACCCGATTAATCTAATAGAATCTTCTCTCGTGCAGGTGCAAGAGTCTCAAGAAAGCCTCTGCCATCCATCCATATGTCATAACTGCTGTGGCTTTTCACAGAAAGTAATGAAACTCATTATCTATGTTGAGGCCCCGTTGCACTGTCCTCGATCTACTTATCCATTTAGCCTCCTCCTGCCTGAGTCTCAATTCCCAGTTTCTCCTTCTATTTTCTCGGACTATTCTTTGTATCCCATGAAATTTTATACTGGTCATGTCCGGGTGATTTTCCTTCATATGTTGTGAAATTGAGGACTTGCTACCAGTATTAACTATAGATCGCTGATGTTCCTGGATTCTAATTCTCAATGTCCTCTTGGTACTCCCGATATAAAACTTCCCACACTCGCATTTGATGACATATATAACACCACAGCTGTTACAATTGATACATTCTTGCACACAGCAAGATCTATCCGTGCTATGTTTGAAATCTTTCTAGTAGTTCAGTCCAAATCTGCACATAGTGCAAGAGGAATATGTGTAGAAGCCCTTCAGTTGGCCAGGCAACCAGCTCGGTCCAATATTTTTCTTGGGTTCCAAATAGTTCCTTGTAATCATGTTACCTATCGTGGGACATTTTGTGTGTTACCAATGGTTTGTCGGTGATGCTGTCGGTTAAACCTGATACCCCCTTTAGGAGATTACAATTCTTGTTCAGCACCTTAAAAATCTTGCTATGATCTGGACTGTAGTTGGAGATGAAGGCTAATCTCCCCTGTGATTGCCTTTTTGGTTTCTGAACCAATGTTTTGTCTCTGTTACCTCTGTGCACACTGGTCTCTGCATTCTCCAAACTACATTCTGAATAGCCACATGCTAACAATCTCATTTTCAAGTCTGTAAGGCTGGTTTCAAAATCTTCCTCACTGCTGCAGTTTCTGCGGGTTCGTATTGTCTCCCCATATGGGATGTCTCTAATAACTGCAGCCGGGTGGGCACTGTCTGCTCTAAGAATATTATTTGTTGCTGTTTCTTTTCGAAATAGTCTACTTTGTTTTTCATTATATCCCATATATAACGGCACATTCAAGAAATCTATCTTGTTTTAGTCATGGCACATTGTGGCTATTGTTGTTAAGATAATCAACATATTCCAACAACTCCATCTTAGTTCTTCTCCAAATAACGAGAATATCATCAATAAAACGTCCCCAAAAAAGGATAAGATCCATTCATCTACCAGCATTCCTGGACCAGGCATGGTCCCTCTCAAACAGCCCCATAAAGAGGTTTGCGTAAGAGGGAGCAAACCTGGACCCCATAGCTGTTCCTCTAAATTTATTATAGCACTCTCCCTCAAAAAGGATTTTTTTTTTAAATTCAATATCAAGTCACTCATCTCCAACATTGTTGAGTGCTCCTGTAAGCTAGCACTCCTACTACTTAAAAATTGTTTCAATGCCCATTGTCCTTGATCATTTTCAATGCAAGTGTACAATCCTACCACATCGAGTGTGATAAAGCTCATGGTCTGATACCAAACCCTGTCCTGCAGTTTATTCAGCATGTCTATGGTATCACAAATATAAGACAGTAAATTAACCACATGAGGTTTAAAAAATTAATTCACAAATTCTGAGAGATGTTCAGTTAAACTTCCTATACTGGGAACAATCGGCCTGCCTGGGGGTTCTCTATTGATTTATGAATTCTGGGCAGTGTGTAAATGATCTGGTAACCTAGGGCATGTATTATGTAAGTACTCAAATTCCTTCTCATCTAACAATCCCAATTCCTTCCAATTGAAAAGTCTTTCAATCTACCTGCTTCTCTTATGGGTTGCTAGTTAGTTTTATGTAACATGTGTTATCACTGAGTTGTGTTCTGATCTCCTTGACATAATCCACTCTCCGCTTTACAACAATATTGCCCCCTTTGTCTGCTTCTCTTCTCAGTATGGTTTGATCACTCCCCAAACTCTGAGTGCCTTCTTTTCTTCTCTTGAGATATTAGCTCCCCCAGTGACGTCGCATTCCTGTCCCAGACATTTGATCCTCTTTTCTGTGTAATTCCTCTATGGATCTTTTTACAAAAAGATTTATGGCTACAAATTGATACCCCTACAGTACAAACTTGGAAGTAAGGGTAAGGCCACTGGTACAGCCATAATCTGTTTGAACATCCAACAATTCTGATAAATCCTCCACCTCCAAATTCTCATTTTCTGATAACGAAAAAAGCAACTGTACGTCTTGCATGTGAGCAATTGTTAGCTCAGATCTTTTTATTGTGCTTTTCTGTGTTACATCACATTTATTCATGGTTTCAAAAAGACTTTTCAATTCCAGTTGTCTCGCAAACTTAAACAAATCAATGTGGAGATCAGTGAAATTACATGATGTGTCTGGACGAAGGGAGAGACCCTGTTTAAGAACTTTCAATTCATCCTGACCAAGCTCCCTATCTGATAGATTAATCACCTGTAAATTAATGTAGCTATTCATGTCAGGTTCTATCTCACCCTTTCCGTTTTTCAAACTTTATTCTTGTTTTAAATTTCAGTCCCCATTCGGTGTTTATGATGCTCCTCCTTGTCCTCCCACTAATATTTTCCTTACAAGTTTCATCCTTTGAGTCTCCTCAGAGAAAAAGAAGAGCAGGTAGTGGGTTTAGGACCTTAGAAACACCCTTAAAACTTTGAAACCAAAAACATAGCTACTCGACAACTTTGGAGTCTCCTGACCCCCAGTAACTATTTGGACAAGAAAAAAAGGAATGTTAGCAGGGGTCTTGATAAAGGCCCGCCACCACGGCCATCTTTTAGCAGTAATAATTTGAAGCGCTTCCCCTCTCCTCCACCAAGTACGAGTTCAAATGGTTCAACCAACCGTCATGGAGCGTTAGATAGTCCAATACGACCCTACCGGTCAGAGCCCGGGCCCCTCTTATCCCTTTCAAAGCATTCAGTTTTTCAAGAGACTATTCTCCCAAATGTCCATTCTGGCAGAGCCAAGACAAAGTGTAAGATGTCCCCTCTTTTTTACTTTATTTCTTTGAGTGCCATCCTCTACGCTGGGTCCACCATTGGAAGTTCTTGTTCAGCTTTGTCTCATTCCCTTTTGAGGGGGTCTGGATGCCTGCTGATTCAGGGCGTGGTAGCCCCAAGAAATCCAGGGCCTCCCCCAGGTCTGTAACATGTTGAGTTCGAAAGTCAGCCCAAACGGGTAGGTCCAGTGATATCTGATGTTGTCCTGTCGCAGTTTTTCAGTCACTGGCCTAAATTGTAAGCATCGTTGAAGGGTTGACTGCGCCAGATCTTGGATGTAAAGTTCTGACCGGCTACAGTGTCCCTCTTCCTGGCCTTCTGAGGCATGGCCTCCTTTACCTTGGATGAATGGACCTTGACAAGGGTATCGTAGGTGCGTTGTTGTTGTCCAGGTGCCTGGTGACCAACCCGGTGGGGCCTTTCAAATAAAGTTTTTGGCTGATGTGTCCCTAACACCTCCACAAATAGGCCCTCGATGAAGGCCTCTAGATCAGTCCCCTCTGTCCCTTCCTCTAGATCTGGAATTCTAATGTTATCTCTTCTGGATCCATATTCCAAATCCTCACTCTTCAGCAGAGCCTGGTATAATTGTGCAAGGAGATTAGGCCTGGGCTGTAAATTCGGTTCCGCTCGCGGAATTTGGGTAATGCCGTGTTCTGCGGAGAACGCAGAATTGCCCAAAATTCTGCATTCTGCGGCTTCACGGAATTTTTTTGCTTGTTTGCGTTCTCAAAATGTGTGTTTGTGAGATATTTACCTCCGACAAACAGCATTCGTGAACAGGAAAAAAGCATTGCGAACTAGCAATTCTGCATGTTCGCGGACTTTCTGCGTGCTCGCTGAGATTTTTTACTGTTTCGCAGAGCTTTGTGTAGCGCGACTACGCAAATTCCGCCCACCCCTATGGAGATCCTGCACCTTGTCGTGAGTATCCATTACGAGTTTGACGAGATCTTGTGATTGGGCCTCTACCTCTAGTAACCAAGTGCCCATGGAATCTACCTCTTGTTGGATGGAGGTCATGCACTCTGTGAGGCCTGCTTTAAGTTGTTCTAATGAGGCAGTCATATCCATCTTGAGCTCTATGTGCAGTTCAGTCTTGAACTCCCTCAGAGAGCCCAACAGGTCCTCATCAGTGAGCACCATGTCTGTCTTTGAATCTCCTGGTTCCTGTGAATCCCTTTTCTCAGTGAGAGTAAAATAACTGGTTACTCTTTTTGAGGTTTTTATTGGTGGCATAGATGTGGTCTGCCGTCCCCCCACAATCGAGAGGTCAGGTATGCCCTTTTTCCTCAGGAGGCTGCCTTTCCCTTAGTTCTGAATCCTTGAGATCTCTGAGGAAAGTATAGAGTCAGATGTCCTTAAAGGAGAAGTTGTCACCTGTTTGAGGAGGAAGGCCTTTCTTTCACTGTGTCTTCATAAATACCTCAGGTGGTGATCACAATACTAAGGTCAGGTAGGGTGAAGCTACTTGTGTTGGGCTACCGTGCTGGATCAGCCCCTCTCTCTCTTACTAAATTGCCCCATGTGGCCCTACTTCCTTCTCAGACTTCAGCAAGGGGTCACTACCTGGCGTCCCCACCATCCGCCACTGCTGCCTCATGGGGCTGCCATGTTGAGGTCTGGCAACCCTACCCGCCGCATTCCGCTCTGTCTCTCTACCTTGGAGGACGATGGAGCCAGTCTGGTGCTCCTGGACCACTCGCTCTCATGCACACGTGGTCCAGTCAGGGCCTCTCACACACCACTTCTCGGACCCCAAAGCACTGAATCGGCTTCCCCCGCTGCCACAGACGCGAACGCTTCCCTCCACCGGCGACGTCTCCCTGTGGGCACTGGCTCCGGCAAGTCTCCTCCTTCTGAGGTGTTGAAATGTACTCTGTGATTTGGGATGGCTCTAGGATCACCGGAACCATCGCTCTGCGTCCTGGGGCCATCCTCTAGTGGCAAGCCATTTGAGTGTGGCTGCAGAGATTTCTGCTTCTTCCATCCTTCATATTAGATCAAAATAGGACATGGTGTCGAAGGCTGCACACAGTTGATCCGCCATGATTCAAAAGTGCTCTCAATTCTTCTGTGGCTGTAAGTAGGGCAGTTTTGGTTTCGCTTCCCAGTCTAAATCCTGATTGAGTTAGATGTAGAATAGCATGTGTATCTAGAAATGAGCACAAGTGCTTGTTCACATACTTCTCCAAGGCTTTCCTGGCCCCTGGAAGGATGGAAATTGGTCTGTAATTTTCAGCATGTAAAGGATCAGCAGAGGTATTGTTTTCAGCACGGGTCTCACAACAGTGTGTTTCCATGCGGAGGGGATGCTCCCAGCTTCCAGGAGGTATTTAAAAATGTCTTTCCAACTGGATAGAATTATATTTCCCCCTTTCCTGAATATGTCTGGTGGGGTTGGGTCCAATGGGGACCCTGATTTAATCTCTTCAGTGGTCTCTATGCTGATCGCAGGAAATGCCAGCTACTTATCCTTACCCAGACTTACTGCACAAGGTGTCTTACTAGGAACAGAGTTCCCTGGCAGGGAATAAAGGTTATTATTTAATTTTCCAATAAATGATTTGGCAAACATATGACAACATGTATCTGAGGGAGGGAGGGGGACCTGGTTGACTTCTAGCCATCTTGATGAGGCTATTCACCAGCTTAAATAACTCTTTAGATGAGTTTGATGAGATAGGGATGATGGGACACTTCTGGTTCCTGATTGACTCCTTAGGACTATGACGTAAGTGTTCGGTGTGAGGAATAGAGTTCATGTTAGAACGTTGAGTTCTCAGTTATACGCACAGGAATAAAGGTGTGCAGTACTAAGCTCCGTGTGTGGAGTGTTCATTTATGAGTATCTGGGCAGGGGAGGATGCTACAATTGGCAATGAAATAGGGGATACGTAACCCAAAGATGGACAGTCCTGTCCCAGAGAGTTTGCAAACTGCTCATGCATTCCCCATGTGTCTCAGTTGAAGTGAAGGTTGACATTTACAGTGTATGGAGTCAAAGCGCAAATCCAGCCACTGTGAAGCATTTGATGATAATGAAAGTCTCACTGAGAAGTTTACTCATTATTGGCCAGAAATCTGCTCCTAAGGTCGTAAAAGAGGTAATGCCCCACAACGCAACACTGCGCTATAAATCTTATGTAATCATTACACGTTACAAGGTGGAAACAACCAGGTACAGAAAAGCGCTAGAAGCAGCAACAGAAAAGGGTGAGAAATTGCTTGCAGCACAAATACCCACATACACAAATGCGCTGAAGGCACTGAAAACCAGTTACCATGTAGAAGGGTGAAGAACAGGTACAAGAAACAAAACCAGCATTGACTGTCAAGGAGGAAGCAGGTGCAGTGTGTTCCATGAATGAGACAGTCATGAATGTGAAAAGTAAGCAGAAACACAAAGCTGAAGGACACAAAGTGGTGTCTCTAAAGAAAAGAAACTGTGCTTTAGATGTGGATTTTCAGTTCGATACAAAGGTAAATGCCCATCATTGTACAAGTATGCAAATGCCGTGGGAAAGAGAGCAAATTTGTAATGTTTTGCAAAGCAAAGGAAAAGCTAAGTGTGTCATGATGAGAAAACAAAATGGACACCTGAGCTATCCAGAAGTGTCATTCTATGCACACCCACAAGGCCAAGCGGCAACATCTGCTGAGGCAAATCAACTCTAAAGAAAGTCAATCATCAGCTTAATCTTCAGCCAAGAGTTCTCCAGTTTTAATGTCAAGCGACAGTGAGGAAGATGGATGTGTGATGTCAATGTTTACCTGAGAAAAATGAGCGCATGTCGGACCAGCTGCATGTAGAGAAAGATAAGTGTAAAAAAAAAGTGGACGAGTAAAATAACAAAAGTAATTCAAAAATGTCAACCACAATAAAACGGTGGCTCCATACCTTTTATTATCAACAGTGGTCCGTCTATAAACTTTATGCCTGAGGAGAAATACAATGAAATATCTCCACTGCCCTTTCTCACACTGTCAAAGACTAAAGTGTACACCTGGGCTGCATCCACACCCTTAAAAAGTCAAAGTTAATTTGTGGACGCCATGAAACACAAAAAGGCAAAAGTGCAAGCACCCATTAATGCACTTCAAGGTACTACGTCAAGTGCCTGTTTGAATACTGCTGCTGTTATGGGACTGATATCTGTGAACTACAACATGAATGCTCATCCCGAAATAGTAAGTCAGTTCCCTACGTTGTTTCATGGATTAGGAAAATTTAAGACCAGGAAAGTGCAACTGCATATCAATGAGGACATTCGTTCTGTTGCTCAAAGATATATATGGATTTCATTTACTACAAGAAGCTGTTGAGAAAGAGCTTGAGGCATTGCTAAATGTAATATTATTGAGCATCCTACTGGTCCAACTCCATGGGTTTTGCCCATAGTGGTAGAGGTCAAAAAGGACAGTGAAGGAGCTATCCATTACTCAAGAAGGTATTGTTTTACAAGGTTAAAGAATTGTCATACCAGAGAGTTTGCAACAACAAATAATTGAAGTGGCTCATGAAGGACATCATGAAATTGTTGCCACAAAATGAGCTCTCTCAGATCAACTTTGGTTTTCTTATCTTGACAAGAGAGTCGAAAGAGAGTTTAGGATTTGTCATTTGTGCAACCCCTAACCACACAACATGCCTCAAAATGTCTTATTTCCCAAAACATGTATGGGAGAGAATCGCTGTTGATTTCTTTGGTCCTCTTTATTAAGGACATTAACTGATGGTGATCTTCGATAAATACTTCCATTTTTCCACCGGTAGAAGATCTTTCATTGACCACTCAAGAAAGAGTCATCACAGGAAAGATGACATTTTTTCAACAATTCTAAAGTCTGACAATAGCCCACCATTCACCAGTCATGACTTCAGAGACTTTGATAATCATCTCAATGTGAAACATCAGAAAAGCCCACCTCTACGGCCACAAGCAAGTGGCATTGTCAAACGCTTTATGAGCACACTTAAAAAGACCGTACAGCATGCTACAATGGCTATTTTTTAAATATATGTGTTTATTGGCATTTTAAACACCATACAAACATTGTCATATTGCTTAATCATGGCCGACATCTGCAAGTGTCGCATATTACAATTGTAACTTAACAACCATAACAGAGTAAACAGAGGTCAGATTATCCAGCACATAATTACTCAATAATACCAAGACATTTTCCCAGCTACAGTATAGTCATGAACTAGCCTAGTACAAATCAGACTTACTCATGGGCCTTCTTTACAGCAATTCTCTGTGATCTACTACGTGTTACATGGCTGGCTAAGGATATAATAATGAGCTAGGGACTTGCATCTGCAGGCTGTAGGCCTGGGTATGCTAGCCGCGTCATGCTGGAGAGTGCGTAACCATGCCAGGACTGGACCCAGATGTCCTTGGGTCTGGAGGTGATTGGCATTATTTCCCATAATATAGAAAGCTGGGTCTGACGGAAGGTGACATCTTGTAACCAGGTTTTAACTGATGGGGCATGTGATTTACCCCAATGCATGGCTACCCTGCTCTTTGCCAATAATATTAGCATAGTATGAAGTTTCCGAACACCCGCCGGGGTATCTTTCACGTATCCCAAATAGTGGTGGGGGTTCAGCTTGCACCCTCAAAACATCGTGAATCCGGTTGCTAATGGCTATCCAGTATGTCGCAATGGGAGGGCCGCTCTTAGACAAATGCAGGAATGTTGCGGGTGTAGTGTTGCATCTCCAGCATCTCGTATCTGTTCGTAGTCCCATACGATGTAGATGGGTAGGGGTTCTATGAAATCGGTGCAAAATTTTAAAATAGATCAGCATTAGCTTGCAATTTGGGGACAACCTCTGCAATTTGCCACAACAGAACCTCCCCTGTACATCTGTGATTCGCTGGTTCATTTCTACATTCCAGTTGATCAGTGCTTTCGGCTTTTGAATGGGGAGCGTGTTCTGCATAGCCCTGTACAGTCGTGTTATTAGCCTATGTGGTGAGGGTCCCCTATTATATGTTCAAGGGCCTGCAGCGTCGACAGGAGACTGGGAAAAGTGCTATGTAGCTGGCGGCAAGACACTTGTATACGATGATACAGGAACGTCTCGGAAATGTTTGGTGCGGCCCCCTCCTGCACTGCACTGGATAGAGGTCTGCAAAGGTATTCATACCTAACTGTTATGCCAGGGCTACGTTCCCTCCATCTGCTAGTGGAGGGCATGCGGATTATATGCCAGCGGCACAGAGTGGGGATACAGTATCTCCAGGTGAGCTCTGCTCTTCAGACCCTCCCAAGCCTGGCGCAATGCCTCAGTCATGTTTATTTCATTACGGGGGCGTCTATACAGCTGATACAGTGCTACTTGAAGGGGAATCGGTGTGCCTTGTCTGCTTCCAATTGCGTGCAATATGCATAGATCAGGATATCCTGAGCTCCCAGCCCACCCAGCGCCAGTGGGAGAGTCAGGAGTTCCCACGATACGCTGGCCTGTTTCCCTGCCCACACCAACAAGCGCATATGGTAGTGCACTGTTTTAAAAAAGGCTTGGGTAAGTGAGAGAAGAAGATTTATGAGCATGTATTGGAATTTGGGTGATATGATAATTTTTGCTACCGCAATTCGTCCCGCCAGGGACAATGGTAATTTAGAGCAGGTGCTGACCTTACCCTCGAGCCAAGCTATAGCCCTTCCGGAATTCAAGCTCCAAGGTTCTTGTACATTCCGGCTTAGCCAGGTCCCCAAATAACATACCGGGCCTTCCGTCCATTTGAGGGGAGATTCCAACAAGAAGTATTTTGTGTCATCGGTCAGTGGGAACAAGATTGATTTTGCCCAGTTTATCTGAATACCCAACAGCCCTCTGTATTTTAGAATCTCCTGTAGGACCGTGTGTAAGTTGTCCACTGGGTTATTGAAGTGCAAGAAGAGAACTGAGTAGCGGTGTTATTAGCGCATCCATGACTTGGAGACCATTACATATCTAGGCCGCACTTGACAACTAGAGTGCTAACCCAAAATGGCGGCTCTAGTAGTCCAGGTGTGACAATGTATTTCAATAGAAATATATGGTGACATTACTGCCATGTTATTTTTAATAAACAAGGTCTACAAAGGAAAAAAATGTATTCACATTTCTTTCACAATAATTGGCAGTAGTGTAACTACAACATGCATTCA
Organism: Triturus cristatus; assembly: GCF_964204655.1. Taxonomy (NCBI): domain Eukaryota; kingdom Metazoa; phylum Chordata; class Amphibia; order Caudata; family Salamandridae; genus Triturus; species Triturus cristatus. Next base: position 243,904,153 of record NC_140591.1, read on the forward strand.
AGAGGAGGAATTGGTCTAGGTGTTTGGCGTCTTCAGGGAGAGGAAGAGTATGAACTGGGTGTCCTCAGAGTAGGATATGATTTTGAGTGGGGTCATGTAGGCTTTGAAGCGAGTGTGGCTGAGTGAGTAATTTTGAATATGAGGTTGGTGGCGTCCGAGATGAAGGAGGCTATGTTGACCAACTGGGTGTGGCAGGAGGGATCAAAACCAGTGCAGTGCAGTTGTTGAATAAGGATGGGACGGGAAACAGTTTTGATGGCTGCAAAGGGACAATTTGGATGAGGGCCATTGTGTCACCCCTTTCCATGAACACTCGAATTTCATCTGCGGCAGCGCTGAGAGTGGTCTCTGTACTGTGGTTGGGCCAGAATCCGAATTGAGTGGCTGAGAGATAGGCCGGTAGATGGCTAGCGTCTTTGGCTCTGCTGAGGGTTCCTTGAGAAGGGGGGTACTGTGGCATGTTTCCATGCATCCAGGCAGTTGGATGTGATAGTTGCGTCGTTCAGGCTAAGGGTGAGGACTGCACAGATGGGGTCCAGTCCTTTGGTGATGATGCAGTTAAGGCAGAGATGTGAGGGTGCTGCAGAGTGTATATACTACATGGTTGTTGCAATTCCAGTGTTGAAGGTGGGCCGGCTGGTCAGGTTGGTTCTCTGGGTGTTGGTTGAAATAAGAGGAAGGGCTGCAAGTGTGGAAGGGTCCGATCGGGGTTTGAAGTTGTTGTAAATATAGGTGATCTTGTTGCTGAAGAATCGGGGCAGCTGGGTGCAGAGATCATGAGAGGGGTTTTACTGGTGGAACTGGCGCTGGAGTGGTGAGTTGTTTTACTATAGTGAAGATTTGTTTGTCACTGTTGGGGCTGCTTTCAATGAGGTTGGTAAGCAGGAGGCCTTTGGTAACTCTAATTTGGTGATGGTACTGTCAGAGGGAGGATTGTAGGTACGTGTGTTGGGGTTGTCTCATGAATTTGTCACCATCTGCGTTCAAGTTGCTTGCTGTGGCATTTGGTGAGTCTGAACTCTTCCATATACCAGCTTGTTTGTACTCTGGTTCTCATGGATTCGATGCCTTTGAGAGGGCCTGGGTGTCTACTCAGGTGGTGATCTAGGCTAACAGTGCCAAAGTGAAAGGTGTACGTTCTTGTAAACATAATTGTACCAGAAAATAGAATGACATTATTGAATATCAATTTAAGTATGTTTTATGTGTGAAATTCATGCACTCATTTTGGTACCCAGGAAAGTCATACTCCACTTCCAGGTCCTTTTCTTCTGATGTTCTCACTTTTTCACACCTTTTAATTCTATACTGTGCATTTATCTCACAGCATTCGTAGAGAGTTCACAGTAAACACACTCTGCAGCGTACTCACTCATCCATGGTTCATGTCAAAAGGTCAAGTTTTTGCACCTCATTTATTGTACTTTATTTCTTACACTTCTGTGCTGCCATGCATTAATTCTGTCTCAAACTGCAACATCTATGAATTTCTTCACCATAAAGCGTCCTCTATGTGGACTACTGCCTGCAAATGTGGTCTTGACTCACACCTAGACAAAATGTGTCGCATGCAATGCAGAAAACATACATAGCTGTTCAATAATGTACGTGTTACTGCTTTGAGTGCGGTCGAAAGAAAACCACTCAGTGTTTCCTGCCGGCGTGTATGTGTTTAGCTAGAAATATATGGTGACATTACTGGATTATTTTTAGTAAACAAGCTCTGGAAAGGAGAGAAATGCAGTCATGTTTCTTTCACAATAATTGGTAATAGTTTAACTACAAAATACATTAAAAAAGGATGCTCTTGAAGCTGAGAGCTTCATACAGCTAATTTTAAAGCTTCACAAACTAAACTTGAATTCAGCATCATAACAATAAAAAAAAGCCTGTGTATTGAAAACTAATTTTTAGAATGTGGTTGGATATTATGTTGGCAGCCTACGAGTTATAGTTATAAAAATGTACTGTTTTTTGTACAATCACAGCTCACAAAAGCTTCTATTCCTGAAATGTTATTTCAGCCAAACCACTGATGCCAGATTGTCAAGGTCTTTTTGTGTTCGGTACTTATAGTATTTTCATCTGCCCTTGACTAGGGCAGGATTACCTACGCTGCCTGTAGATTTGAAACTACATCGTGGATCTAGTAAGGATATTAATTGTCTATTGCCTTTTATTTCATTTCAGTTTGTGGTGGCTTTGGTTGCTTTTCATGAAAAATCATGCAGTAGTGATACATTTTTGGGGCATTTTGGAAAAAAGGCTCTTTTGATCAAAGTATGACTGTTCTTATATAGTTATCGAAAGAGTGACCCTTCGGCACGGATTTGGTATAGAGTTGTTATGATGAATGAACATCCTGATCTACTTTCATTTGGACAAGATTAGACTAGTAACATCCCCTGCCGAATTACCGATAACAGTCGCACAAACAGTATCAGAAGAGTTACCAATCAGGGCTTAATGTGTAAAAGGGGGAATGGGATGCTTAGAGCTCTGATGAGAAGCTCGAGGCTAAATATCAAGGTTGCTTCGTCTTGATTCCACCTCAGACCTCTTTAACTCCCTGACAGTTCCTGCAAGTTCCCACTTTCTCTCTTTGTGAATGTTTTTCCACCTTCCCCTCCTTCTATTTTCCCCTTTGTTTGTTTTTCCCTCTCTTGTTCATGGAAAATGTCTGGTGAGTGAAAATAAGTGCCGGTCTCCAAAAATGCGTGCTGGTGGCCCCCCGGCAACCACCTGCTCAAATTAAGCATCGCCAATAGTTATGTCATAAAAAACTTTATTTGTATGAGATGTTTTAAAAAATACAGGAAAGTAACAGCCATGGAAGCAGGTGTAATTCAACAAAAAAGAAACAGCATCCAGTGATAAGTATCAAGAAAAGAGCTAAGGGCCATTGTTCCAGCGTGGAATCCAAAATCCTCCCCAAATATCTCACAAACACATTCAATCAATACATTCACTGGTGGGGCCCATAACACCAACATTCATACTTCATTGATCTGTCTTTCTGAGAGATGATGGTTCCGAACGCTGACATGAAAGGAAATACCTTTAATCCAAAGAACAATAAATTTACATAACCCTATTCAACATATTCATAGTCCAACATATCCTAAATCTTACTTTTAGATATCCCTTCCATGTGACTCGATGGATCTGTGTTAGTTGCTGGTAAGATGATCTTCTAATTCTCTAATTTACATTTGAATTTAAGCATTCCCTATGAAGAAACAACCCAACTCATTTGTCAATGATCAATATCAGGCTCTATCTTTAATTAATGCAAATTAAACCATTTGTTATTCAAACCGCAGATCACCATATTTACCTATTCTGGCTAATTGTCGTCCTCTAAGTCAATCAGGTTGTCCTGCAGCACGCTACAGTCCCATAGATTGGGTTGAGACCATAAGCGCGTGCCAGTCAATCTATGCCCATTTAATTTGATCTCAGTTCATCAGGAAAAGTTCATCAGGAAATTGGGCAGCAATTCAGTCTGTCAAAGATTCAGGGAAACAGCTGTCCTGCAGCGTCACGTCCTCTCCGTCAGCATAACGTCAGAAAAACAAAAAGAGCGCGCACCTCACTATTCTAACAGCTTTTTATAATAGAATCACTGTCAAAAAGTAACAAATATTGGTTTTCGACCATCCTGATTGGAGGGTTTAGGGTCATCCGGTAAAGTTCTCACATATTTCAGTTTATTAAGTCATCACATTTGCTGGTTCCGGTTTTAAAGAAAGTCTTTTGTCTGCCGGGTTGGCATCTTTCCCGGTACGTCCTTGGTGGGTACAGCTTGCCTGGGGTCAGGACGAGGCCACTGTTGCTCATTTTGGCGCAGGCGCACTTCATTCAGAGCCTCGTGGAGTATCGTCCTATGCGTCGTGTCAAGGGGGTGGCCATCTTTGTGCAGGCCCGAATGGTCAACTTAAACAAAACTAAAACAAAACGTAATTAATACATGGAAATAGCTAATACATTGTTAAACCCTCACTAATTCCCCTATGTGTATGTAATTATCTAGCATGATAGCAACATTCAAAGCATTTATACTCACAATTTAATGCAACTTACAATTACATCACAAAAGCAACATATAACATGCAATATTCTAATTTCTCTAATATTAGTATGCGTACATATTTTTAGTTTACGTATTAATTAGGCCATGCAAATGCAAATCCCACGTGTAATTCATATATTAGTAAGATTGATTAATAATTCACTTCAAACACTTTATACGGTTATAATTAATTGATTATTCTAATTAGTATGGACATGCAAATTTGGGGAGGGTATACAAAATTTTGCATTACCCGCTCCAGCACCACCTCTTTAAAGAACATCATATCACGATGCAGTAACTGTGCGCTTCTGCTCCCAGAAATAAGCTACCTCTCCAATCACTTGTTGACTGTATCCTTCTCTTTGACCCTGTGCAGCTCTTGACTGCGTTTTGGCTAGATTTGCACTATACAAATAAGACATACATGCATACTTATATGAGTACAGTCAATAGGTATCCAAATGAATGCGGCAAACAGGCTGGTTTAAAGTACATCAACCGTGAACAAAGTAAGAACGGAAAACAAAGAATTGATGGATAAAGAAAAAAGAGAAGGGGAGAAAAAAGAAATCTATAATTGTTCGCACCGGGCTCACCAAACATAGAAATCTGCGAGAAGTGCAAGAAATCCAAAATGTTCATGAGAGCAAGAACATTGAAAGATGCAGACTCCCAGCTGCAGGTAACGGATGACATGATAATCAAAGTAGAACCCCAGAAAGAGGAGTCTGAGGTGCACTGTGTCATCATGCACAGACTGATCTCTGTCTCTCTCATTTACCAGACAGGACGATATTCTTACAAGGTGGGATGGTCTGCTGTCCCTGGACCATGGCATTGTTCTTCTAGACAGCATGAAGGTGGTTTTGACAAAGGTAAGATAATGTTAATGTTGCAGAAGAAAGAAAGTTCTTGCACACTCTGCAGGGTCAAAAAAAGGCATTGTTATGTGAATTGAAAGCTCACAGCTAAAACTTTGTGCACTGTGGATAAGATTTATCAGATTATCCCATATTCACTTTGAATCACACGTGGAAAAGTATAATTATCCTTGTGGGGATAAGAAGGGTTCCAACGGGACTTGTATTCGCAAGAGTTGCCCTACCACTTCTGCTATCCAACGCAATCCAAGTCATTTTATGTGAGGTTGTGCATTCATTCATCAATGCAATAAGTGATTTGATATGTTCACCGATTGCCTGTGCAAAGCAGAAATTACATGACAAATATGCCTCACTTATTACTTCTGTTTGGAATGTCCAATTGCAGAATATAGCCCTAGCATTGAGTGTTAAGAAGTGGACTTAGCAATGCTCTCAGTTTCTAAGAATTAGCTTCTACTAAAAATCATATTTCATTCAGTTCATTTTCCCTGAGTCAATGCTTCATAAGGACTAAACATATTACTAAAGGACATGTTACTAAATAATAATGATCTTTGTTTCTCAAACTCACTTCATTCTCCTGACACTAAGGCACCTACCTATCGGTTTTATCCACTTCCTTCTCACGGATTTATATGCTGGGCAGAACAGAACATGCGGAAAGTCTTCATCAACCCCCATCTAGCATACAGTACAGAGGGACTCCCCCTCCTTAAGTTGCAGGATTGAGCATTTGGCAACAAAACTGTTTATTTGCAATCTACCGTATCTGAATTTCAGGTATAAACACTTTGCCAGTTGTGGTTCTATCTCATTAAGGAATAACTCGAAACAATGGGTCATTTTGTGCTGGAGGAATTGTACTGTGAGCCTGCCCTGTGTGCTGCTTGAGTTTACCCTATCTCTGATAAAGTCCCAAAATAACAGCTTGATCTCACATTTTGATTTAGGAGTCAGCAGATCTGGATTCAACCAGCATCTGCTCAGACCTAGATCAAAGAGCCATCTTCTAATATGGATTGACCAAGGAAAGGAAACTTGGGTGTCAAGTGCCAACAATTCAGTGATTGATTCTCTATATGCCGCTAATTCCAGTGTTGTCCAAGTTCTAATCCAAAATGACAGGGTTCTCCAAATTGCTAAGCACTCCAAACGTTTAATAGGTCAGGGGGATCAATGGAGTATGTTGAGGAAGGGCAACAAGCCTTCTCAGGATTTTATTTTCAGTGATGCTTAGAGATTTGAGGTTGCCACTTTCCAAAATCTCTGCACTGTACAGAGCAGCTGATTGGGCTCTGGACTTGTACACTTCCAAAGTGGGGGTGATGGCTTTTGAGGATGTTGCAGCTTGTTTCTTTTACAATGGGAATAGAATTTTGCATTAAAATGGCCTTCGACTTCTCTGTCTGTGTAGCCCAGGAAAGTTTCAAGTCTAAGGTGACTCCTAAATATACAAAATTTGATACACGTTCCAGTTCTGTGCCATTCAGGTATATTTTGTTCTTAAAACTTCTGCGTGGTCTTGTCGTCATGTATTTTGTTTTTGTTGAATTCACCTCTAGGACTTTTGCGTTGCAGTATTTATTAAGGCTGTGGAGCAAATTCTGCAGGCCACTAGGTGTTTGGGACAGCAGAATAGTATCATCCGCAAATGTTATGGCACAGATGTAATTACCCCTAGTTTTGGCAAATCATGGACACAATTTTGGAGGTGTTCAACCAGATCATTTACATACAGGAGCAACAGAGTCTGCTCCAGGACGCAGCCCTGGCGCACTCCCCTCTTAATTGGGATTTCATCAGTAAGCTCTCCACTTTTACCCCATCGTACCTTAGCGTAGTTGTCTTGATGTAGCCTAATAATTTGAATTAGGATCTCGTCAGGCACACCCTGCTGGTGTAAAGTTTCCCACAGCTGGGCCCTTGGGATGGAATAAAATGCAGCCTTTAAATCAATAAAGGTGACATATAAATGGCTAGATCTTAATCTAGTATATTTCCAGCCTAAAATCAGGAGTCTAAACACTTGGTCTATTGTGCTTGTTTTCTGCCTAAAGCCTACCTGGCATGATGATAGTATATTCTCTGCTGCGATCCAATCAGTAAGCCTAGTTACAATTTGTTTGGCATAGACCTTGTGTAGGACATCTATCAGGCTTATAGGCCTATAGTTTGCAGGCTCTTCCCTGCTGCCCTTTATATAAATGGGGACTATCTCCGCTCCCTTCCAGGATGCTGGCACCGGCTGCCCCTTAGCTATTGCGTTTGTTAGTTCATTTATGTATGGTACCCACACTTCCTGGCATTGTTTGAATAAACCCCCCGGTATTTTATCAGGGCCTGGTGTCTTTAATGGCTTAATAGCTGCTAAAGCAAGCGCTGTATCCTCCATGCTGAGCTTTAAAGGTGGTATTTGGCTTGTAGTCAAAGGGACCCAAGAATTGATTTCAGAATGGTTAACTGGGTCTGAATTAACAGCGATATCATATAGGTTTGTGAAGTGCCTCTCCCAGGTGGTGGGATCTAAGTAATGGTCAGAGACCGTCACGTCATGTTTCGTTCCATGGGTCATTAATTTCCAAAACATGACTTGATCCGCATTATTTGCAATAATATGAGCTCTTCCCAAATACTATCTTCCCGATTTCTTTGGGCTAACCATTGAGTTCTCTTGTATCTTGTTCGAGTGGATTTTTATTTTTGAGGGCATTAATAAGTCGGGATTTTGCCATCCTACATTCCTTATCATACCAAGGGTGAGATGACTGGGCCCCAGCCTTTGGAATACCCATTTTTGTCCGTGGTTTAGTAAAGTGAACTTGTATTTACTCTACCAATTTTTGGTGGATGTCTGTTATCTTGCTGGTTTCGGGGTCTTGATCCAGATAAGGTCCTACAATGTCACTAAAGGTGTTGTAAATGCTGGTAAGGGATTGGTCTAGTACAGCAGGCCATCTGACTGACCTTCGATTATGAATTACCAGAGGCTGCCTTAGTTCAACTCTTGGGTCGGATTCTGGTAATGCATGGGTTGGGAAGTATTTCCCATCTAAAGTTAAACATCGCAGGAAGTGGTCGCTCTCTGATCTCTTATCGACTTTAAAATCCTATGCATATGCCCAATGTGATGTTGAGATAAGTGTGTAATCTATTCTCGACCTAGAGGTTCCTCTTCAGAAGGTGTTTTCTCAAGCAACGGAACATTTGAATAGCAGAGGTGGTACACCTCGCTGTGCTTTTGGTTTGAAGGAGGGGGATCCCTCTAAGTTGGTTTTCCTCTTCAAACACTATGTCAAGTCCCACCATAGGTACATAGCAGCAATGGAAGTCGCCCCCTATAATGATGGTGTCTTTTGAGTCGATGGATCCCAAGACCTGCTTGAAGTGTTCTAGCAAGAGTGCTTCTTTTGACCATTCCCTTGAAATTACATATATATTAAAAAGATACAGCAGTATAGCATTAGAAAACTTCACTTTCAGGCCCAGGATGTCCAATGAACCTGTAACTACAGTTTCTATGGTAATATTTAGACTAATTTTAGCCATATTATCAGTCCTCCCGATGCCCTCCCTTTTTTTGATTGCAAAGCCTCTATACTAAAGGTTCTATATCCTAGTTTGTGCTGTGGTTCCCTGGCCCATATCTCCTGAAATAGACAGAGATCGAAGTCCTCTACATAGCTCTGCCAATACAGTTACTTAATTTTTTGCTTGAGCCCAGCTATGTTCCAAGAAATTATCTTTATCAATTTGGGGGACAGGAGTATATGGGTAGTCGACATGTCACTAAGTACAAGGCAGGTATTACCTACCCCTATTGAACAGATGTTATCTTTCTTGGCTTCAAGCTGTGAAGCATAGAAATTGGTATCAAGACTTAGTTGAGGACTAGAACAAGGACTGGGGCTGGTGGGGTTCGTGTCTTGCTCAGGGGGGCTCTCTTTGCCAAATTGTTCAACCTATCTTGTGTTGCCAGTCAATCTACAGAGTCTAAGTTCTTTATCTCCTGCGTGTCTTGGAATGGGTTAATGCAGATGGTTGGCTCAGAAATGTTTAGTTTGATGCTAATCAATTAATCAAAAAGAGTATTTGACCGGAGGTTCATTTCAATCAAGCTATCTGCTATAAACCTTGACTGGAACGATAGCTTTATATCGTCCAAACTCCCCCCTTTCTGCTGGATCCTTTCAACTCTTACGATATCAGATCTTACTAGAGAGAGACACTGGCATTTATATCTGATCCAGTGGATCGCTTTATTAATCAGGGAGTCCTCATCTTCTCTGGCACCCCGGTTAAATCTTGGTGCATTTGTCAAAAGATGTTGTACATGTTGGGCTTATACTTAGTTGAGTGCTGTGTTGATGGGTGGGTGTTCTGCAGATAATGATAGCCCTCCCCCTCCCGGACGCTTTTTGAGTTTGGGCCTGACTCATGATCAACCTGTGTACATTTTAGGGCACCTGGGGGGCTATAGTGCGTCCCTCGCTACTCAAGGGATTACTTGGCTCAGTTGTTTTATTCGAGTAAGTCCTATGCACATTTGGTCTTAATGAATGAAGAGCTGTACTAGTTGGCTGCATGTTCTGGTCTGTTGAATTTTTACTGAGTGCCCCAGACGGGTTTATTGGTCTCTTGCTTGCCCTGTTGGTCAAATATGGCTTTTCACCAGAGTCAAAGAGCAATTTATCAAGTAACTTTTTTTTTGGGGAGCTATAGGAAGACTTTTTAACAAGTCCGATAGCATTCTCTTAAGTCCTACAATCTCCTCTTGTATAGAATTCCGCTTTAGGCATAGATCCCTCAGTGCCTCATTGGTGTCCTCTAGTTCTGTTTGGGTCCCTACTTCTCTTGAGCCGGCTGCAAGCTGTGTTATACTCCAAGTCATCTCCACTTGGCTCTCAATATTTTCTTCATTACCATCTGCTAAAATTAAATATCTATTAGAGCATTCTAAGTTTATAAAGTCCCTAGTTGGGGCACTAGCCTCTTCTTGATCTGTGGTGACTCGTCTGGGTGAGTCTTCTTGAGAGGGTATAACTTGTGTCGCTCAGGGGGACTCTTGGGCACAATGCACAGTTACTAGAGGACTTAATTGCTTTGGGGTTTGTTTACTGGAAATTGCTTTACCTTGCTTACTAAAGTATGTAGAGATTTTCTTAGGGCCTTTAGGTGCCGCTTCATCCCCATTTGCTAGCATAGTTTCAACCTCCTCAATCAACTCGTCAATAGCTGCTAAGGTGCGGTTGTCTGCTGCTGAGGTCGCTGATTTGCTAAACTTAGCCATCTTCTTCCTTCTTGTTACTGACTCTAATGCCTTCCTTTTCCCCATTTTTCTACCAGCAAGTGGCTCAAACTTGGTGGCAGGGTTTTTAACTCCAATAGCGGGGAAACTATCAAGCTTTAGCAATATCCACAAGAAAATTGTAAAAGGGAGGAAGTACACTAGAATATTCGCTAGAAGAAAAAAAAAGTCAGTTGTTTGTGCCTATCTTAATGAGTCAAGTTCTTAAATCTTTATGAAAATAAAAACAATGTTCTGCCAGGCAAAGGAGGTCTTCCAAAACATTTGATGTGGATGCAACTTAAGTCAGAAGTTATAGTTCGAAAAGTAATATCACAATTAAGCCGGTGGGTCAGTTAAAGGGTACAATCACATGCAGTTCACAAAGTTCCATATAAGTGAATGAATGAAGATAGTTCTTACCCTAATTCAATGTGGGTTGTGATGGGTGCAATTCTCTGCAGCTACCAAAGGGGGGCCCTGTCCTGCCTCTGTCTGTCTCTAACGGGCGCAGACACACTGCGGGAGCGCTGGCGAAGTTATAAGCGCCTTCTGGCGCGAGGAAAGCTCGTCGGCGGCGTCCGCGGCACGGTGCAGGCTGGGGCTTGATGTCCCTGGTGTGCCTGGCAACCCACAGAAAAAGGAAGCAGTGGTTCTGTCTCCCACGCTGCAGGAGCGCTGGCGATGTTATAAGCGCCTTCTGGCATGAGAAAATCTCGTTGGCGGCATCCGTGCCGCGGTGCAGCCTGGGGCTTGATGTACCTGGTGTTCCTGGCCCCCCACAGAACAAGGCAGCAGCGGAGCAGGATAAGTGTCTGGAAGGCCACAGAGTCCTATTGCAAAGAAGAGTTCAAGTATTTCAGGATGCTATTCCAGGAAGGGCAGGTCAGCATTATGGGGACTTTCTGGGTGGCTCAAAACAAGGACGCAATGTACACACAGCAGAGTGTCCCACAGTATTAGTCTCTCTTGGCCAAATTCTCCATGGCAGAAACTGCTAAGGCAGGAGTAGACCTGGCCACACTCCCAACACACAGTTGAATAAACATCAGCTTGGCCATGCAGCAGACTTTTGACATGGAGTGGCAGGCCGACATATTGAAGCTGCAAGGCACTTTCTGCAGCAGGGTTTCATCTTGGGCCACAGTGCCATTTTCTGACCCATCAACTGCTCATACGCCCCTCCACTCCCTTGTAGTGGACCATTTGCTGTGAGTGTGCTTGAAGCCACTCACACTAAAAGCTTATGTGGAGATGGAACTGTGTTACAGCCACCTTCAACACCAACTTTACCTTCCATTAACACCATTGCTCACTCAAATTCCTCCTTGTGCAATGAGACAAGGGTGTCCTACTCCAGTGGTGTGGCCATATTGGCGTGTCTTAAAAACAATGCCACAAACATTGATCTTGGTATCCTTAACAGATTTCAGCCAGCTTTTAGTGAATGATGACACAGATTACATTTTGCATAGTGTGACACTAGTCTTTTCACATTGGGCGGACTGGCAAGTTGTCTTGACCACTCCCCTAAATATTTAAGCAATCGCAATATTTTAATAATCTCACTAATGTGCTCAACCACTATTCCTCACTAGCAACATACAACGTCTTCTTTCAGATTGTATGACACTGGTTGATGCACAACACAATGTGTTAATAAATTGTGCATTTGAGTACATCCTGTCCGTTTGTCAGTCATTAAAGCTCACCTTCTGTGTGTGCATGTCTTTGGGTATGACTCTATCATTCACCTCAACTAATTGAGTGTGTGATAGCATCCCTATCTGGTTTTGGAGGAGTCGCTTGAGAGGGATACAAAACATATTTGCCATTTTACAAACCTAATGACGTGCATCATTGAATGTACATCCTCAGCTTTCCAAGGAAAGGAAGTGATGCATCAAGTGAGTAACACGATTAAATGTGGGGTTTCAAGTTTATTAACTGAGCTTTGCTCTATGTGCACTAGGTGTCTGTTGTTGGCTGTCTCATGGGAACAGTTTGCCTTGATGTAGACACCATTAACAAATTCCCTTACAAGTGACAAGCACCAAGCAATGAGGACAGCTATCTACCACATATAGAGCTAAATACATATATTGCATTAATACCGCTGTAAAGCAGGTCAAACACTCAAGTAATGCTATATGAGACCATCAGATAGCAGCGATACAGTATCCATCTAAGTCAATAGGGCTTGAGAATCATTTTCAGCTTTGTTGTCTACTAATACTAAACTGCTATTCATGCAATATTCAGAAGATTATCTTAAAAATTCACGTACCCATTTTCTGCACCACTATGACACAATACACATTATGCTTGTATTCACTAACAATTACACTGTAAGTATGCATACACACTTTAATACACACTATTGGACTTGGCCCTCACTGTAGGATCACCCCCAAACATTTTGCTTCCACCCGTCCTGTTTTCTGAATTTGTTTTTGTTGGCATTAGGACTCTGTGCACTTTACCACTGCTAATCATTGTTAAAGTGCTTGTGATCTCTCCCTAAGATAAGGTGCAATTAAAGTACACCTGCTTGGCATAATTAATTTACTTGTAAGTCCTAGTATATTGTAATACATATACTTAGGGCCAGTAAATTATTTGCTACTGCACCGTTCATTGTGCAACCCATTTAAGTAGCCCTTTAAAGCATGTCTCAGTCCTGCCATTGCACCAAGTAGTGTGGTTTTAATCTGCCAATTCAACCTGGCAAAATAAAGCTTTTGCCTGGCCTCAGTCTTCATTTTTAAAACATATAAGTCATCCCTAAGGCAACCCCTAAACAACTCATAGGACAATGTGTATTGTATTTAAAAAGTAGGACGTGGGGACATGTGTTTGTACGTTTTAAATGATCTAGTAGTGAAAAACTCCTCAGTTCATTTTTCACTACTGGAAGGCCTATCCTCCCTTTGAATAACATTGGGTAATCGTATTCCATTTAATATGTGCTACTTCTTTATTGAGAAAAGATAGGAATGTCAAGTTTGGACTCAAATGAATTGTGATTTAAAACCCTCCTTAATGACGAAGTCGGATTTCAGGTCGCAATTCTGAAAATGCTACTTGTTGAAATTGCCATTTTCTTGTCCTAACAATTGGGTGCATGCTGTCTGTGTCACACAACTGTGAATAGCTTAACTGTTGGCCTTTGTGAGGCAAGGTGAGCTAGAAGTTGTCAGGATGGGCCATCCTGCAAGGATGTGTAGAGTGGAACTGTTCCTCACCCCACTTACATTTTGAAGGGCTGCCTCCAATACATACACAAATGGACCTAACACCAGTATTTTGTTATCCCAGATAACTTGAAGCCTTGGCCGGCAAAGGGAAGAACTTTCCAGAACCAAATGTGGGAGTAGCCAGGATATCATAAACATCAATAGAGGGAGAAGTTGTGGCCAGTTAGTCTTCACAGTCCAAACATACAAAAAACAAAGTTAGAACGGATTCTCCACCTTTTTTTGTTTTGGGTACTCAAGTCTACTCCTTCAGTCTCTTTTTGACGTTTTCTAGAGACTTGGAACCCACAGGGTGTTTATAAAGAATCCTCACTCACCTACCTAATATGTCTTGTATTGTATCGTTATTGTATATGGAGTAATTCTTCCTGGGACACTGCTCAGATTTGGGCTTTTTCATCAAAATGTTCGTTGTACAGCCTCACTGTCCATATCACCTATTGTGGTCTTGGTAGCTGCTGAGCAGTGTCCTAGGAAGAATGACTCCATATACAATAATTATACAATACAAGACGTATTGTGATCGGAAAACACGGGGACCCTGTGAGTACCCACTACAAACACCCTCGCCTTGCATGCCTTAGTAAGTGTGCAAGGACAAAATAAACCTGGTCCTGAAGAATACCATGTTGACCCATTTCGGCTATTAATGGCGGCTGAAACATGTACACCATTCCCAGGATGATTATATTGAGGATACATGGGACCAAATATCTATCCCATATATATCCACCACTTTTTTTTAACATTGACCGGGAACCCCAAATAAACAAATAAATTCAAATACTTCGGATCAGAGGGATTCCTGAGAAAATTTTAATACATCACATCACAATCACTGGTTTACCCAAAAAGAACCAACTCCGCTGTAATCAGACGTTGCAGCACACCCTGGGGGCATTCGGCAACCAGGATGGGAATCCAATGATGAAGCATGTCACCTACTAGGTAGATGAGTGAGGGTTCTTTTTAAACACCCTGTGCTTTCCAAGTTTGTATAAAACGCCAAAAAGAAACTGAGGGACTAGACTTGAGTAACCAAAACAAAAATAGAAGGAGGATCCGTTCTAACTTTGTTTTTGTGTGTAAGGTAGCCAGGATGTCACCCCTCCCTACTTCAAAAACGGACACTAAGTATAAGTATCCAAACTACTGAACCAAATAATAATTATGCTCCTGGACCTGCGAACATTACAGAGGAAGGACTGCCCTGCTGCTTGAGGCTTGCGTTGTTCCCCAGAGGACTGCCCTGCTGCTTGAGGTCTGCCCTGCTCTATGTGAAGGAAGACTCCCTTCATCCCAGCCTTCTTGAGTGACTCCAAGGGTCAGTTGGCTGACCTCCTGTTCTGAGCAGCAGGGACATAACAAGCTCCAGAAGCCTCCCTGCAACTGCCCAGCTGACCTGCTACAATTGGATCAGAGTGCACTCCTCTACAAGAAAAGGAGAAATCCTGACGTTCTGGGCTCTTCGTGCCAGACTTTGAGAAGGTAACTTTTTCAGCAGTTCTAACCTAGTCTCTGTATCCGCCACACACTCCTTTGTGGTCAGCCTGGACTTGTGACATTCGCCCGGTCTAGCACGACCAGATGACAATGAGTGGCGCTTTGTGTTTTTAGGCACTATGCTTACCTAAACTTTGAAATTGCCTGTCTCCAGTTCAAATATTTGTATTTTTTTTATCATTTTGGTCTTATTTTATTTATTAAAATTATCTCTAGTTTTCTAAGTCGGGTTGGGATTTTTCTTGTGTTGTGTTTTCACTTTATTATTGTTTTGTTATTGTTTGTGTGCTGCATTAATACTTTACACAGTATATCTAGTGTAGCCTGACTGCTTTTATGCCAAGATATCACAGGGTTAAACACAGATTAATTTAGTGCCTTTTGTGGTTCACCTTAAAAGGGACTGTTGTTCCTTAAGTATGGTTTTCACCCTGCCTCCCCTGCATAATCAATAACCCAACTTCCTGGTGCTTGGTCTTGAGACCCAGTACATGTGTTTGTGCAGTGCCCTCAGTGATTTTGAGCAACACTAAAATCCTAAAACAATGATCTGACATCAGATGCCATCTATTTTCAAATTCTTCTTGACCAGCCACTTTTTCTGTTTCCAAATAGATACGTCTTCCATATAACTGACTTTGTTAATCTGTGACTCTGTATGCAAGCATGGAATTTGAGCTCAACAACCTGGACAGCTATACTGTTGCTGAGCTCAAGAGATTGTGCAAGGAGAGGGGGCATCCAGCAACCAAGAGCTCCAAGAAGCAGGAGTTCCAGAAGGCACTCTAGGTCAGGGAAGAGGTCCATCAATTACAAGCCACAGCTCAGGAGTATAAGGAGATGGTGAGCGAGGGGTGTGAAGAGGAGAAGAGAGAAAGTCTTGTGATCATGACCCCAAAGGAAAGAGGAGGACCCACAGGAGCAAGGTCACAGAACAGGCAGCAGCATAACTTCCCGCAACCTGACCCCTGATGAACTGGAGGACAGGTAGGCTGAAATGGAGTCCAGGCTGCAGCTAGCCAAACTAAAAATAGAGGCAGGCAATAAGGAGGAGCCTGCTGCAAGGAGGGCTGAATAAAAGGCTGCAGTCAGGAGTGCCAGAAAGGCAAGGAGAGCTGAGGCAGTGATAGTCCTAGCCAAGGAGAAAGCTGAGGCTGGGAGGACCTTGGCTGAAAGAAAATTGATATTGCCTCATAAAGTGACTCTGAAGGAGCTGGACCTTAAAGCAAAATAAGCATCAGAGTCCAGCAACAATGGTGGCAGTGATACTCTAGTGCCCAGCGGAAACAGGGGGGTTCGCATCTCCAAAGACCTGGTGCCTAACTTTGTGTTGGGGGAATGATATTGAAAAGTGTTTTAAGGCCTATGAGGTTGCCTGGGAGATACACAAGGTCCTTGAGGAGGACTAGGGAGCTAGTCTCCTGAGGCACATTCCCAGTGAAGGGAGAGATGCACTGTTGGCCCTTGGAAAGAAAGACATAATGAGGTGCACCTTCATGAAGTACAACCTTGGCAGGATGTATGGTCTCACCCCTGAGCAGTATAGGCAAATATTTGCAACAGTCTGAAGCTGCCCCAACTGCCCTGGGTAGATTTTGCAGATCACTTTTGTAAGGCAATGGATGTTTGGGTGAAGGACAGTGATGTGAGTACTTATGAGGGGCTGTACAATTTGAGAGCACGTGGTCAGCAATTGTTTACCAAGCTTTACCAACACCTAATACATAGCAAGCTCATTATTCCTTGCTATAGAAGGCGGACTGCTTGCTCAGCACTACGTTCCACATAAACGTATTTACAAGTGACCCCAAGAAGGGTGGTTCAGGTCCCCCCAGGAGAGTGAGGGGGCGGTCCCAGTTCACACAGACAAGTCCCAGAGTAAGTTGGGGGAAAGGGTTTCCATGCCCCTTCTTAGAAACAGGGGGAGATTCTGGTAGTGTTGGCCCAAGGGGCCCCATTTCCAAATCCGCTGCTTGAGCGTTGCCAGTTCGGTCACAAGCAGGGGAACTCTGTCTGTCCTAACAAACCACCTACTGGTGGGAACTCTACGGGAATGGCCAATGTAAACTTATGGGGAAGTAGTCCCTAGGAGCAGGTGGTAGAGCATTCCCTAGTCTCCCTTAGTTGGGAGTTAGACTCAGGGGGTGAGCTTTTGATCCCTGAAGACGGGAGTAATCACTTTCACCAGGTCATTGGAATAGGGATTCCTGTCATCACTCTGAGAGATACTGGTGCCAGCCGGTCCATGGTAGCGGAAAGGCTGGTTTCCCCAGATCAGTATAACGCACAGGTGAGTAGGATAACTCAGGCTCATGGGCAGAACTTATTCCGCTCCATGGCTCTGGAATGGAATGGGGTGGTGAAGTGACCAAGAGGAGGGCCATAGTCAGTCCCCAGATGCCCATTGACTGCATTCTGGGAAATTAGTTGTCATCAGTGCTGAAAGATCTGGAAGGGACAGCCACACAGGGCACCCTGAAAGCTCATGTTGCTTGGGGTACCACTCCCAAATGGAAGGTTTGGTGCCCATATGGAAGGGTAAGGGGTGGAATGGCTTATCCTTGTTCCCTGTTCAGCCTCATGGTACAGATCCTGGGCTGGAGAACCAGTCTCAGCCTACCATCCCTTGACTGGTGGGAATTAGAGTGGAGAAGGGTGCCTAATACCTGGGACTGTTTTCTGCCTTCTCCTCCCAAATCTGAGAAAGCTCAGTGGTCAGATAACCTTCGAGTGCAGTTAGAAAACTCCTTGCTAGCCCCAAGTCCGGAAGCGAGGCCTACCACTGCTAAAGTGCTTGTGCTATTTCCCTAATGAATGGTACAATTGGCCTACAGTTAATGGGCATACTTAATTTACTTTTAAGTCACTAATATATGGTACTACATGTATCCAGGGCCTGTAAATTAAAGGTTACCAGTGGACCTGCAGCATTCAGTGTGGCGCCCAATTAAGTGGCTCCTTAACACTTCTCAGTTCTGCTATTGCAGCCTGTAGTGCAGTCTTAAACTGCAAATTCGACCTAGCAAAATAAACTTTTTGCCAAGCCTAAACCTTCCTTTTTCAAACATATAGGTCATTCATAAGGCTGGCCATAAACACCCCATAGGACATGTGTAGGACCTGTGTAGTACAAGTGTTTTTAAGTTGAACTTGTCCTGGTGGTGAAAAATTGTCAATAAGAATAATAATATAATACCAGGTGAGAAGAAGGGTCTGAGGGAAGTTTACAGACCTGTGCGGATCAATCCCCTAACCATGCATCTATAACAACATAGAATCTGCGGGTCCTAAAGGAGAGTATATATACAGACGAGTAAACAGTACAGCTCCACAGGAGAGCACAAAAAAGTGAAAAATTGTCTACATTCGTTATTCGCTACTGTAAGGTGCTTCTCTCCCATGAATAACACCTTTTGATGGGTGCTCGCTAAATTTTCTCCTTGGGTAAGATTTTCACCCAAATTACAACCAGCATTAACTCTATTTATTTAGCACAAAATGCACCTGCGCGCCTAAAATAGATGCAAGGATGCATTTAGAGCTAAGGAAACAGTGCTAAATGTAGCAGAACATGAATAGTGAGTGCAAGCTGGTGATCGCACTCGCCAAATGTATTCTCGCGTTAGAATTATTTCCCCTAAATTACTCTTAATTATTTGAGCATGAGTAAAATCATAATTATCAGTAATTCCATGTCAAAGAGTAACACAGAATTACCTAAATTACTCCGATTACTCTGTCGTAATCAAAATTCTGCCTAGGCATACTTAAAACACAGCCATTGTCACCTGCAGTATGCTCATGTACAGCGTCTCTGATGCCAACTGGGCACATATATTTGGTTGTTCAACTCAGCTCGTTGCTTCCTTTGTTGCCCCATTTCTCACCCATGTCTTCTTGGGCATACGTAGCTATTGGCCTCTTACCCAGTCGTGGTCTTTATTGATAATTTCAAATACTATGCTTGGGTTAACATGGTGATCATCATCTGCTTACACATTGTGCTGAGTACAGTTACATTTTCTATGACACCTACAAACTTGCTTCTAATTTAATACATTTTCCGTCTATGTCTTTGTGGGAATGACATTGTTCAGTTCCAATTTCCCTTGAATTTTGCATCATCTCTCTTTTCCTTTGAGTATTACTTTCCTTTTTAAAGCATCCATATTTACATAAGGCTTTGTGTTCCAGTGACCATCTCTGTTTATGTGTAAGTTCCGAAACATTTTTCTTATTTTATGTTTGTTATTCAAAGATGTTTTTATTTTTAGCAACTACTAACAGATATCCATTATTTGTGTTCTTTGTTATTTTCAGAGTTGAATTTTAAAGTGTTTTTTTTCTGTGACATGTTGGCAGTCCCCTTTTATTCAGTATAGTGATTTGGCACTTTACTTCACCCACCTACATTTCATTTATGCAGTTAAATTATTAGCGTCTATAGTTCTATTTCTTGCTCTATTGTTTTTAAAATTTATATTTCTGGATGCCAGAAGGGTTCTTCCAGCACTGATGTAAAATTTAGAAAGTAGGGCTATCTTGAGTATTTAGGAGACAACTTACACTGGAAATAAAATATCTTGACCCCGCCTCCCCCAGCAGGGAGCAGCTTCCGCCCAATCACTCACTGTCATTTTATGTGCAATAATGCTAGAGAGTAATAAAGTGATGGCTCATTCAAGCAATAAGGAAACAGCAGAGGGGCACAGGAACAACAGGGAGCAAAGGAGTTAATGAAATTACTAATGCGAGCCAACGCAGCCCAAACATTTGCACCGATTTGCTAAAGTTAAGCAAAAAAGCTGGTAGTATTCCGTCCGGATGTGTCGCCACAACCTACAATGTTCATTTCCACTTCCAGCCGCCAGGTCATGCTCCCGACTGTTCATTTCCATCATTAATGCATTTTGCATCTGTGATGAGGCGCATCATCTTGAAAGTGACTCATGCATTGGCTGAAGTCGCAATTTCGGTTTAAGGGATGAAAAGCTATTATCCATGAGAGTTTTTATGACAACTAGTGTGGCATCTGTATTCTGAAACACTTTGGGATTGAAGAGTCGGTGGCTTTGCAGCAAGAAGCAGACTGATCTCATGTTAATTTCTATAATTATAAGCAATCCTTCGGGGAGATACATTGGAGATTTCAAATTAGTGGTAGGATGATGTGACTAAAACTACAAACTAGACATCAGAGGCAGTTTTCGAAGGAATAATAACGCTTAAGGCTTAATTTTCTGATTAATTTAACATACTTGTTTTTATGAATGTTAATCCAAGTTTTCCTTCTACAAACGTGAATTCAAATTCTAAACTACATCTGCATGCATTTAAAGGTGTACATTGGAAAGACGGTGCATCAGTGAGTATTTACAAGCTAATGCTCTGCATACCCTGGATACAGTCTTACATTCATTCCTGTCAAAGGCAGGAGTAAATCAGGATCCAGAGTTATTTACACGTTCCAAATGTTCACTTTTTACATGTTTGGATAATGCAAACGTTTGCATGTGAGAATCTTAGATTACAAAAGAGTTACAGAGATACGCCTGGGTAGCTATGACTTTTGGGGGAATATGTATCAAGCCCTTTTCCCGTTTGCTCACGGGCCGATTCTCAGAATTGGGCCGTTTGCGAAGTGGAAAAAGCCTTTTGGGATGTATCATCCCAAAATGCCCTCGCAAAATAGAGAATCACAAAATTTGCGATTCCCTATTTTGCGAATGCATTTAAGAAATCGCAAATTGCGATTCCTTAACTGCAATGTAGGGAGCACCCAAGTTAAGCAATTTTGGTTTAAGAAATCGCAAATTACCACCAACTTCAGGTTGGTGGCAATTAGCGATTTCTTTGAAAAATGCAAATTCTTGCATTTTTCAAAGTGCCATGTGATGCACATACATACCCTTAGGGCATGTATGTGCGCCACATGTGCACACATACATATTTCAGGGGTGCAACAGGGTGTCCTTTTGACACCCTTGCACCCTTGAAATTGCATGCGCAATATGCGAGTACCTAATGGGTACTCGCAAATTGCTGATGTCTTCCCATTCATTCCTATGGGTCTCTAGGCCCATTGGAATGAATAGGAAGGTATTCCTTAATTGCAAATCGCAATTTGCGTTTCGCAATAAGGAATATGTAGGAATCGCAATTATTATTGTGATTCCTACATACATAGCATTTTGGGAGTCCATAGAAGCGATTAGCAAAAAATCGCTATTATGGACTCGCAAAACGGCTATTTCATACATGTGCCCCTTGCTCACTATGCCACTGGAGTCAAGCTATCCTGGCTGATGACGGCTGATAGCCAGAAACCGGTCCTAGGATGCTTGATTCCGGTCCAGGGAAGACATGGCTTGGCAGTTCGGGCTGGACTGTTCCCATGAGGCACAGGGTCAAGACTGATTTGCATATGGCCATGTCTGAACTGGGGTGGCGTAGTGGGCAAAAGAACGATGGATTTAACCCAGATCTCTTGACTGGGGGAGAATGTCTGCATTGTCAGCATTCCGTCCATCATTTGTTTGTTGTAACGCTTTTCGCCCTAAGTGGGATGGGTATTCCCAGACGTGGGACCCGTGCTCACTACGCCACTGAAGTCAAGCTATCCTGGCTGATGACGGCTGATAGCCAGAAACCGGTCCTAGGATGCTTGATTCCGGTCCAGGGAAGACATGGCTTGGAAGTTCGGGCTGGACTGTTCCCATGAGGCACAGGGTCAAGACTGATTTGCATATGGCCATGTCTGAACTGGGGTGGCGTAGTGGGCTAAAGAATGATGGATTTAACCCAGATCTCTTGACTGGGGGAGAATGTCTGCATTGTCAGCATTCCGTCCATCATTTGTTTGTTGTAACCCCCTTGGGTCTTTACAGCAGTGCACCTGCAAATATATAGTCACTCTAACGTGACTGTAAAACACCAGACGTGGATATAAGTCCATGGGTTAAATTCTTCTTCTCATAATTATTTTTATGATTATTATTGTTAGAAACAGGTTTTTATCCATTTGATCTCAGTGCTAATGACTGTTGACTGACCTAAGGTAAGTGGTGAAGCTAGTGTGGAAATGGTATTTGATATGAATGGTAATATATTTGGTAAGGGTCTTGGCACCTGGCAGGATTCTTAACGGGTAATCAATAGGATCTAAGAGGAGCGAGTCAGACAGGAAGGCACTCGGTGCTGTTGGAAAAAGTCAGGAGAACAGGCTTTGAATCGGGGGAGAAAGCAAGACTCTTGCTAGCTCCAGCCGGCTGCCAAGCGTGGTATTTTGCTGTATGGTGTTTCATTCCTCTAGAAGAACTCACAATCATGCCTCCTTTCTTAAGTAGTTTTGAAAGCATTGTTGTAGATGTTGACCATTTCTATTGATGTACCAAGCCTTGAGTAGGACCTCAACTGTAATGAACTGCAAAAGACATGCATGTGAATCTGGTGAGTGTGATGGCTGGGATCTCGGTTTGATTTGATTTATAATTGTATATAGCACTAGAATGCCCTGAGGCGTCTTGGCGCTGCTGCTCTCATAACCAATTAGAAGGAAGATGAAACCAGAAAAAGCTGCTCTACTGATTAAAAAGCCATGGGGCATATTATCAAGCACGGCGTTAAAATTATCGCCTCATTAGCAGCAGAAAACTGCTGCTAAAGCGGCGATAATGGGCTTGATAATATGCCGCAGAGAATTCCCATAGAAGCCCATGTTGACACCAGAACATGGGCTTCTATGGGAATTCTCAAGGAGCTCATTATCAAGCCCAATATCACCGCTTTAGCGGTGGTTTTCTGCCGCTAAAGTGGCGATAATCTTAACGCCGTTTCTTGATATTATGCCCCCAAGTCCTCAGGATTTTTCGAAAAGACAAGAGATCTGGCCACTTCCTTAAATTTGTGGGGCAAGAGTTCCATAATTTTGCGGCCTACAAAACAAAACTCACAAAGTTTTCTAAGTTCTTCACCAGGGCCTACCTAAATGTACGTAGGGTGCCCGTGCCTTGTATTGAACTGCTCACAGTTCTCAGCATGAATTGTATTAGCAGTTTACAATTATAATAACCTTTATATTCAAAAGCTAATCTTACCTAAATTCTAGTAGTGGTCAACATGATGGGATCAGACTTTATCCTGTGGTATGCAATAGTGAGAATGAACCACACATTGAATACAAGCCAGTAATGGTAGATTGCAATCAATCTACTCATGAACTCATCAACAACTGATGCAATTTGATTAGATTATTCCCTGATAGAATTTAGACACAGCCATGGCTGTTACCATTCTTCAGGTACAGTTTCCACACCTGCCATACCTAGTAGGTATTTGTGGTGAGACCCTCAGTACATTTTCTGGTGTTTTTAGCCACCTGGCAATGCTCAATAGGGCAGAGGGTTTGCAGGTGTTGGACACCTGCATTCGTTTTTTGGCAGACTTTGTCCTAGAGCAACAGACAGAAAGGCAGAAAAGAGGGAAAGAAAGAGGAGGAGAAGGGAAAATAAATCAGTCACAAAGGGATAAAAGGGATGCAAAGGAACCGAAAGGAGTGAGGTAAAGCGATAGGAAGTATAGTGTGAATTTGGTATTTGACAACATGCTGCCATGGGCACCTAAAAACAACTTACACTTGCTCATTTCTTTTTTTAATCAATGAAGCTCTTCTCCTGGGTCTCAGTTGAAATCACCTTCCTGCAAACATCGAGATAAGCTACCAGTCCTACACGGTATGTTTAATCTTATCCCTGATGTTATCATGGCTTACATTAGTAAAATAACGTGTAAGACGTATGCAGTGCGTGTTGTGTATCTACATTGGGAAAAAAGTGTGTCCTGCATCTGTTTGAAAAAAGAAAAAACTACGATGCTTCAGTTGATACTTGCCAGACATATTTCTTTATGACGTTTAAAAATGGAAAAGGAATAGGAAAAAATGAAAACTCCATAAATCAGTAAAGAAAACTACTTTATAATAACAGTCTATAAATATGACGCCATTGCCCTTATGGGGAGCAACTCACGTAGGAAGACACTTGAAAACAGAAAATCCTTTCCTGTGAATGCACAAATGAGACAGGGGTCCTTGCCACCTTGACACCTATGTCACATCATGTCATTGCAATAGAAAACAAGCTGGCTGACAGATCTCCAAAGAAATACAATATTTCCAGAGATAAGTGTACAGTCCTGGACTGCCAATGAATAAAACGCCATATTATATTTTGTACATATTTATAGGAAGGAAGGAACTGTCATGGTTTACATAGATATCCAGTAGAGTAGGAAGGGTACCATGGGCCCTAGTGCATGCAATGAAAAGGGGGCATTCTGACTGCTGTTTGGGTATACAATACCTCAATAATCAGGATACAGAAGGCCCTCAGACTCCTGGGCCCCGGTGCCACTGAACCTGCATCACCGTCGGTAGTCCCTGTGGATAGTTAGCTTTGTGCATGCTTTGGCGTATGATACAACAAATCAAATATATGTTTATTGTTGGTAGATATACCATGGTGTGTATTTCTATATCATGGTTACACACAACCCAGCCCTTCCTACTCTTCCATCATTACCTGGTTGGCTCGCCTTTCACATGCTCTCAACAGTTACACGGCGCATGCTCCTGCGCCTCGTGTGTATTCTGTTTTGAGCATTATTTCCAGCGCCAGCAGAGAGGGCCTGAGAAGATATTTTATGAGGCGCAGCAGCTGGGCCTCGTGAAAGCGCCACCGTGGACTGTTGTAGTTCACCGACTGGAAGACTCCTGAGGACCCGCCCACCTCCTGCTGGAGCTGTTGTTGCAGCAGCCCCTGTAACTAGAACACCATTTGCCCAAGGAGCTTGTGCCATCATAAAAGCTGAGAAAGAAGCGGTTACTCATGAGGAAGATGAGAAAGTGTGCCTTGCTACTGCTTCATCCGCTCGCAGCTGTGTGCAGAGTTCGTGACTTTGACCTTAACACCCTGTTCGTTTGCCTACAGAAGTGGTGGAGTGGAGCTTTGGTCATTTTACCGTGGCCGAGGAGAGTGTGAGGCGCTTTCAACAGGGGCCGGGACTGCGAGACCCAGGGTTCCGCGCAGGATCAACGCAGCGCACCTGGAGTCTCTTCCCGCCCCCTGCTCCTCCCCGTTTGCCTTGCCTGGCTTGCCCCTTCATAACAGCTCGCGGCCCCCGCTTCGCGGGAGCCGCTCGCAGCTGTGTGCAGAGTTCGTGACTTTGACCTTAACACCCTGTTCGTTTGCCTACAGAAGTGGTGGAGTGGAGCTTTGGTCATTTTACCGTGGCCGAGGAGAGTGTGAGGCGCTTTCAACAGGGGCCGGGACTGCGAGACCCAGGGTTCCGCGCAGGATCAACGCAGCGCACCTGGAGTCTCTTCCCGCCCCCTGCTCCTCCTATAAAATCGTGCCCCTGACGCATAGCGGGACGCGTGTGCGGGACGCCGGACGAAGCCCGGACAAAGGGCGGACAGTCTTAGACAGTCCGAGACAGGCTGAGACTGGACTGGACACGCTACTCAGCCCTTACTGTCTTCGTTTTGCGTGGTTTGCAGTAAGACTATTCATACTTGTTTCTACTTCTTGGATATACCGTCATCCATTATAACACTGTTGTTATTTGGTTATTATTACTAGTTCAAGAAGAATGCCTAAAAAGAATTTAGCGGCGGGAGGTAACTCAATAGAAAACTATATGATACAAGTAGTCTCTAAGATTAACAACGAGAGGCGCGAATCCTTAGGTCTTAGCCTGTCCCCTAACTTATCTCCCCTAAGCCCTTCACCTGATTCACCCTGGATTGATAAACCTTCTCAGGTCGAGGGAAGTGCAGTTTTAGACTCTGATACCTTAGAACATGGCATTTCAAACCTGAGTACTCGTACAACACAGGGTCAAGACATAGCTCGGGCTAATGACTCGGAATGTCAGGTAGTTGACACTGATCAAGACCAAGATCAAATTGTGCAGGAGAGTGAGCAGCCAAATAATGAAGCTGATCCCCCAGTTCTAGATCATGCGCCACGTGCCATCAGAAAATGTAGAAAAACTCAATTATACCGTGGTGGAGTTCTTTTAGGGAAGAAGAGGGTTGCGTCACCCGTGAGAAGTAGGGACAAAAGCAGGGGGAAAGTAGAAGAACCCGAGAAGTATAATGTGGATGAGGAGTTATTATCAAGATTAGCTGATTTAATTGACACTAAACTTAAAATCTTAATTAAACCAGTAGTGACCAAATTGGACACGCTAACTGCTGATATAAAGAAACTAGGTGCAGATCAAAAAAAGTTAGTAGAAGCTGTGTCTAATATATCAGACACAGTTACCAGCCTAGCTCTACCCGTAAAAGAGGCTCTTTTTCCTTCATCTGAGGGAGGCACTACCTCAAACACTATACACGCAAATCTACAGGAACAGTCCTCAACTACAGCGACACATCATTTACTGCCAGGAGATACATTACCCCCAATTCCACCTGTAATACCTGCACCTACTACAGAAGAAGTTATGGTACAGTTTCTGGAAGATGCGGCTCCATTAGTACTGGTATTGGCTAACGTCCCCCCACTAGCCCCAGACCAATCAGAATCCCCCCCGGCAGTAACAAGTAAGGCCCTGCACTGGTTATCAGGCAATATGCAGCTGGCCCCGTGGGGGAAACAACAGCTAGCTGGTGACATTAAGTCAGCCAGAAGGGTCCCATGGATAGGTCAAAACCCTAAAAAATTCAAGGGTGACTGCATTATTATAAATTTTGCCAATTCTACAGTTTTACCAAACATCCTGCCAAATATTTTGCCGCCGCAGCGCAGAAGAGGTACCATCATTCCTCTCACCCTAGAATTTTTCGGCAAAAAACAGCGGAGCATGTCCTATCCTAAGCCTACCCATAATTTCACCAGGCCTATATGGCCAGCGACATCTAATGGCTGGGGTTTTGAGGTACCAACTAATAACTGGGGGTATAGTCAGGATAGAAGGGAACGTCCAATACGACCACCCCCTCCAGATCAATATTACTCTACTCATTTTAATAATCACTTTAACATCCCCATCTCCAATAGGTATGGCATCTTCTCAGATGAGGGGGGACTGGATGGGGTGGAATGACTACCTGACACATCTTCTAACCTCCTCCCCACCGACCGATTGCCAGAAGTTACAGACTTTGGAGATATTCTACAAGGGTTAGAACCGCAAGGCAGTATGGATGGGGGTTTGGTTGGCTGGAATCAAATAGATATACCAGGTTTACCCACTGATATAAACCCAGCCTGTCCTCAAGCTTGTTCTTCGGCTAATCCCGGGACAGATGGGGTACGCTGCTGTACAGGCTTAACACCTATCACTCAAATTGTATGTGGAAATGTGGCTATAATACAACATGAACCAATTAAATATAAGGAGGGGCTATTATCCTGGAATATAGCTGGACTGCAGGATAAATTGTTTAATATAGATTGGTTATCCTTTGTTAAAAATTACCCCGTTATATGCCTCCAAGAAACCTGGGCAGTGGGGAAAAATATACACATTGACGGTTATGAGAGTTTTATAACTTCGGCAGTTCCTTCACCTAGTGGTAGAGCTAAAGGGGGTTTGGCAATCTTTGTTAACTTATCACTAATATGCCTTAAAACTGTACATCACTCTGGCAATAATAATATTCAGGTTGTCGAATTTAAGAGGGGCAGTACAAGTTTTGCTCTGATCAACTTTTATAACGCAGTGAGTCAGTCTGGCGATTGCAATATGGAGTCATTGCGTGAATTCCTAAGGGCCAAAGATGATTCCCTTCCCCGCCTTAAGATAATAGCGGGTGATTTCAACACTCATTTATGTGGGAATCCTAGCCTGAGTCCTGTTGGTCATTTGGGTTGTAACAATCTGGAAGGAATACACTTTGATCACTCGCGAAGGGGTTCATGTTTAAATGACTTAATGAATGAATATAACCTTTTCACTGCTATGTCAATAGTTGAGGAACAAACTGTATTTTCAACCCCTACTTTTAAAGGTCACGCAACAGGGTCATATATAGACCATATTCTATTATCGGCAGAATTTGTTAATTTTGTTGGGGATTTTTCGATTATTTCAAGCATTTTTAGCGATCACAATCCTTTATGTATTACTATGGGTGTGAACTTACTCGAAAAACATAACCCTCGAGAGGACTGTGGTACCACTAAATGTATTAATGGTAAGCGACGCTTAAAGTGGTCAATGGTGGACTGTAAGCAATTTTATTTTTCTATCAACAATGTATGCCATCATGATCTGATAACATGTACATCTACTGCTTCAGCACCATTACAAATTCTGACGTCTTTTAATGAGATTGCTAAAAAGGTGGAGTCACTTTTAACGTTACCTGCTAAGAGGATAGCTAACTCATCCAATAATCCAAAATGGTTTGACAGCAACTGTTCGAAGGCCAGTCGCGAGCTCAAGAAAGCATTAAAAACAAACCAGAGAGATCCTTCAACCATCAGGGTGTTGCGGGCTGAGTACAAAAAGTCTCTTGCCATTCGCAAACGTGCTATTAAGAAAAGCGTTTGGGAGTCCTTGTTAGATCCAGAGATACTAAAAAATAGCTCTAAGTTCTGGGAGATCATTAACAAGCCCTTATTTGATCATCCCAGTATTTCAAGTACAGGCACCAAAATCCCAGAAGAAGTTTGGATTAACCACTTCAGTTCCATTTTTAAAGGTAATGGTTCCCAGGTACAATGCAGTCTAAAAGAAATTAGTGAAAAATCCCTGTTCTTCACAACTGATGAGGTAATAAAGGGCATAGAAGGCCTATCAAACAACAAGGCCCCAGGACCTGACGGTCTCCCTCCTGATCTTTTTAAATCTTGTATAACACTCTGGGCACCGGTCCTTACAGCTGTACTTAATGCTGCTGTGCTTTGTGGATGCCCAAAATCATGGGGGGTATCCACTATTGTGCCTATTTTTAAAAAAGGAGACCGCAGTAGCCCTGCCTGCTATCGACCAATATCTTTAATAAACTCCGTGGTTAAAGTTGTGGGAGGAGTAATTTTGAACAGATTGGTCAGATGGTCAGAAGAAAATAATATAATATCTTCAATCCAGTATGGATTCAGGCCTGGTCATTCTACGATTTCACAATGTTTAAACTTATACCTCATCATCGCGAAGTATACTAAGGCTCGAAGAGGAACGATCCATATGGCGTTCATGGATCTTTCCTCGGCTTTCGATTGTGTGAGCCGGGGGAAGCTCTGGGACGCCATGCTAAAAATGGGTGTGGATCCAAACTTAGTTGATTTGTTAGATGATATGCACTCGGACACCAATGCAAATGTCAGATTCACCCAAGACCTGAATGTGACCAAAGACTTTGGGGTGCATCGTGGTGTCCGACAAGGCTGCATCCTGGCCCCATTCCTTTTTAACTTATACATAAATGATCTGGAAGAGCATCTTTTAAGCACCAATACGGATTATCCGTACATAGGCCGTAGGGGGCTGCCAGTCCTTTTATATGCGGATGACGCAGTTCTCCTATCAAGAACAGCAAACGGACTACAAATCTTACTAGACTCCTTCCATTCTTTCATGACCTCAAGAGAGTTAAGCATTAATAACTCTAAATCATACATAATGAAGGTCGGACAGGGAAATAAAAAAGTAAACTGCCTAAATGTAAATGGTGTACGTATTCCTACTACACATACATTTTCCTATCTCGGGGTCCTCTTTGACAGTCAATTAAATTGGGGACCCGTGATTGAAAAAAAGAAGGGAGAAGTCACTAGGGTAAACGCGGCAATAATGGACTTTTCTAAGAAAGTGGGCAATAGTCCAGTTGCCGCCTTGCTCCAACTTTACCAAGCAAAAAGTGTCTCCACAGCGTGCTATGGAAGTGAAATTTGGGGTTATGTTCCTCCGGATCCCTTACAGACTGTTGAAAATAACTTCTTGAAATTAGTATTAAGGGTTCCCAGGGGCACGGCCAACTTCTCCGTGCACGAGGAACTGGGGGTTTCCTTCGTAAGTGACAAGATTGCTGTTAATCCCATGTTATGCTGGATGAATTGTTGGTTAAATGATAACATTCCACTAACCCAGCTTATTTTAAGAGAGTCACTCACATGGGACAACAGGATGAAGGTTCCCTGGTTAAAGTATCTTTTTAAGTGCTTTGCTGATCTAGGTCGCCCTGAACTCTTTTTATCCCCTGAATCGATCACTAAACAGGATGTTATAACGGTCAAGAAAGCTTTTATTGATCTTAGAATCCAAGATAGGGAATCACGTGAGCTAAAAAAAGAAAGTGTTCGTAATCATGTATTAGTAAAAAGCACCTTGCTCATGGAACCCTATTTATCCTGGCAATTGTCCAGTTATGACCGTTTCTTACTGATCAGGTTCAGGTTTAATCTGTTTCATTTTCTGCTGGCTGTACCTAGGGGATCTCATCGTGGACAAGTGTTGCCGGCTTGCGGCTGCGACGATATGTCTCCGCAAGACCTGGCACACTTTCTTTTCTTTTGTCCCTTTTATACTGTACCGAGGAATCTATATTTAAAACCCTGTCTGAAAAAACTAAATTTTATACAATATCGTCCTGCACTGCACTTTCTACAGCTATTAAGTTGTGAATATACCTTGTATCTATGTAGTTTTTTAAAATTGGCAGTAAAATTTAGAAATAGTTTGGAAGGATAAAAATAATATATGAATTGCTATTACCTCTTTTTTATAATGGACTCCACAAAATACTCTGAATGCTTGTTGTATATTTGTCTTCACCTGCTTATCTTACAACTGTATTTTATCTTTATGTATTAATGTGTTCTTTTTAAATGTAGTGTAAATGCTTTTATGGTTGTCAATTCGCACAACCGAATAAAGTTTATTGACTTGACTTGACTTGACCTTATGGGGAGCAACTCACGTAGGAAGACACTTGAAAACAGAAAATCCTTTCCTGTGAATGCACAAATGAGACAGGGGTCCTTGCCACCTTGACACCTATGTCACATCATGTCATTGCAATAGAAAACAAGCTGGCTGACAGATCTCCAAAGAAATACAATATTTCCAGAGATAAGTGTACAGTCCTGGACTGCCAATGAATAAAACGCCATATTATATTTTGTACATATTTATAGGAAGGAAGGAACTGTCATGGTTTACATAGATATCCAGTAGAGTAGGAAGGGTACCATGGGCCCTAGTGCATGCAATGAAAAGGGGGCATTCTGACTGCTGTTTGGGTATACAATACCTCAATAATCAGGATACAGAAGGCCCTCAGACTCCTGGGCCCCGGTGCCACTGAACCTGCATCACCGTCGGTAGTCCCTGTGGATAGTTAGCTTTGTGCATGCTTTGGCGTATGATACAACAAATCAAATATATGTTTATTGTTGGTAGATATACCATGGTGTGTATTTCTATATCATGGTTACACACAACCCAGCCCTTCCTACTCTGACACTCTGACGTTTCCCACATTAAACAAGATAACAGCATACCTGAGTATTTATGGTACTACTGAACTAAAAGAGTATTTTAATATTGGTAGGAGACGTGCTAAAAGGGTCTTGATATCGCTTCAAAAACCTTGAAATGGAATGTCACTAACCTGATTTACTTTTAAGAAGGCTACTCATTCTCTGCAACGCCAGAAGGATCTGGGGTCAGCTGACACCTACTCCCCTATCAAACTGTATTTACATTAGCGACATAAATTTGCCAAACTGACATTTTCCTTACACAATGATAGTTATCACAGATATTTTCACTTGTCACATCTTAAATCAACTTCCCCACAAGCAATCTTTAGTATGAAAAAACAGCATTGAATGTTTTGGTGCAATCTACCTACAGAAAATGTATGAGGGTACTGATCTTTTTCTAATAAAGGATAGAGATTTGTTCATAACTGACAAAGGGGACTGCAAGTTAGATTCACAGAAATCCATTTCAAGTGCAACAGAAGTTTCAGACTGTGGGGCGGCAGGTCATACATACACATTGTCACATGGTGCGCAAGCTGCACCAATTGGAGTATGGAATTCCTTTATTGCGTGCCCAGCCTTTCCTCTAAACATCCCTAGCTGCCCAAGATGCCCAAAACCTAGTCGCGGACAGCAAAGCTCGCGGGTGGCGGGGAGGGTGTTGGGTACTGGGTTGAGGGTGGAGGGGGGGTGGGGGAGCGGGTGTCAGGGGGATCAGAAATCATTTTTTTAAACTTACCTCGAGGCCGGTTCTCGCGTCCTCTCTGCTCCTGCTCTCTGACAGGAACAGGAAGCAGGCAGCCAGGCTCCCTCCCCTAAGCCAATCACAATGCCGCAGTGCAGCGTTGTGACTGTTCAGAGCACTGTGACACAGTGCTTTGTAAGGGACTGAAGGGGTGGGCATGTTCTCCATGCAGGCTGTAATGCCGACCAAACAGTCATTGCACACTTTGGAGTGGGCACACCACTCCTCCCCTGCTCAGAAAGCAGAGCAGCCCTGCCCGCCACAAAGCAGCAGGACACGAAGCATAAAATGACAAGTTATTGTCATTTCATGTTTCTCACTGCTGAAAAGCAGAGGAGCCGCCCCTGCCAAAATCCAAATTCCTCGCAATGCAAGGATACCAGTCCCAGTCCCAGCTCTGCTCTCACTCTTGTCTCCTAAACTGTGCTTTCATAATGCCCCCCACAACCTAAAAATGGACCAATAGCCTTACCAACCAACCAACCTTGATAGTTGGGAGGGTGACTGGGAGAAATCTTCTGTCAATACAACACGATTTTCTGCTGTCATGTGATTGTAAGAACTTGGGTTATTAGTTGATCGGGGTGAGAAGGGTGAGAGCCTCACTCAATTTATAAACAAAATCCATGTTAGGGTGAACCTCAAAAGACAATAAATAAGCCTGTGCTAAACTCTCTGGTAGCATGGCACAAACACAGTCAGGTTTAACTTAAAGGTAATGTGTAAAGAATGTATGCAGCACTCAAACAGTAATAAAGTGACAACAGAAGAAAACTCCCAAACCAATTTAGAAAAATTTAGAATATTTGAATACATAAAATGACAACAAAATTTAAAAAATCCAATAAGTAGAAGCCCAGTTAACTTTTCAAAGTTTCAGGTGAAAATAGCACCACGAAGCACAAATCGCTAATGTGGTTATCTGGTCATGCTGGGGAGGGTCATTGCCAAAAAGTTAGGCCAACAGTGCTAGAGTTTGGGCAGGGTTCCGCGACTAGGCTTGTCCTGGGGGAGAGTTACCTTCTGACTCAGTCCAGTTCCACATGAGGAGCTTCATCCAGAGTTTCACATTGGCTGGGGATGCCAGGAGATCGTTATAAGCATGAAGAGCAGGTTGCTGTCGGAGCTCTGTACTGGCGGGAGACGCGAGCACGCATTGCTGACGCATCAAGCAGGTCACAGTCAGAG
Source organism: Triturus cristatus (assembly GCF_964204655.1). Lineage (NCBI taxonomy): Eukaryota > Metazoa > Chordata > Amphibia > Caudata > Salamandridae > Triturus > Triturus cristatus. Next base: position 243,937,588 of record NC_140591.1, read on the forward strand.
CATCGCGAAGAGTGCAGAAACTCCATATTTTCACCTAGATTCCAGTTCTTGCAGTTTGCAGATTGGAGGAGTACAATGTGACACCAGCCAAGGGCCCAGGTCCTGAAGAGGCACGTCTTAAGGGTCAGGAGTCACTCCATCAGAGGGCAGCAGCAGGATCCAGGCAGGTCTAGTTGTTGCTGGACAGTTGGGTAGGTACAGAGAGGTCAGCTGGAAGCTTGTTGTGTCTAAGTAGCTCAAATACGAGGTCAGCCAACTGACTCTTGAAGTCAATATAGGGATCCTGGGTTCATGGCAAACAGGTTCAGTCATCCTTCTATAGCCAGCCAAGAAGTCCTTCTTCTGAATCTTCCACTGATCCTGGAGGGTATTTATTCTAGGTTCTGAGGATGCCACTTTTATACCCAGTGTCAATCTGTGTGTGGGGTCAATCCCTGGCCTTCTCCAAAACTAGTTCTGGACAGTGCATTCCATTTTGCCTGGTTTTGGCTCCATTCTGCCTGGAGTGACACAGGCAGGCTGTTCCAGGGGTGGGCTGCATTTGTCAGTGATAGGGCAGGCAGCGTCAGAAATCAGGAAGGGGGTGGGCACCGCCCTCAGGTTACCCTTTGAAACTCAGGAAGGGCTGAGTACAACCACCCTGTCCAACCTGCTCAGGAGAGGAACACCCTGCCCACACCCACGGTCCTTTTGGCCCCTGGCAGGAAGGAATAGACATTACACCACGGGAGAACCATTAACAGTCATGTGACCCCGGACACTGGCAGAAAGGCAGACTTGGTTTAGGCAGAATAATATCAGCCTTCTAAAAGTCGCAAAACAAAAAGACGATGAACGGAATGGTGAACATTGTCAAACATTCACAGATCTGGGTTTAATCCACCATTCCAGTTTTGACCCAGCCAAATGCAAATCAGCAGTCTAGGCAGAACTACTATATCCTGTTTTAGTCTGAGTAACTCAGACAAGATTTACAACCCCCCGAACATGAAAGCAGAAATGACCACCCATTCTTTACAATCACCACCTGAGTATTTTTGTGTATTTGTGAAAGCGTGATGCGTGGCTCTGTTTCTTTGTTAAAGTTAACCGAGTCTTGTGGGCCTGATTTTATTGCCACTGAAGAGATATATTCATCTACTGAGCTATATTTGGAAATTGGAGACAAGGAGGAGAGTTTCCAGACTGGGCTCCAAAGAAGGACTTCGTTTTATTGCCATTCCTGTTCCTCATTGGAAAAGAATATCTGTGATGACCAGGAACTAAACAGATGCTCCACATTTGCCACAAGGTAAGAAATGTTACCTGAATTGTTCCCCTCTACCAATGAAACATCACCTTCTTTTGTCAGCATTAACAAACACTCACTCTCTATCAAAACCAAACTTCATTAACTGTGCATGGTCAAGAGCGGAGAGGACCTTCTCTTGTTTTGCATGGCCTTGGTGAATGTGTTCCAGAAAGGTCAGACCCCAATTGTAGTTTCCTAGTTCGCATGAGTACTCAGCACAATATTGTGCATCAAAGAATATATACAGATTATGAAAGAGTTGCACTGTGACATATCAGTAGTCATTTGAACAACTGGTGTGTAACTCTGCAAAATTTGCTTTTAATTAATCAGGCAATGAAGTGAAATTGTGTCTAATGATGCAAAATGCAAATCTGTCGTTTCATGCTCTATATTAACTCGAAATGTGTCTTCGCATCAAATCTCGACATGATGCTACATTTCGCACAAAAAAAGTGCCAGAAAAGCTGTGCAAACATCAGTCACTCACATTCTTTTGTTTCCATGTATCCAGTATAATTTTTTTTACTGTGAATACGGATCATTTTGGGAATTTTGTGTAACAACCATAAGGTGAAATTCTCAAAATTCTGTGAATTCCGCAGGTGCAATTTAAACTACAGGCCCAATTTGGACTTGATCGCAATGGCTGATCAAGTTGGTAGGGATTTCTTTTATGGGTAACTAGGTTAGCTTTCTACAAATAGCACTCCTGAGAGTGATGCATAATCAAGGGCACTTCTTAGAACCATGCAAAAAGCTGCAGATAAGTGGAAATCACATGTTGAACCGGTAGTAACACGTATTGATGTAGATTGCAGGAAGAAGATACCCAGCTTTCAGAGTCAGACTAATCACTTTTATATGTGAATGTCACTTTTAGTATATATTTGACTACACTAGTCCACTTCATAAAAACTTTGGACCAGATCTTGAAATATAGATGGTTGCTAGGCTATTGCCCTAGACCTAAAGTCAGTAATGTTGATGGAGCGAATTTTAAAAAGTTTAAGATCTGCTTGGACAACATGCAGGGATGTATCTAGAAGCTTTAGTTACAGACAAAAATACTAAAACTGTCACAATTATGCTTGGGTTAGAAACAACATCTTCTAGTAAGGGAAACTCTCCTGTTTATAACTGGCAAATTTGTCAGTCAGCATCAGTGTGTGAGTGATTTTCAATTCTAGGAGTGTCATGTACTCCTAGGTACGTGTGAGCGATCCCCAATGAGGAAAGTGGAAAAAAAATCATGGTTTAATTACTATGAAAGTTGGCAGTGTATATGATTGCTTTAAATCACTGTCTAACATTTAACATCCTCTTAAGGAAGACTTCCAAGAAAGATGTCTCAAAAGTTCTAAATAATTCAGAATGCAGCAACATGCTTTCCTGTAGACTTACGAGATACAATAATATGACAGAAAAAGACTAAGAGTGAAGAAGTTTCTAGAAGGATAAAGAGAGTAGAAAAATTAGACGCATAACATGCTCTACACACACTTTCAAAATATCCAAGCGTAGATATTCAGTGACAGAGGTGAGCCAAGAGCTCTTTATGATACCCTTTGGCTTTCCATTTGGCAGTATTAACCTCTTCCTTTTATAAAACAACAAAGAATGGAAATTTGCTCAGGATTCATTGTTTTTGTCTTCCAAATCTCAGGACCCATTCCTGTGAATCATCTTCCAAATATCTCCAGGTTATCATGCAATGTTGCCTTCGGATGTAAATACAGTCACAGCAATGTAAGCAAGCATACATTTCATCTTGTTGCAGTCACCATAATTTGTTGAAGGATTAGCATCATGTTCTGAAAAGAAAGGAAATGAAATGCATTGCTCACACAGTATGGATAGCTAAAAAAATGCCATATAAGTAGCACCCATAGCCAGCTCTAGGAGCTTCACCAATATATATGCTTCTACGTTAGTGTTGAAGAGTACAATGGACTATACATGCTATCAGGAGAGCATAATCTGAAACCATTGCATCTCCACAAGCTTCAAAATGATTACTTAGACAGGCCTTGTCTTCGTCTCACACCGCTGTGATGCCTGGGAATGTACATTGCAGACAATCTCACCAGGAGTAAGACTTCACACATTTACAAGGGTACAGAATTGATACTGCCATCACCAGGGCCAGTTCTAGGATTTTTGGGGCCCCGGGCCAAAAGGAAATGTGCGAGGCCCCTCTAATTTATATAAGTCAGACATTCAGTGCTCCGGAAGCTGCTTTGTGCAGACTCCTCCTGAGCTGCAGCTCCTACCACAAGCACCTCGTTTACATCTATCGGTCTGAAGTTGTGAGAATTGCTTGTGGGCTGAAAGTTCAAATTGTGGGGGTGCTAAAATGCTGGACAATGGGCGTCCCGCAGTCTCTGAATGAGCAGCCGGACAGGAGGCCTAATTGCAAAACAAACCTGCAAAATGTGTCTCCTTGCAATTGGGACAAGATGAAGTGTCTCCCTCCCCTAGGTCTCCCCACACCATCCGTGAGAGGCCCATGTAGGGAGGGCCCCCCCATGGACACTAATTGTAAGGAGACACCTTTCCTTCAGTTGGATCGGCAGGGATACAAGAGGACTGGTGGTGTGTTGCACCAGTGCGGGCCCCATGCTGGTGGACTGAGTGCGAGGCCCTGGGCAGCTGTCAACACTGCCCATGCTTAGCGCCGGCCTTGGCCATCACTCAATGTATGCTCAAAAATCTCACCATCAACCCGAAGAACAACAGACCCATCATAATTCATACCAATGATCTCAACCTCCTTTCATTCAAACAATATTTGAGTGTCTCAAAAACTCCAAATCAACCTCCAACCTTGTGACAAATCCCAGACTGACACATCAGAAAAAGCCCCCCCTCTGAGCACCATGATTGATTTAGATAAGCCTGATTTATTTTCATACCTTATTTGTACAGGATGGCATCACACAGCTCTGAAACGAACACTGGATACCCATAACCTGTTTTTAAATTCAAAAGATCACCTAGGCAGCTTAACTGGAACATGGTGGGCCAAAGCAAGCTCGACCACCACTTTAAACAATCTCCTCCACTTGAGGTACATATTTTTGAAGGGAGAAGGAAAGAGAAGGGGAGGAGTATCCATATCCCACACCACTGCCTTGACCTCCTCCGTCCTGGGACTGTCACTTCCTCTTCTGAATGCACAGATGCCAGTCGATCCATTAGTCCTAACTGCTCTCTTTTTCTGGTAGCACTTTACAATATTCCGGGCCATCATTCTAACTTCACAGATGAACTCCTGCAACTGACAATACGGTTTCAGACTAAGGCCAACAAAAGTGTGATTATGGCCTTCTTTGGCAAGCGCCTTACATTACCTTCATACATAACTTCTTATACAACCTTCAATCCTCATATAGTCAAACCTCAGAACAAGCACTAGTGACCATGCAGCAGACATGGTCTGCGCACTCCATCTCCACTAACTTGACCAACCTTACTAACATACCAGAACAAGGCTGCACAGCCGAAATGATTCCTACTGCTGCTTCCCAGAAGTTGGCAGGCACACAAATGAGATAAGGAGGCAAGTTTTGTGCAGTAGAAGCACTTTGTCAATCGAAGCTACAAAATGAATTGCTTTATCTGAGATTTGTAGTTGTGCAAGCCCAGGAGACCGTGTAAACAGTACTTTGGAATGATAAAACGTTTTAACTGCATAGCGGCAGGCACATAGTTGTTTCAGTGCCTTAGTCATATTAAATATAGTCATAACATGTTACTGTTTAGATGTTGGACAATTCAGTAAGTTTTGCAGCAAAGTTTCAAGCCTCATTTATAAGGCTGAAGAATGGTGTCTCATATCGTCAATGGTGCCGGACCGGTTTTGAGAGTGAGACTGCTTGCCAGTGTCATCAAGTCACTAAAGACAGAGGGGCATATGTACAAGCCCCTATCGCCACGGGAACGTCCATTTTTGTGACGTGTCCATGGCGATAGGGCCTTTACCTTATTTACAAGGCAGCGTTAAGCCACTTAATGTGGCTTAATGCTGCCTTGTAAATAAGGCCCTCTTTCACGCTATGCTTAGCGCGAAAGGGGTGGGCAGTGGGTGGTGCGGTGGGCTTTCCACTACAACACCCATTGATTTTGATGTTGCCCCCTATTTCCAAGTGCAGCGTAAATAGGAGGCAGCGCCATAATTAAGACCAGTGAAAACCTAGTTTTAACTTGGCGAAACGAGGAGAAATGCTTTATTTCTCCTTGTTTTTCCTTTTTCCATGTGTGTTGCCTTGTGCAGCACATATGAAAGAAGTAAAATGCCTTAGATTGTTTATTGTAGGAAGATATCTCTTCCTGCACATAAACAATCCTTAAAAGAAAAGACATTTTGTAACTTCCATGTGTGCTGGATTAAGCAGCACACATAGAAGTGACAAAACTGCATTTAAAGATTGTGTATGTGCAGGAAGGGACAATCTTCCCCTGCACGCAGACAACCTTGCACTGTTGTATATGGGTGCTTGCGTTGGTGCTGCATTGCTAAGTGTAGCGCCAGTGCAGAGGGAAATGCAAGGCTGCATCATATCTTTGTAAAGATGGTGCAGCCTTTTTTTTCTGAAATGACGGAGTGAGGCGTTAAGCCATGACAGATAATGGTCCACTCCGCCACTTCTTTGTAAATTTCCCCCCCAGAGTTGTGAAAAATCCTAATATTACTAGAAGAAAGAGTGCACTTCATGACGGATTCCTTATGTGGAAGGAGAGGGAGTGTAAAGTGCAATTGTACTGTAGAGTACATGTTAACAAGTTAGGAATAAAACGTGGAGCTTAGGTTATTGTTCTGAAATGTGCGCTTGATTGGCATTCCAATTTGTGTGAAAATATTTCACTTTTTTCCAGCACATATTTCGTCACGTAAAATCTAGCAGAATATGTATGGTGATATACCATATGATTCTGAGTATTGTAGCTTGAACAAGGGGTTATTACATCTTATTACATCTCAAACTAGCACTGAAAATTACACAAACCAGCACTCAGTACGTATCACCACAAAATATGGACAGCACGTAGGCATTACATTGTCAAAAGGATATATCATCAGGCAACTCCATGAAGGAACTATTTAAAGTCTTAAATGACTTTACCAAACCCCAAGCTTGCTCCTCTATTATTCCCACCTCCCAGGCTATTTGCAAAACCTTAGCTAGCCACTCACAAACTAAAATCCACAACATCTACAGTAGCTTTCCCTCCCCGACTAGACCTTCAACGCATATCGATCTTCCCCGAAACATTGCTTTCATAGTATTTGACCGCTGACCAGCTCACCACCTCCCTAAGCCAGAACCCACCTGCCAGCACACCGGACCCCAACGAAGCAGCCCGCAACTTCACACAGTGGCTGACCGCCTGCACCGACGACCTCGCACCACTGAAGAATCCCCCCAGCAAACCCAGAAGCAAGAAGGCTCCCTGGTTCACCAACGAACTCAAGGACTCCAAGAAAACCTGCCGCACCCTCGAGAAAGCCTGGCTCCTCGACCGGACCAATGACAACATGACCGCCCTCAAACACGTGACCCGCAAGCACCACCAGCTCATCCGCACCACCAAGAAGAAATCACTGAAGGATCGACTGGACAACAACGCCCACGACAGCAAGGAACTCTTCAGCATCATCAAGGAGTTCTCCAACCCCAGCACCGGCAACAACGACATCACCCCCACACAAGATCTCTGCGACTCCCTCGCCTCGTTCTTCCACCGCAAGATTACCGACATCCACAACAGCTTCGGCGCACCATCCTCACACCCAACCGTCGAACCAACGCACCCCACCGCCACCCTCCGCACATGGACCGCAGTGACCACCGAAGACACAGCCCGCACGATGAACACCATCCACTCCGGATCTCCGACTGACCCCTGCCCCCACCACGTCTTCAACAAGGCCGACTCCACCATTGCACCCCAACTCAGAGACGTCATCAACACCTCCTTCGACACCGCCACCTTCCCGGAGAGCTGGAAGCATGCCGAGCTCAGCGCCCTACTGAAGAAACCTACAGCGGACCCCTCCGACCTCAAAAACTTCCGCCCCATCTCGCTCCTCCCTTTTCCTGCCAAAGTCATCGAGAAGATCGCCAACAGACAACTTGCCGCCTTCCTTGAGACGAATGGATCCCTCGACCCCTCGCAGTCCGGCTTCAGAGCCAACCACAGCACCGAGACCGCCCTCATCGCAGCCACCGACGACATCCGAGCCCTTCTCGACAACGGGGAAACAGCGGCACTCATCCTCCTGGACCTCTCCGCCGCGTTCGACACTGTCTGCCACCGCACCCTAGTCCAACGCCTCAGCAACACCGGCATCCAAGAGAAGGCACTGAAGTGGATCATCTCGTTCCTCGCTGGAAGAACACAGAGAGTCCGCCTCCCCCTGTGTCGTTCCGAGGCCACCGAAGTCATCTGCGGCGTCCCGCAAGGATCATCGCTCAGCCCCACCCTCTTCAACGTCTACATGAGACCTCTCGCAGCCATCGCACGCCAACACAACCTCAACATCATCTCCTACGCCGATGACACCCAGCTGATCCTCTCCCTCACCAGAGACCCCGACACCGCCAGAACCAGCCTCCACGAAGGGATGAAAGACGTCGCCGAGTGGATGAAGAACAGCCGCTTGAAACTAAACTCAGACAAGACGGAAGTCCTCATCCTTGGACCATCACCCTCCGCCTGGGACGACTCCTGGTGGCCCCCAGCCCTGGGCACCGCCCCCAAGCCGACAGACCACGCACGCAACCTGGGCTTCATCCTGGACTCCTCCCTATTGATCACCAGACAAGTCAACGCCGTCTCCTCTTCATGCTTTCACACCCTCCGCATGCTCCGCAAGATCTTCCGATGGATCCCGATCGAAACCAGGAAGACGGTCACCCAGGCCCTCGTCACCAGCCGGCTGGAATACGGAAACACCCTCTACGCCGGAACCACAGCCAAGCTACAGAAAAGACTACAACGCATCCAGAACGCCTCCGCCCGACTCATCCTGGACATCCCTCGACGCAGCCACATCTCCAGCCACCTGAGGAACCTGCACTGCCTCCCCGTCAACAAGAGGATCACGTTCAGGCTCCTCACCCACGCACACAAGTCTCTCCACAACCTGGGCCCCAAGTACCTCAATGACCGCCTGACCTTCCACACGCCCACCCGCCAGCTACGGTCCGCTAGCCTCGCCCTCGCCACCGTACCCCGCATCCGAAGAGCCACCGCCGGAGGCAGATCCTTCTCCTACCTGGCGGCCAAGACATGGAACTCCCTCCCCATCCACCTTCGGCTGACCCAGGACCACCTCGCCTTCAGGAGACAACTCAAGACCTGGCTGTTCGAGCAGTAGCATCCCCCTTCCCCCAAGCTCCTTAAGACCCTTCTGGGTGAGTAGTGCGCTATACAAGTATTATTATTGATTGATTGATTGATTTGAAAAGTTCAAGCCTATCTCTCAATATCAAATTCTCGACTTGCAAGCTAAAGTCAAATCTGATTCCCCTTCCAATCTCTGTCCTCCACATATCATCGCTACCCTATCCTTTCTTCTTGTACCTGTCATTACATCACTGTATAACCAGTCTCTGACCCTAGCCACCATTTCATGGTTATGGAAAGCAGCATGTCGTACCAACCCTGAAAAAACCCAATGTAGACCCCTAGGAACCAGCTATCACCCCATATATCTCCTCCCTCTGTTGGGCAAAGTTCTAGAGTCCTACATCAACGAATAGCTCTGTTCCTGTTTGGAGAATCCTAGTTTACTGAACACCTCTCAATCGGGCTTCAGACCTTTCCACAGCACCAAAACTCTCCTACTAGTGGTAGCAGATACAACAAGGTTATCCCTGGATACCGGAAATACCACTATGCAGGTCCTGCTTTACCGGTCTGCGACAATTAATACCATCTCTCATTTAATCCTAATACAGCGTCTCTACCAGATAGATGTCCAGGGCACTGCCTGCAACTGGTTCAAAGATTTCCTCAAAGATAGGTTCCAAACTGTTTCCAAGGGCACTTAGCAGTCCAAAACTCTTTCCCTGGACATGGGGTCCCTCAGGGTTCCTTCTTGAGCCCTAAGCTTTTCAACATTTATGTAGCCCCCCCTAGTCCAGTTAGTCAAGTCCTGCAGGTTTGAAATACTTTCTTATGCAGACGACACACAACTAGTCATCTCATTTGGGCAGAGCATTGAGAACGTCAAATAACGACTCGTTGCCTGCATGAGGAAAATTGCCATGTGAATGTCCCTCAACTGTCTCCAAGGAAATGGAGACAAAACAGAGATCCTTCTGTTTGGCAGAACCCAGCTCTACTGGAAGGATAACTGGTGGCCGGCTGAGTGTGGCTATACCCATTTGCCCAGCAGAAAAGCCAGGAATCTGGGTATACTTTTAGATGACCAGCTATAAATGAAAGACACGTTACTTCCACCTCCGGCACTTGATTTGGCAAACCTCGCCTTCTTAGGAGAATCTATCGGTGCCTTCCTATGAGCTTTAGGAAGACACTCACCTAGGAATTAATCATTAGTCACCTGGATTATGGCAATGCTCTACTTCTCTCATAATGAATCACTCTTATCCAAAATGCAGGTGGTTCTACACACCACTGCTCGCCTGGTTAACAACTTGCCTCCACTGACACCGTCAGCTCCGCACTTAGAGTCCTTCATTGGCTCCCCCTTAGAAAAAGAGCATTGTTCAAATTGCTCGGCCTGACCTACTAATCTTTGTCAGGTATAGGACCAAAATACTTACAGGACTGATAGAAATCTAAGATCTAAAAATCAACTTCTTTTACGCCCTCAGTGTATTTGAACATTAGTATTTGCTGGCCAGGCTTTCTCTTATCTTTCCCCGAACCACTGGAGCAGGCTCTCTCTGTTCATACATGGATGCTCCAGTTTCTCTGGCTTTAAAAAACATCTCAAAACCCGGGTGTTCTAATCTGCTGCCTCTTCACCTATCTCCTGGTCACAGCGCTGCGATGTCCCTTTGGGGCTGAGTCGTTACTCTATACCAAGAACCAAATAACATAACATTATTCCTTCCTCATTTCAAGGTGAGGAGCTGGATGGTTATTTTTTTAAATCCTGGAGAAGCTTACTGGCACATGCATCAACAAATACTTTTGCGATTCCTTAATTGCGATTTTTAAGGAATCGCAATTAAGGAATTGCAAAAGCCTATGCATGTAGGAATCGCTATAAATATAGCGATTCCTACAAATTCCTTAATTGCGACTCGCAAATTGCGAGTCGCAATTAAGGAATGCCGTCCCATTCATTCCTATGGGCCTCCAGCCCCATAGGAAAGAATTGGAGATTGCATGAGCAATTTGCGAGTACCAGTAGGTACTCGCAAATTGCTCATGCAATTTCACGGGTGCAAGGGTGTCAAAATGACACCCTATTGCACCCCTGAAATTGATCCGTGCACATATGTTGCACACACACATGCTCTAAGGGCATGTGTGTGCGCAACATGGTAACTTTGAAAAATGCACAAAAGTACATTTTTCAAAGTTTTTGCAAATTACCATGAAGTTCAACTTCATGGTAATTTGCTCCCCCTATTAGCGAAATCGCTATTTTTTTTAACTTTAATGCACTACATTTAAGGAATCTCAATTTGGGATTCCTTAAATGCAATCGCAATTTAAGGAATCGCAATTTAGAGATTCCTTAAATTGAGATTTTTGCATTTGGGATGATGCATCCCAAATGCAAAAATACAGTTCGCAAAGAGGCAGATTCTGAGAATCTGCCAGTTTGCGACCGGTTTTTACTTTGATGCATGTGCCTGTTAGTTTGCAAACCAAGCAGATGTTTTTTAATTACATAAGTGCTATAGAATATTGCATACTGCTGCCTTCTTCACCTTTCACACTCTCCTCTACCCCAGTACAAGTGTACTTGGGCTAAAGTTACAAAGCAACTCCATCATCCAGTCACTGGAATAAGTACATTATATTAAAAGAATGATCTGCAGGTAGTCAGAAGAAACAGACATGTTATTGCCTGTCTTTTAAAAATATCATGTTGTAGAACAAATAGGTCAATCAAATACAAGGGATTGTGTTAATTTCTCCAGGAAACTGACATATTGCATGTGTGCTGCAAGATGCAGCACACATCCAATGCTTAGGAAACTGAATTTGTCTAGGCTTAGTAAATTGTACAGAAAGAATATGCCTTTTTGTTTGTGAGCCAGCACAGTGGCTGATACCAGCAGCATGTCATTCCTTATACATATGGTGCTATGCAACAGGCATTTCACCTTATTATCATTGCAAAAATATGGTTTGAAACTAATTTAGGCCCTCATTAGGATGTTGGGCAGACCGCCATACTTGGTGGTCCACCCGACATCCAGAGCATCGGTCCGACTGCCGCATTTTGATGCAGCCAGTCTGACCGCAGAGGTTGGGGGAAGAACGCCACCTCCAACAGGATCCAAGATACCAGCGGAGCGGTGGTCAGAATCCTATTCCTACAATTGACGCGGTGCCTGTGCAGACACCACTATAGGGATTAGGATGTCTCTTTCCAACTGCCTTTTCATGGCAGTCCCACCGCCACGAAATGTCAACGGAAATGGACTTTGAGGTCCCCAAGCAGGGCCCCAATCTGTGCAGCCATTGCTAAGTGACCCTGGGGACACACGTTGTACCCCCCCCTACACATCCATGCACCATTGGGTGCCTGGCACACGGTTCATGGATGATCATAAAGTGCCTTTTTCTACTGCAGCTTTCACTGCGGCCCTTTTCCTGGGCCGCACCACAAGCTGCACAGCAGTCTGATTGTAATAGGCCGGGTGGGACCACCAACTCATTTTTGGGCGGTCACCTGCCCGATAGGATGGCGGCTCCGACAAACTGCCATCGTAATGAAGGCCTTAATGTAAAAAATATTGTATTATTAAGAATTTCAAGAAACAAAATATTGTCGGTCAGAATATTATTTTTTACAGTGTTTAGTGTAGATTGTTTAACACTATTATTTCGTTTTGTTTGATTACATTTGATGCTAAACGTTACTTTAACTTGAATTTTTAGCATGTGTAATTATTTTTAGTATAGTTTCTTGTATTTTTATGGTGCTATATATAAAGACTTGTTATTTTATTTATATTTTAAAACAAATTTAAGCAGGTTGTTGGGTTTGTAGGGTAATAGGGTGCGATTATTTTAATGTATGTTTTGATTGTTCATGAATAGTTCATAATTTGTAACTTTGAATGTATTATTTTGATTATTAATTATGTAAATTATTTTATTGTAGAATTATTTATTATAGAATTTTAAAAAAATGAATTCGTTTTAAATGGAATGGGTTAATTAGATTATCGATATTGTGAATTATTAATAATTTGTAATAATTGGTATATCCATGAATGTTTTATTGTTTTTATTTGATAGGTAATTTTGGGGTAATATTAATGCAAATTAATTTATGTTTAGCATTATTTCCTTTTTGAGTGTTGGATTATCATGGTAAGGATGACAAATGTTTTAAATATATATATTTTTCATGTTTTTCACTGGTACCTAATTACGAATATACATTTTTTCAGAATCTTAATTGGTAATGTAGTAATTCAAATTGTTTATCTACCTAAATTAAACATTGTTAAAAAAAATACATATTTTGTATATATTTTTGTTGAAATATATTTTATGTTTATTTTTCATCTCTATTTAGGTTTTTCATTTTAATTTAGGAGTGGGAATAGTAAGCTTCCCAAACTTAAACATATTCACTACTGTTGCTTGTTTTGGAGTGGGAATAGTAAATTGAAATACCTCCAAAGTTCAAAACTTTGCCTACTTCTGCTCAGGTTGGAGTGGGAATAGTGAAGGTGACCTCTCCAAGATTAACCTCATTTTAGTTGAATATATTTTTACAGATATTACATATTTACTTTTATTACACACATTGTTTTGCCAATATTTTGTATTGTAATACATTTATCAGTGATATTCTGTCACAAAGTCACCCCGCATTTTCACCCTTGCCTAATGCAGTGCATCAAATGTGTGTGCTATTGAGCATTGTATGAAATACTGGTAAAACAGGGCCAAGGATCTTACCATATGAATTCTGTAGAGTAACGCGCATCATGGAAAGAAAGCTCAGATTTCTTAAACAAAATCTTACTACATGATAGCTAGCCCAATTGACAATTTTTTCTCATAAAAGATAATTGAAACTGAAAATGGCTAAAAGGAGATCATACATTTTATTAGCATAAACAAAACACATTAACATTCTTCCTCTATCATGATAAAAACAATATTTTGTGTGAACACATTAAGGTGAAACATATACCGACGTTTGGAAATAATTGATGTGATAAACAGTGTCACTACCCTGTTCCTTGAAATCTTCAGATTATTTATAACGAGGAGTCATTTGCAAATAATGCAAACCAAATGCTCAGTCCAAACAAATCAGGCACTATATCCAGCAATGACTGACATAACAGTGCAGCCCATTTAAGCTTTTCTTTTATTTCTGTGACTCTACTACTGGGACCACATTCCCTTACACAATAAGCATATGGCGTCTACCAGACTTGTCCTCAGTTCTATTATATACTCCAGTGGTTCCTAACCTGTGGTCCTACTCAGGGGGTCTAGGACAGCTTAGACAATTAAATAACATTACAAGAGTAATCGAATGTTTATACATAAAGAAGCAAAATGTACAATTGAACATTTTAAAGCATCATGTAAACATGAAGGACTTTGAAAAACAAATTAGGTTAGTATCCTCAGACTGATTTGTGGGAACAGTGCAAGTGCATCAGACAGAATATTGTATGGACGGTAAGTGACCTCAAATGAATTTTAAAAAGCTCTAACCTTCCCATTAAAATTAAAATTTTGATTTTTTCACAATTGCTTGTGAACTAAATAAAATATTTCATTGTTTGTGTAATTGATTAATGAATGTTTGTTTCTGAATTTTTCGTGTATTTTTTTGTGAAAAATGGGGAAAGGTTAGACAAAGGGGATAAAAGTGGCACATAGGTGCAGACCTCTCTTCAGAACACTTTGGACCTGCAGCAGATTCTGTCTGAAGAAGGAAGAATGAACCTATGCCCCCCGAAGAGACTCCGAGGGTCAGTTGGCTGGCTTCCAGTTTGAACATACAGGGTCAGAACAAACTTCCCGAGGCCTCCTGGCAACTTCCCAGCTAACCAGCACCAACTGGACCTGCCTGGATCTGCCTAATCCCTGCTGCTTGTCTCTGTTGGAGGGAGCCCCGCTTCTCAAGAGGTGCCCTCCCAGATCCTGGAACTGTGAGTGGCATCAGAGTGTAATCCTCCTGAACTCAACGTGAAGATGCAGATAGTCTGGGCTTCTTGCGACCGCATAGTGGCCATGTTACTTTACCCCGGCCCAGCAAAACCAGATAACTGCTAGTGTTATTCTATTTTTAACTAAAAATTTAAAAACTCAGATCTCTGGATCTAATGATTTGATTTTGGTTGCCTTTGTGTCATTTTATAGATTGAAATATTTTTCTGAATTGATTTGGATTTTTCCTTGTTTCTATTTTCATATAGCTTTATTTCGGTTAAAAATCCATAAAAGCACAAATATATAATACAGAAACATATTGATAAAAATTCATAGAACATACTAAACCATAGTACATTGAATAAAATAGTTAAAAAATACTAAAAATAAATCAAGCAATGGAACAATTAATGACCAAGAAAAGGAACAATAAAGCAATAAGTAAAATATCATAATACTACACATGATTTGCCTTAATTATTACATTTCTTGCATACCACATGGAGAGGAGAAATCTCGAAGTGGCAAAGACAAATACAGGGGTCGTATCATGTTTTAATAGTCCAAAAACGTACCTATAATCCCTAAAACCTCTTGATTTACAAAGGGAAATTATCCATTTAAATCGTGCCCTGGTATAAGAGGGACAAAAAAGCAAAACATGCGAATCGGTCTCCTCTACATGCTCGCAACCAGGGCAAGGGCACCACCTAGAAGAGGAGGGCATCCATTTATTTGTCAAAGCCCGCAATGGTAAAGATCCGTGTCTGAATTGAAGATAGAGTTTTTTTGCTAGCGAGGGCTGGATGTCATCCAAAAACTTTTCAAAGACATAATGATCCTTCACCTCCAAAAATTTAAGAGACAGCCTGCCCAAGTTAGAATCCAGATCACAGAGATTCAGGTGATGCTGTTTGCGAATACCCCCCAGCGTCCTCTTGCTAATCAGAGGGCAAGATGTCTCTGGCGAGGTCCACAAATCCTCCCTATATATATCGTAGCAAAGTTGTTTGACATGTTTGAGCCACAGAATTTTACCCGATCCCCTAATAGACAACAGGTCGACTAGCTCCTCCTTATAACTAAACAACTCCGGAGTAGACCAAAGTCTCCTCCAGTAAAACAAAGGTCGATGAAAAATAGTCATCTGGATAGGGAAATATCCCAAATCCAGTCTTAACCCGTTCTGTGCCCATGACGAGCTGGGCTCGTCATGGAGCACAGTCGCGCTGTGCCCATGACGAGTCCAGCTCGTCATGGCACCCACCCACGGGGGAAGCGCTGGCGCTCCCCCCGGAGTGGTAGATCTTTACTGGGAAGGCAGGGAAAGACCTTCCCCTGCCTCCCCCTGCCCCCCTCCCCCGCGTCATCAATGATGTCAGCACGGAGAGTAAAGGTGAGTTTTGGGGCTGAGCAGGGGGGATTTTTGCGATCGGTGGGTTAGGTAGGGTGGGGGCACAATTTTGGGGGGAGTAGAAATGTTTTATTTTAGGCTCCGCTTTGTTCGTGCGCTTGGTTAGTCCTAATTGCAGTTACTTGCATGTGAAATGGATCCAAAAAAGAAACACACGCTTTCGAGAGATGCCCTTTTTCTCTCGTTTTCTCTCCGAGGGGTGCTGCTAGCGTGGGATGGGGGGTGTGGGGGCGAAATAAAGTAAGACAGAGGGGTTGCAAAGTGGCCAGATTGCTTTTATTTGCATCCAAATACACCAGCATCACAGAGTTTGCCAGTGAAGTGCTACTTTCGTTTTCTCGTCTTCCTTTGAACAGCATTGTTGTTTCCAGGGTGGGAGAGTGTACCATTCCTGGAGGTACTGCAATACCTGGTTGATGGGTGAATTGGAAAACACAATGTGCACCATGGCTCTGTTTTTATGGATGTGGTCTACCATACTGCTTATGTTTTGTAAGGATGTAAGCAATGGACAGTGAAACGGTTCCCTTCAGGGCCCTCTAGTCATGTCCATAACTTTTCAGGTGAAACCACTCGCTGATTTCTGAATAGTTAGTGAGAGATGGTTTAGGTAACCATGTTGTTTCTGCTTACATTTCACATGCTTTGCATTCCCTATGAGTGGTTGCTTTTTTTTTTTTTTTAGGCAGCGTATTACTCTTATCAAGTGCATAATTTGAATTGAGCCATATCCAAGTGTTTATAGCGGGCACAATTAGGTTATAGCTGAAGTCAGTGCGAGTTTCTCTCAGTGGGCAAGTATGGCGTTCAGTGGGGATGTGGCACTATGGCCAGAGCTGTCGAATTTTGAACTTTGGAACCGGGTTCAGCATTCATGACCAGTCCACCACACCACTGCACTGAGGGAGCACATTCCCATGCTAGACCGTAGAAGGCCCCACTAGACCTTAGAAGGCTTGATGTCTTAGCACAAGCAGGTGTACTGTAGTGGTGTCAATTGAGGGTTATCCTTGAAGGCCTGTCCACCACAATCCATACTGAAGTTTATCTCCAGTGTTGCGGGCAGTCCTACGAAGCAGCACTCCCTAGAGCAACAGTGATCCAGTCGCTGTGACTGTCACTGAGGTCACATGAACCTTGAGCAGGTTAGGGCGATGCGATTGGTGTGACCTCACTGGGTACCTATTTCGGGTGGGTGTTTGCATTGTGATGAGGGGATTACCAGGTAATTATTCACGCAGCTCTCTGATGGATGTCACGTGAGGTAAAATTCTGCAATAAATGGCAGACACTCTGAAAACAAGAGCAAACGTTATGTTACATGAGGCAATGGTGGTAATTGTGCATGTATCAAAAGCAAACAAAATACAAGAGGTAGCAAACAATACGATACAAGAGGAAAAGTGACATGTGTGCAAGTTACAAAAGAGTACAAAGTACAAGTAGAGGTATAAAAGTGCAATAAATGGCAGACACGCAAAACACAGGAACACACTGGGAAGGCACTTCTACGGGCATGGAGAACAGAATTTCCTATAATGTAAAGACTTCCTTCAGACAATAGAGAGGGTGTGAATTAAGTTTGGAAGTGTCTTTGCAGGAGGAGAACTTTGAGGTCAGTTTTGAAGGACTGGGAAGAGGGAGGGGGTGGTCCGGAGCTGAGGCTCAGTTCCAGATTCTTGCCGCGTTGCTTGTAAAGGATTGGGCCATCGATCTTTCCTTCTTGAAAGTGGGAGGTTCTAGTAATACATTTGGCGCAGTACGTGTTGGTCTAGAGCATTATATGCATATGTGACAATAAAGTTTTTTTCTCCTTTTTATTCTAGTCTAAAGCTTTTCGACAGTGGTTGTTCTGCAGTTTTGTGTAGTTGCATTTTTTTTTGTTGTATTTACTCCAAATGAGTAATATTATAATGTCTGAATGAATTTTTTTGTAAGTGATGTCATAATGGTGGCATATTTAGTTAGTGGTTTGAGCATGACATTCTTTGCGATGTGTTTTGCACAGTCTTATGTGTAATTGCTTTTCTCTTTCTTTTTTAGTGGGATATTGTTGATCCATACTGTGTCTGTACAGAGTAGGTGGTGGTGAGTAGTTTAGCTGCCTCTGGCAAGTGAGTGGTATTGTTTTGGAGTATATATGAGTTTTTGATAAAGGTGCTTTTTGTTTATTACTTATTTTACAAAGTGTTTGTTGTTGTTGACTTGTTTGACAAGTTACCTTTATTAGTAAGCAATATGGCTAGCCGTAGAATGACTGCTCAACAGGTGGTCGGTATGCTTCTTGAATCTTCCTCCGAGCATGATTATGAGACTGACAGTGCGTCTGAGGGAGAGGAGGGAGGGGAAGATTCTGGCAGTGAGTTTTCACTCAACATGGAATCATCGGATGATGAAGGTACTCTCAGTGCAGATGAAGGTACTCTTGGTGTGGATGAAGCAACTCTCAGTGCGGATGAAGTGCCTGTCTTAGAGGAGGAAACTGCTGTGCCGATGGTGCAAGAGGCATCTGGATTGCAGTCTGAGGCTGCTAGGCTTCCTACTGGAAGTGCTGGACTTTGGGTTGATCCAAACATGGTGCAGCCGGTGTTGCCTGCCTTTAGCGGTGATGCAGGGTGTACAGTGGTTTGTGAAAACTTTTTGCCTATACAGTTTTTTCAGTTGTCTATGGATGATGTATTTTTGGGTGAGATTGTTGAGCAGACAAATTTGTATGCTGAACAGTCTTTGAGGGACAACAGCGACAAACTTAGGCCACAGTCTAGAGCTACCCGGTGGACTCACACATACCTGGAAGAGATTAAGAAGTTTTTGGGTTTGACTTTATTGATGGGTGTGGTAAGGAAGCCAACCTTGGCTTCATATTGGTCTACTAGCCCCTTGTTGGCAACTGCCATATTTCCTGCAGTTATGACTCGTAATCGGTATTTACTTTTGCTACGTATGCTGCATTTTGTTGATAATTCTATGGCGTTGCCACAAGATCACCCTGACTGTGACCGTCTTTTTAAGATTCGGCCCGTTCTTGATCACTTTGTAGATCGATTTTCTGAGATCTATATTCCAGGGAAAGAAATATCTATTGATGAGTCTTTGGTCTTGTTCAAGGGCCGTTTGGTTTTTAGGCAGTACATCCCTAGCAAGAGGGCACGCTATGGAATTAAGCTGTATATGTTGTCTGAGAGTAGGACAGGATATGTTTTAAATTTTCGTGTGTACACTGGTAGAGATTCTACTATTGACCCCCCAGGTTGACCCGTCCACTTTTGGAGTTTCAGAGAAAATTGTGTGGGATCTTGCTAGAAGACTGTTTAACAGAGGCCACCATTTGTACCTTGATAACTTCTATACTGCTGTGCAATTATTTAAGGAATTGTATAAAGTGGACACTTTTGCATGTGGCACAATCCGCTCTAACCGTAAAGGTTATCTGAAAGAGCTTGTTTGCAAAAAACTTCAGAGGGGGCAGTGCAGTTCCTTGCGTAGTGATGAACTACTAGCTGTAAAATTTGTGGACAGGAGGGATGTGTACATGCTGACTACCATCCATGATGAGAGTACTTCACCTGTGGCTGTTTGGGGTCAGGTTGCTGAAGTGCGCAAACCTGTGTGCATTCTAGACTACAATAAGCACATGGGTGGTGTTGACAGAGTAGATCAGAGGTTGGAACCTTACTCTGCTATTCGGAAGGCTTATGTTTGGTATAAGAAGTTGGCCATCCATTTCTTCGAATTAACAATTTTCAATGCTTTTATTGTGTTCAAGGAGTGTTCTCCTGCGTCAAAGTTGACATTTCTTCAGTTTCAGCACTCTGTGATAGCTAGCCTTGTTGTTGTGGAACAGGCAAGTGTTCCTAGATTTGGAGTGGTGGAGGATGTGGTTCGATTGAAAGATCGCCACTTTCCTGATTTCATCCCTCCCACACCGGCAAAAGATTTTCCCACTAGGAGATGCAGAGTCTGTTGGCGAAGAGGTACGCGGAAGGAGATTCGTATGTACTGCCCCGACTGTCCATCTAAACCTGGGCTGTGTGTCCCTGCTTGTTTTAGAGCGTACCACACGCAAAATAATTTTTGGGAGCATTCATGAGTGGTAAAGTGAACTGCCTGGTCTGTATACTTTGAAAAATTTGATTCTGTTTCAAGGTTGGCGTTAGTGCAATGTGTTTAGTTTCTGATTTTGTGTTTGTAGATTTGTATCTATTTGCGATTTGTTTGTGTTTTTATTTTTGTCTAAAAAAAATCCTAAATGTGTTGGCGGTGTGTGTGGACTGGCACTTGGTTGGCGGTGTGCGTGGACTGGTACTTGGCTGCCGGTGTGCCTGGACTGGCGATTGGCTGGCGGTGTGCCTGGACTGGCGCTTGGCTAGCGGTGTGCGTGGACTGGTGTTTAGCTAGCGGTGTGCGTGGACTGGCGCTCGGCTAGCGGTGTGCGTGGGCTGGCGCTCGGCTGGCTGTGTGTGAGTAGTGACTTGCTGCTGGTCACTACACACACTGCTAGCTGAGTGCCACTCCACGCAATCCATCAGCTTGTGTAGTTGCTGTGTCAGGAATGTGGGCGTGTGAAAGTGATGGACCCTTGAATGGCGCTGTGTGCTGGTGTGAGTTTTGTTATGTGATGGGCCTGCGGCTGGCAGTGTGAATGGTTTTGTATGTCTCACATGTATGAAAGGTGTATGAATGGCCTGTAAAGAGGTTGGTGCCTTGTCGTGGCTTTACAGCTCATGAGCTGTGAGTCAATGGTTCAGTTTCTCGCCCTTTCAATTATTAACAGTGCATTTCATTTTTGTGAAATCACTTGCTAATACAATTGTATATACTGAACCATCACTCATCCTCGTGCCAAATCCAACCAGTATGTGTGTGTGCATGAGGATTAGATGGCTGTGCCGTAATATTTGCCTTTCTGAAGCAGGGTGTACCTTGTCCCTTTTGTGAATTTTGTAAACCCACGGGAGTTCATAGTGATGTCTCTCTTGTGAATTCCCAAAAGTTATTTTATCCACAATGTCCTGCAAACCTCAAAATGTCTGTCACATTTTCCATGCAATATTGTGCCGAAATTCTCACGCTGTAGAAACAATGTCAAAACGATCTGGTTTTGCAAGGGGGTCAACTGTCTTTTTGGCACGGTGCTCGGCGGCCATCTAGGGAAACCTACCAAACCCATACATTTCAGAAAACTAGACACCCGGGGGCTTCCAGGGAGGTATGGCTTGCGTGGATCCCCCAACGTTTCCTTACCCAGAATCCCCTGCAAACCTCAATTTTAGCTGATAAATCACTTTTTTCACACTTTTTTGTGTGGGAAAGTTGTGGCATCACCGGGCTCACTCAAATTTACCTCCTCCCAGCATTCCCCTGGGTCTCCCGGTAAAAATGGTGCCTCACTTGTGTGGGAGGCCCAAGTACCCGCGACAGGCAAGGGCCCAAAACGTAGTGTGGTGACATCAAAATTGCCTATCTCAAAACCACCTGGTTTTGCAAGGGTGGTCACCTGGGTCTTTGGCCCGGTGCTCGGCGGCCATCTAGGGAAACCTACCAAACCCATACATTTCTGAAAACTAGACACCCGGGGGCTTCCAGGGAGGTATGGCTTGCGTGAATCCCCCAACGTTTCCTTACCCAGAATCCCCTCCAAACCTCAATTTTAGCTGAAAAATCACGTTTTTCACACTTTTTTGTGTGGGATAGTTGTGGCATCACCGTGCTCACTCAAATTTCCCACCTCCCAGCGTTCCCCTGGGTCTCCTGGTAAAAATGGTGCCTCACATGTGTGGGAGGCCCAAGTACCCGCGACAGGCAAGGGCCCAAAACGTAGTGTGGTGACATCAAAATTGCCTATCTCAAAACCACCTGGTTTTGCAAAGGGGGTCACCTGGGTTTTTGGCCCGGTGCTCGGCGGCCATCTAGGGAAACCTACCAAACCCATACATTTCTGAAAACTAGACACCCGGGGGCTTCCAGGGAGGTATGGCTTGCGTGGATCCCCCAACGTTTCCTTACCCAGAATCCCCTGCAAACCTCAATTTTAGCTGAAAAAAATCACTTTTTCACACATTTTTGTGTGGGAAAGTTGTGGCATCACCGGGCTCACTCAAATTCCCCACCGCCCAGCGTTCCACTGGGTCTCCCGGTAAAAATGGTGCCTCACTTGTGTGGGAGGCCTAAGTACCCGCGACAGGCAAGGGACCAAAACGTAGTGATGCGACATTTGGGATAGGCAATGTTGATGTCGCATCACTACGTATTTGTGGATCCACGCAGATTCCGGAACTTTCCACGACATAAATGTGGGGAAATGTGGGTTTTTTTACAATTTTTTAGGTTTGCAAGGGATTCTGGGTAACAGACCCTGGTGGGACGCAGTCAAGTCACCCCATCCTGGATTCCCCTGGGTGTCTAGTTTTCAAAAATGTATAGGTTTGCTAGGTTTCCCAAGGTGCCCGCAGAGCTAGGGTTCAAAAACTACAGCTAGTCATTTTGCCAAAAAATGGTCATTTTTCACTGAGAAATTGAGGTGTGACCATGTTGCGTTTTGCGCCGTTTCCTGTCGCAGGCACTAGGCCGACCCACACAAGTGAGGTACCGTTTTTCTCGTAAGACTATGGGGAACGCGGGGTGGGTGGAAATTTGTGGATCCACGTAGATTCCGGAACTTTCTACGACAGAAATGTGGGGAAAATGTGTTTTTTTGGACAATTTTTTAGGTTTGCAAGGGATTCTGGGTAACAGACCCTGGTGGGAGGCAGTCAAGTCACCCCATCCTGGATTCCCCTGCGTGTCTAGTTTTCAAAAATGTATAGGTTTGCTAGGTTTCCCAAGGTGCCCGCAGAGCTAGGGTTACAAAACTACAGCTAGTTATTTTGCCAAAAAAGGGTAATTTTTCACTGCGAAATTGAGGTGTGACCACGTTGTGTTTTGCGCCGTTTCCTGTCGCGGGCTCTAGGCCGACCCAGACAAGTGAGGTACCGTTTTTCTCGTAAGGCTTTGGGGAACGCGGGGTGGGTGGAAATTTGTGGATCCATGCAGATTCCAGAACTTTCCACGACGGAAATGTGGGGAAAATGTGTTTTTTTTGACAATTTTTTAGGTTTGCAAGGGATTCTGGGTAACAGACCCTGGTGGGAAGCAGTCAAGTCACCCCATCCTGGATTCCCCTGGTTGTCTAGTTTTCAAAAATGTATAGGTTTGCTAGGTTTCCCAAGGTGCCCGCAGAGCTAGGGTTGAAAAACTAGAACTAGGCACTTTGCAAAAAAAGGGTACATTTTCACTGCGATATTGAGTTGTGAGCACGTTGCGTTTTGCGCCGGTTCCTGTCATGGGCACTATGCCTACCCACACAAGTGAGGTACCATTTTTATCGGGAGACTTAGGGTAATTCAGATTTGTAAAGGAACTGTTATTATCTATTGACTTTCAATGCATTTCTGCCTTCCAAATGAAAGATATTGTGTAAAAAAGAAGTCATTCTAAAAAATGACTGATAATTCTCATGCTAGTATGAGTATTCCCAATTTCAGAAATGTGCAAATATCTACTGTTTCTAAACTCTATATTTTGTTCCCATTTCAGAAATACATAGGTGTCTTTCATACCGATTTTTCCATGTACACATTTTTACAGAATAATTACTATATACCCGGTACATAATAAAAAACCATTGCAAGTTGCCGCTCAGTTTTTGGCTCTGGGTTCGTTGTGTTCTTGGTGAACCTACAAGTCCTATATATCCCCACAACCAGTAATGTCCAGTGGATGCAACGGTATATTGCTTTCAAAGAGCTGTCATAATTAGAAGAAGTTACAGGTGAAAACGTTGACACAAAAGGCTGTTTTTTTCAACTAATTTTCAATTCATCCTATATTTAACTGTTTGTCTCTATAAAAAAACCTTGATGGATCTACACAAATGACCCCTTGCTGAATTCAGAATATTGTCTTCTTCTCGAAAATGTATAGCTTTCCAGGATCCATTATTGCTTTTGTACCCATTTTTGCCATTAACTGGAAGGAGGTCAAAAGCACAAAAAATAGCAAAAATCGGCTATGTCCCAGAAAAATGCCAAAACTGTGTAAAAAATGTTGGGTTTCTGACAAAAGTCTGGTATCCCTGAAAAGCTGGGAAAATGGTGATTTCAACCCCACAAACCTTTTTTTGATAACATTTGCAGGGAAAAACCCAGATGCTTTCATTTGCAGCCCGTTTTTCCCATTTTTCCTAAAAAAAACAAAATTTTGCTGTATTTTGGCTCATTTCTGTGACCACTCTAGGAGAATCCACAAACCCTGAGTACCTTTAGAATCCCCATGTTGTTGGAAGAAAAGGACGCAAATTTGGCGTGGATACCTTATGTGGTCAAAAAGTTACAGGGGGCTACCCCAAATAGCCAAAAAAAAGGCTTGGCACAGGAGGGGGATAAGGCCTGGCAGCGAAGGGGTTAAGGGGATCAAAGGAGTACTCTTAGGGAGGTTTAGAAGACGTCTAATGAAATTGTTTTCAATAATGGACATAGAGCTGGCGTTCACATGGCCCCAAAGCTCTACGCCGTATAATGCCGCTCCCCTAGCCTGTGCCCTGTAAATTTCCCCTGGGGGACCCAAAGGTTTATAAGAACATTCATTAAAAACCTTTAGGATTCCACCTGATGATTGAATCAACTTGAGATTAGCCTTGACCATATGGGAGTCCCACTCCATCCTATCATTCAGGGTGACTCCCAGATAATCAAATGTAGAAACTTTCTCAAGGGAACATCCCTCCAGGTGTGGATGGGGGTAAGTTGATGGTTTGGAATTAAAAACCATATATTTGGTTTTAGAAAGATTTATCTCCAAATTTCTAGAGGAGCAGAAAGAACAAAAGGCCTCCAAGGTTCGCTGGGCAACCATT
Organism: Triturus cristatus; assembly: GCF_964204655.1. NCBI lineage: Eukaryota > Metazoa > Chordata > Amphibia > Caudata > Salamandridae > Triturus > Triturus cristatus. The sequence goes on from NC_140591.1 coordinate 243,962,536, forward strand.
GGGGATTTTGAAAGTAGAAGGGTGTCATCAGCGAACATTAGGGCCTGTATTCTGCATGCTGCTAGAGTCGGAGAATCAAGTTCCTTGACCCCCAAAAGATGTGAGATCAAACCATTGATAAATAGGGTAAATAAGGTAGGGGCCAACACACACCCCTGCCTAACACCCATGTCTACCGGGAAGGGCGCAGAGAGCTCACCATTCATACCATAGCGAACCCTTGCAAATTTTCCAGAGTGGTGATGCTTGAAGAGGTCACAGAGGTATGAGGGAGCGCCCATCTCAAGTAGGATTAACCAGAGTTTATCCCTCTGTACCAGATCAAAGGCGGATCTAAGATCCACAAAGATCAGGTAGAGAGAACCCTTCCCCAGAAACACGGTTTTCCAGTGTACCAGCTGCAACCTAAACAGTTGGTCAATTGTTGAGACTCTAGGGCGAAAGCCTGCTTGAAAGGGCGATAGAATATGAAATTCTTCCATCCAACTTTCAAGCCTAGTTAATAGAATTCGGGCAAACACCTTCTGGAGAACGTCAATGAGGCTGATAGGCCGATAATTTGCTGGATCTATTGGGGAGGCCTTTTTATGGATGGGGATGATTACTGCACCCTTCCAAGTATAAGGGATAGCCATACCAGAAAATATTGCATTATAATATATCAATAGGTATGGTACCCAAACCGATGATTCGCTTTTGAATAGATCCCCGGGATCCTATCTAGACCAGGGGCTTTACCAGAGGAGAGACTCAATAGGGCAGCCTGAATTTCAGAAGAGGTACAGAATAATGGATCGGAGACCCCTACTTCAATAGGGACTTGGGGAGATATATTAGTTAACGATGGTAATGATTCAACCACAGTGTCACTTGTCGGAACACTAAAAAGAGGCTTAAAATGCTTCAACCAGACCACCTCACTGAAGCCAGGTGTTATAGCTGGGGATCCCTCACTTCTACTACACCTGACTAAATTCCAGAAAGTCCTGGAATCATGGCTATCCAGGGCATCCTTTATATTAGCCCACCTAGCAACCTCCCAATCTTTTTTAGATTCAGATATAACAGATTTATACAAGGATCTTACTCCTCTGATACTGTGAGGAGTACCATTTATCACCTCCCATAAGAGTGCCCGTTTAGCATCCCTACAGCTAGAATTGTACCTATTGGCTTGTTTCCTCACCCCATTTAGCTTAGGTTTTACCCTGATATAGAAAAAACTAGAGCCCATTGAAAAAAGTTTGGTGTGGATAATCTCTAGAGCTTCAAAATATGATAAACCCTGTCTGGCCTCCATGAGAACCGATACTTCGGCCAGATGGGTGACCACATGTGAATATAAAGCCGCAATTTTGTTTGGGGTAGACAAAAACTTAGCCCACCTAATACGACGTCCGCCAGCCACTGCTATTAGGTTGGGTACTGCAGATTGGACCGAAGTCCCTGGGACTCGTGCTGGGTCCAAATGATGTAAAAATTCCAGACTGAGGAGATTATGATCACTATCGGCCCTGACCATTATGGTAAGAGATTTAAGATGGGACCAGAACTCCATGGTTACCAAGATGTAATCAATGGTTGAGCTTTTACCCAGTCTGTTATAATTATGCTTCCCAGGGGCATCTGGAGCAAGTCTGCCATTACAGGCTCGCATACAATGAGATACTACGAGCTTGTTAATCTCAATAGCCAGAGGTGTAAGACGCAAAGCAGGGTACATAAGACAATCCTGTATGTTTCAGGATAAATCTACCTCAGAGGTAATGGAGGGTATGCCAACCAGGGGTTTGAAATGGCAATTAAAATCACCCCCAATGATCTTGTAAGGGAGTGTAGAAAACAAAGTCAAAAGGTCAATGAGGGTTTCTATTTTTACGTTATTACTATCTGAGTGACTCATAAATACTTTACACATTGCCTCTAAGTTAAGCCTGCTTTTTTGTGCCAAGTTACTACAGGTTTAAGCACCGGTTTATTTTGTGACTTTTGTGGTACACCCTTACAAGGATTGTGTTTATTATTTGTGTCGGCCTTCCACCCCTCTCAACTCCCAATTTCATAGCCTGTACTAAAGGTAAAATCAAGAATCACTGCTTCAATTGGGAATTCGATGGTTTCTCTTGTAGAGCACAATGGTTTCCTACATATAATGGTGGATGAGCTACCTCTCTGCAGAGCTCATCATATTTCTGCCTGGACGTATTACCAAATCTGCATGAGTAGTTGCAGGGTTACTTGGCACAATGCTGTCTTTATTAAATGGCATGTACTGTCCCTGCACAATAAATAACCAAGCAAGTAACATATAGAACATGATTTTGACCTTTGAGTGCTTCCACTAACCAAGCTGCAGAATTATCTAATTGCACATTGTTCTGGGCGACGGTTAACTCACCATTTCTTAGAGAGGCCAATGTACCCGAGATAACTGCAAATGTCTCCAGCGAAGGGTGGATTACCCACTTTTCGATTATTTTTGACTCTGGTAAAATTATTGATGCTTGTTCCTCCAGTTGGCCTATTTTGCCACTTGATATCTCTGTTAGGGAGGTCGAAAGTGGCATTCGGGCGAGTAAGGGAGGGAAAGCCCAAGGTCCGGATGGGGTGCCGATTGATGTTTATACAGCTGCACCTGACGTCTGGGGACCCTTGTTGGCCGTCGTTTTTAATGCTGCTGTTTGTACTGAGCCCCCTCCAACCTGGGGGGAGTCTATTATTGTCCCAATTTGTAAAAAGGGAAGCAGGTCTGATGCAAAGAATTACCGCCCTGTTTCTCTATTGGACTCCTCTATAAAGGTCATGAGTAGAGTCATGCTTGTAAGATTGGAGGAATGGGTGGAACAGGATTGTATTCTGGCAGACAGCCAGTACGGATTTAGGAAAGGAAGAGGTACGCTTGATCAGTGTGTCAATTTAGAACTGCTGATCGGGAAGTACACTGATGCAAAACCAGGCCTTGTGTACCAGTGCTTCGCAGACCTGAGCAGCGCTTTCGACATGGTAGACCACTCGATTCTGTGGCCAACCTTGCTGAAAATGGGAGCACCAGAGGGTATAATATTCTTTCTTGCCAGAATGTACGAGAAATTAAAAACTTGTGTGCGCTTTGGTAATAAGGGAGAATGTACCCCAAACTTTAGCGTCAAACGTGGTATAAGGCAGGGTTGTGTTTTAGCTCCTCTTTTATTTATTTTATTTATTATTGGAATTGATGCTATTTTAAAGGAAGTTAACGCAGATGCTCCCATGATCAATGGTGTTCCAGTGCCGGTGTTATTATACGCCGATGACGCTGTTTGTTATCTAGAACCTCTGTGGGACTGCAGCGGCTGATGGATAGTTTTTCCTCCTTTATTAAAGATAGGAAACTAGTTATTAACAAAGGAAAAACATACACCATGACCTGTGGTTCAAAGAATTTAAAACATACTATTAAAGGTTATTTTATTGATAAGGAAAAGGTGCAACAAGTGGATAAGGTCTGCTACCTAGGTATTACCTTTTCTTGTGATAAGAAGTGGATCAATGAATTTAATAATATACGTAATAAAATGGCTAGAAATGCCCACGGCATCTTCAGATTTGCCGCTAAAATCGGGGACCGTAGGACCGGGGACATGCTTAAGATTTATCAGGCCAGATGTGTAACTATTGCATTGTACGGGGCAGGAGTTTGCGGCTACTGTTGTGCCCACAATTTACAGCTGGAAGAAAATCTTTTTCTCAAAAAACTTCTATGCTTGCCTACCTCGGCCTCTAATGCTCTGAGTCACCGTGAATTATCTGTTAACTACCTACTTGACTTTTTATCCCTTAGGCCTTTGATGACCTGGCGGTCTATCTGGCTGAAGGATGAGAAGTCTTTTACTAGATCTATTATTCAGGACTGTCTGCGATTAGACAAATTTGTAGCAATACCCTGGATCAAATACATTATTGTATGTTTTTCAGATATTTTTAACCTGAATATTGTAAAAGATCCTAAAGCAGTTGTATCGATCCCTAAAGCTGAACTAAAAAGGGCTTTTCTGGATTTTGCAGGGAGAAAGAGGGCAGTTGCAGACGGAACTTTGTCCACTGTTGTGTTTTACAACAGGTACCTATCTATGGAAGGATTTCCTGTCTATCTAACCTTGGTTACAAGGCCCTCGCATAAATTTGTGTTAACAAGACTCAGATTTGGAATGGCACACCATTTGGTGGCCCATCCGACTGCGAGGAAACATTCATTTGGGCCCTGTAGATGTGATGGGACCTCCACACAAAGCACACTGCACTTTATCTTGTTCTGTAAACTGTACACTAATTTTCGTATTGCTTTTCTTAAACCAATGTTTGTTAAAAATGGAATACGTACAGTCGAGCATGCAATGAAATTAATATTTAATTTGCAGTCTGCGGACATCTGTTTTTTTACTGCAACTTTTTTAAACAAATGCATCAATTCCAGGAAAAGTATGTGTTTTAACAAACTGTGTTTTTGTGTTTTAACCAATTTATTGTGTTTTTTAAAAATGTTGCCAATGTTTACTATAACTCCCCCTTTTGTACTTCTATAATGTGTATCCTTTTGTGCTTTTATGGTCATTAATTTGAACCGAATAAAGCTTAATTGAATTGAATTGATTTTGACATTTGAGTGCTTCAGAGTTTACTACCAGCAATATGCAAATTTCAAACAATAAGAGATACTCCCCTAATAAGCAAGGCTCTGTTTTCAGAACATCGGAAAGAGATCCATCGACAATAACGTCATGGGATAACTTGCTGTCCCTGATGTATGCATAGGTGACTGACAGGGCATCTCTGGAGGTGGATTTCTGCAGATGACCACTGTGTCTTGCCATTGTATCTCCACCAATGCATTATTGCGACCTACTTATATTCCTTCGTTGGCCAATGTACTCAAATTGGGGAGAGGATGTGGTCTAACGGCTAACGTGGTCAACCGTGGAGGTGGGAAACCGGGTTCGGGCTGCGGCAGGGACGCTCAACATCCTGAGATTCTGGGCAAATCACTTAATCTCCCTGTGCCTAACAAAAATGAATGTGGCCATCTGTAACGCAACGGTGCTCATGTAAAGTGCTCTGATAACCACTGGTCTAATTTGCCCTACATAAACCCCCACCCCCCAAACAGAAAGTGAAAAAGAACCACATCCTCTCCTGCAGCACAGGAGAAAATCAAAGAGCAATATTTGGAAATGCTTGACATATTCTTAACTTCTTACAAATGCTATGATCAATTTACCATTCATTATTATGTGTTTGCTCATTTGCTACAATGAACCTCTTTCCAAAGCTCCAGCGACGTGGTGCAATTTCATCATTGCTCTCAGATGTTATGAAGCTTCCATGTGTGTAAGGATTACAAGAGCTTACCCAACCAAAGAATGAATCAGGTCAACTGAGCTGAAGTCAAAGGGGCTCATGTTTCATGAGCTGTGGTAGATAATTTGTAATAAAGCTGAACGTGCTGCAAGCCCAAGTAAATGTTCTCACATCTCTTCATTGTGTTGTGAACCTTGCCATCGAAGCATCTTGGAATCATTGCAATTGCCTTTCTCTGCTGTCCACTATAAGGCACATGTTTTCCACCCATAAGTAGTTCTAATCACATAATGAAGCATAATATGGCAACATAGGAAACGATCTGATCAAATAGTATTACATATGACATATGTTACTTGCACATCGACCAAGGGTAATCAAAGTTCTGCTTGTATTGTTAACTATTGGCTGTGATTGGCTTTTTGCACCAAGTGCTCTATTTCTCATCATCGAATGTTTATTGAAGCTACTCGCAACGTGCATTAAAGGCAATATAGAGGGGTTGTACCTTTTTCATGTCTAGGAAAGTCAAAAAGGAGGGGGCCGCTTATGAAGAGAGACATGCTGCTGCAGCTAAGAAAGAAGAAGAACAAGGCTGCACAGCCGAAATGATTCCTGCTGCTGCTTCCCAGAAGTTGGCAGGCACACAAATGAGATAAGGAGGCAAGTTTTGTGCAGTAGAAGCACTTTGTCAATCGAAGCTACAAAATGGATTGCTTTAACTGAGATTTGTAGTTGTGCAAGCCCAGGAGACCGTGTAAACAGTACTTTGGAATGATAAAACGTTTTAACTGCATAGCGGCAGGCACATAGTTGTTTCAGTGCCTTAGTCATATTAAATATAGTCATAACATGTTACTGTTTAGATGTTGGACAATTCAGCAAATGTTTCAAGCCTCATTTATAAGGCTGCAGAATGGTGTCTCACATCGTCAATGGTGCCGGATCGGTTTTGAGAGTGAGACTGCTTGCCAGTGTCATAAAGTCACTAAAGACAGAGGGGCATATGTACAAGCCCCTATCGCCACGGAACGTCAATTTTTCTGACGTGTCCATGGCGATAGGGCCTTTACCTTATTTACAAGGCAGCGTTAAGCCACTTAATGTGGCTTAATGCTGCCTTGTAAATAAGGCCCTCTTTCACGCTATGCTTAGCACGAAAGGGGTGGGCAGTGGGTGTTGCGGTGGGCTTTCCACTACAACAGCCATTGATTTTGATGTTACCCACTATTTCCAAGTGCAGCGTAAATAGGAGGCAGCGCCATAATTAAAACCAGTGAAAACCTAATCTTAACTTGGCGAAACGAGGAGAAATGCTTTATTTCTCCTCGTTTTTCCTTTTTCCATGTGTGTTGCCTTGTGCAGCACATATGAAAGAAGCAAAATACCTTAGATTGTTTATTGTAGGAAGATATCTCTTCCTGCACATAAACAATCCTTAAAAGAAAAGACATTTTGTAACTTCCATGTGTGCTGGATTAAGCAGCACACATAGAAGTGACAAAACTGCATTTAAAGATTATTTATGTGCAGGAAGGGACAATCTTCCCCTGCACGCAGACACCCTTGCACTATGCTGTATGGGTGCCTGCGTTGGTGCTACATTGCTAAGTGTAGCGCCAGAGCAGAGGGAAATGCAAGGCTGCATCATATCCTTGTAAAGATGGTGCAGCCTTTTGTTTCTAAAATGACGCACCGAGGCGTTAAGCCATGACAGCTAATGCTCCAGCCCGCCACTTCTTTGTAAATATCCCCCTAGAGTTGTGAAAAATCTTAATATTACTAGAAGAAAGAGTGCACTTCATGACGGATTCCTTTTGTGGAAGGAGGAGGGAGTGTGAAGTGCAATTGTACTGTAGAGTACATGGTAACAAGTTAGGAAAAAAACGTGGAGCTTTGGTTAATTTTCTGAAATGTGCGCTTGATTGGGTTCCAATTTGTGTGAAAATATTGCACTTTTTTCCAGCACATATTTCCTCATGTAAAATCTAGCAGAATATGTATGGTGATATACCATAAGATTCTGAGTTTTGTAGCTTGAACAAGGGTATATTACATCTTATGACATCTTAAACTAGCACTGAAAATTACACAAACCAGCACTAAGTACGTCTCACCACAAAATATGGACAGCACGAAGGCATTACATTGTCAAAAGGATATATCAACAGGCAACTCCATGAAGGAACTATTTAAAGTCTTAAATGACTTTACCAAACCCCAAGCTTGCTCCTCTATTATTCCCGCCTCCCAGGCTCTTTGCAAAACCTTGGCTAGCCACTCACAAACTAAAATCCACAACATCTACAGTAGCTTTCCCGACTAGACCTTCAACCCATATCGATCTTCCCCGAAACATTGCTTTCGTAGTATTTGAAAGGTTCAAGCCTATCTCTCAATATCAAATTCTCGACTTGCAAGCTAAAGTCAAATCTGATTCCCCTTCCAATCTCTGTCCTCCACATATCATCGCTACCCTATCCTTTCTTCTTGTACCTGTTATTACATCACTGTTTAACCAGTCTCTGACCCTAGCCACCATTTCATGGTTATGGAAAGCAGCATGTCGCACCAACCCTGACAAAACCCAATGTAGACCCCGAGGAACCAGCTATCACCCCATATATCTCCTCCCTCTGTTGGGCAACGTTCTAGAGTCCTACATCAACGAATAGCTCTGTTCCTGTTTGGAGAATACTAGTTTGCTGAACAACTCTCAATTGGGCTTCAGACCTTTCCACAGCACCAAAACTCTCCTACTAGTGGTAGCAGATACAACAAGGTTATCCCTGCATGCTGGAAATACCACCATGCTGGTCCTGCTTGACCTGTCTGCGACATTTAATACCATCTCTCATTTAATCCTAATATAGCGTCTCTACCAGATAGATGTCCAGGGCACTGCCTGCGACTGGTTCAAAGATTTCCTCAAAGATAGGATCCAAACTGTTTCCATGGGCACTTAGCAGTCCAAAACTCTTTCCCTGGACAAGGGGTCCCTCAGGGTTCCTTCTTGAGCCCTAAGCTTTTCAACATTTATGTAGCCCCCCCTAGTCCAGTTAGTCAAGTACTGCAGGTTTGAAATACTTTCTTATGCAGACGACACCCAACTAGTCATCTCATTTGGGCAGAGCATTGAGAACGTCAAATAACGAATCATTGCCTACATGAGGAAAATTGCCATGTGAATGTCCCTCAATTATCTCCAGGAAATGGAGACAAAACAGAGATCCTTCTGTTTGGCAGAGCCCAGCTCTACTGGAAGGATGACTGGTGGCCGGCTGAGTGTGGCTGTACCCCTTTGCCCAGCAGAAAAGCCAGTAATCTGGGTATACTTTTAGATGACCAGCTATAAATGAAAGACCACGTTACTTCCACCTACGGCACTTGATTTGGCAAACCTCGCCTACATAGGAGAATCTATCGGTGCCTTCCTATCAGCTTTAGGAAGACACTCACCTAGGCATTAATCTTTAGTCACCTGGATTATGGCAATGCTCTACTTCTCTCATAATGAATCACTCTTATCCAAAATGCAGGTGGTTCTACACACCACTGCTCGCCTGGTTAACAACTTGCCTCCACTGACACCGTCAGCTCCGCACTTAGAGTCCTTCATTGGCTCCCCCTTGGAAAAAGAGCATTGCTCAAATTGCTCTGCCTGACCTACTAATCTCTGTCAGGTATAGGACCAAAATACTTACAGGACAGACACATTCTATACCATCCTGATAGAAATCTAAGATCTAAAAATCAACTTCTTTTACGCCCTCAGTGTATTCGAACATTAGTATTTGGTGGCCATGCTTTCTCTTACCTTTCCCCGAACCACTGGAGCAGGCTCTCTCTGTTTATACATGGATGATCCAGTTTCTCTAGCTTTAAAAAACATCTCAAAACCTGGGTGTTCTAATCTGCTGCCTCTTCACCTATCTCCTGGTCACAGCGCTGAGATGTCCCTTTGGGGCTGAGTCGTTACTCTATACCAAGAACATTATTCCTTCCTCATTTCAAGATGAGGAACTGGATGGTTATTTTTGTAAATCCTGGAGAAGCTTAGTTTGCAAACCAAGCAGATATCTTTTAATTACATAGGTGCTATAAAATATTGCATACTGCTGCCTCCTTCACCTTTCACACTCTCCTCCACCCCAGTACAAGTGTACTTGGGCTAAAGTTACAAAACAACTCCATCTTCCAGTCACTGGAATAAGTACATTATATTAAAAGAATTATCTGCAGGTAGTCAGAAGAAACAGACATGTTATTGCCTGTCTTTTAAACATATCATGTTGTAGAACAAATAGGTCAATCAAATACAAGGGATTGTGTTAATTTCTCCAAGAAACTGACATATTGCATGTGTGCTGCAAGATGCAGCACACATCCAATGCTTAGGAAACTGAATTTTTCTAGGCTTAGGAAATTGTACAGAAAGGATATGCCTTTTTGTTTGTGAGCCAGCACAGTGGATGATACCAGCAGCATGTCATTCTTTATACATATGGTGCTATGCAACAAGCATTTGACCTTATTATCATTGCAAAAATATGGTTTGAAACTAATTTAGGCCCTCATTAGGATGTTGGGCAGACCGCCATCAGTGGTGGTCCACCCGACATCCAGAGCATCGGTCCGACTGCCGCATTTTGATGCAGCCAGTCTGACCGCAGAGGTTGGGGGAAGAACGCCACCTCAAACAGGATCCAAGATACCAGCGGGGCGGTGGTCAGAATCCTATTCCTACAATTGACGCGGTGCCTGTGCAGACACCACTATAGGGATTAGGATGTCTCTTTCCAACTGCCTTTTCATGGCAGTCCCACCACCACAAAACATCAATGGAAACGGACTTTGGGGGCCCCAAGCAGGGCCCCATTCTGTGCGGCCATTGCTTAGTGGCCCTGGGGACACATGTTGTATCCCCCCACACATCCATGCACCATTGGATGTCTGGCACACGGTTCATGGATGTGCACAAAGTGCCTTTTTCTACTGCAGCTTTCACTGCGGCCCTTTTCCTGTGCCGCACCACAAGCTTCACAGCAGTCTGATTGTAATAGGCCAGGTGGGACCACCAACTCATTTTTGGGCGGTCACCTGCCCGATAGGATGGCGGCTCCGACAAACTGCCAACGTAATGAAGACCTTAATGTCAAAAATATTGTATTATTAAGAATATCAAGAAACAAAATATTGTTGGTAAGAATATTATTTTTTACTGTGTTTAGTGTAGATTGTTTAACACTATTATTTTGTTTTGTTTGATTACATTTTATGCTAAACATTATTTTAACTTTAATTTTTAGCATCTGTAAATATTTTTAGTATAGTTTCTTGTATTTTTATGGTGCTATGTATAAAGACTTGTTATTTTATTTATATTTTAAAACAAATTTAAGCAGGTTGTTGGCTTTGTAGGGTAATAAGGTGCGATTATTTTAATGTATGTTTTGATTGTTCATGAATAGTTCATAATTTATAACTTTGAATGTATTATTTTGATTATTAATTATGTAAATTATTTTATTGTAGAATTATTTATTATAGAATTTTATAAAAAATTAATTAGTTTTAAATGGAATGGGTTAATTAGATTATCGATATTGTGAATTATTAATTAGTTGTAATAATTGGTATATCCATGAATGTTTTATTGTTTTTATTTGATAGTTAATTTTGGGGTAATATTAATGCGAATTAATTTATTTTTAGCATTATTTCCTTTTTGAGTGTTGGATTATCATGGTAGAAGGATGACAAATGTTTTAAATATATATATTTTTAATGTTTTTAACTGGTACCTAATTACGAAGATACATTTTTTCAGAATCTTATTTGGTAATGTAGTAATTCAAATTGTTTATCTACCTAAATTAAACATTGTTAAAAAAAATACATATTTGGTATATATTTGTTGAAATATATTTTATGTTTATTTTTCATCTCTATTCAGTTTTTTCATTTTAATCTAGGAGTGGGAATAGTAAGCCTCCCAAACTTAAACATATTCACTACTGTTGCTTGTGTTGGAGTCAGTATAGTAAATAGAAATCCTCCAAAGTTCAAAACTTTGCCTACTTCTGCTCAGGTTAGAGTGGGAATAGTGAACGTGACCTCTCCAAGTTTAACTTCATTTTAGTTGAATATAATTTTACAGATATTACATATTTATTTTTATTACACACATTTTGTTGCCAATATTTTGTATTGTAATACATTTATCAGTGATATTCTGTCACACAGTCACCCCGTATTTTCACCCTTGCCTAATGCAGTGCATCAAATGTGTGTGCTGTTGAGCATTGTATGAAATACTGGTAAAACAGGGCCAAGGATCTTACCATATGAATTCTGTAGAGTAACGCGCATCATGGAAAGAAAGCTCAGATTTCCTAAACAAAATCTTACTACATGATAGCTAGCCCAATTGACAATTTTTTCTCATAAAAGATAATTGAAACTGAAAACAGCTAAAAGGAGATCATACATTTTATTAGCATAAACAAAACACATTAACATTCTTCCTCTATCATGATAAAAACAATATTTTGTGTGAACACATTAAGGTGAAACATATACCGACATTTGGAAATAATTGATGTGATAAACAGTGTCAGCTAATTTTGTCATAGTGTACTGGCTGTTCTCACTACCCTGTTCCTTGAAATCTTCAGATTATTTATAACGATGAGTCATTTGCAAATAATGCAAACCAAATGTTCAGTCCAAACAAATCAGGCACTATATCCAGCAATGACTGACATAACAGTGCAGCCCATTTAAGCTTTTTTTTTATTTTTGTGACTCTACTACTGGGACCACATTCCCTTACACAATAAGCATGTGGCGTGTACCAGACTTGTCCTCAGTTCTATTATATACTCCAGTGATTCCTAACCTATGGTCCTACTCAGGGGGTCTGGGACAGCTTAGACAATTAAATAACATTACAAGAGTAATAGAATGTTTATACATAAAGAAGCAAAATGTACAATTGAACATTTTAAAGCATCATGTAAACATGAAGGACTTTGAAAAACAAAATAAGTTAGTATCCTCAGACTGATTCAATCAATCAACACATTTATAGAGCGCGCTACTCACCCGTGAGGGTCTCAAGGCGCTGAAGGGCGGGGGGGGTGTTGCTACTGCTCGAATAGCCAGGTCTTGAGGTGTTTTCTGAAGGTGAGATGGTCCTGGGTCAGTCATAGGTGCGCAGGGAGGGAGTTCCATGTTTTGGCTGCCAGGTAGGAGAACGATCTTCCTCTGGTGGTGGTTCTGCGAATTCGTGGGATGGTGGCGAGGGCGAGGCTGGCGGAGCGGAGCTGGCGGGTGGGGATGTAGAAAGAGAGGCGGTTGTTGAGGTATTTGGGGCCCTTGTCGTGTAGCGCTTGGTGTGTGTGGGTGAGGAGCCTGAACGTGATCCTCTTGCAGACGGGGAGCCAGTGCAGGTTTCTCAGGTGGGCGGATATGTGGCTGTGGCGAGGGATGTCGAGGAGGAGTCGTGCGGAGGCGTTCTGTATGCGTTGAAGTCGTGTCTGAAGTTTGGCTGTGGTTCCTGCGTATAGGGCGTTTCCATAGTCCAGTCGGCTGTTGACGAGGGCCTGGGTGACGGTTTTTCTGGTTTCGGTGGGGATCCATCGGAAGCTTTTTCGGAGCATGTGCAGGTTGTTGAAGCAAGATGACGAGACGGCGTTGACTTGCTTGGTCATCGTGAGGGAGGAGTCCAGGATGAATCCCAGGTTGCGTGCATGGTCCGTGGGTGTCGGCGCGGACTTGTGGGAACAGTGCAAGTGCATCAGACAGAATATTGTATGGACGGTAAGTGACCTCAAATGAATTTAAAAAAGCTCTAACCTTCCCATTAAAATTAAAATTTTTATTTTTTCACAATTGCTTGTGAACTAAATAAAATATTTCATTGTTTGTGTAATTGATTAATGAATGTTTGTTTCTGTATTTTTCGTGTATTGTTTTGTGAAAAATGGTCAAAAGTTAGACAAAGGGGATAAAAGTGCCACATAGGTGCAGACCTCTCTTCAGAACACTTTGGACCTGCAGCAGATTCTGTCTGAAGAAGGAAGATTGAACTATGCCCCCCGAAGAGACTCCAAGGGTCAGTTGGCTGACTTCCAGTTTGAACAATCAGGGTCAGAATAAACTTCCCGAGGCCTCCTAGCAACTTCCCAGCTAACCAGCACCAACTGGACCTGCCTAGATCTGCCTAAGCCCTGCTGCTTGCCTCTGTTGGAGGAAGCCCTGATTCTCAAGAGGTGCCCTCTCAGATCCTGGACCCGTGAGTGGCATCAGAGTGTAATCCTCCTGAACTCAACGTGAAGATGCAGATAGTCTGGGCTTCTTGCGACCGCATAGTGGCCATGTTACTTTACCCCGGTCTAGCTAAACCAGATAATTGCTAGTGGGATTCTACTTTTAACTAAAAATGTAAAAACTCAGATCTCTGGATCTAATGATTTGATTTTGGTTGCCTTTGTGTCATTTTATAGATTGAAATATTTTTCTAAATTGATTTGTATTTTTCTTTGTTTCTTTTTTCACGTTATTACTATCTGAGTGCCTCATAAATACTTTACACATTGCCTCTAAGTTAAGCCTGCTTTTTTGTGCCAAGCTACTACAGGTTTAAGCACCGGTTTATTTAGTGACTTTTGTGGTACACCCTTACAAGGAATGTGTTTCTTATTTGAGTCAGCATTCCACCGCTCTTAACTCCCAATTTCATAGCCTGTACTAAAGGTAAAATCAAGAATCCCTATTGTGCTTCAATTGGGCATTCAATGGTTCCTCTTGTAGAGCACAATGGTTTCCTACAGATAATGGTGGACGAGCTACCTCTCTGCAGAGCTCATCATATTTCTACCAGGACGTATTACCAAATCTGCATGAGTAGTTGCAGGGTTACTTGGCACAATGCTGTCTTTATTAAATGACATGTACTGTCCCTGCACAATAAATAACCAAGCAAGTAACATATAGAACATGATTTTGACCTTTGAGTGCTTCAGAGTTCACTACCAGCAATACGCAAACTCTCAAACAAGAAGAGACACTCCCCTAATAAGCAAGGCTCTGTTTTCAGAACATTGGAAAGAGATCCATCAACAATAACGTCATGGGATAACTCGCTGTCCCTGATGTATGCATAGGTGACTGACAGGGCATCTCTGGAGGGGGATTTCTGCAGATGACCACTGTGTCTTTGCCATTGTATCTCCACCAATGTATTATTGAGACCTACTTATATTCCTTCGTTGGCCAATGTACTCAAATTGGGGAGAGGATGTGGTCTAACGGCTAACGTGGTCGACCGTGGAGGTGGGGAACCGGGTTCGGGCTGCGGCAGGGACACTCAACATCCTGAGATTCTGGGCAAATCACTTAATCTCCCTGTGCCTAACAAAAATGAATCTGCCCATCTGTAACACAACGGTGCTCATGTAAAGTGCTCTGATAACCACCGGTCTAATTTGCCCTACATAAACCCCCACCCCCCCAAACAGAAACTGAAAAAGAACCACATCCTCTCCTGCAGCACAGGAGAAAATCAAAGCGTGATATTTGGAAATGCTTGACATATTCTTAACTTCTTACACATGCTATGATCAATTTACCATTCATTATTATGTGTTTGCTCATTTGCTACAATGAACCTCTTTCCAAAGCTCCAGCGATGTGGTGCAATTTCATCATTGCTCTCAGATGTTATAAAGCTTCCATGTGTGTAAGGATTACAACAGCTTACCCAACCAAAGAATGAATCAGGTCAACTGAGCTGAAGTCAAAGGGGCTCATGTTTCATGAGCTGTGGTAGATAATTTGTAATAAAGCTGAACGTGCTGCAAGCCCAAGTAAATGTTCTCACATCTCTTCATTGTGTTGTGAACCTTGCCATCGAAGCATCTTGGAATCATTGCAATTGCCTTTCTCTGCTGTCCACTATAAGGCACATGTTTTCCACCCATAAGTAGTTCTAATCACATAATGAAGCATAATATGGCAACGATCTGATCAAATAGTATTACATATGACATATGTTACTTGCGCATCGACCAAGGGTAATCAAAGTTCTGCTTGTATTGTCAACTATTTGCTGTGATTGGCTTTTTGCACCAAGTGCTCTATTTCTCATCATCGAATGTTTATTGAAGCTACTCGCAACGTGAATTAAAGGCAATATAGAGGGGTTGTACCTTTTTCATGTCTAGGAAAGTCAAAAAGGAGGGGGCCGCTTATGAAGAGAGACATGCTGCTGCAGCTAAGAACGAAGAAGAACAAGGCTGCACAGCCGAAATGATTCCTACTGCTGCTTCCCAGAAGTTGGCAGGCACACAAATGAGATAAGGAGGCAAGTTTTGTGCAGTAGAAGCACTTTGTCAATCGAAGCTACAAAATGGATTGCTTTAACTGAGATTTGTAGTTCTGCAAGCCCAGGAGACCGTGTAAACAGTACTTCGGAATGATAAAACGTTTTAACTGCATAGCGGCAGGCACATAGTTGTTTCAGTGCCTTAGTCATATTAAATATAGTCATAACATGTCACTGTTTAGATGTTGGACAATTCAGCAAATGTTTCAAGCCTCATTTATAAGGCTGCAGAATGGTGTCTCACATCGTCAATGGTGCCGGAACGGTTTTGAGAGTGAGACTAATTGTCAGTGTCATCAATTCACTAAAGACAGAGGGGCATATGTACAAGCCCCTATCGACACGGGAACGTCAATTTTTGTGACGTGTCCATGGCGATAGGGCCTTTACCTTATTTACAAGGCAGCGTTAAGCCACTTAATGTGGCTTCATGCTGCCTTGTAAATAAGGCCCTCTTTCACGCTATGCTTAGCACGAAAGGGGTGGGCAGTGGGTGTTGAGGCGGCCTTCCACTACAAAACCCATTGATTTTGATGTTGCCCCCTATTTCCAAGTGCAGCGTAAATAGGAGGCAGCGCCATAATTAAGACCAGTGAAAACCTAGTCTTAACTTGACGAAACGAGGAGAAATGCTTTATTTCTCCTCGTTTTTCCTTTTTGCATGTGTGTTGCCTTGTGCAGCGCATATGAAAGAAGTAAAATGCCTTAGATTGTTTATTGTAGGCAGATATCTCTTCCTGCACATAAACAATCCTTAAAAGAAAAGACATTTTGTAACTTCCATGTGTGCTGGATTAAGCAGCACACATAGAAGTGACAAAACTGCATTTAAAGATTGTTTATGTGCAGGAAGGGACAATCTTTCCCTGCACGCAGACACCCTTGCACTATGCTGTATGGGTGCCTGCGTTGGTGCTACATTGCTAAGTGTAGCGCCAGAGCAGAGGGAAATGCAAGGCTGCATCATATCCTTGTAAAGATGGTGCAGCCTTTTGTTTCTAAAATGACGGAGTGAGGCGTTAAGCCATGACAGCTAATTCTCCACTCCGCCACTTCTTTGTAAATATCCCCCCTAGAGTTGTGAAAAATCTTAACATTACTAGAAGAAAGAGTGCAATTCATGACGGATTACTTTTGTGGAAGGAGGAGGGAGTGTGAAGTTCAATTGTACTGTAGAGTACATGTTAACAAGTTAGGAAAAAAACGTGGAGCTTTGGTTATTGTTCTGAAATGTGCGCTTGATTGGGATTCCAATTTGTGTGAAAATATTGCACTTTTTTCCAGCACATATTTCCTCACGTAAAATCTAGCAGAATATGTATGGTGATATACCATACTATAAGATTCTGAATTTTGTAGCTTGAACAAGGAGTTATTACATCTTATTACATATTAAACTAGCACTGAAAATTACACAAACCAGCACTAAGTACGTATCACCACAAAATATGGACAGCACTAAGGCATTACATTGTCAAAAGGATATATCAACAGGCAACTCCATGAAGGAACTATTTAAATTCTTAAATGACTTTACCAAACCCCAAGCTTGCTCCTCTATTATTCCCGCCTCCCAGGCTCTTTGCAAAACCTTAGCTAGCCACTCACAAACTAAAATCCACAACATCTACAGTAGCTTTCCCTCCCCGACTAGTCCTTCAACCCATATCGATCTTCCCCGAAACATTGCTTTCGTAGTATTTGAAAGGTTCAAGCCTATCTCTCAATATCAAATTCTTGACTTGCAAGCTAAAGTCAAATATGAATCCCCTTCCAATCTCTGTCCTCCACATATCATCGCTACCCTATCCTTTCTTCTTGTACCTGTTATTACATCACTGTATGACCAGTCTCTGACCCTAGCCACCATTTCATGGTTATGGAAAGCAGCACGTTGCACCAACCCTGACAAAACCCAATGTAGACTCCTCGGAACCAGCTATCACCCCATATATATTTCCTCCCTCTGTTGGGCAGAGTTCTAGAGTCCTATATCAACGAATAGCTCTGTTCCTGTTTGGAGAATCCTAGTTTGCTGAACACCTCTCAATCGGGCTTCAGACCTTTCCACAGCACCAAAACTCTCCTACTAGTGGTAGCAGATACAACAAGGTTATCCCTGGATGCCGGAAATACCACCATGCTGGTCCTGCTTGACCTGTCTGCGACATTTAATACCATCTCTCATTTAATTCTAATACAGCGTCTCTACCAGATAGATGTCCAGGCCACTGCCTGCGACTGGTTCAAAGATTTCCTCAAAGATAGGATCCAAACTGTTTCCATGGGCACTTAGCAGTCCAAAACTCTTTCCCTGGACAAGGGCTCCCTCAGGGTTCCTTCTTGAGCCCTAAACTTTTCAACATTTATGTAGCCCCCCCCCCCTAGTCCAGTTAGTCAAGTCCTGCAGGTTTGAAATACTTTCTTATGCAGACGACACCCAACTAGTCATCTCATTTGGGCAGAGCATTGAGAACGTCAAATAACAAATCGTTGCCTGCATGAGGAAATTTGCCATGTGAATGTCCCTCAACTGTCTCCAAGGAAATGGAGACAAAACAGAGATCCTTCTGTTTGGCAGAGCCCAGCTCTACTGGAAGGATGACTGGTGGCCGGCTGAGTGTGGCTGTACCCCTTTGCCCAGCAGAAAAGCCAGGAATCTGGGTATACTTTTAGATGACCAGCTATAAATGAAAGACCACGTTACTTCCACCAGCGGCACTTGATTTGGCAAACCTCGCCTTCTTAGGAGAATCTATCGGTGCCTTCCTATGAGCTTTAGGAAGACACTCACCTAGGCATTAATCATTAGTCACCTGGATTATGGCAATGCCCTACTTCTCTCATAATGAATCACTCTTATCCAAAATACAGGTGGTTCTACACACCACTGCTCGCCTGGTAAACAATTTGCCTCCACTGACACCGTCAGCTCCGCACTTAGAGTCCTTCATTGGCTCCCCCTTGATTTGGCAAACGTCACCTTCTTAGGAGAATCTATCGGTGCCTTCCTATGAGCTTTAGGAAGACACTCACCTAGGCATTAATCATTAGTCACCTGGATTATGGCAATGCCCTACTTCTCTCATAATGAATCACTCTTATCCAAAATACAGGTGGTTCTACACACCACTGCTCGCCTGGTAAACAATTTGCCTCCACTGTCACCGTCAGCTCCGCACTTAGAGTCCTTCATTGGCTCCCCCTTAGAAAAAGAGCATTGTTCAAATTGCTCTGCCTGACCTACTAATCTTTGTCAGGTATAAGACCAAAATACTTACAGGACAGACACATTCTATCCCATCCTGATAGAAATCTAAAATCTAAAAATCAACTTCTTTTAGGCCTCAGTGTGTTTGAACATTAGTATTTGGTGGCCAGGCTTTCTCTTATCTTTCCCCGAACCACTGGAGCAGGCTCTCTCTGTTCATACATGGATAATCCAGTTTCTCTGGCTTTAAATAACATCTCAAAACCCGGGTGTTCTAATCTGCTGCCTCTTCACCTATCTCCTGGTCACAGCGCTGAGATGTCCCTTTGGGGCTGAGTCGTTACTCTATACCAAGAACCAAATAACATAACATTATTCCTTACTCATTTCAAGGTGAGAAACTGGATGGTTATTTTTTTAAATCCTGGAGAAGCTTAGTTTGCAAACCAAGCAGATATTTTTTAATTACATAGGTGCTATAAAATATTGCATACTGCTGCCTTCTTCACCTTTCACACTCTCCTCTACCCCAGTACAAGTGTACTTGGGCTAAAGTTACAAAACAACTCCATCTTCCAGTCACTGGAATAAGTAAATTATATTAAAATAATTATCTGCAGGTAGCCAGAAGAAACAGACATGTTATTGCCTGTCTTTTAAAAATATCATGTTGTAGAGCAAATAGGTCAATCAAAATACAAGGGATTGTGTTTCTCCAAGAAACTGACATATTGCATGTGTGCTGCAAGATGCAGCACACATCCAATGCTTAGGAAACTGAATTTGTCTAGGCTTAGGAAATTGCACAGAAAAGATATGCTTTTTTGTTTGTTAGCCAGCACAGTGGATGATACCAGCAGTATGTCATTCTTTATACATATGGTGCTATGCAACAGGCATTTGACCTTATTATCATTGCAAAAATATGGTTTGAAACTAAGTTAGGCCCTCATTAGGATGTTGGGCAGACCGCCATCAGTGGTGTTCCACCCGTCATCCAGAGCATCGGTCCGACTGCCGCATTTTGATGCAGCCAGTCTGACCGCAGAGGTTGGGGGAAGAACGCCACCTCCAACAGGATCCAAGATACCAGTGGGGCGGTGGTCAGAATCCTATTCCTACAATTGACGCGGTGCCTGTGCAAAGACCACTATAGGGATTAGGATGTCTCTTTCCAACTGCCTTTTCATGGCAGTCCCACCGCCACGAAAAGTCAACAGAAACTGACTTTGGGGGCCCCAAGCAGGGCCCATTCTGTGCGGCCATTGCTAAGTGGCCCTGGGGATACATGTTGTACCCCCCTCCCTACACATCCATGCACCATTGGGTGCCTGGCATACAGTTCATGGATGATCACAAAGTGCCTTTTTCTACTGCAGCTTTCACTGCGGCCCTTTTCCTGTGCCGCACCACAAGCTGCACAGCAGTCTGATTGTAATAGGCCAGGTGGGACCACCAACTCATTTTTGGGCGGTCACCTGCCCGATAGGATGGCGGCTCCGACAAACTGACATCGTAATGAAGGCCTGAATGTCAAAAATATTGTATTATTAAGAATATCAAGAAACAAAATATTGTCGGTAAGAATATTATTTTTTACAGTGTTTAGTGTAGATTGTTTAACACTATTATTTCGTTTTGTTTGATTACATTTTATGCTAAACGTTATTTTAACTTTAATTTTTAGCACGTGTAATTATTTTTAGTATAGTTTCTTGTATTTTTATGGTGCTATATATAAAGACTTGTTATTTTATTTATATTTTAACCCCTTGCATGCCCGCCCCTTTCCCCGCCCAGTGCCGCGCTTTTTATTAGCGGGCGGAGTTCATGACGAGCTGGACTCGTCATGGGCATAGCGCCACCGCAGCCCATGACGAGTCCAGCTCGTCATGGGCACTGAAGGGGTTAAACAAATTTAAGCAGGTTGTTGGGTTTGTAGGGTAATAGGGTGCAATCATTTTAATGTATGTTTTAATTGTTCATGAATAGTTTATAATTTATAACTTTGAATGTATTATTTTGATTATTAATTTATATATTTTATGTTTATTTTACATCTCTATTTAGTTTTTTTCATTTTAATTTAGGAGTGGGAATAGTAAGCCTCCCAAACTTAAACATATTCACTACTGTTGCTGGTGTTGGAGTGGGAATAGTAAATAGAAATCCTCCAAAGTTCAAAACTTTGCCTACTTCTGCTCAGGTTGGAGTGGGAATAGTGAACGTGACCTCTCCAAGTTTAACTTCATTTTAATTGAATATATTTTTACAGATATTACATATTTATTTTTATTACACACATTTTTTTGCCAATATTTTGTATTGTAATACTTTTATCAGTGATATTCTGTCATACAGTCACCCCTCATTTTCACCCTTGCCTAATGCAGTGCATCAAATGTGTGTGCTGTTGAGCATTGTATGAAATACTGGTAAAACAGGGCCAAGGATCTTACCATATGAATTCTGTAGATTAAAGCGCATCATCGAAAAAAAGCTCAGATTTCTTAAACAAAATCTTACTACATAATAGCTGGCCCAATTGACAATTTTTTTCTCATAAAAGATTATTGAAACAGAAAACAGCTAAAATGAGAACATACATTTTAATAACATAAAGAAAACACATTAACATTCTTCCTCTCTCATGATAAAAACAATATTCTGTGTGAACGCATTAAGGTGAAACATATACCCACGTTTGGATATAATTGATGTGATAAACAGTCTCAGCTAATTTTGTCATGGTGTACTGGCTGTTCCTTCCATGTTCCTTGAAATCTTCAAATTATTTATAATGATGACTCATTTGAAAATAATGCAAACCAAATGCTCAGTCCAAACAAATCAGGCACTATATCCAGCAATGACAGATATAACAGTGCAGGTCATTTAAGCTTTTTTTTATTTCTGTGACTCTACTACTGGGACCACATTCCCTTACACTTTACACAATATGCATGTGGCGCCTACCAATCTTGTCCTCAGTTCTATTGTATATTCCAGTGGTTCTTAACCTGTGGTCCTACTCAGGGTCTAGGACAGCTTAGACAATTAAAATAACATTAATAGAATAATAGAATGTTTATAAATAAAGAAGCAAAATGCATAATTGAATATTTCAAAGCATTATGGAAACATGAAGGACTTTGAAAAACAAATTAACTGAGTATCCTCAGACTGATTTGTGGGAACAGTGCAAGTGCATCAAACAGAATATTATATGGACGATAAGTGACCTCAATTGAATTTAAAAAAGCTCTAAACTTCCCATTAAAATTACAATTCTTTCACAATTGTTTGTGAACTAAATAAAAAATGTCATTGTTTGTGTAATTGATTGATGAATGTTTGTTTCTGTATTTTTTGTGTATTGTTTTGTGATTCAAATCATCGAAAAATGTGGAGGATGGTCTCCCTGTCTTCCAGTAATGGCTCAGTGGGGGTCCCCGTGTTTCATTAATGATTCAGTGGGGGTCTTCGAGTTCTAGTAATGATTAATGGGGGTCAACAGAACTAAAAAGGTTAAGAACCACTGATCTATTCTAATAATTTAACACCTACTGACATCAAAGAACCACAACATTTTTAAATCTCAATGAATATGTGGCTACTGGTTTTAATTGTTGTTAGAAATGGAGTTCCTGGCTGGCTGAGGTATGGACTTAGGCCAGGCAGGCACCACCACTCTAGTCAGGGTAAGTTAGATACACACTAAAGGATAACCTGTGCCCACCCGTTGGTAGCTTGGCACAGAGCAATTAGGCTTATCTAAAGAGGCAATGTGTAAAGTATTTGTGCAACACACAGTAACACAATGAATACACCACAAAAAGACTCCACATACCTTTAGACAAATAAATAATATTTATCTGAGTAAAACAAGAGCAAAACAACAAAAGTCACTTGTGGTCAAAAAGTTACTTGAGGTCACAAGGGACCGGTGCAAATCCAAAGTTCAGACCAAACACAATAGAGGGCAGGCTGGCTACAGGACCCATGGAGGGCCCGCTGAAAAGTAACTTGGATGGAGCAAAGGATTGATGCTGAGGGCCCGATGTGTTGATATTTTCTGTGCAGTCGGGTCGCAGCGTCGTCATCAAGCTTTGCTGAAGTGAAGGCATTGCATTGTCGTTGAGCCACGCAGAGCGTCATTTGCGGGCTGCACAGGTTGTAGAACCACTGCCTTTGAATCAGTGTCAAAGATCAATGCGTCGGTTCCAATAGGCGCAGTGGTGACAATGTGTTAGTTTTGAAGAAAACAGCTGCTGATCCCCCTTCTGAGGCCAAGAACTTGAACAGGGCACCTCAGGCATGGGTAGGACTCACAGACGGCAGAGGCCAGCAGCACCAGCAGAATTGTAGGAAGTCCTTTGCGCCCCTGAGACTTCAGAGAACAAGAAGCAAGTCAGCAAGTCATTGTAGATCACTTGGAGGGAAGGCAGAGTCCAGCTATCAGTCAGCAAAGTCAGGGAGCAGTAGGAAGCAGGGCAACCAGCAGAAAATTAGTCCTTCCAGAAAAGCAGTCTAGTTGAATCATTTAAGCAGCACAGCGGTCCTTCTGACTGGAGTTCAATTATAGATCCAGAAGTGTCTGCTTTCAGGGGGTCAAACGTGCCTTTGATGTAGGGGGTGACTTCAAAGCAATATTCTGAAGTGCACAAGGATCCCTTTCAACCCATTCCTGTTTGCTAGGCTACATGTTGGGGGGAAATCAGTGCTTAGTGTATGGACAGGGCACTACCTATTGAAGTATAAGTGTCAGCCCCTTCAATTTCTCCCCGACCAGGAAGACCCATCAGAATGCAGATGAGACTTCAAAATGCAGATGAGCCTCACCTTCCTGTTTCTGTTGCTGTCTAGAGGGAATGCACAAAGTTTAGCTGTCACCCAACCCAAACATGTATTAGAGACAGAATGAAAGGCACAAAAGAGATAAGAGCAGTGATATGTCCACTTTCTAAAAGTGGAATTTCTAAAATAGTAATGTTAAATCCACGTTCACCATTAAGGAGGAGTTATCATTACCATTCCAAACATATGAAATATGAAAAAGCTACTCCTTTCTGATCAGGAATTACAGCTTAAAAGCGCATTAAGGAACTCCCAATGCTGGCCTATGAGAGGGATAGGCCTCACAGTAGTGAACAACAAAATGGACTGTTTATCACTATCAGGACATATAAAACATACAAGTACATGTCCTACCTTTTAATTACATGGCACTCGGCCTTTGGCAAGTAGTTTCAAATGCCAAGTCATAGTGGCAGCAAACTGCACACAAAGGAACTGCAGTGACAGGACTGACACAGGTGTGAAAGGCTACTTCTGTGGGTGGCATTATCAGTGCTGCAGCCCACTAGTGGCATTTAAAGTACAGAGCCTGGGTATATCATATATAACTTTAAGAGGGACTTACCAGTACAACAAATATACTAATCAGGTAT
Source organism: Triturus cristatus (assembly GCF_964204655.1). Lineage (NCBI taxonomy): Eukaryota > Metazoa > Chordata > Amphibia > Caudata > Salamandridae > Triturus > Triturus cristatus. The sequence continues at coordinate 243,986,921 of NC_140591.1, forward strand.
AAACCAATGCCATCATGTTTAGGGGAGAAGCACATGCACTTTAGCACTGGTTAGCAGTGGTAAGGTGTTCAGGGTCCTAAGCCCCACAAAATCAATCAGCAAAATATGCAAGCAAAAGGCTAGAAGTCCAGGGGAAGACCACCATACGAATGCTAGGTCTAACAGCTGTTATTCTTAAAAATATTAAAATTGGACATGATAAAACTGTGGCATATGGAAATTTCATATCACAGGGCTGTATGTTCCCTCTGAAAATCCTGGGGAAATCATGGAGAGATTTTCTAGATATTCTTTGGAACAATATGATACGAACTTTATTAATCTTAAAATCGGTATTTTATCAATTGATATAAAAAGATCTAAGGAACATACTGGCACATGCATAAAGATAGGCTTTTCTGATTCCTTAATTGCGATTATGATGGAATCGCAATTAAGGAATCGCAAAAGCTTATGCCTGTAGGAATCGCTATAGAAAAAATAGCGATTCCTAAACATTCCTTAATTGTGACTCACAAATTGCGAGTTGCAATTAAGGAATAGCTTTCCATTCATGCCTATGGGCCTACAGGCCTATAGGGATGAATGGGAATTGCATGCGCAATTTTCAAGTACCCATTAGATACTCGCAAATTGTACATGCAATTTTAAGGGTGCAAGGGTGTTAAAGGGACACCCTGTTGCACCCCTGAAATTTGAATGTGCACCCATGTTGCGCACACACATGCCCCAAGGGCATGTGTGTGTGTAACATGTAACTTTGAAAAATGCACTTTAGTGCATTTTTCAAAGTTTTTGCAAATTACCAACCTGTTTTATTTTTCGGTAATTTGTGACCCCTAATAGCAAAATCGCTATTTTAAATTGCTTCTAGCATTGCATTTAAGGAATCGCAATTTGCGATTCCCTAAATGCAATTGCAATTTCCGATTTTTGCATTTGGGATGATGCATCCCAAATGCAAAAACACCGGATGCAAAGGGGCGGATTCTGAGAATCTGCCCATATGCGACCGGTTTTTAGTTTGATGCAAGGGGCCCTAAAAATCTAAATTCACCACCATCTGAAAGGTTTCCTGGTCCTCATGTCACTTTGACAAATGATAGAGACATCTTCCTGTAGCATTCATCTTTAAACAATCGTAACCAAACTAAAAGTCGTGTTTCACAGCTGTGTTCTTAATATTGTAGAAGTTAGCCTGGGCAACAATTTTTGATCATCCACTCTTTTCAACTGTATAGTTCCAGAATTTTTCCCAGCTAATATATCCCACTAAAATGTAAAGAATTATTGCATGCTAGCCAACTTAAAAACATTTAAACAAACATTGCATCACTTTTTTTTATTGATTCCAGCAGCCCTCCAACTCCCTAGCATCGCCCACCTTAGTCCCTTTTTTAGTTGCCACACACGACGTATGAAAGTTGGTCTCTTGTAGATATTATTCCTGGAATCCAAACAACAATGAATTTATAAAAACTTGACTTCATGTTTTTTGCAGTGCAGATTTAGGTTCAATGTTCAGTTTTTTATGGCTCAAGCAATGACTTCTACAAATACCTACCAGATCATTTGATTGCCTACACGAAATAGCTGTTCAGCCACTCTGATGATAGCTGGTTCGAATGGGGGTCTTCATACGATTGCTCCAGTGATGTAGCTGGAGCTCCACCCTCCAGAGCAGCTAGTATCAGGGGTACCAGTAACTCTGGATGGGAGTTTATCAGTAAATTACTAGTGGAAACCTGAGGGCCCCAAAGTGATGAGAAATTAGAGAGAAATCACTAATTTCCATCCATATCTCCCTGAACTCTATTTTACTAGTGATTCCTTATTGTCTCCCTGTATTTGAGCTGGAGACTCCACGCGCTTTAACTGATGGATTTTTTAGCTGAAAACAGGAGATCTGCAGAGTTACTGTGGGTCTCATAATTACATTGAGGCTGGTAACTCTTCTTAACAATCTTATTAAATTGAAATGCCACTTAGAATGAGGCCCTATATTTCATGCTAGCAGAGTAGTTTTGGGATGCAATTGTTCTCTCCTGAGAAATGTGTTGATCTGCAGGTTAGTCTTCCATCTTTCTGTCAATGGTAAATTATGTACAGTTGATTTGGATAATAGTAACACCTGCTATTTTAGTCCTTACTAGGATGTACTTGTGGTATTATGTTCCACATAAGATACACATTTTTATTAATATTATTATCATCAGCATCATAATTATAATTATAATAATGATGCTTGACATGTTCACTGTATGACTAGTCATCACAAGGAATCCCCTTTCAGATCCCCACTGGCCTCATTATGATGTCTGGTGTTCGGACCACCGCCCGCTATCAGTTCGGTCAGGAGACTGACCAACAGGCAGGCGGCGGTCCGACCATCCTATTACGATGTGCCCACTGGGCTGGTGGGCAGAAAAGTGTTTTTTTCCACAGCGGCTTGTGCTACATCTCAGGAAAAGGGCCGCAGTACAGGCTGCATTAGAAAAAGCACTTAGGTGTGGCATGTTGTGCCTGTCACACGGTGCATGAATGTGTGGGGAGGCACTAAATGTGCACCCAGGGCTACGTTACAGTGACCTATGGGGGATGAGGCCCCTTCTTGGGGCCCCCAAAGTCCCTTTCCGGCTGCCTTTTCGTGGAGGTCAGATTGCCCTGAAAAGGCAGTCAGAAAGGGGCATCGTAATCCTGATGGCTGTGCCTGCACAGGCACCGCCTCCATTCAGGATCACTATGCCGACCACTGCTCCATCAGGATCAGTAGATCCTATCGGAGGTGGCGCTCTGTCCCCAATCCGTGAATGGTACGACCACCTGCATCGTAAAGCGGTGGTCAGACTGATGCCCTGTATGTAGGCCTGTCAGTGGCGGTCTGCTCGACATTATAATAAGGGTCACTGTCACTGGCCTCATCAGCACACTGCTTTGACTCACACATGAGTGACTGGACTTACTGTAGGGTTAGGTGGGCTTGTTGCAAGTGGTTCTCTATGGTGGAATACATTGTCCAGATCCTCATTAGTCTTGGTTCTTTAACTCCATATATGCCAGAAGCACGCTCAAGTATCAAGGCTCCTTGTCTAACAGGAGACTAGCCACAATATAAAATGTGGTTACAGATTGAAGTTCCCGTGAGGGGTGGCAGTAACACTGGCTGTGTTGGTGGTCAGGTAAATATGTCTTCAGTCACCATTACCAATCCTACCCTTTATAGCTGCTGATTGAAAGCATGTGGTCAACTTTGGCAAGCATTTATGGTTGATCAATGTATACAAAGACTTCTCTGGGGATGGACAAGGAAAAGAGTGTCTAAAGCAGCTTTTTAATCAACTAGCAACATTTATAGATTTATTTGAAAACACATTCAGAAGAACTCAGGTGATGAGGGCACAAATGAATGCTGTAATTGAAGATTTGCTTGCGGGGTACGACATTTAAATTGGTTTTCTGGTTGGTAACTTTCTTTCAGAAATAATAGCTTCAGCACAGAACTCCAACTGATTAGGTATGCCATCTGTTAGAACTGACAGCCTTAGGGTGGTCTTCCTCAAACTTTTTTCCTGCCTTCCTCCATTTTTCTGCACTTGTTTTTGCTGGCTTTAGGACTTTGCACACTTTACCACTGCTAACCAGTGCTAAAGTGCCTGTGCTCTCTCCCCTAAACATGATAACGTTGGCTCATACCCAAGTGGCATATTTAATTAACTTCTACAGGCACATGCATCAAGGTAATATTTTGTGAGTTCTTAATTGCGATTATTAAGGAATCGCACTTAATGACTATGTAGGAATCGCTATAAAAATAGCGATTCCTACACATTTCTTATTTGCGAGTTGCAGATTGTGATTCGCAACTAAGGAATGGCTTCCAATTGATTCCTATGGGCCTACAGGCCCATAGGAATGAATGGGAAATGCATGAGCAATTTGGAGTACCAAGTGGTACTCGCAAATTGCTCATGCAATTTCAAGGGTGCAAGGGTGTCAAAAGGACACCCTGTTGCACCCCTGAAATTGATCTGTGCAAAAATGTTGCGCACACACATGTTCCAAGGACATGTGTGTGTGTAACCTACAACTTTGAAAAATGCACTTTACTTGCGCACCCTAGTAGCGAAATAGCTACTTCAAAGTGGTTTGTGCATTGCATTTAAGGAATCGCAAAATACGATTCCTTAAATGCAATTGCAATTTGAGAGCTCGCAATTAATTGTGAATTCTCAAATTGCGAGGGCCTTGAACCTTGATGCATCGCAAAAGCTAATTTTACGATCGCAAATGACCGATTTTTGCGAATCGCACCGTTTGCGACCTCAAAAAGCTTTGATGCATGTGCCAGAATGTCCCTAGTAAATTGCACTACATGTGCCCAGGGCCTGAAAATTAAATGCTACTAGTGTGCTTGCATCACTAACTGTGCCACCTACAAAAGTAGGCTTCGACTTGGCATTAAAACTACTTGCAAAGCCTTAAATTTCCCTTTTATTACATATAAGTCACGCCTAAGGAAGGCCCTTGGTAACCCAGAGGGCAGGGTGCTAGTGTAAGTAAAATGTAAGAGATGTACTTTTATGTTTAACATTTCCTGGTAGTGACAAACAGCCAAATTTGTTTTTCACTGCTGCAAGGCCTATTTCTCTCATAGGTTAACATTGCGAATTCCTTAAAATACCTCTAAGCTGTAATTCCCGATCAGAAAGGAAAAGCTATTTCCTGTTTCAAATCTTTATAATGGTAATGATACATTCTCTTTACTGGTAAAGTCAGTTTTACATTACTATTATATAAATGCCACTTTTAGAACGTGGACATGTCTCTGCTCTTACAGCTGTGTGTGTCTTGCAGCCTGTCTCCAATAACATCTGGGCTGGGTGACAGGTCCCCTTTATGCATTCCCCCAGACAGAAACAAACACAGGAAGGCTAGATGTGGCTGAGTGGCCATCTAATTACATCAGCATTCTGATGGCCCTTCCTGGGCAGAAGGTAGGAAAGGGCTCAGACTTACACTTCAAAGGGTAGTGGTCTAACCACAATCAAAAGACCAACTGCCCCCTCCCACCTGCAGATAGCCTTGCAGACAGAACTGCATTAAAAGATATACTGGAGCACTTTAAAACCACTCTTTGAAGTTTACCGCACTTCAAAGGTGCATTTGGGTATCTCTGAACCCATCAAAACAGACACTTCTGGATCTTGAACTGAACCTCTGAAAGAAGGACTGCGGTGCTGCTCACACAACTCAAATGGACTGCTATTCTGTAAGGACAACTTTTCTATTTCTTTCCCTGTTGCCTGCTGCTTCCTGACTCTGCTGGAGAGCTGGACTCTGCCTTCCCTCCAAGTGATTTCCAAGTGGTGCTGGCTTGCCTCCTGTTTTCTGAAGTCTCAGGGACACAAAAGACTTCATGCAATCCTGCTGGTGCTGCTGGACTCTGCCTTCTGTGAGTCCGACACTTGCCTGAGGTGCCCTTCCAAGTCCTTGGCCTCAGAAGTGGGTTCTGCAGCTGTGTAGCTATAAAATTGAGGCATCGTCACCCCTGTCAGAAGTGTCACAGTGCTCTTTGATGCCGACGCAGTGCCAATCTGGAGACAGTAGTCCTGTGCGGCTCGAGTTCGAGGCTCGACTTCAGCACATCAACCCGTTTTCAAGGTTTGATGATGATGCAGTGCCGATCCGAGGTCCTGACCGCAAGGTTTGACAGCAACGCATGAATTAGAACCAACGCATTGCCTTCATTGCATGGAGAAGATCGACTAATTTCATTGCTTGCGACCAGGAAAGGATACTGTGTTCACCGGGGCTCATGTGATCCTGTAGCTGGCCTGCACTTCCACAATGTCAGCCTGAACTTTGACTTTGCCCTAGTCCAACGCAACCTAAAGTAACCTTTTTAGCTGTACTTCCTTCTAAGCGCTTTACGGCATTTATTTGCATTGGATGTTTGTAGATTTGATCTTATATTATTTAGATAAATATTCTCTATTTTTCGAAACTGTTCTGGAGCCTTTTTGTGGTTAATTTACTGTGTTGTTGTTTGAGCTATTGCACATATACTTTACACTTTACCTTTTAAATTAAGCCTGCCTGCTCTGTGCCAAGCTACCAGAGGGTGACCATAGGATTATTTATGAATGTGTTGTGACTCACCTTGACTAGGATTGTGGTCCCTACTTGGACAGGGTGCATGCTTCTGCCAACTAGAGACCCAATTTCTAAAACCGCTTTATTTTATCATTTTATTTTCCAGTGAAGGAAGGTGACAATGAAGGTGTGGGAGAAATAAGGAAAGTGTTGTGGCATCTAAGTGGTAGTGAAAAGGAGGCATTGGGAAATGGTTGGAGGAGGGGTGAAAGACAAAGGAGAAGAGGGACAGAAATGTGCTTGACAGGAGAAGAGGGGCAGAGATGCAGTAGGGGGAAGGGAGGGGAGAACAGGGAGCATAGAGATGGATGAGCAAACATTGCATAAAAAAAGAGAGGGAGTTGGGTGAAAAAGAGTAGATGAAGGAAAAAAGATAGAAGAAAAACAGGAAGAAGGAGGAGGACAAAGAAGAGAAGGCAGGAGAAGAGGGACCAGAGAGGAGGGTGGGACAGTGAGGAAATGGCTTGAAGTAGTGTTCATAACCAAAGAATGCAGGATATCATTACCAGAGATACCATGTTGCAATTATATTCTCAATTTAGTAGTGAGTGCCTGTCACAATAAAGAGAGTTCATAAAATATTTGTTAATAAACTGTATATATAATTTATTCATGTGTTTATTTAGGACTGTTATAATGCACTACTTTTAGTCTTTCAGTTACTTGCAAACACATATAGGGAAAGACAAGCCATCCAATTATTTGGAAGAATGTCAGAGTGAGAGAGAATGCATCCAATCAGATAGAAATAACGTTCTGCAATTGCAGTACTTGTAAGTCCAGAGATTCCATTTAGAAAGTGAGTTTTGAAATCTTCACTTTCTATGGATTTCCTGAAGAGAATGTGATTGGATTCTGATCTTAGGAAAGGGCTGAGTGTGTTCCAGAATCTTGGACTTTGAACTCCCAGGTATCTGACTCTGTGCTGCATCCACTTTGATGATCTTTGTTGGATCAAGTTTGCTGCTGATTGATAAAGGTTTCTACCTAGGGTGAAGCATGGTTTGCAAGTATTTGCTGCCTTTTTCCCAGTAGGCTTTGGGACTTGAATTTAATATTTCCCTTAATGTCAAGAGTTTTCAGAGCAGACATCATGTTGTCACCCTTATGTGGGTTGAGGTATATTCTGAGTGCCTTGGTCTGTAGCGTTTCCAGATTAAAATGAGCGATTTAGTAGGTCTGAATACATTATGTTACAATATTCCAGTTGGGACATGAAAATGAATGTGGTTAGCTTCACCCAATGCTCGATTTCAAGTAAAAGGAGACGTTTTCACTTAGGGATGGCTGAAGATTAATCCTTTTAATCATTACATTGACTCATTGAAAGAACAACAGCTCAGAATCAAGAGAGCCCAAGTTTCTTGTTTGAGAGATGTTAGGAATAGGGCCTGAGACCTCAATGTGAGTTTTAGGATAGTAAGACAAGTTTGCTTTCTCCCATTAGGAAGATCTCAGACGGTATTCCATTCCATTCAAGCTCAACACAGACAAGACAGAAATCCTCATATTTGGGATCAACACCTCACCATGGAATGACATATGGTGACCGGCTGAACTCGGCCCATCCTCAACACCGACAGACCACGCCAGCAACCATGGCATCATCTTGGAGCGCAATCTATGAAGAAAAAGATAAACACAATCTCATTTGCCTGCTTCCTTACCTTATGCATGCTGCACATGATCCTCAGGTGGCTCCCAGTGAAAACTAGTAGACTCATCCTCGACCTCTTCAGACAGACCCACATCACACAACAAACACATGACCTTCCACCAACTGACTAGACACCTACGATCCTCCGACCTCTTTCTCACAGAAACCCCATGGGACCACTGAAGCATCATCAGCGGACGCTCCTTCTCACACCTGGCAGCCAAAGCTTAGAATGACCTTCCCCTGCACCTCAGGACTGCCTCATCACTCAGGGAATTCAGGAAAGGGCTCAAGAGACGTGGCTGTTCAAATGAACAGACCACCACAAAGCAGCTAGAAACTGCCGCACCTTTAGACCCCCACGGGTTATTTGCTGTGCTTTATTAATCATTGATTGATGTAGAGGTGGTGATTCTTCCAATGGAAGGCATGGTCTAAACACAAGGTGACAATAGTGGCCTTTTTGAGGTTGTTTAGCTGGAAATGAATTTGGGAATCTTCGGAGTACATTTAGAAGTTTACTTGATACTACTCAAGATGTCCTGCCAACGGGCATAAATAGATGTTGAGAAAAAGGAAGGAGAAGGAAGAACCTTTGAGAAAGCTGGAGAGAACCAGGGAAGCAGAAGATTTAGCCATTCTCATGATGACTTTTTGACTACAGTTGGAGAGAAAAGATTTTAACCAGAATGGTACAGTGGCAAACATTTCTGTCCATTTTTTAGCCTGTCCACAAGTTGAATGGTCAATAGTGCAATGCTGCTGACCGGTCAAGGAGAATTATGGGTTTTTTCTGTTCTTAATCCTTCAAGAAGAGGAAGATTCTTTCCCTTATATCAGCTATACCTGCTTCAGTGAAGGTTTTGATTTCTGTATGTGCTTGGAACTATCCTATCACCTCCTTTCTAAGGTCTTGATGATAAGGAGAAGATGGAGTTGTAATTTTTTCAAGAACCTGGGCTTGCATTTGATGTTTTTCAAGTGCTATGATAAAATCCATGATTAGTGGGTCTTGTATGATTCTTGGTCAGATGGTGGCATGCATTATATTTTTGCTGGGAAGAATTGTTGAAGGCGTTCAGCTGAGTATGGATGTCCATGACAATAAGACACTTCCATTTTGGCTGCTAAGTTAAGCAGTGCATCAGTTTCTAGGTGCTGGAAGGCTGTCAATATGGTTACCAAAGAAGATGATGAGTTAAAAGTATATGGCGATGGATCTGGTGAGTTGGAGATGGCCTTATATACTTTGGAAATTTTGGATCATCAGTGCATGTGTGCTGTTCAGTTCATGGTATAGAAAGTCTTGGGGGATAGCATGTCTCTCTTCATAAGCAACCTCCTCCTTTTTGACTTTCCTAGACATGAAAAAGGTACAGCCCCTCTATATTGCCTTTAATGCACGTTGCGAGTAGCTTCAATAAACATTCGATGATGAGAAATAGAGCACTTGGTGCAAAAAGCCAATCACAGCAAATAGTTGACAATACAAGCAGAACTTTGATTACCCTTGGTCGATGCACAAGTAACATATGTCATATGTAATACTATTTGATCAGATCGTTGCCATATTATGCTTCATTATGTGATTAGAACTACTTATGGGTGGAAAACATGTGCCTTATAGTGGACAGCAGAGAAAGGCAATTGCAATGATTCCAAGATGCTTCGATGGCAAGGTTCACAACACAATGAAGAGATGTGAGAACATTTACTTGGGCTTGCAGCACGTTCAGCTTTATTACAAATTATCTACCACAGCTCATGAAACATGAGCCCCTTTGACTTCAGCTCAGTTGACCTGATTCATTCTTTGGTTGGGTAAGCTGTTGTAATCCTTACACACATGGAAGCTTTATAACATCTGAGAGCAATGATGAAATTGCACCACGTCGCTGGAGCTTTGGAAAGAGGTTCATTGTAGCAAATGAGCAAACACATAATAATGAATGGTAAATTGATCATAGCATGTGTAAGAAGTTAAGAATATGTCAAGCATTTCCAAATATCACGCTTTGATTTTCTCCTGTGCTGCAGGAGAGGATGTGGTTCTTTTTCAGTTTCTGTTTGGGGTGTGGGGGTTTATGTAGGGCAAATTAGACCGGTGGGTATCAGAGCACTTTACATGAGCACCGTTGCGTTACAGATGGGCACATTTATTTTTGTTAGGCACAGGGAGATTTAGTGATTTGCCCAGAATCTCAGGATGTTGAGTGTCCCTGCCGCAGCCCGAACCCGGTTCCCCACCTCCACGCTCGACCACGTTAGCCGTTAGACCACATCCTCTACCCAATTTAAAACCACCAATTTAAAACCACTCTTTGAAGTTTACCCCACTTCAAAGGTGCATTTGGGTATAAGAATTGGGTCTCTGAACCCATCAAAACAGACACTTCTGGATCTTGAACTGAACCTCTGAAAGAAGGACTGCGGTGCTGCTCACACAACTCAAATGGACTGCTATTCTGTAAGGACAACTTTTCTATTTCTTTCCCTGTTGCCTGCTGCTTCCTGACTCTGCTGGAGAGCTGGACTCTGCCTTCCCTCCAAGTGATTTCCAAGTGGTGCTGGCTTGCCTCCTGTTTTCTGAAGTCTCAGGGACACAAAAGACTTCATGCAATCCTGCTGGTGCTGCTGGACTCTGCCTTTTGTGAGTCCGACATTTGCCTGAGGTGCCCTTCCAAGTCCTTGGCCTCAGAAGTGGGTTCTGCAGCTGTGTAGCTATAAAATTGAGGCATCGTCACCTCTGTCAGAAGTGTCACAGTGCTCTTTGATGCCGACGCAGTGCCAATCTGGAGATAGTAGTCCTGTGCGGCTCGAGTTCGAGGCTCGACTTCAGCACATCAACCCGTTTTCAAGGTTTGATGATGATGCAGTGCCGATCCGAGGTCCTGACCGCAAGGTTTGACAGCAACGCATGAATTAGAACCAACGCATTGCCTTCATTGCATGAAGAAGATCGACTAATTTCATTGCTTGCAACCAGGAAAGGATACTGTGTTCACCGGGGCCCATGTGATCCTGTAGCTGGCCTGCACATCCACAATGTCAGCCCGAACTTTGACTTTGCCCTAGTCCAACGCAACCTAAAGTAACCTTTTTAGCTGTACTTCCTTCTAAGCGCTTTACGGCATTTATTTGCATTGGATGTTTGTAGATTTGATCTTATATTATTTAGATAAATATTCTCTATTTTTCGAAACTGTTCTGGAGCCTTTTTGTGGTTAATTTACTGTGTTGTTGTTTGAGCTATTGCACATATACTTTACACTTTACCTTTTAAGTTAAGCCTGCCTGCTCTGTGCCAAGCTACCAGAGGGTGACCATAGGATTATTTATGAATGTGTTGTGACTCACCTTGACTAGGATTGTGGTCCCTACTTGGACAGGGTGCATGCTTCTGCCAACTAGAGACCCAATTTCTAAAACCGCTTTATTTTATCATTTTATTTTCCAGTGAAGGAAGGTGACAATGAAGGTGTGGGAGAAATAAGGAAAGTGTTGTGGCATCTAAGTGGTAGCGAAAAGGAGGCATTGGGAAATGGTTGGAGGAGGGGTGAAAGACAAAGGAGAAGAGGGACAGAAATGTGCTTGACAGGAGAAGAGGGGCAGAGATGCAGTAGGGGGAAGGGAGGGGAGAACAGGGAGCATAGAGATGGATGAGCAAACATTGCATAAAAAAAGAGAGGGAGTTGGGTGAAAAAGAGTAGATGAAGGAAAAAAGATAGAAGAAAAACAGGAAGAAGGAGGAGGACAAAGAAGAGAAGGCAGGAGAAGAGGGACCAGAGAGGAGGGTAGGACAGTGAGGAAATGGCTTGAAGTAGTGTTCATAACCAAAGAATGCAGGATATCATTACCAGAGATACCATGTTGCAATTATATTCTCAATTTAGTAGTGAGTGCCTGTCACAATAAAGAGAGTTCATAAAATATTTGTTAATAAACTGTATATATAATTTATTCATGTGTTTATTTAGGACTGTTATAATGCACTACTTTTAGTCTTTCAGTTACTTGCAAACACATATAGGGAAAGACAAGCCATCCAATTATTTGGAAGAATGTCAGAGTGAGAGAGAATGCATCCAATCAGATAGAAATAACGTTCTGCAATTGCAGTACTTGTAAGTCCAGAGATTCCATTTAGAAAGTGAGTTTTGAAATCTTCACTTTCTATGGATTTCCTGAAGAGAATGTGATTGGATTCTGATCTTAGGAAAGGGCTGAGTGTGTTCCAGAGTCTTGGACTTTGAACTCCCAGGTATCTGACTCTGTGCTGCATCCACTTTGATGATCTTTGTTGGATCAAGTTTGCTGCTGATTGATAAAGGTTTCTACCTAGGGTGAAGCATGGTTTGCAAGTATTTGCTGCCTTTTTCCCAGTAGGCTTTGGGACTTGAATTTAATACTTCCCTTAATGTCAAGAGTTTTCAGAGCAGACATCATGTTGTCACCCTTATGTGGGTTGAGGTATATTCTGAGTGCCTTGGTCTGTAGCGTTTCCAGATTAAAATGAGCGATTTAGTAGGTCTGAATACATTATGTTACAATATTCCAGTTGGGACATGAAAATGTATGTGGTTAGCTTCACCCAATGCTCGATTTCAAGTAAAAGGAGACGTTTTCACTTGGGGATGGCTGAAGATTAATCCTTTTAATCATTACATTGACTCATTGAAAGAACAACAGCTCCGAATCAAGAGAGCCCAAGTTTCTTGTTTGAGAGATGTTAGGAATAGGGCATGAGACCTCAATGTGAGTTTTAGGATAGTAAGACAAGTTTGCTTTCTCCCATTAGGAAGATCTCAGACGGTATTCCATTCCATTCAAGCTCAACACAGACAAGACAGAAATCCTCATATTTGGGATCAACACCTCACCATGGAATGACATATGGTGACCGGCTGAACTCGGCCCATCCTCAACACCGACAGACCACGCCAGCAACCATGGCATCATCTTGGAGCGCAATCTATGAAGAAAAAGATAAACACAATCTCATTTGCCTGCTTCCTTACCTTACGCATGCTGCACAAGATCCTCAGGTGGCTCCCAGTCAAAACTAGTAGATTCATCCTCGACCTCTTCAGACAGACCCACATCACACAACAAACACATGACCTTCCACCAACCGACTAGACACCTACGATCCTCCGACCTCTTTCTCACAGAAACCCCATGGGACCACTGAAGCATCATCAGCGGACGCTCCTTCTCACACCTGGCAGCCAAAGCTTAGAATGACCTTCCCCTGCACCTCAGGACTGCCTCATCACTCAGGGAATTCAGGAAAGGGCTCAAGAGACCTGGCTGTTCAAATGAACAGACCACCACAAAGCAGCTAGAAACTGCCGCACCTTTAGACCCCCACGGGTGATTTGCTGTGCTTTATTAATCCTTGATTGATGTAGAGGTGGTGATTCTTCCAATGGAAGGCATGGTCTAAACACATGGTGACAATAGTGGCCTTTTTTAGGTTGTTTAGCTGGAAATGAAATTGGGAATCTTCGGAGTACATTTAGAAGTTTACTTGATACTACTCAAGATGTCCTGCCAACGGGCATAAATAGATGTTGAGAAAAAGGAAGGAGAAGGAAGAACCTTTGAGAAAGCTGGAGAGAACCAGGGAAGCAGAAGATTTAGCCATTCTCATGATGACTTTTTGACTACAGTTGGAGAGAAAAGATTTTAACCAGAATGGTACAGTGGCAAACATTTCTGTCCATTTTTTAGCCTGTCCACAAGTTGAATGGTCAATAGTGCAATGCTGCTGACCGGTCAAGGAGAATTATGGTTTTTTTCTGTTCTTAATCCTTCAAGAAGAGGAAGATTCTTTCCCTTATATCAGCTATACCTGCTTCAGTGAAGGTTTTGATTTCTGTATGTGCTTGGAACTATCCTATCACCTCCTTTCTAAGGTCTTGATGATAAGGAGAAGATGGAGTTGTAATTTTTTCAAGAACCTGGGCTTGCATTTGATGTTTTTCAAGTGCTATGATAAAATCCATGATTAGTGGGTCTTGTATGATTCTTGGTCAGATGGTGGCATGCATTATATTTTTGCTGGGAAGAATTGTTGAAGGCGTTCAGCTGAGTATGGATGTCCATGACAATAAGACACTTCCATTTTGGCTGCTACGTTAAGCAGTGCATCAGTTTCTAGGTGCTGGAAGGCTGTCAATATGGTTACCAAAGAAGATGATGAGTTAAAAGTATATGGCGATGGATCTGGTGAGTTGGAGATGGCCTTATATACTTTGGAAATTTTGGATCATCAGTGCATGTGTGCTGTTCAGTTCATGGTATAGAAAGTCTTGGGGGATAGCATGTCTCTCTTCATAAGCAACCTCCTCCTTTTTGACTTTCCTAGACATGAAAAAGGTACAGCCCCTCTATATTGCCTTTAATGCACGTTGCGAGTAGCTTCAATAAACATTCGATGATGAGAAATAGAGCACTTGGTGCAAAAAGCCAATCACAGCAAATAGTTGACAATACAAGCAGAACTTTGATTACCCTTGGTCGATGCACAAGTAACATATGTCATATGTAATACTATTTGATCAGATCGTTGCCATATTATGCTTCATTATGTGATTAGAACTACTTATGGGTGGAAAACATGTGCCTTATAGTGGACAGCAGAGAAAGGCAATTGCAATGATTCCAAGATGCTTCGATGGCAAGGTTCACAACACAATGAAGAGATGTGAGAACATTTACTTGGGCTTGCAGCACGTTCAGCTTTATTACAAATTATCTACCACAGCTCATGAAACATGAGCCCCTTTGACTTCAGCTCAGTTGACCTGATTCATTCTTTGGTTGGGTAAGCTGTTGTAATCCTTACACACATGGAAGCTTTATAACATCTGAGAGCAATGATGAAATTGCACCACGTCGCTGGAGCTTTGGAAAGAGGTTCATTGTAGCAAATGAGCAAACACATAATAATGAATGGTAAATTGATCATAGCATGTGTAAGAAGTTAAGAATATGTCAAGCATTTCCAAATATCACGCTTTGATTTTCTCCTGTGCTGCAGGAGAGGATGTGGTTCTTTTTCAGTTTCTGTTTGGGGTGTGGGGGTTTATGTAGGGCAAATTAGACCGGTGGGTATCAGAGCACTTTACATGAGCACCGTTGCGTTACAGATGGGCACATTTATTTTTGTTAGGCACAGGGAGATTTAGTGATTTGCCCAGAATCTCAGGATGTTGAGTGTCCCTGCCGCAGCCCGAACCCGGTTCCCCACCTCCACGCTCGACCACGTTAGCCGTTAGACCACATCCTCTACCCAATTTAAAACCACCAATTTAAAACCAATCTTTGAAGTTTACCCCACTTCAAAGGTGCATTTGGGTATAAGAATTGGGTCTCTGAACCCATCAAAACAGACACTTCTGGATCTTGAACTGAACCTCTGAAAGAAGGACTGCGGTGCTGCTCACACAACTCAAATGGACTGCTATTCTGTAAGGACAACTTTTCTATTTCTTTCCCTGTTGCCTGCTGCTTCCTGACTCTGCTGGAGAGCTGGACTCTGCCTTCCCTCCAAGTGATTTCCAAGTGGTGCTGGCTTGCCTCCTGTTTTCTGAAGTCTCAGGGACACAAAAGACTTCATGCAATCCTGCTGGTGCTGCTGGACTCTGCCTTTTGTGAGTCCGACACTTGCCTGAGGTGCCCTTCCAAGTCCTTGGCCTCAGAAGTGGGTTCTGCAGCTGTGTAGCTATAAAATTGAGGCATCGTCACCCCTGTCAGAAGTGTCACAGTGCTCTTTGATGCCGACGCAGTGCCAATCTGGAGATAGTAGTCCTGTGCGGCTCGAGTTCGAGGCTCGACTTCAGCACATCAACCCGTTTTCAAGGTTTGATGATGATGCAGTGCCGATCCGAGGTCCTGACCGCAAGGTTTGACAGCAACGCATGAATTAGAACCAACGCATTGCCTTCATTGCATGAAGAAGATCGACTAATTTCATTGCTTGCAACCAGGAAAGGATACTGTGTTCACCGGGGCCCATGTGATCCTGTAGCTGGCCTGCACTTCCACAATGTCAGCCCGAACTTTGACTTTGCCCTAGTCCAACGCAACCTAAAGTAACCTTTTTAGCTGTACTTCCTTCTAAGCGCTTTACGGCATTTATTTGCATTGGATGTTTGTAGATTTGATCTTATATTATTTAGATAAATATTCTCTATTTTTCGAAACTGTTCTGGAGCCTTTTTGTGGTTAATTTACTGTGTTGTTGTTTGATCTATTGCACATATACTTTACACTTTACCTTTTAAGTTAAGCCTGCCTGCTCTGTGCCAAGCTACCAGAGGGTGACCATAGGATTATTTATGAATGTGTTGTGACTCACCTTGACTAGGATTGTGGTCCCTACTTGGACAGGGTGCATGCTTCTGCCAACTAGAGACCCAATTTCTAAAACCGCTTTATTTTATCATTTTATTTTCCAGTGAAGGAAGGTGACAATGAAGGTGTGGGAGAAATAAGGAAAGTGTTGTGGCATCTAAGTGGTAGTGAAAAGGAGGCATTGGGAAATGGTTGGAGGAGGGGTGAAAGACAAAGGAGAAGAGGGACAGAAATGTGCTTGACAGGAGAAGAGGGGCAGAGATGCAGTAGGGGGAAGGGAGGGGAGAACAGGGAGCATAGAGATGGATGAGCAAACATTGCATAAAAAAAGAGAGGGAGTTGGGTGAAAAAGAGTAGATGAAGGAAAAAAGATAGAAGAAAAACAGGAAGAAGGAGGAGGACAAAGAAGAGAAGGCAGGAGAAGAGGGACCAGAGAGGAGGGTGGGACAGTGAGGAAATGGCTTGAAGTAGTGTTCATAACCAAAGAATGCAGGATATCATTACCAGAGATACCATGTTGCAATTATATTCTCAATTTAGTAGTGAGTGCCTGTCACAATAAAGAGAGTTCATAAAATATTTGTTAATAAACTGTATATATAATTTATTCATGTGTTTATTTAGGACTGTTATAATGCACTACTTTTAGTCTTTCAGTTACTTGCAAACACATATAGGGAAAGACAAGCCATCCAATTATTTGGAAGAATGTCAGAGTGAGAGAGAATGCATCCAATCAGATAGAAATAACATTCTGCAATTGCAGTACTTGTAAGTCCAGAGATTCCATTTAGAAAGTGAGTTTTGAAATCTTCACTTTCTATGGATTTCCTGAAGAGAATGTGATTGGATTCTGATCTTAGGAAAGGGCTGAGTGTGTTCCAGAATCTTGGACTTTGAACTCCCAGGTATCTGACTCTGTGCTGCATCCACTTTGATGATCTTTGTTGGATCAAGTTTGCTGCTGATTGATAAAGGTTTCTACCTAGGGTGAAGCATGGTTTGCAAGTATTTGCTGCCTTTTTCCCAGTAGGCTTTGGGACTTGAATTTAATATTTCCCTTAATGTCAAGAGCTTTCAGAGCAGACATCATGTTGTCACCCTTATGTGGGTTGAGGTATATTCTGAGTGCCTTGGTCTGTAGCGTTTCCAGATTAAAATGAGCGATTTAGTAGGTCTGAATACATTATGTTACAATATTCCAGTTGGGACATGAAAATGTATGTGGTTAGCTTCACCCAATGCTCGATTTCAAGTAAAAGGAGACGTTTTCACTTGGGGATGGCTGAAGATTAATCCTTTTAATCATTACATTGACTCATTGAAAGAACAACAGCTCCGAATCAAGAGAGCCCAAGTTTCTTGTTTGAGAGATGTTAGGAATAGGGCATGAGACCTCAATGTGAGTTTTAGGATAGTAAGACAAGTTTGCTTTCTCCCATTAGGAAGATCTCAGACGGTATTCCATTCCATTCAAGCTCAACACAGACAAGACAGAAATCCTCATATTTGGGATCAACACCTCACCATGGAATGACATATGGTGACCGGCTGAACTCGGCCCATCCTCAACACCGACAGACCACGCCAGCAACCATGGCATCATCTTGGAGCGCAATCTATGAAGAAAAAGATAAACACAATCTCATTTGCCTGCTTCCTTACCTTACGCATGCTGCACAAGATCCTCAGGTGGCTCCCAGTCAAAACTAGTAGATTCATCCTCGACCTCTTCAGACAGACCCACATCACACAACAAACACATGACCTTCCACCAACCGACTAGACACCTACGATCCTCCGACCTCTTTCTCACAGAAACCCCATGGGACCACTGAAGCATCATCAGCGGAAGCTCCTTCTCACACCTGGCAGCCAAAGCTTAGAATGACCTTCCCCTGCACCTCAGGACTGCCTCATCACTCAGGGAATTCAGGAAAGGGCTCAAGAGACCTGGCTGTTCAAATGAACAGACCACCACAAAGCAGCTAGAAACTGCCGCACCTTTAGACCCCCACGGGTGATTTGCTGTGCTTTATTAATCCTTGATTGATGTAGAGGTGGTGATTCTTCCAATGGAAGGCATGGTCTAAACACATGGTGACAATAGTGGCCTTTTTGAGGTTGTTTAGCTGGAAATGAAATTGGGAATCTTCGGAGTACATTTAGAAGTTTACTTGATACTACTCAAGATGTCCTGCCAACGGGCATAAATAGATGTTGAGAAAAAGGAAGGAGAAGGAAGAACCTTTGAGAAAGCTGGAGAGAACCAGGGAAGCAGAAGATTTAGCCATTCTCATGATGACTTTTTGACTACAGTTGGAGAGAAAAGATTTTAACCAGAATGGTACAGTGGCAAACATTTCTGTCCATTTTTTAGCCTGTCCACAAGTTGAATGGTCAATAGTGCAATGCTGCTGACCGGTCAAGGAGAATTATGGGTTTTTTCTGTTCTTAATCCTTCAAGAAGAGGAAGATTCTTTCCCTTATATCAGCTATACCTGCTTCAGTGAAGGTTTTGATTTCTGTATGTGCTTGGAACTATCCTATCACCTCCTTTCTAAGGTCTTGATGATAAGGAGAAGATGGAGTTGTAATTTTTTCAAGAACCTGGGCTTGCATTTGATGTTTTTCAAGTGCTATGATAAAATCCATGATTAGTGGGTCTTGTATGATTCTTGGTCAGATGGTGGCATGCATTATATTTTTGCTGGGAAGAATTGTTGAAGGCGTTCAGCTGAGTATGGATGTCCATGACAATAAGACACTTCCATTTTGGCTGCTACGTTAAGCAGTGCATCAGTTTCTAGGTGCTGGAAGGCTGTCAATATGGTTACCAAAGAAGATGATGAGTTAAAAGTATATGGCGATGGATCTGGTGAGTTGGAGATGGCCTTATATACTTTGGAAATTTTGGATCATCAGTGCATGTGTGCTGTTCAGTTCATGGTATAGAAAGTCTTGGGGGATAGCATGTCTCTCTTCATAAGCAACCTCCTCCTTTTTGACTTTCCTAGACATGAAAAAGGTACAGCCCCTCTATATTGCCTTTAATGCACGTTGCGAGTAGCTTCAATAAACATTCGATGATGAGAAATAGAGCACTTGGTGCAAAAAGCCAATCACAGCAAATAGTTGACAATACAAGCAGAACTTTGATTACCCTTGGTCGATGCACAAGTAACATATGTCATATGTAATACTATTTGATCAGATCGTTGCCATATTATGCTTCATTATGTGATTAGAACTACTTATGGGTGGAAAACATGTGCCTTATAGTGGACAGCAGAGAAAGGCAATTGCAATGATTCCAAGATGCTTCGATGGCAAGGTTCACAACACAATGAAGAGATGTGAGAACATTTACTTGGGCTTGCAGCACGTTCAGCTTTATTACAAATTATCTACCACAGCTCATGAAACATGAGCCCCTTTGACTTCAGCTCAGTTGACCTGATTCATTCTTTGGTTGGGTAAGCTGTTGTAATCCTTACACACATGGAAGCTTTATAACATCTGAGAGCAATGATGAAATTGCACCACGTCGCTGGAGCTTTGGAAAGAGGTTCATTGTAGCAAATGAGCAAACACATAATAATGAATGGTAAATTGATCATAGCATGTGTAAGAAGTTAAGAATATGTCAAGCATTTCCAAATATCACGCTTTGATTTTCTCCTGTGCTGCAGGAGAGGATGTGGTTCTTTTTCAGTTTCTGTTTGGGGTGTGGGGGTTTATGTAGGGCAAATTAGACCGGTGGGTATCAGAGCACTTTACATGAGCACCGTTGCGTTACAGATGGGCACATTTATTTTTGTTAGGCACAGGGAGATTTAGTGATTTGCCCAGAATCTCAGGATGTTGAGTGTCCCTGCCGCAGCCCGAACCCGGTTCCCCACCTCCACGCTCGACCACGTTAGCCGTTAGACCACATCCTCTACCCAATTTAAAACCACCAATTTAAAACCACTCTTTGAAGTTTACCCCACTTCAAAGGTGCATTTGGGTATAAGAATTGGGTCTCTGAACCCATCAAAACAGACACTTCTGGATCTTGAACTGAACCTCTGAAAGAAGGACTGCGGTGCTGCTCACACAACTCAAATGGACTGCTATTCTGTAAGGACAACTTTTCTATTTCTTTCCCTGTTGCCTGCTGCTTCCTGACTCTGCTGGAGAGCTGGACTCTGCCTTCCCTCCAAGTGATTTCCAAGTGGTGCTGGCTTGCCTCCTGTTTTCTGAAGTCTCAGGGACACAAAAGACTTCATGCAATCCTGCTGGTGCTGCTGGACTCTGCCTTTTGTGAGTCCGACACTTGCCTGAGGTGCCCTTCCTAGTCCTTGGCCTCAGAAGTGGGTTCTGCAGCTGTGTAGCTATAAAATTGAGGCATCGTCACCCCTGTCAGAAGTGTCACAGTGCTCTTTGATGCCGACGCAGTGCCAATCTGGAGATAGTAGTCCTGTGCGGCTCGAGTTCGAGGCTCGACTTCAGCACATCAACCCGTTTTCAAGGTTTGATGATGATGCAGTGCCGATCCGAGGTCCTGACCGCAAGGTTTGACAGCAACGCATGAATTAGAACCAACGCATTGCCTTCATTGCATGAAGAAGATCGACTAATTTCATTGCTTGCAACCAGGAAAGGATACTGTGTTCACCGGGGCCCATGTGATCCTGTAGCTGGCCTGCACTTCCACAATGTCAGCCCGAACTTTGACTTTGCCCTAGTCCAACGCAACCTAAAGTAACCTTTTTAGCTGTACTTCCTTCTAAGCGCTTTACGGCATTTATTTGCATTGGATGTTTGTAGATTTGATCTTATATTATTTAGATAAATATTCTCTATTTTTCGAAACTGTTCTGGAGCCTTTTTGTGGTTAATTTACTGTGTTGTTGTTTGATCTATTGCACATATACTTTACACTTTACCTTTTAAGTTAAGCCTGCCTGCTCTGTGCCAAGCTACCAGAGGGTGACCATAGGATTATTTATGAATGTGTTGTGACTCACCTTGACTAGGATTGTGGTCCCTACTTGGACAGGGTGCATGCTTCTGCCAACTAGAGACCCAATTTCTAAAACCGCTTTATTTTATCATTTTATTTTCCAGTGAAGGAAGGTGACAATGAAGGTGTGGGAGAAATAAGGAAAGTGTTGTGGCATCTAAGTGGTAGTGAAAAGGAGGCATTGGGAAATGGTTGGAGGAGGGGTGAAAGACAAAGGAGAAGAGGGACAGAAATGTGCTTGACAGGAGAAGAGGGGCAGAGATGCAGTAGGGGGAAGGGAGGGGAGAACAGGGAGCATAGAGATGGATGAGCAAACATTGCATAAAAAAAGAGAGGGAGTTGGGTGAAAAAGAGTAGATGAAGGAAAAAAGATAGAAGAAAAACAGGAAGAAGGAGGAGGACAAAGAAGAGAAGGCAGGAGAAGAGGGACCAGAGAGGAGGGTGGGACAGTGAGGAAATGGTTTGAAGTAGTGTTCATAACCAAAGAATGCAGGATATCATTACCAGAGATACCATGTTGCAATTATATTCTCAATTTAGTAGTGAGTGCCTGTCACAATAAAGAGAGTTCATAAAATATTTGTTAATAAACTGTATATATAATTTATTCATGTGTTTATTTAGGACTGTTATAATGCACTACTTTTAGTCTTTCAGTTACTTGCAAACACATATAGGGAAAGACAAGCCATCCAATTATTTGGAAGAATGTCAGAGTGAGAGAGAATGCATCCAATCAGATAGAAATAACATTCTGCAATTGCAGTACTTGTAAGTCCAGAGATTCCATTTAGAAAGTGAGTTTTGAAATGTTCACTTTCTATGGATTTCCTGAAGAGAATGTGATTGGATTCTGATCTTAGGAAAGGGCTGAGTGTGTTCCAGAGTCTTGGACTTTGAACTCCCAGGTATCTGACTCTGTGCTGCATCCACTTTGATGATCTTTGTTGGATCAAGTTTGCTGCTGATTGATAAAGGTTTCTACCTAGGGTGAAGCATGGTTTGCAAGTATTTGCTGCCTTTTTCCCAGTAGGCTTTGGGACTTGAATTTAATACTTCCCTTAATGTCAAGAGTTTTCAGAGCAGACATCATGTTGTCACCCTTATGTGGGTTGAGGTATATTCTGAGTGCCTTGGTCTGTAGCGTTTCCAGATTAAAATGAGCGATTTAGTAGGTCTGAATACATTATGTTACAATATTCCAGTTGGGACATGAAAATGAATGTGGTTAGCTTCACCCAATGCTCGATTTCAAGTAAAAGGAGACGTTTTCACTTAGGGATGGCTGAAGATTAATCCTTTTAATCATTACATTGACTCATTGAAAGAACAACAGCTCAGAATCAAGAGAGCCCAAGTTTCTTGTTTGAGAGATGTTAGGAATAGGGCCTGAGACCTCAATGTGAGTTTTAGGATAGTAAGACAAGTTTGCTTTCTCCCATTAGGAAGATCTCGGACGGTATTCCATTCCATTCAAGCTCAACACAGACAAGACAGAAATCCTCATATTTGGGATCAACACCTCACCATGGAATGACATATGGTGACCGGCTGAACTCGGCCCATCCTCAACACCGACAGACCACGCCAGCAACCATGGCATCATCTTGGAGCGCAATCTATGAAGAAAAAGATAAACACAATCTCATTTGCCTGCTTCCTTACCTTATGCATGCTGCACAAGATCCTCAGGTGGCTCCCAGTCAAAACTAGTAGACTCATCCTCGACCTCTTCAGACAGACCCACATCACACAACAAACACATGACCTTCCACCAACCGACTAGACACCTACGATCCTCCGACCTCTTTCTCACAGAAAACCCATGGGACCACTGAAGTATCATCAGCGGACGCTCCTTCTCACACCTGGCAGCCAAAGCTTAGAATGACCTTCCCCTGCACCTCAGGACTGCCTCATCACTCAGGGAATTCAGGAAAGGGCTCAAGAGACCTGGCTGTTCAAATGAACAGACCACCACAAAGCAGCTAGAAACTGCCGCACCTTTAGACCCCCACGGGTGATTTGCTGTGCTTTATTAATCCTTGATTGATGTAGAGGTGGTGATTCTTCCAATGGAAGGCATGGTCTAAACACAAGGTGACAATAGTGGCCTTTTTGAGGTTGTTTAGCTGGAAATGAATTTGGGAATCTTCGGAGTACATTTAGAAGTTTACTTGATACTACTCAAAATGTCCTGCCAACGGGCATAAATAGATGTTGAGAAAAAGGAAGGAGAAGGAAGAACCTTTGAGAAAGCTGGAGAGAACCAGGGAAGCAGAAGATTTAGCCATTCTCATGATGACTTTTTGACTACAGTTGGAGAGAAAAGATTTTAACCAGAATGGTACAGTGGCAAACATTTCTGTCCATTTTTTAGCCTGTCCACAAGTTGAATGGTCAATAGTGCAATGCTGCTGACTGGTCAAGGAGAATTATGGGTTTTTTCTGTTCTTAATCCTTCAAGAAGAGGAAGATTCTTTCCCTTATATCAGCTATACCTGCTTCAGTGAAGGTTTTGTTTTCTGTATGTGCTTGGAACTATCCTATCACCTCATTTCTAAGGTCTTGATGATAAGGAGAAGATGGAGTTGTAATTTTTTCAAGAACCTGGGCTTGCATTTGATGTTTTTCAAGTGCTATGATAAAATCCATGATTAGTGGGTCTTGTATGATTCTTGGTCAGATGGTGGCATGCATTATATTTTTGCTGGGAAGAATTGTTGAAGGCGTTCAGCTGAGTATGGATGTCCATGACAATAAGACACTTCCATTTTGGCTGCTAAGTTAAGCAGTGAATCAGTTTCTAGGTGCTGGAAGGCTGTCAATATGGTTACCAAAGAAGATGATGAGTTAAAAGTATATGGAGATGGATCTGGTGAGTTGGAGATGGCCTTATATACTTTGGAAATTTTGGATCATCAGTGCATGTGTGCTGTTCAGTTCATGGTATAGAAAGTCTTGGGGGATAGTATGTCTCTCTTCATAAGCAACCCCCTCCTTTTTGACTTTCCTAGACATGAAAAAGATACAGCCCCTCTATATTGCCTTTAATGCACGTTGCGAGTAGCTTCAATAAACATTTGATGATGAGAAATAGAGCACTTGGTGCAAAAAGCCAATCACAGCAAATAGTTGACAATACAAGCAGAACTTTGATTACCCTTGGTCGATGCGCAAGTAACATATGTCATATGTAATACTATTTGATCAGATCGTTGCCATATTATGCTTCATTATGTGATTAGAACTACTTATGGGTGGAAAACATGTGCCTTATAGTGGACAGCAGAGAAAGGCAATTGCAATGATTCCAAGATGCTTCGATGGCAAGGTTCACAACACAATGAAGAGATGTGAGAACATTTACTTGGGCTTGCAGCACGTTCAGCTTTATTACAAGTTATCTACCACAGCTCATGAAACATGAGCCCCTTTGACTTCAGCTCAGTTGACCTGATTCATTCTTTGGTTGGGTAAGCTGTTGTAATCCTTACACACATGGAAGCTTTATAACATCTGAGAGCAATGATGAAATTGCACCACGTCGCTGGAGCTTTGGAAAGAGGTTCATTGTAGCAAATGAGCAAACACATAATAATGAATGGTAAATTGATCATAGCATGTGTGAGAAGTTAAGAATATGTCAAGCATTTCCAAATATCACGCTTTGATTTTCTCCTGTGCTGCAGGAGAGGATGTGGTTCTTTTTCAGTTTCTGTATTTTCTCTTGTCGAAGCACACGTAAAATTAACAATCAACGTCTCCTGTCACAGTAACAAAACTAGATACAAATTTTCAATTGAATCTTCAAACTTCTTTATTCATAAATATTCTTCCATTCCCAACGCGTTTCGTCGATAAGGGATTTAACCCATGCGACTTCCTCAGGGCTGGAAGTAATAAATAATATACATTGGAGTATAGAAATTCTCTTGTTTCATACCCGATAGCCCACATTACTTCAATGTGCAAAGGAAAAACATGCTGTGTGACTTCACACTATTCTCAACTAATATTTACATATGCTTGAATTATTAAACAATTTAACCCATTGATTGGACATCCACTCCAACTAATCCTCCACCATTATGACAGTGAACATTTAGCACTTTCGTGATGGCACCATTCTCCCAACAGTGAACCATGCCAAGGCTTCATGCCTATATATATATATAGTCAGTACCTTAATCTTCTGTAACAGTCTCCTATAATCCAGAAAATTACATAAAAACACCTTGTAAAAACACTGCGGAGCACATGAGGCAAGAGTGGCGAGGATACACAAAGCCTACTAGTAACACACACATACCTTCATATACTTTAATAACGTCATCAGCCGCGAATCCTCCTTATTATTTTCATTCAGTTATATGCGATTACCTAAAATGTAAATCATGCTCTAAATAAACTGTATAACCAAGGCAAAATGCCCACAAAAAACGACTAATGTATAGTCTCACCTGATTTATAATGACCTCTGTTGGTAACCACTAACGGATTTTGTTTTCGAACTTATCCAAGCAATAGTCATTTAGTCCAATTCAAATCTCTGAAGTACGGAGACCTAAAAGATAATAAAATCTACCCTTAGCGATATTCCTGATAGTTAACATTACCAAAAGCCAATTCAGAAAACATAATGTTGAGCTCTATTGTTACTTACTTTCCGAAGTAACAAGGTCCCCGGATACAGGAACACACCTCGCGTTTGCAATCGTCGCGTTTGCTATTCCCTGTTTAACCCCGCCATAAAAATAAATGAGGTGACTCCTCTCACCGTATTTTCGCCAGCGCCATTTTGGATAGGTTTCAAACGATAATACTCGAAACCAGAAAACGGCAAACCTTATCTCATTACGTGTACCTTTCTGGTTCCCGGATACAGGAACATACCTCGCGTTTGCAATCGTCGCGTTTGCTATTCCTTGTTTAACCCGGCCGTAAAAATAAAAAAGGTGACTTCTCTCACCGTATTTTCGCCAGCGCCATTTTGGATAGGTTTCAAACGATAATACTCGAAACCAGAAAACGGCAAACCTTATCTCATTACGTGTAACCTTCTGGTCACTTCTCGACTCAGGATTATATTTTCAATTTTATTCATTCATGTCTACTCTAAAAACGCCTCCTGCTCCAATATATTGTACAATTCAGGAAATAGACCACTATTGCATATTGATGCTGCCAACATATTACCCACGTATATAATAATACATAAATCTGACTTTGAAAATCAGTATTCCATCATCATTTAAGCACCAGTTAAATAGACAAGGGGGGTTTTTTACACAGAGGACTAATATCCAAAATACTCCCTCCAGCTATCACATGTTGTGTAAAGCCCCAACTTCCTCACATAAATCGATAAATACCTTATTCATCCCTATTAATCTTCCTTCACTATGTCTATTTTGCTATTTACTCATTCAATGTATAGTGAACCATATGTACACTCTGTAGATCCTACTAGGAACTACAGTACGTTTACAGCCAGAAAATTACTCCAACTGCGAGGTGTCCTCGCAACTCCAAATAACCCGACAATGAATCTGCCTTATCTCACTTTTTTCTTACAACATCCTGACACATTCATTAATCTCTCATTCACCTAGGAAATATTGTAACTCACGGTCATAATTAAGACCGTCTTCCACGGCCCTCAAGCGCATGATCCATCTCGCCTCATGCCTCCGCAGTGTGAGTTCTCTATTCCCTCCACGCGCTTCCATCTTCACATGTTCAATACCACAGAATTGGAATGATTTATGTAAACCTTGCGATGTACAATTCCGTATATGTTCAGCAATGGGATATCTCTGATCATTATTCTTTACTGCTCTCCAATGTTCACCGATTCTATCTTTAAGAGCCCTTATTGTGCTTCCCACATATATTTTCTTACACATACAGTTGATCACATACACAACAAATTTAGTGCTGCAATTAATGTTGGACACAATATCATATACTTGTTTTCCATTATACTGAAATCGTTTTGTTTTATCTTTCGCATGCTTACACATTCCACAATGGCCACATTTAAAAAAACCCTTACTCATTTGGGTAAGCCATTGTCCTTCTCAGCCTCTCTTGGGTAGCTTGGACTCAAAATTGTACCCAAAGTTCTGCCTCTTCTATATGTAATCTGTGGTTTGTCTGACAAAAATTCCCGTAGGGTCTTATCCGCCTTCAGGATATGCCAATGCTTATACATACTCTTATAGAGAATTGAACTTATAGGAGTATAATCAGTAATCATCCTGATCAGAATTGACTTGTTTCTAGATTTTTTGGTTTTTAAGGTGGATGCGCGTTTTATCTTAAGTGCTCTCTGTGTAGCCGCCTCTAAGTCTCTTTTGTCATAGCCCCTTTGAGTAAACCTCCTTTCCATATCCTTTATACATTCCCTGAATTGGTTGTCCTCACTACAGTTGCGCCGCGCCCGTAGCATTTCTCCATAGGGGATTGCCCTGATTTGATGTTTGGGGTGCGCACTGCCCGCATGTAAAATAGCGTTGCAGGACGTAGGTTTTCGATACATCCTACTACAGATTTATCATTGTGTATAAATAGTTCTACATCCAAGAATACCAAATTAGTAGAGCTTACACATGAAGTAAATCTAATGTTCATAACATTGCTATTCAAATAGTCAATAAATCCTCTTAATTTTTCTTCCGTTTCTGTTTGGGGTGTGGGGGTTTATGTAGGGCAAATTAGACCGGTGGGTATCAGAGCACTTTACATGAGCACCGTTGCGTTACAGATGGGCACATTTATTTTTGTTAGGCACAGGGAGATTTAGTGATTTGCCCAGAATCTCAGGATGTTGAGTGTCCCTGCCGCAGCCCGAACCCGGTTCCCCACCTCCACGGTCGACCACGTTAGCCGTTAGACCACATCCTCTACCCAATTTGAGTACATAGGCCAAAGAAGGAATATAAGTAGGTCTCAATAATACATTGGTGGAGATACAATGGCAAGACACAGTGGTCATCTGCAGAAATCCACCTCCTGAGATGCCCCGTCAGTCACCTATGCATACATCAGGGACAGCAAGTTATGCCATGACGTTATTGTCGATGGATCTCTTTCCAATGTTCTGAAAACAGAGCCTTGCTTATTAGGGGAGTGTCTCTTCTTGTTTGAGAGTTTGAGTATTGCTGGTAGTGAACTCTGAAGCACTCAAAGGTCAAAATCATGTTCTATATGTTACTTGCTTGGTTATTTATTGTGCAGGGACAGTACATGCCATTTAATAAAGACAGCATTGTGCCAAGTAACCCTGCAACTACTCGTGCAGATTTGGTAATACGTCCTGGTAGAAATATGATGAGCTCTGCAGAGAGGTAGCTCATCCACCATTATCTGTAGGAAACCATTGTGCTCTACAAGAGGAACCATTGAATTCCCAATTGAAGCACAATAGTGATTCTTGATTTTACCTTTAGTACAGGCTATGAAATTGGGAGTTAAAAGCGGTGAAAGGCCGACTCAAATAAGAAACAGATTCCTTGTAAGGGTGTACCACAAAAGTCACTAAATAAACCGGTGCTTAAACCTGTAGTAGCTTGGCACAAAAAAGCAGGCTTAACTTAGAGGCAATGTGTAAAGTATTTATAAGGCACTCAGATAGTAATAACGTGAAAAAAGAAACAAAGAAAAATACAAATCAATACAGAAAAATATTTCAATCTATAAAATGACACAAAGGCAACCAAAATCAAATCATTAGATCCAGAGATCTGAGTTTTTACATTTTTAGTTAAAAATAGAATCCCACTAGCAATTATCTGGTTTAGCTAGACCGGGGTAAAGTAACATGGCCACTATGCGGTCGCAAGAAGCCCAGACTATCTGCATCTTCACGTTGAGTTCAGGAGGATTACACTCTGATGCCACTCACGGGTCCAGGATCTGGGAGGGCACCTCTTGAGAATCAGGGCTCCCTCCAACAGAGGCAAGCAGCAGGGCTTAGGCAGATCCAGGCAGGTCCAGTTGGTGCTGGTTAGCTGGGAAGTTGCCAGGAGGCCTCGGGAAGTTTATTCTGACCCTGATTGTTCAAACTGGAAGTCAGCCAACTGACCCTTGGAGTCTCTTTGGGGGGCATAGGTTCAATCTTCCTTCTTCAGACAGAATCTGCTGCAGGTCCAAAGTGTTCTGAAGAGAGGTCTGCACCTATGTGCCACTTTTATCCCCTTTGTCTAACTTTTGACCATTTTTCACAAAACAATACACGAAAAATACAGAAACAAACATTCATTAATCAATTACACAAACAATGAAATATTTTATTTAGTTCACAAGCAATTGTGAAAAAATCTAAATTTTAATTTTAATGGGAAGGTTAGAGCTTTTTTAAATTCATTTGAGGTCAATTACCGTCCATACAATATTCTGTCTGATGCACTTGCACTGTTCCCACAAGTCCGTGCCGACACCCACGGAGCATGCACGCAACCTGGGATTCATCCTGGACTCCTCCCTCACGATGACCAAGCAAGTCAACGCCGTCTCGTCATCTTGCTTCAACAACTGCACATGCTCCGAAAAAGCTTCCGATGGATCCCCACCGAAACCAGAAAAACCGTCACCCAGGCCCTCGTCACCAGCTGACTGGACTATGGAAACACCCTATACGCAGGAACCACAGCCAAACTTCAGACTCGACTTCAACGCATACAGAACGCCTCCGCACGACTCCTCCTCGACATCCCTCGCCACAGCCACATATCCGCCCACCTGAGAAACCTGCACTGGCTCCCCGTCTGCAAGAGGATCATGTTCAGGCTCCTCACCCACACACACCAAGCGCTACACGACAAGGGCCCCAAATACCTCAACAACCGCCTCTCTTTCTACATCCCCACCCGCCAGGTCCGCTCCACCAGCCTCGCCCTCGCCACCATCCCACGAATTCGCAGAACCACCACCAGAGGAAGATCGTTCTCCTACCTGGCAGCCAAAACATGGAACTCCCTCCCCGCGCACCTATGACCGTCCCAGGACCATCTCACCTTCAGAAAACACCTCAAGACCTGGCTATTCAAGCAGTAGCAACACCCCCCCGCCCTTCAGCGCCTTGAGACCCTCACGGGTGAGTAGCGCACTCTATAAATGTGTTGATTGATTGAATCAGTCTGAGGATACTAACTTAATTTGTTTTTCAAAGTCCTTCATGTTTACATGATGCTTTAAAATGTTCAATTGTACATTTTGCTTCTTTATGTATAAACATTCTATTACTCTTTTTTTTTTTATTAATGTTTTTATTGAGCAGAATAGAGCAGGAAAAAAAAAAAAAAAAGACAGTTTTTAAAGCAATTTTACAGTCTCTTTCTATTACATGTATACATCTGGAACAGCACATCCTGACACACCAATCTATCAAGGATACAAAAAGTGTAGACCTACTAAAGTGCAATGTGCAGTGCAATTGGGCCCTCGACAGTTCAACAATGGATGTGTCAAAATACCTATAATGAATACCATATAAATAATCTAAAAAAGTATAGAACTCCTAAAGTGTGATGTATAGGACCGTAAGACTTACTTCTAAACTTAAATTTTATCTTGATAACAGTTTATCTACTAGCCTGCAGTCAATAATATGACTACACCCCTCATTATCATCGTATTTAATCTTTTCAACAACTCAGAGATAAATTGTGCAAAGATACAAAATTTCTTAAAGTGCAATATGCGTAAGTGACATGTGCTAAAGTGCAATACTTTATCTGCTGACCTCTGCTCCACAGTAAGAGAAACATTTGCTTTATCCCCTTCATCTTTCCCGGCATGTTTTAATCTGTTTCATCAAATCAACAATAAATTGTGCAATAATGCAAATTATCCTTAAGTGCAACATGCTAAGGTATTGAGAGCTAAAGTGCTGTGCCACTACCATACTAAAAATTTTTTTTTTATATAGCTTGATACTTATCTAAAAATTTCCAAACCAAAGTAAATTTTTTTACTGCCCCAATCCGCTTGGCATATGCTTCTTCATATCTCCTGGTCCTCCACATTTTTATTAACCATTCCGAGTAAGTAGAAATCTGTTCTGTACGCCACTTTTGCAAAATCAATGATCGTGCTATTGCCGCGCCAATAGCCACAAACGTTGCTTCTGCTTTATTTAGGTCAGTTCTTACTCTAGAGATCCCAAACAGTGCTACCTCTGTTTCAGGATCGATATTTTTACCCATTGCAATGCTTATAGCCGAAAAACATTTATTCCAAAAAATCTGAAGTTTTGGGCATGTAAAACAGATATGTAGCCAGTCTCCCTCTCCCAAGGCCTGGCACCGGAAGCAATTGTTAACAACCCCGGCATAGCGTTTATTTAACACTGCCGGAGTATAGTATGCCATCCACCTTGAAAGGAAGGCCATCCTTTTGAAATTGGCCGCTCTCAATGCCTTATTACCCATTAATGCAATCTGTTGCCACTCTTGCTGGGAAAATTTGCAGTTCGTTTCTTGAATGATTTTTTCCAAGAAAGTTTCAACTAAGGGAGCTGACCTCTGTTTTAAAAGTAGAGAGTACCAATTACCTACGCCTTTCATTCTCATCTTATAAAGTGTGTTCACAAGTCCCCCTACTACCTGGTCTGGGCAGATATCATATTTTTTAATCAGATGCGAGATCTGTAAATATTCCAAAAATCCAGGTTTCGCCATATTCCCACATCTGGCTATAACCTGTTCCCAGGACATAAAGGTTTGAACTAAAAAAAAGCTACCTAACTCAAAAAAACCATTGTCCTTCCATTTTGTTAACAGGCGAGAATGCATCTGCAGCCCCAGAGTTCTAATTTCTTCGAGATTTAAAAAAATGTAGCCAGAAGAGTTAGTTTGCTTAAAAAAGCATAGAAGGCGCTTGGAAAAGTCTCGTATTGTCTTATAGCGGGATTTCTTAGGTAATTTGGTTGTTTTAAGAAAGGCAGATAATTGTGTTCCAGATTCACTAAGCATTTTTTCATAGTAAAAAATTTCTGTCGCATCTTTACAATCAAGTAGACGGGCAGTTATGTCCAGAAGGGCAGCCTCATAATAGATTTGGATATTAGGTAGAGCCAATCCCCCCTGGTCTATTTCTAATTGTAGTGTGGAAAGTTTAACTCTGGAGGTCTTGTTATTCCAAATAAACTCTCTAAACATTGAATCAATTTCTTTAAAAAATTTTACATTTATCTTAAGAGGAATATTAATAAATAAAAAATTCAATAAGGGTAGAATAGACATCTTTAAAAGCCCGACCCGGCCTATCAAAGTCAATGGTAGTATAGACCACTTGTCCAATAAACTTTTGATCTTACATTTCATTGTCAAGTAATTCAAGCTAAAAAGGAGATCAGCTGGGCTAGATACATAAATACCCAGATACCTTATTGGGTCTGTTTTCATCGCCTGGGGTTTTAAATTCTGGGGTAAGAAATTATAGTCATTATTTAATATTAACATTTCTGTTTTATTTTCATTTATTTTATATCCCCCAATTTGTTCAAATCTTCTAAACTCCGTTAATACCTCGCTCCAGTTCATTTCATCCGGATATAGGTACAAGATTATATCGTCTGCAAATAATTTCATTTTTGGCATCCCGTCAATGGGAGCTCTAATTAAGAGATTATCCCTTATTCTACAAGCCAATGGCTCTATAAAAAATGTAAACAAGATGGGTGAAAGGGGGCAGCCCTGCCTAGTCCCTCGTTTTATTTCTATTTCCCCAATTGATTCACCATTTATAATTAGTTTGGCATGAGCTCCTTGATATATATTCTTTAACATTTTAATAGTTTGGCTAGGAAACCCAAACTTAGATAAACCGATAAAAAGAGCTTCCCAATTCACTAAATCGAACGCTTTTTCGGCATCGACCATTGTGATAAAAATGGGTAGTTTATTTACAGAGGCAAAGTCTAAAGTCTGAATTAAAAATCGGGTATTTGTTGACATATATCTACCTAAGATAAACCCAGTCTGGTCTGGATGAATTAAGGCTTGGGCTATGGGTGTAAAGCGCTGGGCCCAGATTTTCATTAATATTTTAAAATCTGCGTTCAAAAGGCTGATTGGTCTATACGAATTCACATCTTTTTCATTCTTCCCCTTTTTAACAAAACTAATCAAAATAGACTCCGTGAAAGTTCTGGGAACCTTACCGCCGTGTTTGATATAAGTAAATATTTTTTTAAGAAAGGGAGTTAGTATCTTCTTAAAAGTTTTATATAGCTCAATCGGGAGCCCGTCCGCTCCACAGGCTTTTGCCCCTGGAATTAGTCCTATGGCCTTTTCTATTTCGTCTTTGGATATATCTATCTGAAGCTGTTTTACCATTTCTCTTGTAAGACTGGGTGTCTCGACTTGCTCATAAAATTGATCAATCTGGTCTACTCCAACCTGATATTCAGTTGCGTATAATTTAGTGTAGTGTTCCAAGAATATTTGCGTAATCTCTCCTTTTTCAGTTAAAAGGCCATTATTTCTGGGGTCCATGATTTCGGTGATCATTGCTGACTCTTGCTTAGTTTTAGTAGCGCCAGCAAGCATTTTACCAATCAGCTGGTTTTCTTCATAGACCCGTTGCTGGTACGCTCTGGAGCTAGCTATCTCTTCTAAAATAAAAAATTCTTTCAATTCATATTTAGCTTTGATCAGATGTCTTTTATCCTCCTCTAATGTTGCAGTCCGATTATTTACTGCCTTTGTTGCCTTTTCGACATTCTGTTGGAGATTATTAATTTTTTCTCTCCTCTGTTTCGTTTGGGCAGCCGAGTAGGCTATTATTTGGCCCCTTAGAGCAGCCTTGAACCCCCCCCATACAGAGAATATGTCTGCCGTGTCCTCGTTTCTACTAAAAAATTATTTTATCCATTCCTCCGTGTTATTTACCCACTGGCTATCCTGTAAGAGGAGTCGATCCATCTGCCACTTGGATCTTGATCTCACCTTTTCATTAATTTTAATCTCCACTTTTATTAGGGAATGATCCGAAAATGGGTTTGTCAAAATCTGTGTACTCTTATACCCCAAAGATTTGGTTATTAAAAAAAAATCAATTCTGGATGCTGTATTGTATTCTATTACTCTTGTAATGTTATTTAATTGTCTAAGCTGTCCCAGACCCCTGAGTAGGACCACAGGTTAGGAATCACTGGAGTATATAATAGAACTGAGGACAAGTCTGGTAGATGCCACATGCTTATTGTGTAAGGGAATGTGGTCCCAGTAGTAGAGTCACGGAAATAAAAAAAAAGCTTAAATGGGCTGCACTGTTATGTCAGTCATTGCTGGATATAGTGCCTGATTTGTTTGGACTGAGCATTTGGTTTGCATTATTTGCAAATGACTCATCGTTATAAATAATCTGAAGATTTCAAGGAACAGGGTAGTGAGAACAGCCAGTACACTATGACAGAATTAGCTGACACTGTTTATCACATCAATTATTTCCAAACGTCGGTATATGTTTCACCTTAATGTGTTCACACAAAATATTGTTTTTATCATGATAGAGGAAGAATGTTAATGTGTTTTGTTTATGCTAATAAAATGTATGATCTCCTTTTAGCTGTTTTCAGTTTCAATTATCTTTTATGAGAAAAAATTGTCAATTGGGCTAGCTATCATGTAGTAAGATTTTGTTTAGGAAATCTGAGCTTTCTTTCCATGATGCGCGTTACTCTACAGAATTCATATGGTAAGATCCTTGGCCTTTTTTTACCAGTATTTCATACAATGCTCAACAGCACACACATTTGATGCACTGCATTAGGCAAGGGTGAAAATACGGGGTGACTGTGTGACAGAATATCACTGATAAATGTATTACAATACAAAATATTGGCAACAAAATGTGTGCAATAAAAGTAAATATGTAATATCTGTAAAATTATATTCAACTAAACTTGGAGAGGTCACGTTCACTATTCCCACTCTAACCTGAGCAGAAGTAGGCAAAGTTTTGAACTTTGGAGGATTTCTATTTACTATACCGACTCCAACACAAGCAACAGTAGTGAATATGTTTAAGTTTGGGAGGCTTACTATTCCCACTCCTAGATTAAAATGAAAAAACTGAATAGAGATGAAAAATAAACATAAAATATATTTCAACAAATATATACAAAATATGTATTTTTTTTTAACAATGTTTAATTTAGGTAGATAAACAATTTGAATTACTACATTACCAAATGAGATTCTGAAAAAATGTATATTCGTAATTAGGTACCAGTTAAAAACATTAAAAATATATATATTTAAAACATTTGTCATCCTTCTACCATGATAATCCAACACTCAAAAAGGAAATAATGCTAAAAATAAATTAATTCGCATTAATATTACCCCAAAATTAACTTTCAAATAAAAACAATAAAACATTCATGGATATACCAATTATTACAACTAATTAATAATTCACAATATCGATAATCTAATTAACCCATTCCATTTAAAACTAATACATTTTTTATAAAATTCTATAATAAATAATTCTACAATAAAATAATTTACATAATTAATAATCAAAATAATACATTCAAAGTTATAAATTATGAACTATTCATGAACAATCAAAACATACATTAAAATAATCGCACCTTATTACCCTACAAAGCCAACAACCTGCTTAAATTTGTTTTAAAATATAAATAAAATAACAAGTCTTTATACATAGCACCATAAAAATACAAGAAACTATACTAAAAATAATTACAGATGCTAAAAATTAAAGTTAAAATAATGTTTAGCATAAAATGTAATCAAACAAAACAAAATAATAGTGTTAAACAATCTACACTAAACACTGTAAAAAATTATATTCTTACCGACAATATTTTGTTTCTTGATATTCTTAATAATACAATATTTTTTACATTAAGGCCTTCATTACGATGGCAGTTTGTCGGAGCCGCCATCCTATCGGGCAGGTGACCGCCCAAAAATGAGTTGGTGGTCCCACCTGGCCTATTACAATCAGACTGCTGTGCAGCTTGTGGTGCGGCACAGGAAAAGGGCCGCAGTGAAAGCTGCAGTAGAAAAAGGCACTTTGTGCACATCCATGAACCGTGTGCCAGGCATCCAATGGTGTATGGATGTGTGGGGGGATACAACATGTGTCCTCAGGCCCACTAAGCAATGGCCGCACAGAATGGGGCCCTGCTTGGGGCCCCAAAGTCCGTTTCCATTGATGTTTTGTGGTGGTGGGACTGCCATGAAAAGGCAGTTGGTAAGAGACATCCTAATCCCTATAGTGGTGTCTGCACAGGCACCGCGTCAATTGTAGGAATAGGATTCTGACCACCGCCCCGTTGGTATCTTGGATCCTGTTTGAGGTGGCGTTCTTCCCCCAACCTCTGCGGTCAGACTGGCTGTATCAAAATGCGGCAGTCGGACCGATGCTCTGGATGTCGGGTGGACAACCACTGATGGCGGTCTGCCCAACATCCTAATGAGGGCCTAAATTAGTTTCAAACCATATTTTTGGAATGATAATAAGGTCAAATGCCTGTTGCATAGCACCATATCTAT
Organism: Triturus cristatus; assembly: GCF_964204655.1. Classification (NCBI taxonomy): domain Eukaryota; kingdom Metazoa; phylum Chordata; class Amphibia; order Caudata; family Salamandridae; genus Triturus; species Triturus cristatus. Next base: position 244,023,642 of record NC_140591.1, read on the forward strand.
AAAGAATGACATGCTGCTGGTATCATCCACTGTGCTGGCTCACAAACAAAAAGGCATATCCTTTCTGTACAATTTCCTAAGCCTAGAAAAATTCAGTTTCCTAAGCATTGGATGTGTGCTGCATCTTGCAGCACACATGCAATATGTCAGTTTCTTGGAGAAATTAACACAATCCCTTATATTTGATTGACCTATTTGTTCTACAACATGATATTTTTAAAAGACAGGCAATAACATGTCTGCTTCTTCTGACTACCTGCAGATAATTCTTTTAATATAATGTACTTATTCCAGTGACTGGAAGATGGAGTTGTTTTGTAACTTTAGCCCAAGTACACTTGTACTGGGGTGGAGGAGAGTGTGAAAGGTGAAGGAGGCAGCAGTATGCAGTGTTTTATATCACTTATGTAATTAAAAAATATCTGCTTGGTGTGCAAACTAAGCTTCTCCAGGATTTACAAAAATAACCATCCAGTTCCTCATCTTGAAATGAGGAAGGAATAATGTTATGTCATTTGGTTCTTGGTATAGAGTAACGACTCAGCCCCAAAGGGACATCTCAGCGCTGTGACCAGGAGATAGGTGAAGAGGCAGCAGATTAGAACACCCAGGTTTTGAGATGTTTTTTAAAGCTAGAGAAACTGGATCATCCATGTATGAACAGAGAGAGCCTGCTCCAGTGGTTCGGGGAAAGGTAAGAGAAAGCATAGCCACCAAATACTAATGTTCGAATACACTGAGGGCATAAAAGAAGTTGATTTTGAGATCTTAGATTTCTATCAGGATGGTATAGAATGTGTCTGTCCTGTAAGTATTTTGGTCCTATACCTGACAGAGATTAGTAGGTCAGGCAGAGCAATTTGAACAATGCTCTTTTTCCAAGGGGGAGCCAATGAAGGACTCTAAGTGCGGAGCTGACGGTGTCAGGGGAGGCAAGTTGTTAACCAGGCGAGCAGTGGTGTGTAGAACCACCTGCATTTTGGATAAGAGTGATTCATTATGAGAGAAGTAGAGCATTGCCATAATCCAGGTGACTAAAGATTAATGCCTAGGTGAGTGTCTTCCTAAAGCTGATAGGAAGGCACCGATAGATTCTCCTAAGAAGGCGAGGTTTGCCAAATCAAGTGCCGTAGGTGGAAGTAACGTGGTCTTTCATTTATAGCTGGTCATCTAAAAGTATACCTAGATTCCTGGCTTTTCTGCTGGGCAAAGGGGTACAGCCACACTCAGCCGGCCACCAGTCATCCTTCCAGTAGAGCTGGGCTCTGCCAAACAGAAGGATCTCTGTTTTGTCTCCATTTCCTGGAGACAGTTGAGGGACATTCACATGGCAATTTTCCTCATGCAGGCAATGATTCGTTATTTGACGTTCTCAATGCTCTGCCCAAATGAGATGACTAGTTGGGTGTCGTCTGCATAAGAAAGTATTTCAAACCTGCAGTACTTGACTAACTGGACTAGGGGGGGCTACATAATTGTTGAAAAGCTTAGGGCTCAAGAAGGAACCCTGAGGGACCACTTGTCCAGGGAAAGAGTTTTGGACTGCTAAGTGCCCATGGAAACAGTTTGGATCCTATCTTTGAGGAAATCTTTGAACCAGTCGCAGGCAGTGCCCTGGACATCTATCTGGTAGAGACGCTGTATTAGGATTAAATGAGAGATGGTATTAAATGTCGCAGACAGGTCAAGCAGGACCAGCATGGTGGTATTTCCAGCATCCAGGGATAACCTTGTTGTATCTGCTAACACTAGTAGGAGAGTTTTGGTGCTGTGGAAAGGTCTGAAGCCCGATTGAGAGTTGTTCAGCAAACTAGTTTTCTCCAAACAGGAACAGAGCTATTCGTTGATGTAGGACTCTAGAACGTTGCCCAACAGAGGGAGGAGATAGGGTGATAGCTGGTTCCTAGGGGTCTACATTGGGTTTTGTCAGGGTTGGTGCGATGTGCTGCTTTCCATAACCATGAAATGGTGGCTAGGGTCAGAGACTGGTTAAACAGTGATGTAATAACAGGTACAAGAAGAAAGGATAGGGTAGCGATGATATGTGGAGGACAGAGATTGGAAGGGGAATCAGATTTGACTTTAGCTTGCAAGTCGAGAATTTGATATTGAGAGGTAGGCTTGAACCTTTCAAATACTACGAAAGCAATGTTTCGGGAAAGATCGATATGGGTTGAAGGTCTAGTCGGGAAAGCTACTGTAGATGTTGTGGATTTTAGTTTGTGAGTGGCTTGCTAAGGTTTTTGAAAGAGCCTGGGAGGCGGGAATAATAGAGGAGCAAGCTTGGGGTTTTGTAAAGTCATTTAAGACTTTAAATAGTTCCTTCATGGAGTTGCCTGTTGATATATCCTTTTGACAATGTAATGCCTTCGTGCTGTCCATATTTTGTGGTGAGACGTACTTAGTGCTGGTTTGTGTAATTTTCAGTGCTAGTTTAAGATGTCATAAGATGTAATATACCCTTGTTCAAGCTACAAAACTCAGAATCTTATGGTATATCACCATACATATTCTGCTAGATTTTACATGAGGAAATATGTGCTGGAAAAAAGTGCAATATTTTCACACAAATTGGAATCCCAATCAAGCGCACATTTCAGAACAATAACCAAAGCTCCACGTTTTTTTCCTAACTTGTTAACATGTACTCTACAGTACAATTGCACTTCACACTCCCTCCTCCTTCCACAAAAGGAATCCGTCATGAAGTGCACTCTTTCTTCTAGTAATATTAAGATTTTTCACAACTCTAGGCGGGATATTTACAAAGAAGTGGCGGGCTGGAGCATTAGCTGTCATGGCTTAACGCCTCGGTGCGTCATTTTAGAAACAAAAGGCTGCACCATCTTTACAAGGATATGATGCAGCCTTGCATTTCCCTCTGCTCTGGCGCTACACTTAGCAATGTAGCACCAACGCAGGCACCCATACAGCATAGTGCAAGGGTGTCTGCGTGCAGGGGAAGATTGTCCCTTCCTGCATATAAACAATCTTTAAATGCAGTTTTGTCACTTCTATGTGTGCTGCTTAATCCAGCACACATGGAAGTTACAAAATGTCTTTTCTTTTAAGGATTGTTTATGTGCAGGAAGAGATATCTTCCTACAATAAACAATCTAAGGTATTTTGCTTCTTTCATATGTGCTGCACAAGGCAACACACATGGAAAAAGGAAAAACGAGGAAAAATAAAGCATTTCTCCTCGTTTCGCCAAGTTAAGACTAGGTTTTCACTGGTCTTAATTATGGCGCTGCCTCCTATTTACGCTGCACTTGGAAATAGGGGGCAACATCAAAATCAATGGGTGTTGTAGTGGAAAGCCCACCGCAACACCCACTGCCCACCCCTTTCGTGCTAAGCATAGCGTGAAAGAGGGCCTTATTTACAAGGCAGCATGAAGCCACATTAAGTGGCTTAACGCTGCCTTGTAAATAAGGTAAAGGCCCTATCGCCATGGACACGTCACAAAAATTGAGGTTCCGTGACGATAGGGGCTTGTACATATGCCCCTCTGTCTTTAGTGACTTGATGACACTGGCAAGCAGTCTCACTCTCAAAACCGTTCCGGCACCATTGACGATATGAGACACCATTCTGCAGCCTTATAAATGAGGCTTGAAACGTTTACTGCAAAACTTACTGAATTGTCCAACATCTAAACAGTAACATTTATGACTATAATTAATATGACTAAGGCACTGAAACAACTATGTGCCTGCCGCTATGCAGTTAAAACGTTTTATCATTCCAAAGTACTGTTTACACGGTCTCCTGGGCTGGCACAACTACAAATCTCAGTTAAAGCAATTCATTTTGTAGCTTCGATTGACAAAGTGCTTCTACTGCACAAAACTTGCCTCCTTATCTCATTTGTGTGCCTGCCAACTTCCGGGAAGCAGCAGTAGGAGTCATTTCGGCTGTACAGCCTTGTTCTTCTTCGTTCTTAGCTGCAGCAGCATGTCTCTCTTCATAGGCGCCCCCCTCCTTTTTGACTTTCCTAGACATGAAAAAGGTACAGCCCCTCTATATTGCCTTTAATGCACGTTGCGAGTAGCTTCAATAAACATTCGATGGTGAGAAATAGAGCACTTGGTGCAAAAAGCCAATCACAGCCAATAGTTAACAATACAAGCAGAACTTTGATTACCCTTGGTCGATGTGCAAGTAACATATGTCATATGTAATACTATTTGATCAGATCAGATCGTATCCTATGTTGCCATCTGATGCTTCATTATGTGATTAGAACTACTTAGGGGTGGAAAACATGTGCCTGATAGTGGACAGCAGAGAAAGGCAATTGCAGTGATTCCAAGATGCTTCGATGGCAAGGTTCACAACACAATGAAGAGATGTGAGAACATTTACTTGGGCTTGCAGCACGTTCAGCTTTATTACAAATTATCTACCACAGCTTATGAAAAATGAGCCCCTTTGACTTCAGCTTAGTTGACCTGATTCATTCTTTGGTTGGGTAAGCTCTTGTAATCCTTACACACATGCAAGCTTCATAACACCTGAGAGCAATGATGAAGCTGCACCACGTCGCTGGAGCTTTAGAAAGAGGTTCATTGTAGCAAATGAGCAAAAAAATAGGAATGAATGGTAAATCGATCATAGCATTTGTAAGAAGTTAAGAATATGTCAAGCATTTCCAAAGATCACGCTTTGATTATCTCCTGTGCTACAGGAGAGGATGTGGTTCTTTTTCAGTTTCTGTTTGGGGGGTGGGGGTTTATGTAGGGCAAATTAGACCGGTGGGTATCAGAGCACTTTACATGAGCACCGTTGCGTTACAGATGGGCACATTCATTTTTGTTAGGCACAGGGAGATTAAGTGATTTGCCCAGAATCTCAGGATGTTGAGCGTCCCTGCCGCAGCCCGAATCCGGTTCCCCACCTCCACGGTCGACCACGTTAGCCGTTAGACCACATCCTCTCCCCAATTTGAGTACATAGGCCAAAGAAGGAATATAATTAGGTCTCAATAATACATTGGTGGAGATACAATGGCAAGACACAGTGGTCATCTGCAGAAATCCACCTCCAGAGATGCCCTGTCAGTCACCTAAGCATACATCAGGGACAGCAAGTTATTCCATGACGTTATTGTCGATGGATCTCTTTCCAATGTTCTGAAAACAGAGCCTTGCTTATTAGGGGAGTGTCTCTTCTTGTTGGAGAGTTTGCGTATTGCTGGTAGTGAACTCTGAAGCACTCAAAGGTCAAAATCATGTTCTATATGTTACTTGCTTGGTTATTTATTGTGCAGGGATAGTACATGTCATTCAATAAAGACAGCATTGTGCCAAGTAACCCTGCAACTACTCATGCAGATTTGGTAATACGTCCTGGCAGAAATATGATGAGCGCTGCAGAGAGGTAGCTCATCCACCATTATCTGTAGGAAACCATTGTGCTCTACAGGAGGAACCATTGAATGCCCAATTGAAGCACCATAGTGATTCTTGATTTTACCTTTAGTACAGGCTATGAAATTGGGAGTTAAGAGCGGTGGAAGGCCGACTCAAATAAGAAACACATTCCTTGTAAGGGTGTACCACAAAACTCACAAAATAAACCGGTGCTTAAACCTGTAGTAGCTTGGCACAAAAAAGCAGGCTTAACTTAAAGGCAATGTGTAAAGTATTTATGAGGCACTCAAATAGTAATGACGTGAAAATAGAAACAAGGAAAAATCCAAATCAATACAGAAAAATATTTAAATCTATAAAATGACACAAAGGCAACCAAAATCAAATCATTAGATCCAGAGATCTGAGTTTTTAAATTTTTAGTTAAAAATAGAATCCCACTAGCAGTTATCTGGTTTTGCTGGACCGGGGTAAAGTAAGATGGCCACTATACGGTCGCAAGAAGCCCAGACTATCTGCATCTTCACGTTGAGTTCAGGAGGATTACACTCTGATGCCACCCAAGGGTCCAGGATCAGGGAGGGCACCTCTTGAGAATAAGGGCTCCCTCCAACAGAGGCAAGCAGCAGGGCTTAGGCAGATCCAGGCAGGTCCAGTTGGTGCTGGTTAGCTGGGAAGTTGCCAGGAGGCCTCAGGAAGTTTGTTCTGACCCTGTTTGTTCAAACTGGAAGTCAGCCAACTGACCCTTGGAGTCTCTTCGGGGGGCATAGGTTCAATCTTCCTTCTTCAGACAGAATCTGCTGCAGGTCCAAAGTGTTCTGAAGAGAGGTCTGCACCTATGTGCCACTTTTATCCCATTTGTCTAACCTTTCCCCATTTTTCACAAAAAAATACACGAAAAATACAGAAACAAACATTCATTAATCAATTACACAAACAATGAAATATTTTATTTAGTTCACAAGCAATTGTGAAAAAATCTAAATTTTAATTTTAATGGGAAGGTTAGAGCTTTTTTAAATTCATTTGAGGTCACTTACCGTCCATACAATATTCTGTCTGATGCACTTGCACTGTCCCACAAATCAGTCTGAGGATACTAACCTAATTTGTTTTTCAAAGTCCTTCATGTTTACATGATGCTTTAAAATGTTCAATTGTAAATTTTTCTTCTTTATGTATAAACATTCTATTACTCTTGTAATGTTATTTAATTGTCTAGGCTGTCCCAGACCCCTGAGTAGGACCATAGGTTAGGAATCACTGGAGTATATAATAGAACTGAGGACAAGTCTGGTAGACGCCACATGCTTATTGTGTAAGGGAATGTGGTCCCAGTAGTAGAGTCACAGAAATAAAAGAAAAAGCTTAAATGGGCTGCACTGTTATGTCAGTCATTGCTGGATATAGTGCCTGATTTGTTTGGACTGAGCATTTGGTTTGCATTATTTGCAAATGACTCATCGTTATAAATAATCTGAAGATTTCAAGGAACAGGGAAGTGAGAACAGCCAGTACACTATGACAAAATTAGCTGACACTGTTTATCACATCAATTATTTCCAAACGTCGGTATATGTTTCACCTTAATGTGTTCACACAAAATATTGTTTTTATCATGATAGAGGAAGAATGTTAATGTGTTTTGTTAATGCTAATAACATGTATGATCTCCTTTTAGCTGTTTTCAGTTTCAATTATCTTTTATGAGAAAAAATTGTCAATTGGGCTAGCTATCATGTACTAAGATTTTGTTTAAGAAATCTGAGCTTTCTTTCCATGATGCGTGTTACTCTACAGAATTCATATGGTAGGATCCTTGGCCCTGTTTTACCAGTATTTCATACAATGCTCAACAGCACACACATTTGATGCACTGCATTAGGCAAGGGTGAAAATGCAGGGTGACTGTGTGACAGAATATCACTGATAAATGTATTACAATACAAAATATTGGCAAAAAAATGTGTGTAATAAAAGTAAATATGTAATATCTGTGAAAATATACTCAACTAAAATGAAGTTAAACTTCGAGAGGTCACGTTCACTATTCCCACTCCAACCTGAGCAGAAGTAGGCAAAGTTTTGAACTTTGAAGAATTTAAATTTACTATTCCCACTCCAACACAAGCAACAGTAGTGAATATGTTTAAGTTTTGGAGGCTTACTATTCCCACTCCTAAATTAAAATGAAAAAACTAAATAGAGATGAAAAAAAAACATAAAATATATGTCAACAAATATATACGAAATATGTATTTTTTTTAACAATGTTTAATTTAGGTAGATAAACAATTTTAATTACTACATTACCAATTAAGATTCTGAAAAAATGTATATTCGTTATTAGGTACCAGTTAAAAACATTAAAAAAATATATATTTAAAATATTTGTCATCCTTTTACCATGATAATCCAACACTCAAAAAGGAAATAATGCTAAAAATAAATTAATTTGCATTAATATTACCACAAAATTAACTATCAAATAAAAACAATAAAACATTCATGGATATACCAATTATTACAAATTATTAATAATTCACAATATTGATAATCTAATTAACCATTCCATTTAAAACTAATTAATTTTTAATAAAATTCTATAATAAATAAGTCTACAATAAAATAATTGACATAATTAATAATCAAAATAATACATTCAAAGTTATTAATTATGAACTATTCATGAACAATCAAAACATACATTACAATAATCGCACCCTATTACCCTACAAAGCCAACAACCTGCTTAAATTTGTTTTAAAATATAAATAAAATAACAAGTCTTTATACATAGCACCATACAAATACAAGAAACTATACTAAAAATAATTACAGATGCTAAAAATTAAAGTTAAAATAATGTTTAGCATAAAATGTAATCAAACAAAACGAAATAATAGTGTTAAACAATCTACACTAAACACTGTAAAAAATTATATTCTTACCGACAATATTTTGTTTCTTGATATTCTTAATAATACAATATTTTTGACATTAAGGCCTTCATTACGATGGCAGTTTGTCGGAGCCGCCATCCTATCGGGCAGGTGACTGCCCAAAAATTAGTTGGTGGTCCCTCCCGGCCTATTACAATCAGACTGCTGTGCAGCTTGTGGTGCGGCCCAGGAATAGGGCCGCAGTGAAAGCTGCAGTAGAAAAAGGCACTTTGTGATCATCCATGAACCGTGTGCCAGACACCCAATGGTGCATGGATGTGTAGGGGGGTACAACATGTGTCCCCAGGGCCACTTAGCAATGGCCGCACAGAATGACTGAGGAAAATTGGACTGTACTGAAGCCTGCATTAGCAAATTTAGTATGTAGTATATGTTAGAGGGGAATATTTGATATCTACACCCCTTCAAAATGGCCACCATGCGTGACTCGCCTGACTCTGGTGAGCCCTTTTCTATGTCTTTGCATCTTTATCCCGATGCTGAGTAGCGCTCACGTGGTGAAGAGAAGGTGGAGCGTAATCGCTGGGGCCCGTTAAATATGATTCAATGGGAGTACTCCGCGTTTGACGGAGGACCGGCGTGAGGACACAAGTGACGGTGCCTCTTTGGAGTAGTAAGTGGGCGGTGCAGGACCAGCGGCATTTGGGTATTTCCATGTACGGTGGCGCATAAAATTGGCAGAAACATGTTGGTATCTGCAGTGGGGATATAGGGGTCTTTACCTCCCCTGTTTATCCCATTTCTTTTGTTTTAATCCTTCCAGAGGTCAACAGGTATTAAATAATGGAGTGTTGACTTCTAGGGAGTCTTAACTATATGTATCTGCACCTTTTGGTCCCTGTTTCGAAGGGAACAGACTTCTCCTTCTAGTTTTGCTTACGTTTGTTATGTTGTATTTTTGTGTTCTTTCTTATTTTCTCTACCCTCACCACTGTTCTTCAAAAAAATTTGCGCTCCATCTAGAGTGTTGGTCTGCACTCGGATGTTTGATGCGGCCCTATGATGAAGCATGACACTGCAAAGTGTGTGAGGGCAGTACTAAGACATTCATTGTCTTCCCATGACTAGTTTATTGCCCCAGGGTAAATAAGATTTACAATTTTTTTAAATCGGTGGACGTTTGTATTGTAGCACCTGTCTGGCCCGTAGTACTGTGATACAGTACTGTTTCTAGTACTTCTCTGTTGAGTGAGTTTTTGACCATGGTAAGGGAGCCAGAGAAGGCTTAGTCCCTTGCCTCTTACTTTTTGTGATATAGCACAGAAAGGAGCCCTGCTTGGGGCCCCCAAAGTCCGTTTCCGTTGATGTTTCGTGGTGGTGGGACTGCCATGAAAAGGCAGTTGGAAGGAGACATCCTAATCCCTATAGTGGTGTCTGCACAGGCACCGCGTCAATTGTAGGAATAGGATTCTGACCACCGCCCCGCTGGTATCTTGGATCCTGTTGGAGGTGGCGTTCTTCCCCCAACCTCTGTGGTCAGACTGCCTGCATCAAAAGGCGGCAGTCGGACCGATGCTCTGGATGTCGGGTGGACAACCACAGATGGCGGTCTGCCCAACATCCTAATGAGGGCCTAAATTAGTTTCAAACCATATTTTTGCAATGATAATAAGGTCAAATGCCTGTTGCATAGCACCATATGTATAAAGAATGACATGCTGCTGGTATCATCCACTGTGCTGGCTCACAAAAAAAAAGGCATATCCTTTCTGTACAATTTCCTAAGCCTAGACAAATTCAGTTTCCTAAGCATTGGATGTGTGCTGCATCTTGCAGCACACATGCAATATATCAGTTTCTTGGAGAAATTAACACAATCCCTTGTATTTGATTGACCTATTTGTTCTACAACATGATATTTTTAAAAGACAGGCAATAACATGTCTGTTTCTTCTGACTACCTGCAGATAATTCTTTTAATAAAATGTAGTTATTCCGGTGACTGGAAGATGGAGTTGTTTTGTAACTTTAGCCCAAGTACACTTGTACTGGGGTAGAGGAGAGTGTGAAAGGTGAAGAAGGCAGCAGTATGCAATATTTTATAGCACTTATGTAATTAAAAAATATCTGCTTGGTTTGCAAACTAAGCTTCTCCAGGATTTAAAAAAATAACCATCCAGTTCCTCACCTTGAAATGAGGAAGGAATAACGTTATGTCATTTGGTTCTTGGTATAGAGCAAAAACCAAAGGAAATGATGGACGGAGCGTTGAACATTGCAAGCACTCACCCCCAGTCAACTGATCTGGGTTTAATCCATCACCGTTCTTTAGCCCACTCTGCCACCCCAGTTCAGACATGGCCATATGCAAATCAGTCTGACCCTGTGCCTCATGGGAACAGTCCAGCCCGAACTGCCAAGCCATGTCTTCCCTGGACTGGAAACAAGCATCCTAGGACCGGTTTCTGGCATTTCAGCCGTCTTCAGCCAGGCTTGCTTGAATCCAGCGGCAAAGTGAGCAAGGGACTCACGTCTGAGCATACCCTGCCAACTTATGGGGAACAAAGCAAAAACCAAAGGAAATGATGGACGGAGCGTTGAACATTGCAAGCACTCACCCCCAGTCAACTGATCTGGGTTTAATCCCTCACCGTTCTTTAGCCCACTCTGCCACCCCAGTTCAGACATGGCCATATGCAAATCAGTCTGACCCTGTGCCTCATGGGAACAGTCCAGCCCGAACTGCCAAGCCATGTCTTCCCTGGACCGGAAACAAGCATCCTAGGACCGGTTTCTGGCATGTCAGCCGTCTTCAGCCAGGCTTGCTTGAATCCAGTGGCAAAGTGAGCAAGGGACTCACGTCTGAGCATACCCTGCCATCTTATGGCGAACAAAGCAAAAACCAAAGGAAATGATGGACGGAGTGTTGAACATTGCAAGCACTCACCCCAGTCAACTGATCTGGGTTTAATCCATCTGGGGGTGAGTGCTTGCAATGTTCAACACTCCGTTCATCATTTCCTTTGGTTTTTGCTTTGTTCGCCATAAGTTGGCAGGGTATGCTCAGACGTGAGTCCCTTTCTCACTTTGCCACTGGATTCAAGCAAGCCTGGCTGAAGACGGCTGAAATGCCAGAAACCGGTCCTAGGAAGCTTGTTTCCGGTCCAGGGAAGACATGGCTTGGCAGTTCGGGCTGGACTGTTCCCATGAGGCACAGGGTCAGACTGATTTGCATATGGCCATGTCTGAACTGGGGTGGCAGAGTGGGCTAAAGAATGGTGATGGATTAAACCCAGATCAGTTGACTGGGGGTGAGTGCTTGCAATGTTCAACACTCCGTTCATCATTTCCTTTGGTTTTTGCTTTGTTCGCCCTAAGTTGGCAGGGTATGCTCAGACGTGAGTCCCTTGCTCACTTTGCCACTGGATTCAAGCAAGCCTGGCTGAAGACGGCTGAAATGCCAGAAACCGGTCCTAGGAAGCTTGTTTCCGGTCCAGGGAAGACTTGGCTTGGCAGTTCGGGCTGGACTGTTCCCATGAGGCACAGGGTCAGACTGATTTGCATATGGCCATGTCTGAACTGGGGTGGCAGAGTGGGCTAAAGAATGGTGATGGATTAAACCCAGATCAGTTGACTGGGGGTGAGTGCTTGCAATGTTCAACACTCCGTTCATCATTTCCTTTGGTTTTAGCTTTGTTCGCCATAAGTTTGCAGGGTATGCTCAGACGTGAGTCCCTTGCTCACTTTGCCACTGGATTCAAGCAAGCCTGGCTGAAGACGGCTGAAATGCCAGAAACCGGTCCTAGGAAGCTTGTTTCCGGTCCAGGGAAGACATGGCTTGGCAGTTCGGGCTGGACTGTTCCCATGAGGCACAGGGTCAGACTGATTTGCATATGGCCATGTCTGAACTGGGGTGGCAGAGTGGGCTAAAGAATGGTGATGGATTAAACCCAGATCAGTTGACTGGGGGTGAGTGCTTGCAATGTTCAACACTCCGTTCATCATTTCCTTTGGTTTTTGCTTTGTTCGCCATAAGTTGGCAGGGTATGCTCAGACGTGAGTCCCTTGCTCACTTTGCCACTGGATTCAAGCAAGCCTGGCTGAAGACGGCTGAAATGCCAGAAACCGGTCCTAGGAAGCTTGTTTCCGGTCCAGGGAAGACATGGCTTGGCAGTTCGGGCTGGACTGTTCCCATGAGGCACAGGGTCAGACTGATTTGCATATGGCCATGTCTGAACTGGGGTGGCAGAGAGGGCTAAAGAATGGTGATGGATTAAACCCAGATCAGTTGACTGGGGGTGAGTGCTTGCAATGTTCAACACTCTGTTCATCATTTCCTTTGGTTTTTGCTTTGTTCGCCCTAAGTTGGCAGGGTATGCTCAGACGTGAGTCCCTTGCTCACTTTGCCACTGGATTCAAGCAAGCCTGGCTGAAGACGGCTGAAATGCCAGAAACCGTTCCTAGGAAGCTTGTTTCCGGTCCAGGGAAGACATGGCTTGGCAGTTCGGGCTGGACTGTTCCCATGAGGCACAGGGTCAGACTGATTTGCATATGGCCATGTCTGAACTGGGGTGGCAGAGTGGGCTAAAGAATGGTGATGGATTAAACCCAGATCAGTTGACTGGGGGTGAGTGCTTGCAATGTTCAACACTCCGTTCATCATTTCCTTTGGTTTTTGCTTTGTTCGCCATAAGTTGGCAGGGTATGCTCAGACGTGAGTCCCTTGCTCACTTTGCCACTGGATTCAAGCAAGCCTGGCTGAAGACGGCTGAAATGCCAGAAACCGGTCCTAGGAAGCTTGTTTCCGGTCCAGGGAAGACATGGCTTGGCAGTTCGGGCTGGACTGTTCCCATGAGGCACAGGGTCAGACTGATTTGCATATGGCCATGTCTGAACTGGGGTGGCAGAGTGGGCTAAAGAATGGTGATGGATTAAACCCAGATCAGTTGACTGGGGGTGAGTGCTTGCAATGTTCAACACTCCGTTCATCATTTCCTTTGGTTTTTGCTTTGTTCGCCATAAGTTGGCAGGGTATGCTCAGACGTGAGTCCCTTGCTCACTTTGCCACTGGATTCAAGCAAGCCTGGCTGAAGACGGCTGAAATGCCAGAAACCGGTCCTAGGAAGCTTGTTTCCGGTCCAGGGAAGACATGGCTTGGCAGTTCGGGCTGGACTGTTCCCATGAGGCACAGGGTCAGACTGATTTGCATAATGCCATGTCTGTACTGGGGTGGCAGAGTGGGCTAAAGAATGGTGATGGATTAAACCCAGATCAGTTGACTGGGGGTGAGTGCTTGCAATGTTCAACACTCCGTTCATCATTTCCTTTGGTTTTTGCTTTGTTCGCCATAAGTTGGCAGGGTATGCTCAGACGTGAGTCCCTTGCTCACTTTGCCACTGGATTCAAGCAAGCCTGGCTGAAGACGGCTGAAATGCCAGAAACCAGTCCTAGGAAGCTTGTTTCCGGACCAGGGAAGACATGGCTTGGCAGTTCGGGCTGGACTGTTCCCATGAGGCACAGGGTCAGACTGATTTGCATATGGCCATGTCTGAACAGGGGTGGCAGAGTGGGCTAAAGAATGGTGATGGATTAAACCCAGATCAGTTGACTGGGGGTGAGTGCTTGCAATGTTCAACACTCCGTTCATCATTTCCTTTGGTTTTTGCTTTGTTCGCCATAAGTTGGCAGGGTATGCTCAGACGTGAGTCCCTTGCTCACTTTGCCACTGGATTCAAGCAAGCCTGGCTGAAGACGGCTGAAATGCCAGAAACCGGTCCTAGGAAGCTTGTTTCCGGTCTAGGGAAGACATGGCTTGGCAGTTCGGACTGGACTGTTCCCATGAGGCACAGGGTCAGACTGATTTGCATATGGCCATGTCTGAACTGGGGTGGCAGAGTGGGCTAAAGAATGGTGATGGATTAAACCCAGATCAGTTGACGGGGGGTGAGTGCTTGCAATGTTCAACACTCCGTTCATCATTTCCTTTGGTTTTTGCTTTGTTCGCCATAAGTTGGCAGGGTATGCTCAGACGTGAGTCCCTTGCTCACTTTGCCACTGGATTCAAGCAAGCCTGGCTGAAGACGGCTGAAATGCCAGAAACCGGTCCTAGGAAGCTTGTTTCCGGTCCAGGGAAGACATGGCTTGGCAGTTCGGGCTGGACTGTTCCCATGAGGCACAGGGTCAGACTGATTTGCATATGGCCATGTCTGAACTGGGGTGGCAGAGTGGGCTAAAGAATGGTGATGGATTAAACCCAGATCAGTTGACTGGGGGTGAGTGCTTGCAATGTTCAACACTCCGTTCATCATTTCCTTTGGTTTTTGCTTTGTTCGCCATAAGTTGGCAGGGTATGCTCAGACGTGAGTCCCTTGCTCATTTTGCCACTGGATTCAAGCAAGCCTGGCTGAAGACGGCTGAAATGCCAGAAACCAGTCCTAGGAAGCTTGTTTCCGGTCCAGGGAAGACATGGCTTGGCAGTTCGGGCTGGACTGTTCCCATGAGGCACAGGGTCAGACTGATTTGCATATGGCCATGTCTGAACTGGGGTGGCAGAGTGGGCTAAAGAATGGTGATGGATTAAACCCAGATCAGTTGACTGGGGGTGAGTGCTTGCAATGTTCAACACTCCGTTCATCATTTCCTTTGGTTTTTGCTTTGTTCGTCATAAGTTGGCAGGGTATGCTCAGACGTGAGTCCCTTGCTCACTTTGCCACTGGATTCAAGCAAGCCTGGCTGAAGACGGCTGAAATGCCAGAAACCGGTCCTAGGAAGCTTGTTTCCGGTCCAGGGAAGACCTGGCTTGGCAGTTCGGGCTGGACTGTTCCCATGAGGCACAGGGTCAGACTGATTTGCATATGGCCATGTCTGAACTGGGGTGGCAGAGTGGGCTAAAGAATGGTGATGGATTAAACCCAGATCAGTTGACGGGGGGTGAGTGCTTGCAATGTTCAACACTCCGTTCATCATTTCCTTTGGTTTTTGCTTTGTTCGCCATAAGTTGGCAGGGTATGCTCAGACGTGAGTCCCTTGCTCACTTTGCCACTGGATTCAAGCAAGCCTGGCTGAAGACGGCTGAAATGCCAGAAACCGGTCCTAGGAAGCTTGTTTCCGGTCCAGGGAAGACATGGCTTGGCAGTTCGGGCTGGACTGTTCCCATGAGGCACAGGGTCAGACTGATTTGCATATGGCCATGTCTGAACTGGGGTGGCAGAGTGGGCTAAAGAATGGTGATGGATTAAACCCAGATCAGTTGACTGGGGGTGAGTGCTTGCAATGTTCAACACTCCGTTCATCATTTCCTTTGGTTTTTGCTTTGTTCGCCATAAGTTGGCAGGGTATGCTCAGACGTGAGTCCCTTGCTCACTTTGCCACTGGATTCAAGCAAGCCTGGCTGAAGACAGCTGAAATGCCAGAAACCGGTCCTAGGAAGCTTGTTTCCGGTCCAGGGAAGACATGGCTTGGCAGTTCGGGCTGGACTGTTCCCATGAGGCACAGGGTCAGACTGATTTGCATATGGCCATGTCTGAACTGGGGTGGCAGAGTGGGCTAAAGAATGGTAATGGATTAAACCCAGATCAGTTGACTGGGGGTGAGTGCTTGCAATGTTCAACACTCCGTTCATCATTTCCTTTGGTTATGGCTTTGTTCGCCATAAGTTGGCAGGGTATGCTCAGACATGAGTCCCTTGCTCACTTTGCCACTGGATTCAAGCAAGCCTGGCTGAAGACGGCTGAAATGCCAGAAACCAGTCCTAGGAAGCTTGTTTCCGGACCAGGGAAGACATGGCTTGGCAGTTCGGGCTGGACTGTTCCCATGAGGCACAGGGTCAGACTGATTTGCATATGGCCATGTCTGAACTGGGGTGGCAGAGTGGGCTAAAGAATGGTGATGTATTAAACCCAGATCAGTTGACTGGGGGTGAGTGCTTGCAATGTTCAACACTCCGTTCATCATTTCCTTTGGTTTTTGCTTTGTTCGCCATAAGTTGGCAGGGTATGCTCAGACGTGAGTCCCTTGCTCACTTTGCCACTGGATTCAAGCAAGCCTGGCTGAAGACGGCTGAAATGCCAGAAACCGGTCCTAGGAAGCTTGTTTCCGGTCCAGGGAAGACCTGGCTTGGCAGTTCGGGCTGGACTGATCCCATGAGGCACAGGGTCAGACTGATTTGCATATGGCCATGTCTGAACTGGGGTGGCAGAGTGGGCTAAAGAATGGTGATGGATTAAACCCAGATCAGTTGACGGGGGGTGAGTGCTTGCAATGTTCAACACTCCGTTCATCATTTCCTTTGGTTTTTGCTTTGTTCGCCATAAGTTGGCAGGGTATGCTCAGACGTGAGTCCCTTGCTCACTTTGCCACTGGATTCAAGCAAGCCTGGCTGAAGACGGCTGAAATGCCAGAAACCGGTCCTAGGAAGCTTGTTTCCGGTCCAGGGAAGACATGGCTTGGCAGTTCAGGCTGGACTGTTCCCATGAGGCACAGGGTCAGACTGATTTGCATATGGCCATGTCTGAACTGGGGTGGCAGAGTGGGCTAAAGAATGGTGATGGATTAAACCCAGATCAGTTGACGGGGGGTGAGTGCTTGCAATGTTCAACACTCCGTTCATCATTTCCTTTGGTTTTTGCTTTGTTCGCCATAAGTTGGCAGGGTATGCTCAGACGTGAGTCCCTTGCTCACTTTGCCACTGGATTCAAGCAAGCCTGGCTGAAGACGGCTGAAATGCCAGAAACCGTTCCTAGGAAGCTTGTTTCCGGTCCAGGGAAGACATGGCTTGGCAGTTCGGGCTGGACTGTTCCCATGAGGCACAGGGTCAGACTGATTTGCATATGGCCATGTCTGAACTGGGGTGGCAGAGTGGGCTAAAGAATGGTGATGGATTAAACCCAGATCAGTTGACTGGGGGTGAGTGCTTGCAATGTTCAACACTCCGTTCATCATTTCCTTTGGTTTTTGCTTTGTTCGCCATAAGTTGGCAGGGTATGCTCAGACGTGAGTCCCTTGCTCACTTTGCCACTGGATTCAAGCAAGCCTGGCTGAAGACGGCTGAAATGCCAGAAACCGGTCCTAGGAAGCTTGTTTCCGGTCCACGGAAGACATGGCTTGGCAGTTCGGGCTGGACTGTTCCCATGAGGCACAGGGTCAGACTGATTTGCATATGGCCATGTCTGAACTGGGGTGGCAGAGTGGGCTAAAGAATGGTGATGGATTAAACCCAGATCAGTTGACTGGGGGTGAGTGCTTGCAATGTTCAACACTCCGTTCATCATTTCCTTTGGTTTTTGCTTTGTTCGCCATAAGTTGGCAGGGTATGCTCAGACGTGAGTCCCTTGCTCACTTTGCCACTGGATTCAAGCAAGCCTGGCTGAAGACGGCTGAAATGCCAGAAACCAGTCCTAGGAAGCTTGTTTCCGGTCCAGGGAAGACATGGCTTGGCAGTTCGGGCTGGACTGTTCCCATGAGGCACAGGGTCAGACTGATTTGCATATGGCCATGTCTGAACTGGGGTGGCAGAGTGGGCTAAAGAATGGTGATGGATTAAACCCAGATCAGTTGACTGGGGGTGAGTGCTTGCAATGTTCAACACTCCATTCATCATTTCCTTTGGTTTTTGCTTTGTTCGCCATAAGTTGGCAGGGTATGCTCAGACGTGAGTCCCTTGCTCACTTTGCCACTGGATTCAAGCAAGCCTGGCTGAAGACGGCTGAAATGCCAGAAACCGGTCCTAGGAAGCTTGTTTCCGGTCCAGGGAAGACATGGCTTGGCAGTTCGGGCTGGACTGTTCCCATGAGGCACAGGGTCAGACTGATTTGCATATGGCCATGTCTGAACTGGGGTGGCAGAGTGGGCTAAAGAATGGTGATGGATTAAACCCAGATCAGTTGACTGGGGGTGAGTGCTTGCAATGTTCAACACTCCGTTCATCATTTCCTTTGGTTTTTGCTTTGTTCGCCATAAGTTGGCAGGGTATGCTCAGACGTGAGTCCCTTGCTCACTTTGCCACTGGATTCAAGCAAGCCTGGCTGAAGACGGCTGAAATGCCAGAAACCGGTCCTAGGAAGCTTGTTTCCGGTTCAGGGAAGACATGGCTTGGCAGTTCGGGCTGGACTGTTCCCATGAGGCACAGGGTCAGACTGATTTGCATATGGCCATGTCTGAACTGGGGTGGCAGAGTGGGCTAAAGAATGGTGATGGATTAAACCCAGATCAGTTGACTGGGGGTGAGTGCTTGCAATGTTCAACACTCCGTTCATCATTTCCTTTGGTTTTTGCTTTGTTCTTGGTATAGAGTAACGACTCAGCCCCAAAGGGACATCTCAGCGCTGTGACCAGGAGATAGGTGAAGAGGCAGCAGATTAGAACACCCGGGTTTTGAGATGTTTTTTAAAACCAGAGAAACTGGATCATCCATGTATGAACAGAGAGAGCCTGCTCCAGTGGTTCGTGGAAAGATAAGAGAAAGTCTGGCCAGCAAATACTAATGTTCGAATACACTGAGGGCGTAAAACAAGTTGATTTTTAGATCTTAGATTTCTATCAGGATGCTATAGAATGTGTCTGTCCTGTAAGTATTTTGGTCCTATACCTGACAAAGATTAGTAGGTCAGGCAGAGCAATTTGAACTATGCTCTTTTTCTAAGGGGGAGCCAATGAAGGACTCTAAGTGCGGAGCTGACGGTGTCAGTGGAGGCAAGTTGTTAACCAGGCGAGCAGTGGTGTGTAGAACCACCTGCATTTTGGATAAGAGTGATTCATTATGAGAGAAGTAGCGCATTGCCATAATCCAGGTGACTAATGATTAATGCCTAGGTGAGTGTCTTCCTAAAGCTCATAGGAAGGCACCGATAGATTCTCCTAAGAAGGCGAGGTTTGCCAAATCAAGTGCCGCAGGTGGAAGTAACGTCTTTCATTAATAGCTGGTCATCTAAAAGTATACCCAGATTCCTGGCTTTTCTGCTGGGCAAAGGGGTACAGCCACGCTCAGCCGGCCACCAGTCATCCTTCCAGTAGAGTTGGGCTCCTCCAAACAGAAGGATCTCTATTTTGTCTCCATTTCCTTGGAGAAAGTTGAGGGACATTCACTTGGCAATTTTCCTCATGCAGGCAACAATTCGTTATTTGACGTTCTCAATGCTCTGCCCAAATGAGATGACTAGTTGGGTGTCGTCTGCATAAGAAAGTATTTCAAACCTGCAGGACTTGACTAACTGGACTAGGGGGTGCTACATAAATGTTGAAAAGCTTAGGGCTCAAGAAGGAACCCTGAGGGAACCCTTGTCCCGGGAAAGAGTTTTGGACTGCTAAGTGCCCATGGAAACAGTTTGGATCCTATCTTTGAGGAAATCTTTGAACCAGTCGCAGGCAGTGCCCTGGACATCTATCTGGTAGAGACGCTGTAATAGGATTAAATGAGAGATGGTATTAAATGTCGCAGACAGGTCAAGCAGGACCAGCATGGTGGTATTTCCGGCATCCAGGGATAACCTTGTTGTATCTGCTACCACTAGTAGGAGAGTTTTGGTGCTGTGGAAAGTTCTGAAGCCCGATTGATAGGTGTTCAGCAAACTAGGATTCTCCAAACAGGAACAGAGCTATTCGTTGCTGTAGGATTCTAGAACTTTGCCCAACAGAGGGAGGAGATATATGGGGTGATAGCTGGTTCCTAGGGGTCTACATTGGGTTTTGTCAGGGTTGGTGCGATGTGCTGCTTTCCATAAGCATGAAATGGTGGCTATGGTCAGAGACTAGTTATACAGCGATGTAATAACAGGTACAAGAAGAAAGGATAGGGTAGCGATGATATGTGGACGACAGAGATTGGAAGGGGAATCAGATTTGACTTTAGCTTGCAAGTCGAGAATTTGATATTGAGAGATAGGCTTGAACCTTTCAAATACTACGAAAGCAATGTTTCGGGGAAGATCGATATGGGTTGAAGGTCTAGTCGGGGAGGGAAAGCTACTGTAGATGTTGTGGATTTTAGTTTGTGAGCGGCTAGCTAAGGTTTTGCAAAGAGCCTGGGAGGCGGGAATAATAGAGGAGCAAGCTTGGGGTTTGGTAAAGTCATTTAAGACTTTAAATAGTTCCTTCATGGAGTTGCCTGTTGATATATCCTTTTGACAATGTAATGCCTACGTGCTGTCCATATTTTGTGGTGATACGTACTTAGTGCTGGTTTGTGTAATTTTCAGTGCTAGTTTAAGATGTAATAAGATGTAATAACCCCATGTTCAAGCTACAAAACTCAGAATCATATGGTATATCACCATACATATTCTGCTAGATTTTACGTGACGAAATATGTGCTGGAAAAAAGTGAAATATTTTCACACAAATTGGAGTCCCAATCAAGCGCTCATTTCAGACCAATAACCTAAGCTCCACGTTTTATTCCTAACTTTTTAACATGCACTCTACAGTATAATTGCACTTCACACTTCCTCCTCCTTCCACAAAAGGAATCTGTCATGAAGTGCACTCTTTATTCTAGTAATATTAGGATTTTTCACAACTCTAGGGGGGATATTTACAAAGAAGTGGTGGAGTGGAGCATTAGCTGTCATGGCTTAACGCGTCACTCCGTCATTTCAGAAACAAAAGGCTGCACCATCTTTACAAGGATATGATGCAGCCTTGCATTTCCCTCTGCACTGGCGCTACACTTAGCAATGCAGCACCAACGCAAGTACCCATACACAACAGTGCAAGGGTGTCTGCGTGCAGGGGAAGATTGTCCCTTCCTGCACATAAACAATCTTTAAATGCAGTTTTGTCACTTCTATGTGTGCTGCTTAATCCAGCACACATGGAAGTTACAAAATGTCTTTTCTTTTAAGGATTGTTTATGTGCAGGAAGAGATATCTTCCTACAATAAACAATCTAAGGTATTTTGCTTCTTTCATATGTGCTGCACAAGGCAACACACATGGAAAAAGGAAAAACGAGGAGAAATAAAGCATTTCTCCTCGTTTCGCCAAGTTAAGACTAGGTTTTCTCTGGTCTTAATTATGGCGCTGCCTCCTATTTACGCTGCACTTGGAAATAGGGGGCAACATCAAAATCAATGGGTGTTGTAGTGGAAAGCCGCCGCAACACCCACTGCCCACCCCTTTCGTGCTAAGCATAGCGTGAAAGAGGGCCTTATTTACAAGGCAGCATGAAGCCACCTTAATGGCTTAACGCTGCCTTGTAAATAAGGTAAAGGCCCTATCGCCATGGACACGTCACAAAAATTGACGTTCCCGTGGCGATAGGGGATTGTACATATGCCCCTCTGTCGTTAGTGACTTGATGACACTGGCAAGCAGTCTCACTCTCAAAACCGTTCCGGCACCATTGACGATATGAGACACCATTCTGCAGCCTTATAAATGAGGCTTGAAACGTTTGCTGCAAAACTTACTGAATTGTCCAACATCTAAACAGTAACATGTTATGACTATATTTAATATGACTAAGGCACTGAAACAACTATGTGCCTGCCGCTATGCAGTTAAAACGTTTTATCATTCCAAAGTACTGTTTACACGGTCTCCTGGGCTGGCACAACTACAAATCTCAGTTAAAGCAATTCATTTTGTAGCTTCGATTGACAAAGTGCTTCTACTGCACAAAACTTGCCTCCTTATCTCATTTGTGTGCCTGCCAACTTCTGGGAAGCAGCAGTAGGAATCATTCCGGCTGTGCAGCCTTGTTCTTCTTCGTTCTTAGCTGCAGCAGCATGTCTCTCTTCATAGGCGCCCCCCTCCTTTTTGACTTTCCTAGACATGAAAAAGGTACAGCCCCTCTATATTGCCTTTAATGCACGCTGCGAGTAGCTTCAATAAACATTCGATGGTGAGAAATAGAGCACTTGGTGCAAAAAGCCAATCACAGCCAATAGTTAACAATACAAGCAGAACTTTGATTACCCTTGGTCGATGTGCAAGTAACATATGTCATATGTAATACTATTTGATCAGATCAGATCGTTTCCTATGTTGCCATCTGATGCTTCATTATGTGATTAGAACTACTTATGGGTGGAAAACATGTACCTGATAGTGGACAGCAGAGAAAGGCAATTGCAATGATTCCAAGATGCTTCGATGGCAAGGTTCACAACACAATGAAGAGATGTGAGAACATTTACTTGGGCTTGCAGCACGTTCAGCTTTATTACAAATTATCTACACAGCTTATGAAAAATGAGCCCCTTTGACTTCAGCTTAGTTGACCTGATTCATTCTTTGGTTGGGTAAGCTCTTGTAATCCTTACACACATGCAAGCTGTTAGAAATGGGATTTCTGGTTGGCTAGGGCTTGCGCCAAAGCCAGGCAGAAACCACCACTCTAGTCAGGGCTGGGGAGTTACACGCCAAAGATAACCCCTGCTCACCCCCTTGGTAGCTTGGCACGAGCAGTCAGGCTTATCCCGGAGGCAATGTGTAAAGCGTTTGCGCGCGCACCTAGCAACAACACCCAAGGCCCACCACAAAAGAAACTCCACACAAGGTATTATATAAAAATAGCCTTTGTATTATACTATAACACATTAGAAAATATTCACACAATTTACACTGTGCCAACTGGCACTGGGCGGAATTTACAGGGGATTATTTACACCAGACAGGGCCACATGGACCACTGTCAGAATTATCACAAATCACCAAATGTTAATGTAGAAAGGTAGAACAAATAATAAATGTAGCGCACAACCAGTAACCACTGGTAACAGGTAAGTACCACCTACGCAACCCTAACTATCTTAGGAAAATATTACGCAGGGAACCATGAACTCACTAGTATCACTATACTAGGTAACACAACCTCCTAGGTATAAAAATACATCTAGAGGGATACACAAAGCATTGCATAAATCACATTTAGGCCTTAATGAAACAATAGCGCACAGATCACTTAGACATGTCCCCTAGGCCAACCTGGGCTCTCAGGGGCTCCAGCCCTTTGTCCAGCAGAGTCAGGGCTAGCTGCGAATGCAGCAACGCACAGGGTGCAGGGCACCACCTAAATGTTGCAGCTGCCCACTAAGTGCTGGGCAGCTGTGAAGGAACCTGGCACCGGCGTGCCTCCTGAGCCCTCTCTGGGCTCTGGAATGACTGTGTCACGTTGGAGCGCACTTAGGCTCTCAAACAAATATGCCCCCGCGTTGGAGCCTTCTAGGCTCTTAGAACAAGGTGCCCCTGTCGTTGGAGCCTTCTAGGAGCCTGTCAGGGCTCTAAACAAATGTGCCCCGTCGTTGGAGCCTCTCTGGGTTCTTAACAATTGGTCCCAAACAACGTTGGGGCGGCCCGCTGCCTTCCGGGGCCGCCCGATACTTGAAATGCCCTGGTGCCTTGCTCAGGCACAACAGAAATGCCCCCGCAGTTGGAGCCTTCTGGGCTCGTGATTATTGCTGCCCCCTTCGTTGGAGCGCACCAGTGCTCTAAACAAACAATGCTGGCCCCGTTCACCAGGCAGGCAAGAGCCCCCACTCACCGGACTCTTCAGGCGCTGCTCGGACGTCTCCGGTGACGGCAGGGCTCTCTCCCTTGCCGGCGGTGTTTCTCTTCTCGGCGCGGGGCTTCCCTCGACCGCACGGGAGCCCCGTGCAGATTCACCACTCTGGCATCTCTGGGGCATATGCAGGAATGCGGGGTAGGCTCCCACCTGCTTCCTGCTTCCGGCCATGACTTCCGTCCCACGGCCCGCCCCCAGAGGGTGCCTGACTTCCTGGTGAAGCCCGGACCGGGCTGCAGCGGTGATTTTTCTTCGGCTTTCACCGAAGCGCGGGGTGGGCTCCCGCCTTCGTTTTCAACGTAAAAATTTACGTGAATAAGCGGGGTGGGCACCCGCCAACGAGGGCCACAATGCGGGGTGGGCACCCGCTTTTAAGCACGGCAACAGCGGGGGAATCCCTACGTCGGGGTTCCCTCGTAATTTATCGTAGCGCAGCGCTGCTGGCCACAACCAAGGCGCTCCTCAGTCCAGACAAGGCACTTCTCCCCAAGGAAAAAAAGGCAAGTAAAGCACTCTTCCAGGCGCTAGGTTCAGGGAAAGTCTTCCAGGAAAAGGCTCTAGATGCAGGGGGGCAAAGACTGGGCCCAGGGGCCAGCTCACAGGGTCCTCCAGCAGGGAGGCAGTCCCCAGTGGCGGTCTCTCCTGGCGCCCAGCAGCAGCAGGCTCCCTCAAGTTAGGATTAAAAGAAGACAACATTCATGGGGTCACAGCCCCTTTTTATACGTAGGTTTCCTTTGTGACACAGCACAGGATTTAGGGCAAAACCAGTTACAACTGGTTCAGGTGCACTTGAGCACTTTGTTTTGCTCAGCTCCTCTCCTTCCTTTCACAGGACAGGCCAGGGTCATCAGTCACACCACAGGGGGCGGAGCCAGCATTGTGTGGGGAAAGCCCAGCCCTATTCAGGTCCCAAGTGTAATCCTCCCACCCATCTGGCGGCTGATCTCCCCATTCACCACTGGGTGACTCCTCCTGACTCTGGGGATTCCCTAGCCCATCACATGACCTCAGCCAGCCAATCGCCGGACAAGGCACTCATCTCACACTGCACACAGAAATGCCAACTTCTAGAAGTGGCACTTCCACACTAGGTACATTGACGCCGCACACATCATCGCGCAGCATTTCATCACACGAGTCCGCACATACCAAACTCGCACCTGCACTCCCCACGCATCAGGAACTACCAGGGACACATACATTCCCCCATGCATTCCTATGGGAGGGCAGGCCAACCTCACTACACGCATGCACTTTACCCTGGGACACAGTGGTAAAGTGCACAGAAGCCAAAAATCACCAACACCAGGTCACAATAAAAAGCAAAAAGTTTTAGGGGTGAACCTGCCAGAAGGGCCAATTCCAACACAAGCTTTATAACATCTGAGAGCAATGACGAAATTGCACCACGTCGCTGGAGCTTTAGAAAGAGGTTCATTGTTGCAAATGAGCAAACACATAATAATGAATGGTAAATTGATCATAGCATTTGTAAGAAGTTAAGAATATGTCAAGCATTTCCAAATATCACGCTTTGATTTTCTCCTGTGCTACAGTAGAGGATGTGGTTATTTTTCAGTTTCTGTTTGGGGGGTGGGGGTTTATGTAGGGCAAATTAGACCAGTGGTTATCAGAGCACTTTACATGAGCACCGTTGCGTTACAGATGGGCACATTCATTTTTGTTAGGCACAGGGAGATTAAGTCATTTGCCCAGAATCTCAGGATGTTGAGCGTCCCTGCCGCAGCCCGAACCCGGTTCCCCACCTCCACGGTCGACCACGTTAGCCGTTAGACCACATCCTCTCCCCAATTTGAGTACATAGGCCAAAGAAGGAATATAATTAGGTCTCAATAATACATTGGTGGAGATACAGTGGCAAGACACAGTGGTCATCTGCAGAAATCCACCTCCAGAGATGCCCTGTCAGTCACCTGAGCATACATCAGGGACAGCAAGTTATCCCATGACGTTATTGTCGATGGATCTCTTTCCAATGTTCTGAAAACAGAGCCTTGCTTATTAGGGGAGTGTCTCTCCTTGTTTGAGAGTTTGCGTATTGCTGGTAGTGAACTCTGAAGCACTCAAAGGTCAAAATCATGTTCTATATGTTACTTCTTTGGTTATTTATTGTGCAGGGACAGTACATGCCATTTAATAAAGACAGCATTGTGCCAAGTAACCCTGCAACTACTCATGCAGATTTGGTAATATTTCCTGGTAGAAATATGATGAGCTCTGCAGAGAGGTAGCTCATCCACCATTATCTGTAGGAAACCATTGTGCTCTACAAGAGAAACCATTGAAGGCCCAATTGAAGCACAATAGTGATTCTAGATTTTACCTTTAGTACAGGCTATGAAATTGGGAGTTGAAAAGGGGTGGAAGGCCGACTTAAATAACAAACACAATCCTTGTAAGGGTGTACCACAAAACTCACAAAATAAACCGGTGCTTAAACCTGTAGTAGCTTGGCACAAAAAAGCAGGCTTAACTTAGAGGCAATGTGTAAAGTATTTATGAGGCACTCAGATAGTAATAACGTGAAAATAGAAACAAGGAAAAATCCAAAACAATTCAGAAAAATATTTCAATCTATAAAATAACACAAAGGCAACCAAAATCCAATCATTAGATCCAAAGATCTGAGTTTTTTAAATTTTAGGTTAAAATAGAACCCCACTAGCAGTTATCTGGTTTTGCTGGACCGAGGTAAAGTAACAAGTTCAGGGCAACCACGATGGAGCGTGGATTGGATACAGAGACTAGCTTTATCCCGTTTGAGAGTTACCTTCACAAGTCCACATGTGGAGGAGCTGCCATTCATGTTGGCAGGCTGAGAGGAGGTAATTGTAGGTGCGAGGAGCAAGTCGGTTGTCATGGATGGTCGCTGTTTTGGAATGAACCCATCATCGCTGGAGGTTCACACTGGTGGTTGACATGGGCTGTCACTGTTTGCGCAAAATGCTGGTCTTGTTCGAGCTTTGCAGTGGCGGTCGTCATGGACAGTCGCTGTCAGCGCAATGTGCCAATCCCATTGGTTGTTGTTGAGGGCAGTTGTTTCTTGGTGAAAAATGACCACTATGCGGTCGCAAGAAGCCCAAACTATCTGCATCTTCAGCTTGAGTTCAGGAGGATTACATTCTGATGCCAGCCAAGGGTCCAGGATTAGGGAGGGCACCTCTTGAGAATCAGGGCTCCCTCCAGCAGAGGCAAGCAGCAGTGCTTAGGCAGATCCAGGCAGGCCCAGTTGGTGCTGGTCAGCTGGGAAGTTGCCAGGAGGCCTCTGGAAGTTTGGTCTGTCCCTGTTTGTTCAAACTGGAAGTCAGCCAACTGACCCTTGGAGTTTCTTCTGGGGGCATAGGTTCAATCTTCCTTCTTCAGACAGGATCTGCAGCAGGTCTGTAGTGTTCTGAAGAGAGGTGTGCACCTATGTGCCACTTTTATCCCCTTTGTCTAACCTTCCCGCTTTCCTGGGTTTTACTCCAAACTGTCTAGCGTAGCAAAGCCAAGGCAGGCATAGGTGTGAACTGCATTTGTTAACAGGAGGGCTGGCAGCCTTAAGAAGTCAGGAAGGGGATGGCAAGCACTCAAGCTACACCTTGAAACTCAGGAAGACTGAGTACAACCCTGCAAGGACATCCTGCTCAGGAGAAAAACACCCTGCCCCACAGCCACAGCCCTTTTTTCCTCATGTCAGGAAGGGATACAACAAACATCACTGAAAAATCATTCACAGTTATGTGACCCTAGACACTGCAAGAATGGCGCATTTGGTAGAATTATGCCAAATTTCTAAAAGTTGAATTGTCAAATTTTAACTTAAACATCTTACCATTAAAGGGGATTTTTTTAAAACAATTCGAGTTGAAGAAGCATTTCTCTATCTAGTCCCAAACTGAACTTATCACCTATAAAGTGTAAGAAGGTAACCCAGTGTTAGTCTGTGGGAGAGATGGCCTTTTAGCAGCGGAAAATTACTTTAAGAGTTTTTCACTGATGGGACATGTAAAACTTAAGTACCCATGTCCTACCTTTTACATACAATGCAGGCTGCCCTTTGAGTGGGTATTGCCTACTTTAGGAGTGCATTGAAAAGGAAGGTTTAGTCCTGGTAAAAGTTTTATCTTGCCAGGTCAAAATGGCCGTTTCAAAGTGCACTATAGGCTGAAGTGGCAGGCCTAAGACATGTTTTCCAGGGCTAATGTCGTGAGTGGCACAATGAGTGATTCAACCCTCTAGTAGCATTTTATTTGCAAGTCCTGGGTACATGTAGTACAACTTACGAGGACTTAAAAGCAAATTAAATGTACCAATCAAGTGTTGCCCATTCTTACCATGTTTAAGGGAGAGAGCACAAACACTTTACTACTGATTAGCAGGAGTATATTGCACGGAGTCCTAAAAGCTAACAAAATTAGATTCAGCAAAAGGCGGTACTTTTCAATACTCTGCTTGGATTGGATCCCTATCTAATACTCAGCTGCATCACAACAGTGATTAACCATGCTGCAGCTAAAAACTGGGGTGCTACTACAACAATTGCGGTAATAGTGCATATTAAGAATTAACTTTGAAAGACAATCATAGGTGCTGGTTCCAGCTGAAAGGGGAAACACCTTTCATGAATGAAAGGATCCAAGTTGGCAATAGTTGGTATCAGAAGATCCTACACAGAGTTCTAATGAGTGAATTGATTCTCAGGATCAGTGCCACCCACCCTGCCACCTGCCTGCTGTTGGCTTATCGAGAGGGGTTGCGGGGAATCATGTAAGGCGCCTAGGTCCTGTCTAAAATGCTTTCTCTGCAGTCATAAACACAGACCTGTTGTCATTTCCAGCTGGCTACCTACAGCCCACTTGCAACTTTCAACTATGTTGTTAATACCTATGACAACCAGCTGACCACTTTGTTTAAAAAAATTGCCCTTTCTCCATCTGTCATTGATTGACTGCCACATGCCTCTCTTTTTAGCGCTGCCATTCACAACCATGCTTAGCTGCATCCAATGTGCTGCTTGCCATAACTCCTTCAAACAAACAAACTCTGTTTCACAAATCTACACTGTCAGTGCTGGAAGTGAGTGAAGCCACTCAGGGCTCAAAATGTAATGCACATTCGTGATTTAAATTCCTTTAGTGCTCCGTGCCTTCCAGTATGTTAGTGACATTTAAATCTATCTGTAGAGATGACTTGATATTGTCTGTAAAAAAAAGTAGTAATACATTTGTTTGCCCAGTTCATAGTGAAACAAATGGTAATTACATACACATTAACAATGAAACCCTACAGTAATATATATTAGCATGGCAGTCATTCTCCACCATGCTGTCATTTTTTTTTTTAACCGGGAAAGAATAGAAAAGAAACAAGGGAGAACATATAAAACTGCTTATTCAATGTTCTTCCTTTACCTATAGTATAATTCAAATGAAACATCCAACTAGATGCAATTTCCCAGCCGAGCTATCCAACAATGTTCCTTGGACACCAAAATAATTTGTGCTGTTTTCACTTGTTTCATTGCTAGAAACCTCTGTTGGTTGATGTTATGCCGCATCTCTATCTATAGTGTAACACGTGGAACTGTCTCCTTTTTATTTCTAATGTTACATTTGTGCTTGGTTATTCAGATTTTTATTTTTTATTTTGTGTGCTCACATATGCTTTGCCACAGGGGCATTTAGTCATGTAAATACACCACCTGGTGCCACACGTTCTCTTGTACTTTAATTTAATTCTTTTGCAGTTCTTGGATGTGCCACCTCTGTAGTCTTCCTAACATTGGTACTATGTCATAAGGTTCCATGCTTTTTTTGCTCTTATCTTCTCTTTTCTATTTCCATTTCAGAATGGATTATCATTTATTTCATGTTTTATTCTTAATATGTGCAATGATTGTCTTTTGTGCAAACAATTTCTTCAGTTCAGGTTCCTTCTCAATAGCTGCCAGTTGTTCTTAATCACCTTTGTGAGTTTTTTCGCCTCTTTCTGAATATTTATTCATAAAGACTACTCTTTCATCCTATTGGGATTTCTCTTTCTGCCACAATAGTTTGCTCCTTGCTCTGCTTTTAATACAGCTTTTTCCAATGTTTTGATACCATACCCAAACCCCCAGAAATTCTGAAGCATCTTAGCTTCTTTATAAGTGTATTCCTCAAGATCAGATACTGTCCTCCTTCTCTCGACAAGATGGTAAATTCTCCTGTAATCCCTGTGGATGGTGACTTGCTGCTTGTAGATAGTTATTTCTGTTGTAGGTTTTGTTTACAATGTAATTCTCCAATCCCTTGATTTACAGTCAACTCTCACATCCAGCTAGTTTATGATCTAATTTTTATGTAAAAAATGAATTTTATCCTGTGAAGTGTCATGCTTAAATCCCTAATGTTATGTTCCAAGGGTTCTTTTGGACCCTCACAGATTAGTAATAAGTTGTCAATAAACCTGAAAAATCTTCTTAGCTGTGATCTCCATTCCTCTTTTTCACATATAAACCTTCTCATACAAGGATTCACCTACACTGGAGATGCTGGTGAACCCATCGAAGCTCCATTAACCCATGAAAATAATTCATCTTTGACCCTAAGGAAATTATGATATAGTATCAATTGTATCAGTTCCATCAAAATTGTTTGCTTCTATTTCTCCCATAACAAGTAAAAAGCAGTCCATTGCTTCAAGGCCTTCTTCTTAAATAATAGACATGTGCAATGACATTAAATTTATACTAAATAATTATTGTCCTTCCCTGCTTATTTCCAATAAAAATGTGTTGTCATTTTTGGAGGAAATCCATTGTGTGTTTTACGTATATGCTTGTGCCTCTTGCAATTGCCTGTAAAAATCTGTCTCTGTACTTGACCATCGGGCTCATTTATTGATCCGCCCGTAAAAACGATAGGTTCTCATGGTGGTTTCTGTATGGTCTTGAGTACTTTAGGAGTCATAAAATATGGGGACTTGTGAAATCTTTGTTAGGAATTTGCTGGTATTGGTTGATATCTAATCATTTGTACAAGCCTAATCCAGAATTGTTTCTACTGTTAGTGTGAATTGCACAGTTGAATTACAGGTGAATTACAGGTTTGATAAGTATTTGGTCCTCCATCTTTACCAAATCATCATAATATAATGTAGCAATGATAACTACTGCCTCTTCTTTATCTAATACAGTCTAAATCTATGAAGAACGGTGATTAATACTTAAGTGTTTTAATATAACAAATCTAGTGTTAATCATTTGTGTTTTCCAGATGCTTCTCATGCTGAAGTCTCTGATGGCTTATGCCCTCTGAGAAAGTTCTATATACCCCTTGATTCGGCATTGATCATCCTAATAACTTTAAGATGGTATGCTTTGATCGAAGTCTTCTTCAACTGCCTGAGCTCTCAGAACAACCATCTATAGAACTGCTGGAAATATACTTTTTTCCCAGCACTCAAAATACTTTTGTGGAAGCAACCTAGCTGCTACTATCATGATGGCAGACAAGGATATTGGTAAGGAATTATTTACCAGTGGCAGTACTCATGACAATTCAGATTTGCTGAATCCAGATGATCATACATTTCAAGACAAGCAAATATTCACAACATCAGTAAAACACACTTGATTTTGAATGTGTAACCTCACTCAACTGCAGGCAAAGGCAATTTAACTTCACAAGTCAAGCACTTTGCTATTCCCATTAGTTTTTATAAGCTCTAACCCACTAAAAAGAAAATATCTTAAGTACAGATGACTGCTCTGGCTCTGCGAGTTATTGCAGAATATTCTCCTCTACAGATACATGTGAAAAGGAATTGCCTGTAAATGACTGACACATATCAACCAAAACTCTCTGATTCTCTCACAGTACCATTGCCTCCTTCAACAAAGAAGTTTCATCATCCAAGGCAATACACACTAGAAACTCAAAACACAACAATAAACTTTGTGCAGCACAAGATATACCTCACCAGTTTCAAGCTTCTGAAATTATATGGGCACACCAATAAGTCTGTACAAGAATGACTTACTGCTGGCAAGATCAGAGCCCTGATGTTACTCAACCTGTTCCCAATTGGATACTGGGACCTGCTGAACAAATCCCAATTTCACTATTTATGGCTATTGCCATCATTGACACATATCTTTTATGGCTACTGATATTCCTTTTTCACTAGACCAAGCCCATCGTTATCCCTCCTTGCCTAATGATATGTGAACTAATGGCAAGAGCCACTGACCTTGGAACATGGGAACTAGGTTTAAATCCCAGCCTCAGCTCAACATTTTCTGAGTTTCGGAAAGTCATATAATCTCACTGTGCCTAAAAAGAAAAATGTAATGTAGTGTGGTTCTCTTTCAAAGTGTATCAATGTCCCTGAGTCAGGTTTGTGCAATAAAAAACTGCAGGAAAAAATCTCTTGACTATTTCTCCTTTAATTATTAACTTATTTCTTGAGTGAAATGGATCATTTGATGTGTTTTCTATGAGACACCAATATTATTGAAATCCTGTCAATAATAGAGAACCAGTGAGACATTGCTGTTCTTATCTACACGACTACCTCTCTGCTCTATAGCAATGAAAGACTGAAAATTAACTTAAGGTCAACTCTTCCTAACTGGAAATATATTTAATGAAAGTTAGGTCTTTCTGTGCTTCAGTGAGAGATTGCCCACTACCTTCATCGATATTCGGGAATCTGAGAGTGCTGATGGATTAGGATCTATCGAAGTTGTTGTTTTTCAGCACCAGTTTTTGAGGTGCCCAACTGCCCACGCGAAATTTTGCTCCCTAATTTCTTTAAGTTTCATCATTTTGGATATTTCATGGTATGTGTGTTATACAAGATTCCAGAATGTATTCAATTATGCCATGTTGCATAATTATGGCACAGTTCATGGCAAAATTATTTTGTGTGTGTGAGTGAACAACACGAGCAACCGGAATGCGAGAGGCTCAAGTTAGCAGCAATTGTATTTTTAGTGGTTCTTTAGCATGAAATCATCCTCATGTTGAAAATGGATGCAAAGACACATTTCATTCTAAAATATAGAGCTAAATGACAGATATGCCTTTCATGTAGTTTTGCATAATTTTCGCAATACTTTAGATGATTGCGCAAACGCACATTAATTAATTTTGCACACCCCTAGTTTTTACCACGTAAATCCACTTAAAATGCTACTTTACTGTTCTCATTCAAGAACGCGATTTCTTTCCTGCATGCCATTATTTTATATTACTGCAATAGTGTTAGTTCTATCAATACATCTCAACAAGGGACCTCATATTTCATCTCATCATCTTTCAGCTGCTCCTTTCTTCACTGAAAGGCTTCTTCCTCCCTTGCACCCCACTGTGGAGTAAACTCTGAACAGGTTTACATTGTAGCCGTATGTTTTGGTAAGTGTATGAAAAAGGCTTATATTTGCAAAGGGTGGTTGCACACCTCAAATAATATTAACACTAGCTTTTCAGGGTGAATCCGCAAATCACTAAATTAACCTGAGCTCAACCCCCTGGTAGCTATGGCACAGAGCAGACTGGCTTAACGTAGGGCAATATGTAAAGGATCAGTAATAAAACGGTAATAAAAGAAAAACTCCCAAAATAAAAATCTCACACTAAAGTAGAAAAATAAAGCAAAATCCAATAAACAAAATGACAAAAGTAAAATTAGGGGAACCGAACATAGGATTGTTTATAGTTTTAACAAACTCAGGATCTTGTCCATTATTGTGTATATTGCCATCTCTGGGAAGGAGTCAAATGAGCTGCTTTTGGATCTCTGTTGGTTTTTAAACAATTCTTCTACTTGTCACTCTTTTTATATTGTATTGATGTGCATCATGGGTTATTTTAGCTTGCATCCTGCCTGGACTGTTAATTGTATGATTTGTCTGATTGTGTGTGTGGAACTGGAGAACAAGTCGATCTTAAACACACTGAGCAAGGGGATTTCCTTAACAACTTGGTCCTAGACTATAATGTTGTTAACTTGGTTAGTAAGAAAGTTGATAACTTGGTAGCTGGAGTGCCTACTTATAAAACAAATGCTGAGGCAAAGACTGTAATTGATTATATTTTTGTATCAGCTGGTTTATTGTCCTCTATGTCTAAATTCTCTGTGGAATGGAATAGTCATAGTGGCAACAATCCTCTCCTGGCCATTTTTCATTGGGTTATGAATCCTCTGGGCTCTGGTTGTTTCTTTAAGGTACCAGTTGTGCTTAAAACCAGGGGTGCAGATTAAAAAAGGCAAACATCATACCAGTGGAGTTTAAGTCTAAAATGTTGTCTACTTGCCAATCCAAATTGCAGCTATGATTGAATGAGGATGCCCTTGACGAATCCATCCTTTTGACTTTCGATTCACTCTGCCGGATCTGTCAAATTCGCCATCACTGAGAAAGATGTACCTGTATCACCACCTTCTTTGAGTTGGTTTGATAAGAACTGTTCCAAGGCATGTAGGGAGTTTTTATCTATTCTAAAATCGATGCTTAGGACCAGATTTAGAGCTTGGTGGGACTATCGCATCAGTTTCAAGTACTCCGTCAAGCTGGCATCAATCTGCCCGTATTTAGTTGTTGCGTTAATAGACAGTAGACAGACGCGGCGGCAGTCTTATCTGCTGGCTGACAGTTCTCTGTCGCCGTCATTCTGGAGGGTTTGTGCCAAGCTGATTTAGATGTTCCCATTGTGATGGCTGTGTTCTGGTGGCAGAACACAGCATGATAGAGTGAGGCTATGGTGGTGTGAAGACAGGTAAGTGCTACTCATCATTATCTTAATACAAATCTATGCTGTGAATGTGTCATAATGTATATAAAGGTAATGCGCAATGTAGGCAAAACTCCACTTCTCTCCTGGAGTTGCGGAATTCGGCAACTCTGCGTTCTGCAGAGAATGTGGAGTTACGGATAAACTCTGCACTCCACAATGGAGCGGAGTTTTTTTGTTGTTGTTGCGCTAAAATGTTATTTCGCACTCATTGGAGCGACTTGATGGGCGCTTGCGATCACCCGTGAGATTTCCTAGCTGTTCGGATGCACCACAAGATTTGCTAGCCACCGCAAGATTTTTCAGTCGCTAACACGTCTTCCGGCTCGGCCAGCGATTTCCGGTGGATGTTTTGTGACATATGCGAAAGCACAATCTACTGCGGCTTCAATCTGTGGAACATTTTCTCCTTGAGAAGCATCAAAATCTTCCCGAAATGACAAATTGGAGAAAAAACCTTCTCAAATGGACAGCGCGTGTTGTTTTATTTGTGCGAGGAATACTCTTTAAAACTTTTTTTGCAACAGGAAAGAAGTGCCACTGAGTCTCCAACTTCCTGTCCACCAGGCTCCTCCCAGTGCTTTATCCAACTCCTGGTAACGTTTCACTTGGATTTGGAGCTGGAAGGATCGTTCTTTGTGTCTGCTGCATATATACTACTGGATGGAAGAACTTTGCATTTGCATTCACAAGTAAGTTTAAAAAAACTGTTGTATAAGGGTTTTGTTTGTTTGATAGAGGGCATGCACTTGGATTTATTTATTTTTTTATTCGATTTTTTAAATTTATTGTGGTGCAATTTCAGTAGGGTCTTAGTTATTTTTCGCATGTAATTTCCTAATTTATAAAGGAAAAATGTAGCGCAGTTTAGTAAATTTTCGCCATGTTTTCTAAAAATTTCCAATAATCTTTTAATTCACTATGTGGCCTAGTCTGCCAATGGGCCTTCCAACCAGTAGGCCCAGTACTAGTCAGGGTGCATGAAACAACTGTTTCTGTGGTGTCTTTTGAATTTAAACATCATTTAGGCCATGGATGGCATTGGATTAAAATATGTGTTTCTTCTGCAAACAGTGTGTAGGTGGAGTAATGCCTTTGGAGGCTGTGTGTTGTTGTAAACATTTTTAGCCCTGTTAATTTCGTTTTTGGCATTTCTGTATTAAAGCTGTGTTATCATGCCTCCTTTGTCTGGCCAGTGTGTGTATGTTTGCCCTAGGTCACCATTTGTATTTGTTCCCCATGCCATGTGGCCAGGGGCCATTTTGTATAGTTAGTGTCCATAGGCCTGCATACGTTCTTTGTTTTCCAGGCCTCCTGCTTGTTGTTGTGACCATGTGGGTGGCGGCTATTATGTATAGCCAGCCAGTATGCTTTTGCCATAGGCCTGCATGTCTTCTTTGTTGTGGCAAAGCCTTCTTTCTGGTTGGGGTTGTTGTGACCATGTGGCTGGTGGCCATTTTGTGTAGGCAGCCAGTGTGTTTTTGCCATAGGCCTGCATGTTTTCTCTTTGTTCCCAATGCCTTCTTTCTCAGTGTTGATGACCATGTGGCACTGGCTGGCAGCCATTTTGTGCATCCAGCCAGTGTGGCCCTTTGCCATAGGCTTGTATGGATGTTGTTTTTGTCATTTTAGGTTTTTGTATTTAAATTTTTGTAGTTACATTTTTTACTATTAATATTTTATTTAAATTTTTTTGTTTTCTTTTTTAATTTTAATTTGTTAATTTTCTTTTTTTAATTTTGATAAAAAAATATTTTAATTACTTTATATATTTTTTTCCATTTTGTTCTCAATTTTCATAACATCTGGCATCAATCTACCCCGTGTCTGCTATAGGTGCACAACAGCATTCATTCTCTAAGGATTATGCCATTGTCATTTGTCAGCTGCACCTCCCTGAGTGCCACATCCTATGTGATGCAGCACATAAAGCAAACAGTTACATCTGCATGTTGTTGTTGCTCTTTCTTATCCTTCCTGAATGTACAACATGAAAGTTTATGTTGGTGTGGTTTACAAATGGTTGCGCTGTATTGTTAATTATTTATAATAACTTAAGTAACCAGTGACCACACTAAATTATGTTGTTTGTTTGTACTACTATCTGCACTGCAACATTGCCACATTTCACTGATGTTTTTCTTGCTTGTTTGCTTTTAGGTGCACTAGAGAAAACATCACCAACAGTACTGCCAGACAAAAGGTGTGTACACAACGTGACATAGGACCACACATCACGAACATCTCTTCAGCTTGTGAAGCTAAGTACCACTGCCAACTGACAGCTTCAGAATGGCCCCAAAGAAAGGTGCTTCCAAGAAAGTGGCCAGTGATAAGAAGGAGCTTACCACCACTGGTATGTTGAGCCAGACCTATTTTGGGCAGAACAAACGTGTGCCTGCCGCACAGGTCTCCGGGGAACCAAGCTGGTAGCAGCACCCCTGCATCAGCAGACCCATCCCAACCTAGGCCCAAGCCCATGTCTGTCACATAGGCAGCCAGTCTAATCACGGCAAGCCGATGAGCAGTGATGTTGAAATGCATCAACATCATTGTACAGGACTTTCTCAAAAAAGAAGACCAAGTCAGCAACTTACTCTCCACCTGCAGAAGAATTTACACTCATTTCAGCCATTCTTTTAAATCCTGGAAGCAGCTGAGGTTCATTCAGCGTGATAATAGAATGCCAGTTAAAGTACTTGTAAAGGAGGTGCCAACATGTTGGAACTCGACCTATTACATGTTGCAACGTCTGTTTGAGCAGTGCAGGCCGAGCAATGAATATGTCATGCAAATAGGGGATGCAACTGTGAAAGTCATGATCATTGAGACCAATGGTGCCAAGTCAAATGCATGATGGAGATGCTGCTTCCTTTTGAGGGTTTACTTTTCACAGGGGAAGTCAGCAAGGTAGACAGTACCATGGGCCAAGCTATCTCGCTGTTGCATTTGCTAAAGGAACAGCTAAAGGAGGTATCTGAAATGTACCCTAGTGTGGATGAAAAAAGAATGCGTATGAGTTGGTGAAGAGCTTAATCCTTCACTAATCTGTTAATGCAAGGGTGCAAAGAGGCATTGTGCCATCCAAACATTACATCTGTGCAACAATTCTTGATTCACAGTAGAAACCATTACTGGCCACTTTCATTCCTTTTTCAGACTGGGATGCTTCAAACTCCAAAATGTAGATTGCTGAGCAAGCCAGTGACCTGGAAAAAGAACGCATAGGAGGCCCACTCCTCTAGGACACAAGTTTAGCAGTGCAGCCTTCAACGTCAGAGCCCGAGGGCAGTGTTGTTGGCTCACAGCACCCAAAACTACCAACAAGAACATCAGCAACAACAGGAACCAGAGCATCAGCCCCAAAATCTGCATATCATTAGTTTCTAATGGCAGGGCTTAAGTTCAGTGCAGAGACAAAGACAAACGTGATCGAGCAAAGTGGAGCACCAATGAATATTGAAAGGATGGTCTAGGCCTATCTGGATGACCCAACAGAGGTCTATCTTGATTAAAACCCATTGGTGCATTGGTATGGGAAGAGGCGGAAATGGCCAGTGCTCAGCAGGCTTGCAACAACTATCTGGCTTGCCAGGTACCCAGTGTGTCTGCGTGTGTTCAGTGCAGTTGGTGCAGTTGTCACAGTGGGGAGGACCAGTCTCTAACCCCAAAACGTGGAGAGATTAATCATGATCAAAATGAATCAGCACTTTATGTCACCAAATTACACCATATCTGAAGTACAACAGGAGGGGGATGAAAGTTATTGGTCGACTCAGGTCAAGTTAGTAGTGTGTTAGCTGACCCACTTCTGGGTGAACCACCTGAGTTTGAGGATGAACTCTACTTCCCTGACTATTAGTCCTGGGCCACCAACACTGGAACTCTATCGCCAAACTGCTTGACTTTTTGACAAAAAAAAGATATAGCTAGCGGAACATTATTTTTTTTTTTTTGTTTGTGTCTGACTGACTAATGCAGGCCACTGTTTTAGACACATACTATTGCCGGATTAGAGTTGCACCAGTGTGCAGTGAAGAAGTCTTCTACCACACCCCTGATTTCCTTCAAGGACATTGGAGATGCAAGTTTGTGCCTGCCTCCATCCTGTGCCAATTTATCCTTTCTTAGTTTATTCCCCTAGCCGGATTGCACCACATAATTTGTTGTACAAGACTGGCCAATGTCTACTTCGTGAAACAATGGATCGGCAATGTACCTCGGTGACCACACTTGAATTAGGACAGGTAAATGGCATGCATTGCATGCTGAGTGATTGTTGTTTGTGAGTGTGTTGCGATGATTCATGTGGTGGCAGGCAGTGACACTGGGTGTTTGTTTATCTATAACTATTAGGCTAGATTGTGTTTGTGATGATTTACAATGTTGGTGGCCCAACAACAGGTGATAATACTTTTCCTGCAGGTGATGTTTTCCTTCCCCTTTGACACACATTTTTTTTGCTGGGTCCACACTGCCTTGCTTTTTGCTTCGCACACCTCACAGACCCGGCCAGTTCCTTCAGCTAACAAACACAAATGTAGTCTACACACAAAATGACTCAATGTGTTTCTCTTCTTGTTCATCAATAGCATTGTACTAGAGGTCTATCTTGATCATAAAATGAATGATTGCAAAAAGGACTATTCTTCTCTCTTGCACTGCCTCGAAGCCTTCTTGGTGCACTCCTCCTTGTGAAGTTTACCTTCTGTCCTTCTCCTTGATTCATTCTACAATATAATGTTTGTGTTACAATCCGCAGGCTTTCTCTTCTCCTGCATAAAAAGGGAAAAGCACCATAACACTCACGCTTACCTTACCAGACCTCATCAGTCAGGCACTGAAGATTGATGGACTATCCAAGGAGATTGCAGATGCACCTCCCAATTTAGCAATACAGTATTTTGTTAATAATAATTTTTTAGAACTGTGTGTGTTGTTTGCTTCACTCCTACATACTTTATAATGTATTTGCTATTTTTCAAACCTAGGTGACAGAGCATTTAGATATATACTAAAGTAACTTGGGTCTCGCGGGGACAGACAGAGTGTTTGGTTTGCATTGCATTTAAGTTACCTTACCTGTACTCATACTTTTGTTTCCTTTTCCTCCCATAGCAGATTGATGATGGTTGGCTGCTCGTTGCCCAGATGAATACTGTCTTTGTGTATTGTTTGTCTTTGTCACACCTTTCCCAATATCCCCTTTCCCATCCATTCATCAAACCCTTAACCCTCTTCCCCCATGCTGTGTGATTCATTGAGGTTTGACTTAATAATTTACATAATTAATAAACCACACACTTGGTGGAATGGATGTGGTAAAAGCAACACTAACTCAGTGCAGGATCTTCAGTTTTCCTCCTAATACTAAAACAATTGTCCACACTGGCCCCATTTACCCACCCTCCCATAAAAGTGATCAATATTTTTAGATATAGAAGAACATCATTCATCAGTATGGTCAGTCAGGCATTGTGTGTTGCGTTAAATGCCTAACCAATAACCATATCTACTCCTGACTTTAAGTCCTTCTAAGGAATCAAAATTCAGGTTTCATTTTTGTTTACTCGGAATACTAGCTCACCAACTATGAATAATTTAGTATTGTTTCTTGTTTTTTATTCAACATCAGGTATTCCTTGTTGTGCATTACTCTGGTCTCAAGTCTTTGTAAAGCTATGATATCATACATAACCCACTAACTATGATTTTATTTCCATTTAGTTGCCTGCGATGAATATTCCTTCCGATCAAAATTCTACAGTTGGAGTTTACCCGAGTGGGAGCTCGAAGCTTCTCTGCCCCTGTCGTGGCCAGTTCCGCTTTTAATGCCTGCAGTTTTCTCTCCCATCCCCTTAGGGTACTACAGATCTATTTTAGGATGCCCCCTGCTTTAGCGATGTATACACCACATATCGTCACTTTCAGGGCCTCCTAGACCATTGGCAGAGTGGAGACCGAATTTTTATTATGTTCAAGGAATTCCTTCAGCAAGATAGCGATGGGAGCCTCAAGTTCTTACGAGTAAAAGTGTGCCCATGTGGGCACAGCCTCAGCCAAAGTGGGGAGTGAGCCGAGCATGTTCTAGCTAAATGTTGCATGTGTGAAATCCAGGGCCCAATACCCTTTGATACCACCCAAAAATACAGTCTGGACCAGTGGGAGTGTGCCGCAGAATAGCATGTTCCCTCCCTGTGTGCCCGGTGTACGACTTGCCATGTGTCGATCAACCCATGCTCTTCCACGATGGACTGCAATAAGCACTGAGCCTTTGTGTACTGGTGTGGCTGAGGGTGTGATCAGTCGATGTCGGGCTGTAAGGTTAGGTTGAAATCACCACCTCAAATGTTGTTGGAAGACGCATTGTCAGTGATAAATCCCCATAAATTGGAGTAACACATCTCATCATCTGTGCTGGGTGCATAGCAATTAACTATAGTGATTGAATGAGCAGCCAGTCTTCATCATATTATATTATTCTCCCCCCTCCACATACGGGGTCTGCTTCCACACAATAATGGCTGTCCCCCTTGAGTAGGAGGAATAATAGGAGAAATATCTAAACATTGTCCAATGTGGACAAAAGTAGGAGCCGTTGCAGGTGCCTTGTGAGTCTCTTGTATCAGAGTGATTATGATGTTGCGTTTATCTATATAGCGTATGAGGTGTCTTTGTTTTCGTGAATTCCCCAACCCCAAATGTTCCATGTTAATAGATTCAGTCCTGTCTGCTTGTTGATACCAGCCATAGAGTCCTACTTTGTTGCAATATGGCACTCACCCTGCCTTGTACATATTGAACCTTCTGTCTACCCGTTGATACAGGATTATCTGTCTGCTTAGTTATATTGCATACACTGTGACAACTATGTACCCTCCCTCTGCCCCTCCCACATCGGCTACCCCAACTTGCCATGAATAAGCCTACCCCCCTCCCATTTCCCCTAACGGGCCAACATGCCCTCAAACCAGTAGAGTTTCCCAATGAGGAAGAGTTCCATCATCACACAGCTATTCGTGCAATCTTCACAATTCCTGTAAGATGTATATTCAGAACAGTCTGGATGGAAAGGGTTCCACACAAAGAGGTGATATACTAAGTTGAGAAAAAAGGAGGAAAAAGTTCCATAGAAACAGCGAGAAAGAAAGGCCTGTAATTTTGTGTAGGGTACTGCTATTGGGTTATCAGAGGGGGGTGCATTTCCCCTCCTACTCTGCGCTTCGGTGGAGGGGTGTGTCTGGGCCACAGTGTTGTGCCTACGCAGCACCCAGTGTCCTCAATCAGATGTGTTGCTCTTTTATCGATTTTAGTGATTGGGCCATATTTGCACTGACTGGGTGCCCTTGTAAAACCATACAGCCGGCCAGAGGTATCACCCCTCTTCTCCAACTTTTGTTTTCTGTCTAGTACGGTGTTATTTCACAAAGTTTGCATAAGCTCCATAAAATCGCACCTCGTACCGGTCTTCATTCGTCTACAGTAGGTGGCAGTATGTTGGGTGGTTATTCCACATCCAACGCTGCCGATGCAGTTCCGCCTCCTGGTAACAAACTTGCTGCCCTCCTGGGGCTTCTGGGTAGCTTTTTTATGAAATTCATTGCTTGTTGTGGAGTTGCATAAAAATGTTTTGTGTGACCTAGTGAGTTATGCACAATTTTGTCAGATGCAGCATCGCATATGTAATGTTGGCCTGCTGCAATTTCTTATTGGCCGAAAGGAATTTCTCTCTAGCCTCTTGAACAGCCACTGTAAAATCTGGGTATAGGGCAATGGAGTGGCGCTCAAACATCAATGACCACCAGCTTTAGAGCAGTATCTTGGCCCCGGTAGTTGAGTAGTTTGGCCACTATAGGCTAGGGGGAGCCCCGGAGGGGGCCTCGCCGCTAGTGACTGGTGTGCTCTTTCAACCACCACCAGCAAAAAAAATGTGTCCTATCTGAAGCAGGTCATCAACAAACGCTCAACATAATCCTCCCAGTGTTGGTGGATTCTGGGAGACCTAGTATCTGAGTATTGTTTCTTCTCGATCTGGCCTCTAAATCTTCGTTTTTGGCTGCTATTGTTTTCAAAAGGCGATCCATTTCCCTCACGTGCTCGGCTTTACGGGTGGTGTTGTCCTCAAGGTCAGATATTCTCTGTTCTCCTGCACCTATCCTACCGTCTTGCTTTTCCAGTTTTGGGTGATAAAGTCCATTCGAGTGCACATGGAATCCATTTTGGATTCTATTGAAGTGAGCCTGTGCTTCATTGTCAATAGCAGCATCTTCAGGTCCTCCTCTCCCACCTGCTGCACAGGATCAGATCCCTCAGCCATGTCTGTTTCGCAATCGTGACTGTGCCCCTGTGTTGATTTTCTGGGCTCGAAAGACAGCTATAATTGTTTACAATCGGATTTGCTCATTGCCTTCTGGCTTCCCAGGAGGGCCTTAGCAGTCAGTTATGTTCGTGGACTGCACTGATTGTGGGTATGCTGCCCAGCCCGCTGGATCTTTGATGTCCAGATCCCTCGTCCCTTCACAATTTCACCGGTGTCTGGGCCGTGATGGTCGCCTATTCCTTCAGCAGGATCCCCAGTGATACCTGGTACAGGTTTGAGGACTAGGCAGGTGAGTCTTTGCGTGCCAAGTGGGGGAGCTGAAGGCCTCAACCTATACCTAGCTGCACTCACCCTTCTTTCTTGATGTTGCTGCCATGCTCATGCCTGATCCAATGCAGGGATGGCACTTAGTCTTAAGTTGGGAGTGCAGTGTGGTCTTCGCATGTTAGGTGGCGAGTGTGTTTGAATGTCAGGGTGAAATTGTCTATGCATTTGGGAGTGAGCCCTGCAGTTTCTCCTCAGGGCACCCTCAATAAGTGCCCAGCACCCCCTCTGTCGGATGTACAGCAACTGGCCAGGTGAGGGGATGTCAGTATAGACGTTTCCTTACAGGGCTTAGCACTCTCTTTTCTGTGTCAGCTTCATAGGCCTGCCTTTCTGTCTCCCGTCAGCCTCAAGGGGCAGGTACAACCTCTCTCCTGCTGAACTCTGGTTCTTGTGCACTCATCTTGTGTCCTGGTGACCAAGCGCACTTCTCTCTCCCCCCGTCCACCGATGGGGCCCACCGGCTGCTCCTATCGTTGCTCTGGGCTCAAGCAGTTCCAGATTGTTGCTTAGTCCAATTCAAAATGGCAGCCAGTGCCGTCTGTGCTCGACCGCTCTGTCAGCTCAGGAACGCGCGCCGCAGCTCCCTCATTAGATCCTGGGACGTCCAGTAAGTCGGACTTCCAGTGGAGGGGAGGAGGGGGAGATGGTGCATGCCCCGAACTGCCCCACTTCAGAGCGGATCCCCCTGGCCCCGGTACCTCCGCATCCTCACTGCTGTGTTTCTTTTCCTCACGGAGGGCAAGTTCCTGCGGCAGGCATGCTGCTCAGTCCCCAGGCCACCAGTGTGTTTTAGCGCAACCTCCTCTCGGCTTACAGCTTCCCCTCATGGCCCGTCACCAAACGCTTCAGACAGCCACGGCTTCACGCTCTGTTTTTCCAGGCCCTTCTCTCCATCCATCCAGGCAGCATCACCCCAGTCCTCCTGCTTATTTTCCTGGGTACGTAGCATTTCCCAGGGCTTTTCTCTCTAGCTAATAGGCACATACATCCCCGTTCTTTGTGGCAGATGCAGGATAATGGTGATTATTTCCAGGAGCCTCACCAATGTGTGGCTATCTTGCTAGCTCACCCTCTGGCACCCCATTTTCAGCTTCTGATTATGAAATTTTTGCATGCTTTCTGAATATGTATTCCTTGTGATGCTGCTATTCTCTTTCCTCAGGTTGTTGTGCAATAATGTTATTGATGGTTTTATCTTATGTATTATGTTGCAC
The DNA here is from genome assembly GCF_964204655.1 of Triturus cristatus. NCBI lineage: Eukaryota > Metazoa > Chordata > Amphibia > Caudata > Salamandridae > Triturus > Triturus cristatus. The sequence continues at coordinate 244,068,061 of NC_140591.1, forward strand.
TGTATTGTATAATTTATTATTCCCCAATGTATACGAATTGTGTTTGGTGTGTATACATTTATGATTTTTATCTAAAAATCCAATAAAGTTTATATGATAATATTGATATATATTAGTTTTAAGTAAAAATAGCACCAAACCTCTCTAAGCAGCAAAGGTATTCTATGGAAGCAGTAGACTGGGACCTAGGCACTTTTAGGTTGACCCCAACAGAGCACAGGTCAGGTACACCAAGCAGGTTTGTTTCAGTCAAACACTTTAGCTTCTGACATAAACTTTTTCATGGAGCTTCAAATCCTCCAGCGGGCCAGGTCTGAATCTGTGATTCAGGAAGGTGCATCAGAACTGCAAGCACACCTTTGCCATGAGGTTCCTCTGACAGTTCTGGTGGTCTTGGTAGTCCCACCTTTTCAGGGATTCTGGAGAAACCCCTCTCTGTCAATTGTAAAGCTCCCAGGAGCTAAGGGACAGCACTCAGGGGCATGAATTCACTTCTGCAGAGGCAACCAGTAAGGTCCAGTTCAGGCCTAGTTGGTGTTGATCAACTAGCAGCTTGAAGATACAGCATTTACATTTGCATTTAGAATTTTCTAAAGCGTGTTATTGCTCTCTGACTTCTTGGCACTAGCATGTTCTTAAGTCCAGCCTAATACCAAGCACAAATGATCATTCAGGGTTTAAAGGAAAGTGAAAACACCGGGTTTTTAGATGTTTGTGAAAGCAGGAAAAATTGACCTGAGTTTCAAGGTGAAAGGACATTCAATTCCAAAGATTGCTGGTGGAATAGATAAAATCACGACCGCCCCAAGTCACTTTTTAAATCTTGGAGCTGATCATTGATCTTGAAGTGGCCAATCGTAGTAGTTAATTTTGTGGAGTGCCACCAGAATTTGGCTTTGAGATACTCCGGTCCAGTTCCATCACTGCTTTATGTACCTGACATAACGCTTTCAAAGTAATCCTTTTCCTGATGGGGAGTCAGTGGAGCTGCACCAGTGCACCTGTTGCAGACTTAAATTTAGGAATTATAATTAAGCAACAGGCTGCATTCTGCAACATCTGAAGCTTGTTTAGCAGTTTCGGCATTATGCCCAAATAAAGGGTGTTACAGTAATCAATCCTAGAAATCACTAGGGAGATGACCACTGATTTTTGCAGATCAGGAGGGATAAAGGATAACACATTTCTCTACAATCCTATTATTAAAAAAACATATTGATGTCAATTTATTTATCTTATCCTCGAGTGAGAGCTGGGTATCAAAAATAACCCCTAGGTTTCTTACTTTAGAAACAGGTGTGGGGAGGGGCGAGAGACTGTGGCCACCATGATTGGTTCCAGAAGACAACATCTTTACCTAAAAAGGAGAACCTCTGTTTTTTAGGAGTTCAGTGTTAGCCAGTTACCAGTCAACCAGTTGACATTTGCCTTCCTGCATCTATTGAACTGATCAGCGACCTCCTCCAAGTTGTTTAGATATTGAAACAACGATCTGACTATCAGCAGCGTACACTACTGTGGCAAAGCCAAAAAAGGTCTCATGCAGCTTTTTGTGTCCCGGTAACGAAACAGGAGGTCAGTCACCTGACCCTTGGAATTCAATTCTTTGTCTTGCATACAAAAAGGAGGAAATTCAGGTAGTTCAGAGCTCCTCTTGGGTTGCACCAAGCAGGTTCCTGTCCTCTTCTAATATTTTGAAGGTCCAAAAAGTGTTCTGAAGCAGGGTCCGTGGTGTTTCACATTAATGATTGTCACTAACTAGTTGGGGTGGGGGTTTACTCCTGCACACTACCTAACCAATGGGAAAAAGTTCCAGGAGGCATCCGTGCCCACTGTTTCAGTAGCTCCTTTTTGCCCTACTGCTGACAATTCCACTGTGCCCCTAACTCCTAAAATCCAAAATGGGGAAACTTTTTCTTGCTAGTGCAGAGCTCTTGTGTCTACCCAGAGATATAACCTGGGAAATGATAAGTACCCTCCTGAGAGTCCACTCCAAACCAGGTCTTGGGGTAGACTCCCTTCTGTAGTGTCCTCCCCAGCCTGGGTACCTGCCAATGACTATGATGCACATGGAGCTTAGTTCTTTCTGTGCGTAACTGAGAACTCAACATTCTAAACCAAACTTCATTGCATTCCGCTCTAACACATACGTCACAGCTCTATGGAGTCCATCAGGAGCCAAAAGGGTTCCGTCATTGCTAACCCACAGGACACTACATCACCCCCTCTGTTAAATGAAAAATGAATATTGTATTAAAAAAAGCAATATGTAAACATATATATTCGAATCCACATGGATCCAAAAGCCGGCCAGCCTGACGAGTTTGGCCCGTGTGTGGATGCCACCGCTTTGTATTTCACAAACAATGCTGCACTCGGATGAGAACAAAGAACGAGCCACACCAATCGATGTTGAGGTTTCTTTTAATCTGGCAGAAACAAATAACGCATTTTGGCTGTATCACTCAGTCTTGGTCACATGATTTGCAGTGTTACTCAATACATTTTTTAAAGCATTTCTTGCGTCATGAAAACAATGCAAAGCCTGAAACATTGTCTCCACATTGACTGGATACTTCCAAAGAAAGATGAAAAATCTTTCCACAATGTATCAAATAATGCACATATGGTGAGCACATCCTGCATTAATCATAGCTGTTTTAAAACTGTGCAATGCAGTATTTCTGACAATATCATAACTCTTTATAAACTTCAAAAAAGATATATTCATGGCTTCTGCGCGTAGTGCACCTGTTCCAGCATTCGGCCGGGTAATGTGCCATTTCTTTTCAGAAGTAAATCAAGCACACATTTGATACAATCAGTGGATTTACATAAATCTAGGTTCAAATTGAAACAGTGACATCAGAATTTGAGATAATATTACAGCTGTATTTAAACTATAAAAAAAATCATTTTCAAGGCTTATGCACATAGTGCGCCCACTCCTGCTAAAGGAGCATTATTCTATTTTGTTTCATTGTTAAACACTTCATTCCTATCATGAATGTTCAAACATGACGATAAACAATGGAAAAGCTCTAGTGGTTATATCTCCTTCTAATTTGTAATAATAATTATGCTAACAGCAGGATATCTTGCATAAAAATTAAACTCTATGTCCATATGCTTATTATAATACAATTGTCACTCTTGTTTATATGCTTCACCATAACCTACTATAGTAGTTTATTTCTATTTTCAACATTTATAGAGCACATTGCGATCCTAAGACCTCCCAGTGCTGAGTAAGAGGGAACATCACAACCAAGCGGACCGAGCCCCTCAAGGACTTAGCTATTTAAAGAGCCAGGTTTTTATCGCTTTCTGGAAGTGTAGCTTGTTTTCTATCATACCAATAGCAGGTGGTAGTCTCTTGCGTGACCCAGTACAAGTTAATAAACATCCTCCCGTTAACCGTATCACCATTCAAATTAGCTCAATTATGCTGGATGCTCACCTAAAAATAACAGTAAAAAATATAGATCAGAAAAAGTTTTTAAAAAAATACCCTTAATCTATAATTTAAACAGAATCTAATTACAAACAGTATTTTCTTGCACTAAAAAGCTTCAAAGCATGACTCAAGATATTGGTGCCTCATTTAATTCCATTGCTTATTAGTTCACAAATGCACAAAAAGTTCCTCGTCCATGTTCATCCTGGCTAGTGCGATGCAACCAGCCTGCAGTATGAATCTGGATACCAATCTCTGGAGGGTCAGTATCCTATTCGTACCTTTCAGATGTCTAGGAACCAAGTCTATGCCAAAAAAGTGCAACTTTGACCAGTGCCCCTCATGTTTCTCATTACAATTGTGGGCAGCAGTGTAAGTTATTTCATTGCAAGTTGTTGCCCGCATATGCTCCAATATACTTTTCTTTACTGGCAAAATGTTTGAAAAATATACTATTTCCCACACAGGTATAATATCTCTTAGACCACAAATCCAGCCCGGCATGTAATGTTTTGCTTTATGCGCCTTTTTTTCGTGTGCATGGCAGTTTTATTTAAAATGTATTGGTGCTGTATTTGCAGGCTTTACACCATAAGTAATGTATGAAACCTTTGGCTGATTGAAGCCAGTTCTTCTAGTGTGGTGGAAGATAACTATGTACTAGGAGGTCTTTTAGGGATTTGGGCCTCTGAAAAGTTAAAGATGGATTGATTCCTATCTTTTCTTTCAAAAGTGGGTCCTGTGTCAGGATGTCCCATCTCTTTTGGAGAATGTAACTGAAGTCATATGTATGCTGTGTGTATTTTGTAATGTATCTAACATGTTCTTTAGTAGAGTTAGTTTTTCTTTTGGTGGGCTTGTATAGGACAGCTACCCTATCAATCTTATTTGATTTCTCACTCACCAGTTTAAGTGTTTTGCCAGAATATCCTCTGGCTTTGAATATTAGTTTCATTTCAGTTGTGGTTATCTGTTAACAATCATCAGAACTACATTTGCGCTTGGCACAAAGGAATTCACTATATGGGATAATCCAACAGAAACTTGGAGTGTGATTGCTTTGTGCATGTAAATTCCCTGCTCAGTTTCTAAGAATTCATTCCATATTATTAGTTTCAGATCCAGGAACTCAGCATCTCTGTACTGTAGTTCATACTGAAACGTCAATTCAAATTATTATAATTGAGGGCCGCCCCAAAGTTGAATTGAGTCAAATAATTGGCGCACAGCTACCAACCCCAGTTGGAGGTAACTGGCGTTGTTTTGCTATGTCATATACACATGTGTGTTAGATCCAAATCATTTCTAAACAGTGAATTGTGTTTTGTGTCTTTTGTATATATTTTGTATTAATTCACACACTTGAGCACTGTGTATAAGATTGTTTGGGGACGCGCACTCAGGCACTAACCTCTTGCAAATTCTTTGAGCCCGCCGTGAGGGGAACGGCCAGCGTTTGGGGGATACACAGGTTCTTACATGCAACGAACTCCGCCAGAAGACACCATCGCCGTGAGGGGAACGGCCTGGAAGACTACACCTCCCAGCATCCAAAGTGCCCGGCGCCTGCCGTTGCTGTCATCAGGCAGCGCCAGGGCATTATTTGAGGCTGCAACTTGCCGCGCCGCGCGGGACGCGCGCGGGCCGCGCCCGGGCAAAGCCCGGGCCAAGGGCGGGCCCGTCCTTGCCCGTCACTGACCGGAGCTGACGGGGCGGGGCATCCCCCCTTGAATCCGCAATACCATCATCATCCATCCTAAGGTACTGTGGTCTTTGTTTTCTAACGGGCTGATTGCACTATTACTGTTTATTAACCCAGTCTTCCTCATTGACCATTTGCTGTGTACTGCTGCGTTTGGCCTTTCTCTGCCAACTGCCCTTCTGACTCTCGCTATGCCACCTAAAGATCGTAATAGCAGAGCGGCCAATGAACATTTCTCGGGAACGATGGACCAATTTGTCACCAAGGTCAACTGTTTTATTGATAAGGAAATTATGCTCTTGGAACGCCGCGTCTCGCAGGACCTTGCTGTGGCTAGGAGGTCCTCTATGGGCTATCTTGCCAATGTCCGCTCTCCTGTCCAGCACAACCCCGACCTTGCTTCCACTGCTCGATCCGATGTGGATTCTATCACCCAGGGCTTGCCACCTAGCGGATTAGTTGCTACTGACTCCATGGAGGAACAGTCCTTGCCCCTTGACTCTTTGTTGGCTTCTCCCCGACTGTTACCGTCTCCTACCAGTATTGTTCCAGAGCCAGGTATCAGGCAGTTGCGTACAAGAAATCCTGGGGCAATTTCTAAAACTAAACCTGGGTGTATATCCTCCAAGGGTGGGAAGGGCAAGATTACAAAAAACACCCATAAAACAATAAACCATCCTGGCCCATCGAATAAGACTTTATTCGTTTCTGACCCACCCTCACAGTTGGCTTCGTTGGATAAGTCTATTCCTCAACCATACTCCTTATCTAATACACCATCGTGTCAGGATGTTATGGGGGGGCCAAGCGAAGCAGATAAGAGAGGGTCCCCAGGTTTACCAAATATACATGAAATTGTTGAGGCTATCAGGCTTTTGCTTCATCCTGTGGAGAATAGAATACTCAAAATCGAACAGCAGCTCTCCAGGATTGAATGCAGCCTTGGGTCCCTGTCCAATATTCAAAATAATAGTCTCTGATCAGGGGCACTGAATGACCCGGTTAATATTAGAGCAGATAAAGATATGGTGGCCCCCCAAATTCACCCTCTAGTCTCCGAACAATGTCAATTAGTACCTGCAACCAAAGGGTCTACTTCGGTCATTGCCCATAGGAATTCTAGACACCCTAGCACTACCCAGCTAAAAGAGGCTCCTAGGACCTCAACACTCATGTCCCCAAGTAGGGCAAATATCCCCAACTTACCACCCGAAACTGCCCCATACGTTGTTATTTTGGCAGGGGTCCCAGAACAGGGCGAAAATGAATCCGAATCTCCCATAACCCTTAGGAATAGGGTGATACACTGGCTTAACAAAAATAGACATTTGCCAATGTACAAAAGTAGTAGAATTCTTACAGTAAGAAGGGTCCCATGGGTGGGCCACTTGGCAAAAAACATAAAGGGGGACTGTATTCTAATTAACTTTAACGATCCCCAAATTGTTGACCATATTTGTAACTGGAGATACCCTAGTACAGGATCACTCATTAAAGCTTTACCTCTGGCTTATTTTTATCCCCCTGGTCACTTCATGGACGTTTGGACACATGTCCATCAGACCAGGAGAGGTATCTCCCAGATGAGTAGGCCTTCATGCCCACCGATGTTAGATCCTGTTCCCACGGAAAATCGGTATGGCTGTCTAGAGGCTGCTGACTGACTGCAGGGTAATGGAGACATCTCATCTACTCTCCTGAGTTGCCCAGGTCCTTCTGTACTAGGTCCTACTATTCCATCAGTATTCCTAGGTACGGATCCATCTATTCCAATGGATCTACCGAGGAGGTCCATCCCCAGTCATGAAGACCACCTGCCAAGTACCCCTATCCTTCAAGAAAAACCTCTTGGATATATCAAGCTTCTTTCCTGGAACGTGGCAGGTTTACGCAACAAGCTCACTCTTCCAGATTGGAGTGAACTAATTGAGGAACATGACATATGCATGTTTCAGGAAACCTGGAGTGTAGAGCCACTGTATAAGACAGGGTACTGTTGCTTTTTTGAGCCAGCAATCACAATTGGGCGTGGCCCTCCTTCCGGCGGACTCACGGTTTGGGTCAGGGCACACCTCAATCTCAAGATCATACATAATAGTTGTTCCACGCCAGACATAATGAGACTCTCCATTAAGGGTCCAAAGAATGCCCATTCTTGGGAAGTTTTCAATGTCTATGCTCGCGGAACACTTGGGGGTGCTAAGTCCTCCACCATTACATCTCTCTCAGGTATGCTTTCTACCTGTCCTCCTGATTCTCTCTTACTAGTGGCTGGCGATCTCCTACTGCTCTTTTGAACCACTTGCTATAGATGATATCCTGGGAACTCACGACGAGGACACTAGATGGGGCATTCCCTTATTATCGCTTAATCCTGTAAAGAGATGGTCCCCGGTCGTGATCCAATTAAACGCATTGGCCCTAGAATTTGGTCTAAGAGCTGCGAACGGGCGCACAGCCTCCGACCTGGGGGGTGCTAACACCTTCAATAGGGTCGCCTGTCAAAGCAGAATCGATTACATCCTGATTGACAGGAGAGGCTGGAAATCTGTTGCTGATATGATAATAACCCCCTCAACCAGCAGCGACCACAACCCGTTATCACTTAGCATGAGAGAGCTTTGCCTTAGCCATGATCAAACTCCTTTACATGGATTGCAGATGCTCACCAAGATACTCCACCCCTCTAACTGCAACAGATTCCTCAGGTGGTCTAAATTTGTCCTGTCTAGCACAAAACTTGCTGCCCTGGGAAGAATCCTTGTCGAATATACTGCCAGGCTCTCCATGGCATCGAATGATATGCCTGGCTACACCAAAACCTTCGAGGATACCATGGCCTCGATTGGTACCTTGTTTCTTGACCATAGGAAAAAAACAACACCAAAATTTAAGTCAGAAAACAAATGGTTCAACAAGGATTGTAGATTAAAAAAAAATACCCTGATCCTTGCAATAAAATCTAATATTCCAGGTGCGGTCAGGGCAGCGAGGCAGCTTTATAGACAGGCACTTGTTACTGCAAGAAAAGACTGGGATGAGCAGCGCTGGGATGCTTTAAAATCTGCAAGCCACTCTAAAAATGGCGAGCTTTTCTGGTCCATCTTGAGAAAATCTTCTATGTATGACCAGGACAAAATCCCCAACCACATTACAGACAGGGAATGGTTTGACCACTTTAGGAACCTTTATGTAGGGGTGGGGCCTGAGGAGGATCAGGGTATCTATTTGAGGTCCATAGCCACTCCCATTGAACAATCCCTATTCGACAAGATCGAGAAGAAAGAGGTAGAGACTGCCATTAAAAAAATTGTTTCTGGAAAGGCCCCGGGGCCAGATGGCATCCCGGGTGACCTTTACAAAGCAAATGTTGACGGATGGGCAACGTATTTTGCTATTTTTATTAATAATCTCCTCGACGGCTCCCCGGTGCCTGATTCTTGGAGGGGAGCAGAAGTAATTCCCATCTTTAAAAAGGGCTCAAAGGGTGACCCAGCGAACTATCGCCCAATTAGTCTAATAGACACTGGTCAGAAATTGGTCGGTAGGGTCCTCCTGGAGAGAATCCACTCCTGGGTAGATGAAAAAGGCATCATGACGCAGTTCCAAGCAGGCTTTAGGGCCTGCACTAGCACAATCGATCAAGCATTTAGGCTGGTGCTACTCTATTGGAAGGTGGTCATTATTGGCAAGGGCGCCTTATATTTGGCGTTCATCGATCTTAAGAACGCCTTTGACCTGGTTCCTCGTGATCGCCTGTGGTTGATTTTGGAGGAGCTGGGGATCCCCCCTTACATCCTGAATCTTCTCATCCGGATGCATACTAACAATTTTGCACGCATCAGATGGGGAACTCAGGATCAAAAAACCAATAAAATCCCGGTTAATAGAGGGGTTCGCCAAGGTTGTGTGTTGGCACCTACGCTCTTCACCCTTTTCGTGAATGGTGTAGTATCTTACTTGCTCGAAATTGAAGCTGACGTCCCCACATTGGCGGGCGACAAAGTCCCTGCCCTTCTTTTTGCGGACGACACTCTTCTAATTTCAAAAACACCTGCAGGACTACAGAAGCTCTTAGACCGGTTCTTTTTGTTCTGTGAGCTGAGAGGCCTTGTCATCAACACCTCCAAAACCAAACTCCTTTACTTCAACCCTACTAGATCCTTCCGGTCCACCCTGACCCTAGATGGAAAACCACTCGAGCGTGTTAAGGAGTTTGACTACCTGGGGATTAGAGTCACCGATAGGCTCAAGTGGCAGCCCCATATTGACAAAATGACACTTAACTATAGACGGGCTATAGGTAGCCTGGGGAAGGAATTTCGCGCCTCCACCACTAAACCTATCGCCCCAGCTTTGGATATCTATGCTGCAAAGGTGGTAGGCTGCGCCCTATATGGCGCAGAATTATGGGGCTTTTGCTGCGTAGACACCCTAGTATCCAATGAGAACAAGTTTTTTAGAGACCTTCTATCACTCCGAGGGGCACACCGACTAGTCCTCTATTGAGCGACCTTGGAAGGCGCTCTATCAGAGACCTAGTCACTCTTCGTCCTTTGTTACACTGGGCGCGGTTGTGGCGTACCCCTGAGCTCTCTAATTATGCCGATGGCCTCAGGGAGGTCATGAATTTACCGGGAGCTCACAAGATCGAGTGGTTGACAAAAATCAAGAAGCTCTTGGTCGCAACAGGTCTCGCATTTGACCGGGTTCTGGGGACACCGATGTCTAAGGATGCAATTAAAAAAGCATATTGGGCATGGATTGATGCACAGACCCATAGTGACCCCAATCATGGTAGGCTCACAGAGGCATTTCACCAACACAAGCTTGTCCCTTTCCTAGAACCATATCTGGACTTTATTTCTGAGCCCAGAGACAGAACGCTTTTCATTCAGTTCAGGTTCGGGACTCTTCCCCTCCGCGATAGCACCAGCAAGTGGAATCCCCCGCATAAGACGCTCCCTGATTGCCCTACCTGTTTAGGCGTTGTTGAAAATATTTCCCATTTTCTTTTTGTCTGCCCAGCCTATGCGTCCCCAAGAATGAAGTGGCTCAGGCCAGCTTGCCTGCAGCTTGGGACAAGGGACAGCTTTACTGCCCTGAGAATCCTTAATTCTACAACAAATACCACTATAATTTGCGGAGTGGCCACATTTTTAGGATGGGCATGGCTGATCAGGCAGAGGTTGATTTGCTCTAGTTAATCTCTCTTTTCTCATCAAAGCTGCTAAGTTTAATTCCTTTTTAATTATTTATTGTCTACTATGTATTCAGATCCTTTTTACGACATGTTTTAAATGTACTGTTTTCATGTAATTGTGTTTTTTATAAGTATTGTGCTTTTATGACATTACATGTCGAAATAAAGCTTGATTGATTGATTGATTGATGAGATTGTTTGTACTATTAGCTGCATTTACATTGAAGGTTAACATAGAATATCCAAAGGAACCGTTGTTGGCAAGTTATTATTATTTGTGTGAACACAATTGAGAACTAACCACTTGGATATGTAAATAATAAATTGATTATTGACTTCTCCAGCCACAAGCAGGAGGGTTGCACAACTCACAAAAGAGTCCCTGCTAGAAACTATCAGTTACCCTCTTCCCCGTGGCCATATAGGGTTGTCTTTGTGACATTATACATATCTTGCAAACATTCACCCTCTCCCGTAGATCTTGACACATCCACAGGAAGGCCACCATCAGACTGCAGACGAAGAAGTGTAAAAAAGAAAGAACTAGCCAGCAGTCTTTTTCCATCTATGCACCTTCGATCTGGAGCAGTATCCCTGTATCCATTAGAACCACCCCAACAACACTCCAATTTCGGAAAGAGCTGATGACTCACCTCTCTAAAGAACACTGCATCACAATGCATTGAGTGTCCACAACACAGCTACCTTTCCTATCAATCATTGCCTTTCGGTTTGGCTTTGACTTTGTATTGTACTTGCCTAGTTTCAAGCTATAATATATACATACATAAAAAGCTGATAGACTGTTAGGAACAATTATACTTATCAGTGCTGAAATTATCAACAAAAATATTGCTCAAACCTACAGATAGCTATAATCATATTCCCGTCTTGGGCAGTGGTGCTGCAGTCCTTTTCAGAGTGGTGGTGCTGCCATCAATGGTACATTACTGAAGTCATAGGGATTGTGAAACATGCAAGCGTAGCACAAAGCAGCAGCGGTCCGTGGAGGGAGTTCCGTGGGGCAGAAACGCGGGGCGGGGAGGGGCAGGGTGGGGGGTACTAAACACCGGAATATGGATAATTGGAGGTAAGTAAACAAATAAATAAAACGAATTTCGTAGCGCGCCCTGCACTGCATTTTGTGATGCAAGGCGCGCTACTAAATTCGTTTTATTTATTTAATTGTTTACTTACCTCCAATTATCCATATTTCGGTGTTTAGTACCCCCCACCCTGCCTCTCCCCCGCCCCGTCCCGCCTTTCCGCCCCACGGAACTCCCTCCACGGACCGCTGCTGGTACAAAGAGCAAGTAGGGCAAATGACCAACGCCCATTTAGCAGGAGAGTGGTAAAGTTACGTTACGTTGCTGATGGTGCTTGTGGAGCACACTGGTTCAAATATATTACTAAAGCATGGTGTATTAGCGCACTGTCATTTACAGACAGCACCTTTTCTTCTGAAATGGCCACAAAATTAGAACTGACAAGCAAACATCTATCATTTGCACATTGTCAAGTAAAGTGTATTGATTTGTTTTGATCCTATTAATATATTTGTTTTCATCACACTTCAAAATTACAAAAAAAATGTGCTTCATTTGTGCTTTCCTAACTGCTGACCTTTTTTGAAATATTTGTATTGTTCATTTACAGGTATTTACATTGTTGTGTGTTACAAAAGAACTGGGGTCCTACAGACTTTTCCTTCACACTCTCTTTATCCCAGGAAGATTGTCAGAAAGTTCACTTGATAAAATCTTCTAAAATTGCAGTCAGACAAAGAAAAAGCAAACACCAATCTCTTTGTTAAAAGAATAAGCAGCGAATTTGTCAGAAGACATAGCGTGACATTTGACCTCTGACTTGGAGCACACAGCAAATGAGACAAGATAAACACAAATGCATGGTTATTATCTCATTCTAGCATGATTAGTTTGATAGTGCTGCAGAGTCACCCCCACCCCTACTCCCAGTGCCTAGGGCCCTAGGGTCCAGAAAGGGAGGTGGTTGCACGGAGAGGTGTCAGCGACTGAACTTTGCTTTTCACTGGCCATCTTTTTTTTGTCTTAGTATACGTTCCTCCACCAGAAAGGCCATACCTGAAAGTAAGAGGCACTTAAAATGCCAATAATTGGATAAGCTAGCAAGCACGATTATGCAACTTTCTGTTTATTAAACATCTTGATAAATATTAATAACATTAAAATCAAATGAATATTAATAAGATTAAAATAAAATGTGGAACCATGGCGGAACATTGAACTGAAATTATGCACAAAACCCCAGAATAGATTAACACCTGAAATGAATTTCGTGTTTACCAGGCCTCTACTGCTACTCAATGAAACTCAGAAACTGTTGTAAAATGTTTCATAAATGATATTGAAAGTCTGCAGCTTCTGTAGCATCATTTTTTATGACACTTCTCCTCTCTGTACCAGTCCAAGGCTCTCGTGTGGTTTTTGCTGCTGTTTCCCACTCTGGCCTGTGTCTCATTGATTATTGTACAACAAATGCCGTGAAGTGTGTTTCTTCAACTGAATCCGTATATAAATGGGGGTCACACATTGTTTCACGATTCACTGCCTCCCTAATACTAGTATGATAGATCTTCAGTGCATCTTGGCTATAATTCCTTTTTTGCTGCAATTGACACCGTAACCAAACGAAAGTAAACGACTGCCTGCCAAGAGTGTGCTTAGCTGTTTTCCCTATATTTTCTGATCTCTGGTGCATGTGCTATTCTAAATGTAACAGAAGCTTATCCTCTCGAAGGAAAGCTGTATGCTGGAAAACAAAACATGCTGAATCATTTTAAAGTGGTTGCTTTTTATGGAAATGTTGGATATAAGTGGTATAGTTGTGTAAAGAATTGGTTTAGATGTGCACGTCTCTGACTTTATTAACAATAAAAAAAACACATCAGTTTCAGTGGCAGCATCACGCATTACATCTTTTACAGTTTGAAAGGGACCCAGCTAAACTGAGGGGGGGGGGGCTCCCCCATGATGCAAAGAGGTTGGAGTCTGCCGAATTAGCTAAATGCAGGCCGGGGCGAATGCTTTGTTCCTCACCGTGCCCACACTGTGCATTATTTCACTGGTCTATGCATAGCTCTAGCCTGCCACTGGATTCTACCCCAGCTGTTTTATCATGAAATAGGCCCCTTTTATCTTCAGCCAGTCCTGGAGAAATAGAACACAAACCAATTGAACATACATTTATAACATGCAGGTTTGACTAGGTTGCAATGGATAGCCTAAAGGTTAAACCGGGAGATTGATTTGATATTGGAATGTAATGAGAAGCATGTTTTTTTAACTATGTGAAACACAAGTAATTTTTATATAATAAATTGATTTCTTGTAAATGTATCAGAAGTTTCAGATGCGATGATGTTATAATCATTGATGAATTTCTTAGTTTTATCAATGTGTGTGCTTCTCAGACTATGGAGAATTTGTTCCGGGTGGGGTGGTGAAGATAAAAATTAGTCTTAATGTTTCCAAATGCTAGTATTTTTTTATCACTTTCTGGGACTTTGCTCCATGTGGCTAAATAAATATTCTTGAATTGTCAGTCACGTGTTATAAAACGTATGGCCGACACAGGTATTTGATGTTTGCTGTGGCAAGAAATGATAGCGAGATCTAATATTAGAGTCCTAAGATGTGTTATATGAAGTCGATTTGGTCATTCGACAATACTTTACACAAATGTTTATTTTTCTAATACTTTACCCATTTGTGTTCTGGCAAATGTTAAAATTACTGGCTGTTGAAAAAAGCTTGTTGTAAGTGCCTCCATTTTATATATAAATAACAAAATGTGCATATGATGCAACCAAGCAGTTAACATACTTATAAAAATGTAAGGACAAACGTTTTTCAAAACACCAGAGCCTACTCACAAAAGCACTTTTGAGAACAATAAATACTACTCCAGTTCCACTTCCCATACTCACAGGTGCTGTTCATAAAACTCCAAAGTATACAAAAAAGTGATGGATAGAATGCTTGAATTAATGTCAGCCAACTGGTAATTATTTGGGGTGCATACAAGACCATCGTATTTTAGCTCACCATGCCACCTGTGTTTGGAGCCAGCCCTAGCAAATTGGTCTTGACCCTACTCTACTGGAAACTGTCCAGCCCAAACTGGCAAAGCAGGTCCTCTCTGAACTGGAACACAAGCAACCCATGACCAGTTTCACCCTAGTTGGGGCTCACCAGTTATATATTAGGTCCATTGACACAGTGTGCATGGGACCCACATCTGGGCACACCTATGCCACTTACCGCAGTACACTAAAGTATACAAAAGAGTCATGGATACAATGTTTTAATTAGCTTAGTCAATGGTAATTACTTAGGCTGCATACCAGTTCATTCTTATTTTGCATCTCATGCCACTTCAGTTTGGACCCAGCCATATGCAAATCAGTCTTGACCCTTCTCCAATGGAAACAGTCGAGGCTAAACTGCTAGGCTTGTGCTGGGTTTGAGCTGGACTGTGCCCATGAGGAGCAGGGTCAAGACTGATTTTCATATGGGTGGGTCCAAACTGAGGTGGCATGGTGGGCAATAAATAATGGATTGGGATGTGGCCCAATTGCATCCATAACCTTGTTGTTATGGCATGTTATGCACTAAGTGTGCCGGATATGCCCAGGTATGGGTCCCCGGCTCATTGTGGCACTGAATTCAAGCGATACCTGTATGAAAAGCCCAAACAAGAGCAAACCAATCCTGTATTGTTTGTGTTCTGGTTTCGGGAGGGCCTGGCCTGGCAGTTCCCATGAGGATAAGGATCAAGACTAATTTGCATATGTGTAGGTGCAAACTAAGGTGACATGGTGGGCAAAAAACTATGTATTGGTATGCCGCTCAAGCAATTGCCAGTGACTGAGATTCATTCAAGAATTCCCTCCATCACCTTGTTTTTGCAGGCCCACTAGCAGCATTTAATTTACAGGCCCTGGGTACATGCAGTACCATATACTAGGGACTTATACGTAAATTAATTTGTAAATCAGGTATAAGTCGAATGTACCATGTTTTAGGGAGAGAGCAAACACACTTTAGTACTGGCTAGCAGTAATAATGTGTACAGAGTACTCAAGGCAATAGAAACAAATTAAGAAAACAGGAGGTGTTAAGGCAAAATGTGACTACAAGGAGGGCCAAGTCCAGAAGAGTTGTTGTTTCCTATCAATGAACCACATGTTACTGAAATCCACAGCAGTGAAGAACTGTGAAAGAGATCACTGACAGAAGAAGAAGGTGTTGTCTTTACTTCCTAAAAAGTCAGCATACAGATCTGTGAAGCAGACCCTGTCTCTCAGATTTCTTGCAACTTGATATAGTTTCTGTGGCATCTGTTGCAGAAGAGGTGTTCTGCATGGTGAGGTGGTTGAAATGCCACATGGATGCAGTCATTTGCTCCTAGCACACAAGAGAAGTGGACAAAGTCATAATATTCCCTTGCCGCCTTTTGCCTTGCCGCCAGTGATGGTTACTTGCCAATAAACTGGTGCACTCTACTGTTGATACATCTTAGTACCGTATGCAAGCATTGAGACTGGCTTGACTTTGCGATGCCAACGTTGTCAGCGTGGACTCTCTGGAAATATTCAGTGACCTTGAAATGGAGTGCAGCCAGCATTTTGACAAAGGGAGTGATAGCATGGGAGCAGGCTGTAGATGAATCAATCTCCTAATCCCAGTCTGCAACTATGTTAAACATCACATCAGGTAAGAAGCGGTATCTGCCAATTAATGCTTCCCTGATCAACCCTAAGATATTGACGCTTTGCCTGTAAATTCCTTATCTCCTTCTGAAATAAGTATTCTTCAGAATGGGGGCAAAGCAACAAGCCCGTTCACCGACATAGTAAAGGCAGAAATAAATGTTTGTGTGTGAGTTCATTTCTTATGTAGTCAACCTGGATGTGAATGATTTGTGTTGAAATATGATTCACTTTTAGATGAATGGTGGGGTTCAGAACAATCACTTCTTGCATTACCAGGTGTTAGATCTGGTATCCTCTGTGTGGTTTCCCTTGACTTTTTTCCCTTCTGACCTCCTGTTTTGCTGACTTTATTTTTGCTGTCCTTAGTGTTCTGGGCACTTTTCCACTGCTAACCAGTGCTAAACTGCATGCGCTCTTTCCCTAAAAACATAGTAACATTGGCATATTCACAATTGACATATTTAATTTGCCTAGTCTCTAGTAAACGGCACTACGCATGCCTTGGGCCTGTAAATTAAATGCTACTTGTCAGCCTGCAGCACTGATTGTTACACTCACTAAGCCCTTTAAATATGTCTTAGGCCTGCCTTTGCATAGCCTGTGTGTGTAGTTTTAAATTGACATTTTGACCTGGCAAGTTAACCCTCTTGCCAGGCCTAAATCTTCCTTTTTGATACATATAAGTCACTGCTCAGGCCTGGACAGCCCAAGGGCAGGGTGCAGTTTATTTAAAAAGTTGAACTTGTACTTTTAGCTTTTACATGCCCAGGTAGCGAGAAACTCGTACATTAGTTTTTCACTTTTGCAAGGCCTATTTCTCCCATAGGCTAACATTGGGATTCCAATATTATATTTTATGAGGGTAATTTTCAATTGGGCAAATTTAGATATTTCCCATTTGGTGTCTCTGGATTCACTATTTAAAATCACAACTTATGGTAAAGTCAGATTGTAAATTGTAAGCCTGAAAATGACACTTTTAGAAAGTTTTACTTTATACAGGGGTTGGCCCTAATTCAGACAGCTAGATACGGGCAGTGAAATTAGAAGAACACTGTATCGAGCTATCACGTTAAGTGCTGTTTTTTACTTGAACAGACCCGTCGTCCGATAAAGGTGGTGCAGTGGTTGTTAGGCCGAGGGATATGTACCTAAAAGAAGGAAGAAATCAGGTACACAATCCAATCTGTTATAGACTTGATTGATTGATAGACAAATTAAGGACAACCAACTCGAGAGATACAAGAGTCATTATTGAGGATTCTCACAATGGACTGGAACTAGGAGTATTAGGAACTAAAGAATTTGAATATCTAATCAAAAAACACCCAAGGATTTCAGTTATCTACTTCTTACCCAAAATTCATAAACAACTAATGGAGCCACCAGGAAGACCCATTGTATCTGGATGCAACTCATTAATTGAACCAATTTCTAAATATGTTGATATCTTTTTAAAACCATTTCTACAAGAAGTTGCCTCATACTTGAGAGACACTATGGATTTTATTAACAAAACAGAAGGTCTACAGTTCAACCCTTTACAGCAATGGTTGATATTCTTTCGATGTGGTCTCACTGTATACACAGATCCCTCAGGATGAGGCACTACAAGCATTTGAGTTCTATTTGGAATCTAAAACACATCCTCACGAGTTCCAACAGAATTTATTTTACAACTAGAAGCAGAAGCATTGAAGAAGAACTATTTCTAATTTGAAGATAAATTCTATTTTGAAACAAAAGGGACCGTGATGGGATCGTGATGGGATGTCCCTTTTCTCCAGAGATGGCTATACTGTGCATGGCTAGATTTGAAGATAAATTAATTTTTAATGATAATCCCTACTTGCAACATCTGATACAGGGGTATCACTACATTGATGACATCTGGTGTCTATGGAGTGGATCAGAAGAAGATTTAGAAAGGCTCCATGGTTGGCTAAATTGTACATATCCTGATATCCAGTTCAGTCTCACTAAAAGCAAGACAAGTCTAACATTCCTAGACGCTGAAGTTAAATTCATTGATAATTAATTGACAACTGCCTTGCATAGGAAACCAACTCATAAGAACACTATACTTCATTATAAGAGTTTTCATCCCAGAAATTTGAGGGATAACTTACCTTATACGCAACTATTGAGAAAAAGGCAAAATTGCTTTCGCAAAGAAGATTATGAAATACATGCTGGGCGTTATGTGACCAACTGAAAGACTGTGGGTACCCCAAAAAGCTACTGAAACACACAATGAAAAGAGCCTGATATGCACCTAGGGATTGCCTTTTGACAAAAAAAGTGAAACAGCAACTCAATATACTGTTTTGTGTATCTACCTATGGCCGGTACACAAACAAATTCTGGCAAATCATTTTGAAGAATTGGCATCTCATACAGAACCTGGAATGTCCATTACAACCAACATTATTTGCTATGAAGAAAAAATGCCAGTATCAGCCAACAAACTGTGAGGGAGGAGATTGCATCACCAACAAAAAAAAAAGGACTTAAGATCAAAATGGAACCTAAAACTGATCGAGGGCCACCACAAGTGCAGAAATTGCTCAGTCTGTGAATCAACAATGGAGGGAACAGAGTTTGTACATAATAACCTCAAATGAGCTCATAAAGATTTTTCAAATTGTAAAACAAAACAAGTTGTGTATGCCATTATATGCCCGTGCAAAAAGATATATATTGGGAAGACAAATCAAGAGAATAAACAATGCGTTGTACAACACCGAGAACTAATTGACTCCAAGGGCTTAATGGCTTGCCTCATGTTCTGAAACCTCAGGTACATCAAAGAATTCATCCAACTCTTCTACTGCCTTTGAACTCTGCCAGCTGTGAGTTCTGCCCTACCAAGTGGTGCTATTCCAGCCCTGGGACCTCGGAAGTGTGTATTCTGGCTGATTTCTGTGAAATCCACACACTGTCAATTTTGCGCCGGTCATAACCAACACATTCCTTTCGATGCTGACACATTGCCTCTTTGAGGACATCACAGCGCCAACAGTGTGGCTCGACAATAAAGCATTACCTTCATTGCCAGGAACTCACCGCTGACTCATCTTCCCAATGCGCAACTTGGAACTGATGCATCGCCTACAATCCTACGGATAGCCATTGACGCATTGCCTCTGACCGCTCCTCACAGCTTGCTCTTCAATGATGATGCTTCGACCAAGAAGATACTGTTTGAGTGGGGCCTGCTTGGCTCCTGTATCTGACGCGCGGTTCATAGTGGTCGTCGTGGCTTTTCAGATTTGAGCCGATCCAGTGAGACCAGATAGCCCCAGTTGGCGTTTATGTTTCTAAGCACTATAATTCAAGATATTTATTTTAAATTCATAACTCTGGTTATACTTATTGGATATTTGTCGTTTTGGTATTGTTTTGTTAATTAAATTAAGCTCTATTTTTCTAACCATGGATGGTGTTTTCGGTGTTTTACTGGATTAAGTGCCAGAAGTAGGATTGAAAATCGCATGCACAAACGTGTTTGCGACCCGTTTGTGCACGCAAAAAACCTCTGGGCCATGTACTAACACTATTTTGTGAGTCGCAAATAATTTGTGACTCACAAAATAGTGTACTGCGACTCGCTATTAGGAAGGGGCGATCACTTCCTAAATGCGACCTCACAAGCCATGTATGAATGTTTTGCATCCGGAACTGTGGTCGCAAAACACTCGCAATTTGCCAATTTACCGCCCTCTTTGAGGGTGGTAATGCAATCGCAAAAGGGAAGGGGTCCCCAGAGGACCCCTTCCTCTTTACAAATGCAGGGGGAAATATTTTTTAGGGACAGGCAGTGGTCCCAGGGACCACTACCTGCCCTTAAAAAATGAAACGAAAACGGTTCATTTAAAAAAATGTTTTAGGAAAACAGGCTGCATTTATTTAAAAAACTGCTCTATTTAAAAGCAGTCCTAGACATGGAGGTCTGCTGAGCCCAGCAGGCCACCATACCTGGGAGGCCCAGCCATTTTCTATGAGTTTGCAAATTGCGAGTGCCTCATTAATATTGATGAGGCATGTAATTTGCAGCCCCATAGAGAATCACAAACAGTGTCGCTGACATTGTTGTACATGCCATTTTGCGAGTCGCAAATTGCGACTCACAATTGAGTGCAATTTGCGACTCGCAAAATAACATGGTCGTACATCTGGTCCACAGTGTTGCACAAATACTTTATACATTGCTACTTAGTTAAGCCTGACTGTTCTGGGCCATCTGCCAGAGGGGGAGCACAGGTTAATTTACAGTGTGTATCTGACTTACCTTGATTAGGATTGTGGTCCCTACTTGGACAGGGTGCACAGCCCTGCCAGCTATTGACCTAATTTCTAACACCAAGCATGCTGCAAGTGTTATAAGCCTTGTTATAAAAGTCAACATAATTAGTTTTAAAGCACATAAAATTATTAGATGAAAAAATTGTAATAACATTATACGGATTTCCAAATTAATTTAAATAAAGTATTGGATCTTAAAAACGAAACCAAGTAAAGCTTTTTTTTACATTCTAAAATATTTCTTCGATTATTTAATACCACAAATTTTTTCTATGGGAGAGTCTTGCATTGCCAATGGGTGGTCATGTGTGCTAGATTTACTCCAAGGCCGAACTGGAGTACATTAACTATAGTTGTGGGTCCTTTTTTGGCTGCAGTAGCTTTAGAAGTGCAGTTTGTGAATGGTATGATTGTTTTCTAAGTGTGTCTTTGTCCCTCCCTAAACTCCTCCTTACGCTGTAATAACGGTTCCCATTTTGTAGTACGTATTCCCTATTTTCCAGCCAGTCTCCTCCACATTTTCTACAAAAACATGTGCATACATGTGTGAAAATCTCCTCAGTCAAGGCAGAGATTTCTATATAGAAGTGATAGGAGGTGGCGACCTCTGTATGTAGGTTTGAGAAATAACATTTTGTAGTATGAGTAGTACTAAACGTACTACAAAGTGCAGTTTGTGAATAGACCCCCCCAAAGTTTGCAATAATTAATACATTAGAGAACACACACATACTCAGAGGCACACGCCATGTGCTTACTCTCCCTATGTTAACCTCATGTTTAACTCAGTTTCTGAACGTCAGTGATTGTACAATTCTCTGGATAAATACAGTTGTTGTAGATTCCGAAGCGTCCAGCTGAGGATGCGGCTTTGAAATCCTGCTTCAGGCAAGCTCCGCAAAGCTTTGCTTCAAAGAGGATTCTCTGGGCGGCGGTCGCAGCCTGCAGCCCTCGGGTTTACCAGCTGCAGCTTTCGAATCACAGCTCTGCCGCTGACTGCCGCAGACACCCAGAGGGAAGCACGCTGTCTGCGCGTATGGAGTGAAATGTAAATGATGTTTTACATTCCTGGAAAGGGACCAGGGAATTAATGAAAAGGATGCCACAGCATTCATGGGAGTCTGAATGTATCGCAGAATGACATGAGGAAATGTTTGTATCAATTACGGGTTTCATGCATGAAATAAAACACATACATGTTAGGCAAAGTATATAACCGACTGTAAAGAGATAACCCGCTAAACATCTTTTGGGGCAGACCAGCGACATGGTCAGTGACTGGCTACCGCCCTCCCCCTATGTCCACACCACCCCCGGACACAGCACCCTGGACGTGGTATCTTTGGAAGGCGGGAGGTCGAGAGACCCCCCGGCCGTATTTATTAAGTAAAAAACAATAAATTTTAAATTTGCATGATAAACAATTATACAAAAATTCAGCAGGACATTAGATACATTATTGTCAACAGGTGTGAGTGACTATCCTTAACAAAGATTCTAATACAGATTGTTTCCTAACCGAGTCTAACATCCTCCTCTGCATTTTTGTATACTAACATTTCTGGGCCATATGGCAAGGTCGCTAACCGGTGTCAGGTCCTACTAGCTGCGCCTCCCCTACAGGTGTGCGCATGCGCAGCCGGGCCCGGTAATTACCCGGTCCACGCCGTGAACTCCATTTACCCACTGAAGGAGGGCCCTTACTCTGCGCCATCCGGTGACGTCATGAGTATGCGCGCGGGGTGGCTACCAGCCTAAGGAAAGCGTGACTCCCCAACCCGCGCCCCTTTGAAGCACCAGTTACCTTGCCCCTGAAGTTCTAGGAGGAGCCAATGGCCCCTCCCCCTGGGCGGGCACCTCCGTAGGATGATGCCCGCCCCCTCAGACCTTCAAATAGTTGCTCACCGGTCATGACCTTACCGCATGCCCCCATACCTAATAAATACGACGACCTGTGGGAGAAAATTCTAAAGGACAACTACACTGACTAAAATCACACGTCATGTAT
Source organism: Triturus cristatus (assembly GCF_964204655.1). Classification (NCBI taxonomy): domain Eukaryota; kingdom Metazoa; phylum Chordata; class Amphibia; order Caudata; family Salamandridae; genus Triturus; species Triturus cristatus. The sequence continues at coordinate 244,090,491 of NC_140591.1, forward strand.
AACACCATAAAGCTACAAGGGAAAGAAAAGGCCTAAACACGACTGCATCAGTTACACATAATACAGTATCATTCACTACCTTGGGAGAACAAGGCCTACAAGAAAGCATAGTCAAAACATAACTGCACAATACCATATTGATCACTACAATGGGAGAAAAAGTCCTAAAAGAAAACCTCATCAGAAACTAACATCTCATAACAGTTTCACGCGCCCAATGCCCGCTAGTTGGACTAGCAACGCATCAACCACGTACTCCAGGGATGGCGGGTGGGGAAAATTTACCGCCCTGCGCGCCAGGGCACGTCCGATGTGGGGGAGCGTCCAGGGAACAAGGGGGTCACCTGGGCGCTCCCCGCCGCTTTAACCCCCCAGAGGCCCCCCCCCTCCCATCCGACCCGGATGTCGATTAACGTCATCCGGGTCACGTAGGTAGCCAATCGGTGGTAGGGCGCGCCCCCAGTGAACACGCCCCACCACCGAGAAGTCCGGGGGAGGTCGCCGCACTGCCATGCAGGCGGAGGGGCCAAGGGCCCCCCCTTTCCACATGGTCAGTGACTGGCTACCGCCCTCCCCCTATGTCCACACCACCCCCGGACACAGCACCCTGGACGTGGTATCTTTGGAAGGCGGGAGGTCGAGAGACCCCCCGGCCGTATTTATTAAGTACAAAAACAATAAATTTTAAATTTGCATGATAAACAATTATACAAAAATTCAGCAGGACATTAGATACATTATTGTCAACAGGTGTGAGTGACTATCCTTAACAAAGACTCTAATACAGATTGTTTCCTAACCGAGTCTAACATCCTCCTCTGCATTTTTGTATACTAACATTTCTGGGCCATATGGCAAGGTCGCTAACCGGTGTCAGGTCCTACTAGCTGCGCCTCCCCTACAGGTGTGCGCATGCGCAGCCGGGCCCGGTAATTACCCGGTCCACGCCGTGAACTCCATTTACCCACTGAAGGAGGGCCCTTACTCTGCGCCATCCGGTGACGTCATGAGTATGCGCGCGCGGGGTGGCTACCAGCCTAAGGAAAGCGTGACTCCCCAACCCGCGCCCCTTTGAAGCACCAGTTACCTTGCCCCTGAAGTTCTAGGAGGAGCCAATGGCCCCTCCCCCTGGGCGGGCACCTCCATAGGATGATGCCCGCCCCCTCAGACCTTCAAATAGTTGCTCACCGGTCATGACCTTACCGCCACAGGCCAGTATTGTTAACCGACGATCTGGCCTCCCCCCAATCCTACAACTCAGAAAGGTCATGCCCCTGCCTCCATTCCCTGACCACACCTATGAAATTTCTCAACACTATGTCATCACCCACCCTAGTCGAGTGAACCACGACTCCTATAAAGCACAATTCGCCCTGACACCCCCTGTGACCAGACTATGCTGCAGCCCTGTTACCCCTGTGCTAACCGGCCAACCTCGAAGATTACCTCCTCCCGCAAGACCCTTCTGCCTAGTGGTAACAAGCCATTCCTCTACTAACTCTAGGAACTATTGCGGCGAAGGACTGTATCTCCCCAGAATATCAGCCCTAAAGAAAACCCCGAAACTGACTGAGGCCAAGGACCTATACTTGAAAAAACCACCCTGTTCTCAGCTCTGTCTGCCTAGTCTGCCGGTGTAAAAACGCTAGCCAGCCTCCTCCCTACTGGAATCGCTGCACTCCATGCCGAAGTGTACCTCGGCATAGTCATGTCGCATTCCCAACCCCATGCGAAGTATTCCCCCCGTTCTACCCAGTGGGTAGAGTACGCAACCCCCCACCCAGTGTGGGGCAACACAAAAAATCCCAGAGCTGACTGCATCTGACAAACACGACATACCGTCAAGGAGCCTCAAAAATGGTCTTGATTGACGCATCGTGATGTACCACGTTGGAACCCAAACCCCTAGTATTATTAGCACCCTGCTCAAAACCTACACAGTTGACCAGCCACTCACATAACCCGGTACTCATTCCCAATGTAATTGTACAATTTGTGATACAACCCAGAATAGTGCCCCCAGGGTCCCAGATAATTCCCATGAGCATCCCCCAGGGCCTCATGTACTGCTGAAACTGAACCAATATGCTCTAAGCTATGTTCTGTGTTGGCTGCTGCCCCTACTCCGGAGCCTCCCAACCCACCCAGTGACTAATGTAATTACAAGGTGCGTTGAGGAATAATTCCACACCCGGGCACTCCCATTAGCAGGACAATAATGCTACGGTGCTGGATTCATCATAGGGAGTGAACCTCCCATTTAGGACCTCCTAAACCGTGAACTATCTGCATCCAAGCCCAAGGTTCTGGGATAGGCCCCGTGCCTGCCTATCCCCCTACACGGAGCATCCAGACTCTACTCCATGTCCGCATCGATACAGAGCGGCGCCCTGCCGTCAGAACTCGTGTGGCAAGATTAAATGGTGACAACCATACCCTCTCACTAGAATGCATCAGCAGATCTTCAGGTATAACCTGCCAGGCAGACGTACTGCCGACTTACCACTAATGGTAACCACAAACGCATGACAGCTATGCAGTCCGTTATGAAGCACCATCCAGGCTGGCACCACTTGACCACTGGGTTGATCACCCATCCAACTTGACGGCGCCGCTTGCCCCTCACATTCCGGATCCACCGGTCCCCTTGATTGTCCACTTTTGCAGTCATAGCGGCACGTAGCGCTTCCAGGCACCAGGCGTTGATCCAGGTAAACAAACGAAAATCAAAGACAAAGGATTAGTGCCTTACACCGAGAGGTGCCCAACAACGATGTTTTGACTGCCTTGCTATTCTGCGAGACTGTACTCTCCCCCCTTTTTCCCCTACTCCCCACAGGCTTTAAACGTGCCAAAAATACGTGACCCACACTTACATTACACTGTGGGAGTGGCTGGGCAATGGTGCATAAATACAACATGACACACCCCAGGCATATAATGACGCCGTGTAGCGTACTGGGGGAGCGACGGTATCCTGTGCTGCCATACGACGTACAATAAGAAGTACACAAGCCCCATAAATGCAGAAATCCCGTGTGATACCATACATCATTGTGCACCAATGTGCTCCCTGGATACTAGTGTACAGACACTGAGCAGACATCGGACCCCAGTCCCTACATGTATAATTGGACCGGCGCAAAGGCGCCGTGTGACTGAACGCCCTCCTGCAGCTACTTCCCCTGCTCATAGCGCCTAGGGCTTCCTTGCCCCACCTTCCTACGCACCCCCCCACTGCACATATGGATACCCTTGCCGATGTGACGACAAGGCCTATACCTGTTCAAATTCACCTAAATGACCCTGACCCCCAGCCAGTGCCTAATGGGCCCCACCCCATAATCATTTTAAAGACAAGACATTAGGTAACACGCTGAGCCTCGCTTGCCAACTAAAAAATTGTAACACACTGTGCAACCCAGTAACCTACCATAAAGGTACTTCATATGTAACGGAGCGAAGGCTTGCTCCAACCTGGCAAATTACCAACTGTTTTGAGCAGATCCTACAATGATATGTCTGACACACCGTGTTAACAAAAAGGTGGGCCACCCCGGCGGGTGGCAATGCTGGTGGTACGGGCCCATCATGTGTACTTGGCTTACATGCCATGGCCCACACCTCTTGTATTCTTAACGATATTCCTCAATAGACCTGGTACCTCCCCCCTAGGACACCGTCCTAAGCAATATTGACCCGCTTTGCAGGAACAAAACACCGACTCCTATTCTACATTTCCTATTCCTGCCCACTTTATTTTCCCTTATCCATAGCTAATCCCCTTAACGCTGCTTATTACAATGTTACCTAATGGATTTGACCTGCAGGCCAAGGGATTGGCTCCCGCCATCTAAAGAATCTCCAAACTGCCTGGATTAGCCCCCAAAAGCAAATGCTGACTGATTACTGACTAGCATATATCACCCATATGTGTTCCCCAGTGACCCGAAGCCTGGTGATGTTGTAAACCAACAAACGGCGGTCAACAGCAGCCGCCTTCCTCAACTGTGCTCACCTGTAGGTGAGACCTACACAATCCAGGAACCTACGCCACGGGCATCGCCCGCAATTGTTAGTCGGACTCAGAAAACGTCCCCTAAAGAAATCGGACATTAAATGTAAAGGCCCTTAGCCGCACAACACCTGCCCTACCACAGGGACTACACTTGGGAGTGCCCTGTATAGCACTGGCCGCATCCCTTGTGCTAACATCGGACTCACCCAAAGGAGAGTGCCAGCATGAGCAATACTCGAGGAGCATCGCCCACGCTTTAAATGAAGACCGCCTATGCTAGCGCCTGTTGCCTAACATAGCACAACATGGTACACTCTGCAACAGTTGATGTACAAAAGGCGGGTTGTTAGCACGACAGCACTTCAACATCCGACTGACATAATTGTGCTCCGCAAGGGAACATAACCCCTGACCGTTTCTCCAGCCTATGCGAACTTGTGTAAGGCATGGAAGGATAGGATTCAAGTTCAAATGTGTTAAAGCGCACAATTGCCCCGCAGGTATTGGGAAGCTTTACATGAGCACCCGTTACATTACACAAGGACTCATTCCCGAACTCTCGTAATGCAAGAGCCCCCGTTACGCGTGGGGAGATTTGTCCATACGCACAAGTTATGTACGCGACCCCGAGGCGCGATCCCTGATTTGAAAACCCCCAAACTCGGCAACTCTAGCCCTCACACCCCCTCCTCTCCCCTTTCCGGACGCAATTCATATATACGGGGCTTTGTCGCCTAGTGCATGCTCTGTTACCTTTGCAGGGCATAGCCTATTATTGTTGCCACCTTGCCATGCAGTTTAAATGGTGGCCCACACACGGCGAGCTGCGCTACGCTAAGGTGAAGTTCGAAAAAAAAAAGTAAAAAAAAAAAAAACCCTCGGCACATTTTCTGTATGTGATATTGTCCCCATGACCCACTTAGCCTCGTAACCCCGACACCAACACGGATGGCAAACACGAAGCACCAATTTTACCATCATGAAATTAAATACCAGCCTTACATTGCTGCTCCAGGACATGCGAAGAGAACTACCTGAACCAGAATCAATGGGACAGTGACTTTACCACTGAACAACCCACGCTCCAGCTGCCTACCGCGTTGGCCTTAAAATTCTCTCTAATACACTAGCGCACACCGTTAAATCACTGTGTTCTAACTCTTTCTAGGAGACCCTGAAATGCAAGGACTATAGGAATGTCAGATGTATTGCTCCATTCCAGTATATGCACAAAATAAATACCAAGCGTGCACATCTTGCGCACTAGAAAGCTGACTTCACAATAAAAACAAAATGCTTAACACTGTAAACTGTCGTCATAGAATGGATGCGCAGCGCCTCTTAATCCATTTTCTCCACACGTTACATGCATTCAGCGCATAAGGATCTGAGAACCTTTTGACACTTCCACGGTTACAAAAGTTAAGATGGAGGCACCTAGTATTGACGTGCCACTAGTGGCTCATGCCATGACTCTGCTGCAAGGCATCCCACAGCAGCTCCCCGTGACCCATGGAAACAAACACCTGAAAGGAAAGTCTCAGCGCGTCACAAAGACGACAGTGTGTATGCGTGCGAAACACCCGGCGCACATGTCTGTTTTCAAATCACAGTAGGAATAGTTTACCCGACAACGTAGCTAGATGGCCAAAGCCACAGAACAACCGTAAACTAAAAATGCCTAATCTCTCTACTCGGGCAACTCACCAAACATGGCCAAAACACACGATTGGACAAGACGTGCCAAGCCAACGTTGAAACGATTAATTAATACCGAAAACACCGTAATCCCTCCATGTAGGCCAACAAAACGATGAGCCAAGTCCCAATACCCAATATAAATTAGGGAAAAACTATTCTATTCAGCCTTGCGCAGCCAAGTCAAATGAGCAAACTGCTCTGTCTGCTTCACCTACGAAAACCTCTCCACTGCGCCGTCAAACAAACCCCCTCTGCTTAGCTTCCAATACGCAGGTCAAAATTTTGCCAACTTATGACACTCTGACTCTGCGCGACCCAAGCATAGGGTCAAATCAAACACCAAGCGAAATAACAGGGTCCCTCCTCAAGGTGAGAGAAGTGCAGGTCATACAAACTCACCCTTAACCCTGTACAATTGACCAAACTATTTATAAAATGTTGCATATTTATATAGCGCGAACTCGCCCCGAGGTATTGGAGCACAGGATTTACAATATACAATCAGGCACGGGTGGTGCAGTGATTTGCTCGAAAAATTACAGGACGTGGGACGCCTGCCGCTGCAAAATACCGTAGTACCTCGTTAATAACGAAAGGGCGAGGGCAAGCCTCGCTTCGCTGGTTCCCCTTTGCACCCTAAATACACAGGCTCGGTTAGAAGGGGGGGGGGGCGGGAACAAAGGGGGGGGGTGTGCAGGGCTGAACGCTCACCAGTATGTAACGGAGACATAGATATTGGGCGCTTTACACACCGATCCCCACACCCACAGCTCATCCTGCTACAGCAACCTACTCTCCTTAAGCCGGCCTGCGCTTACACGTTTCCAGCTGCCCCGCAGTAGACTCCTACGCTGCTCCCGCACTGGTCACCGCCGACTCGCTCCATTCTGCCGATTAGCCCCCAACCAAGGCAACGAACCGCAGGTCGCCTCGTCGGTCCTCGGTCTTCCGGCTCAAGTTTCCAGCCGCAGTAGACTCCTCCGCTGAAACCGCATGTCGCCTCCTCGTGTAACCTGCAGCGGGAAAATAAAGGAAAACAAGTTACGGGCCGCCGCTGGCCCGGGTGCGTTCCTGGAAAATTTACCGCCCTGCGCGCCAGGGCACGTCCGATGTGGGGGAGCGTCCAGGGAACAAGGGGGTCACCTGGGCGCTCCCCGCCGCTTTAACCCCCCAGAGGCCCCCCCCCTCCCATCCGACCCGGATGTCGATTAACGTCATCCGGGTCACGTAGGTAGCCAATCGGTGGTAGGGCGCGCCCCCAGTGAACACGCCCCACCACCGAGAAGTCCGGGGGAGGTCGCCGCACTGCCATGCAGGCGGAGGGGCCAAGGGCCCCCCCTTTCCATTCAGTGAAGAATAAAGAAAAATGAGAGACAAAACTTATAAATCATATTAGTTTACTTGGGAACACTTTCTATGTAAATTAACAGAACAGTTAACATTGTATCGTGTCTAGGCAAAAAACTGTCAGCATTACATCCTGTTAAATATATTCCATCAAAACATAAGACTAGCAATCAAAAAACTACTGTGTTTCACATTTATGAAAGGCTCGATTGCCTCTTAGGCATATAAGAATAGATAATAAAAGATAGATAATAAAGGGTGTGTGACTATTCAAGAGTGACGGTACATAACGAGGGTTAAAGGTTAACACCAGTACTACATGCTGTTTGATTATGAGTTTCACAGGACTGGGCCACAGTAAAATTGCAAGGAATTTTACAGTCACCACTCAGTAAAATAACCCCAGTACTGTGCAATTAAGAGTTGGAGTCCATGCAGTGGGGAATAACCATGTGGGACAGATTTTCGGGTAGAAAAATGAGATGGTGGTAATTGTCTGTGGGTCTGGTGGGAGGTTAGGTGAGGTGAGGTAGGAAAGTGGGGGAAATTGAGGAGGAAATGGGAAGCTTTTTATGGCAGAGACAGCATTACTTGTCCCAAAATCCATACTTTTGGTGCTTAATTCATTTCTACCACCCAGTGGCGGCTCCTCTGCTAAGGCGGAGGAGCATCGCCTCACGGCTCTGCGAGCAGTCTGAAAAGGGAAACAGAAACAATAATAACTAATGTTATTATCGTTTTCCTTCCTGCTCGAGTGTGGGGCGGGTGGGCCTGGGCGTGTGGCCCGGCTGGCCAGTGCAGGGGGCAGGGGACAAATGTAAAGTACATTCTAACGTGCACATGACTGTTTGACCAGCCCAAGAGGACCGGTCGAACAGTCATGCACACTTTGCATCTTCCCCATCAGGCTTTGTTACACAGCCTGGTGAGGAACATGCAAAGCCTCCAAGCCCCTGTCTGAGCGCTGAACCACAGTGCTCAGACTAATCACACTGCTGCTTGAGGCAGCGTTGTGATTGGACAGCGGCTTCTGGGTGGCTGGGAGCTTCCTGCCGGTGCGGAGGAGATGGAGCAGAAGCGGCAGCACCCGGCGGCATTCAGGTAAGTGAGTGTATTATTATTTTTATTATTCACCCAACCGCCACCCGGCCTCACCTCCCGTGCTTAGTAGCGACCGTTTGATGTTAGTCCAAACACCACCGTTATTGGAACTAAATGGAGAGGTTGGAATGGCAGACAGGGTTTTGCAATTTAGGTCCATATTATGTTGGCAAGAAGCCATATGGCAGATAGAAACCCACAATCGGCATCAACATATGTGGGATGACCAACAAAGAGGCCTAAATGTTGTATACATTTACCCACACATCATATTGGACAAACTAGGTGAGGGTGTGGAGAAAATTGCACCCACCACACAGATGGGTTAGGACATTCTGCCATTATCTAAATTTATAGAAATCTTTCAAGCCAGTCTCTGCCATCTTCCCTTAAAAATATGGTCAATGTCATCAAAATACTAGCCAGCCTGCTGTGCACTACTACATGAAGGTGTACAGCATATCAATTAAAGATGGAAGAGGGGCAAGGATTAAACGCACTACAGGGCTGGTTTATACGATTTAAAGCACGTGCTGCAGTGTTTGTTGTGCACCCAGCAATGCTCAGGCAATAATAACAACGTCAAGATAACTCTTGTGATTAATATAGCTCCTTAAGGGAGAGGGAGCTTTGTCTAATCAAGGTTTTGGCTTATCATGGTGGAGAGCAGAGGGTTAATGTGCCTGTTGCAAAACATGTATGTCATGCAGGTCACAGATTTGTATTTTATGTAGATCGCTCAGTGGGTTACTGCTTTAGTCACATAGATCTTTTTTTTACTTGCAGTACATAAATTTAAATCCTTATGTATAGCAGAGTGAGCTATGAACTGGCATCAAAGAGCCACATGCAAACTGCAAGATATAGTCATTCATTCAAAAACACGTTTTTTTTAGACCTTAGTCGTTTAAACAAGAATTCCTAAAACAAATATATGACAATTAAAATAAATGGTTACGTAAAGCATAATCAAAACCACAATTCATCCAATCATATATAAATCTATTTATCTTAAGGCTACACAGGAAATAAAAATTGCTCCTGTAATACATTATACAAACATCAATTTGACCATAAAAATGTATCCACAGACAGTAAAAATTGCCCCATAGCACAGGTTGCATCCAGGAATATCATTTCCACAAGTAATTTAATCGCGTGCCCCCTATCCTTATTATCATATTTTTTTTAAACAAGCTTTAATAAGGACTTCCATTGTACTAAAAACCACAGGCAGTCCAACAAGATATGTATTAAATCGCCCTTCATGTTGAGGCCATATTTAAAGATTTTCTCTTCATTTAGCAGAGTTCCATGCACCTTATCCAACCCTGATAGGCTGACAGCACTAGTTGCAGGAAGGACCCCATAGAGCTTGTCATATTTCTCCAGGTCCCATATGGATGAACCACATGGATGAAAGTGCCTTGGCTTCTGTGGAATCTAGGTTACGGGAAAGGCCTTGCGGCTTCTCTACTCCTTCATGACAGGAAGAATGAACATCATCAGCTGCCAAAGTTTCAGAGCTAAGGCCTTTAGCCTTCCTTGTGGGCTCACCACGGTTCCTCGCTAAGCCCCACCCTCTTTAATATTTATGTGACCCCTCTAGCTGAGTTGGTGAGATCTTTTTGGTTCCAGGTGATCTCTTATGCGGACAACACGCAAATCATTGTTTTCATCTCTAATGATTTGCAACTGGTCGCAGGAAAAGTTAGCCACTGCATGGCAAGCACTATTGGCTGGATGAAGAATAACTCCCTTAAGATTAATGCCGATAAAACCGAGATTCTCGTTTTTGGGCCACAGAATTCTATCTGGTCAAATGCCTGGTGGCCGGCAAATTCTGGTCCCCTTACCATTCCAGTTAAGACAGTTAAAAACCTGTGGGTCACTTTCAAAGAGGGGCTGACCTTTGACACTCAGGTCAGCCATAAGCCATAATGTAGGCACCTGTTTCTATATCTTGAAAACCCTTAAAAAGGTGCTCCTGTATATTCTATTCGACCATCATTGCACTAGTCACTTCCTAGCGTGATTACTGCAATGCGCTGTACCTCAACATCAATGTGGCCTCTCTGAACAAGCTTCAGGTCGTCCAGAACGCGGCGGCCAGGCTGATCCTTAATATTTCAAAGCATCAATCAGCCAGGGAGGGGATCCGGGCTCTGCATTGGCTCCCCATTAGGAAGCATATCTCCTTCAAGGTCCTTAGTACGTTCTATAAGGCCTTGCATTGTAAAGGCTCGGCGCAGCTGAAATCCATACTTCAATGGTACACCCCCTGGAGGACCCTGAGATCCTCCTCCCAGAAAAAGAAATCGCTCCTAAGTTCCTCATGGTCAGATGGGGCGGACGCTCATTCTCAGTAGCGGCTGCCAAGCTCTGGAACACCCTGCCCCCCTCTCTCCAATGCGGAATCCTTTCCGGTGTTTAGAAAGCTGCGGAAAACATGGCTTTTCGCAACATATTTGGCTGATCTGTGCTTCTCTTCTCCTCTCCGTCTGCCTAGCGCCTTGACACCCGCGGGTATTCATGTGCTTAATAAATTCCTATCCTATCCTTCTATCGAAGGACATAGGAGAACCACCAGGCACCTGCATCGAGCAAAAAAAGCCTCGCAAAAATTGCGATTCGCAAAATGAGGCTGTTTGCGATCACAATTCAGCCATTTCCAATGCAGGAACCCATTTACCGAAAAACAAACTGATTCGCTAAAATAAGGAATCACAAATTTTGCGAGAACCAATAATGTGAATCCTTATTAGCGAGTCCCTTAACAGCATCCGCAAATAAAGATTAGTTAATAAAGAGTCGCAATCCAATGCATGTAAGGTCGCAATTAGCAAATCGCTGGAAAATCGCAATTTTGCAAGTGCAGAATAAGGGGAATCACAATCAGGTGGTAAAGTGGAGAAAAAAAATTTGCACCGGTGCAACCACTCAGAAACTTATTTAAACTGACTCAGAAGGCCCCTGAAGCTTTTCACAATGGCAGCGCTCTAAATGATGGCGAGGAGGATGAGGATCCATGCAGCAGCCCAGCGCAGAAGCAGAATACAGGAGCGGATTTTCAGAGTGTGCATCACATTGCTGGGACAAACAAAAGATGAAATCTATGATAAGTACAGGCTGAACGGCGCAAGATCCTACACCTAATAGCAGAATTGGAACCCCAAATGCAGCGCCAGACCCGTAGGACCCATGCTCTCCATGTACATGTACAGGTCCTATGTTGCCTGAACCTACTTGCCTCAGGCAGTTTCCAGGGGGAAGTAGCTGTAGCTTGAGGGGTTTCACAATGCTCCCTTTCACATTTCTTCAAAACCTTCCTTGACACCATGATGACCTTCCCCACAACCCAACAGGATTTGAACAAGACAAAACTGGACTTCTACCAGGTAGCACAGCTCCCTCATGTGATTGGCTGTATAGATTGTACGCATGTCCCCCAGCAGCGAATTAATACATTTTCAGGAACATGAAATCCTATCACTCAATCAATGTGCAAGTAGTGTGCAATGCAAAACATATCATAACAGCCTTTGTGGCGCACTACCCTGGAAGCACGCATGACTCCTATATATTTTGACATAGTGGAATCCACACCCATCTGCTCACGGGTGAATTTGGTGAAGGACATCTACTTGGTACACACATATACTTATTCTCTACATAAATCATACGAATGTCAATGCATAACTGTCACTAACCCTTTGCTTACCGCCCTGTAGGTGACAGAGTATAAGCCGCGTGGAACTAAATATTGATGGCATACCTCAACCCAGCCACACCACATGAGCAGAAGTGCTATGCAGCACACATCAGCACATGGAATGTATTTTTAAGCACGTTTGGACTACTGAAAAGTCGCTTTTGCATCCTACACAAAACTGGTGGAGCATTGCAGTACCATCCAGAGACCTGCTGCCGGATTTGCTGCATGTGCCATGTTGCACAATATTGCCACTAGGAGAGGTACACCCATCGAGGTGTCCGACAGTGAGTCTGAGGGGGACAACCAACCACCCGCACAACTCCGACAAGCGCATGGGGCAAGCTCAGCAGAAGGGCAAAGGAGACCTGCAGACATCACACAACATTATTTCTGAGGTATGTAATGATGAGACAAGACACTTAAATGTCGAACAGAAAAGAATTGAGACCATGCAGTATTGTGTAGCCACACAGAGATTTCTGCTAAATAGAACAGTAATTGCATAGAAAAAACAGGAAAATAAAAAATTCCAGGACCTGGAAATCAATCACTATAATGGCTTTGACCATGGTTACCTCACCATGGGCAAATGAAGGAGGACATGTCTGTCTAGTGCTTCCTGCCACGCACCCCCAAACGCCTTTCGCCTGCATCGGCTGCATCCCCCTGATGTGCAACAGAAGGTGTTGCGCTGTGGGTACTGTGCCTCCTGGCAGTGGTCACTGGCACTGACAGGCTGCTATGGCTGGATGCCTCCTTACTCCCCTCCTCCCCCGTTAAGTTGCTGCCACCAACAGTACCAGCCTGGATACGTTCCACATTAGTGGTCACTTGTCCAAGGGCCCTGGCCACATCCCCACAACAATGGCCCATATCAATTTGCATGGCCACGGATCGACCTGACAGCTGTGCAGTGGTGTTGCAGAGCTTATTGTTGGACCTGGTATAGGCTGCCATGCGCATCATGCACTGCCGATTCCTTCTCCTCTGTGTGCTGTGGCCCTCAAGCATTGCCCTGGTGAGCTCCTGCATGCTTGCATTGGTCTGCCTACTTCCCTCCACAACCGCTGTGGTTAGTTCCCACACACTATCTGTCATGAGGCTGATGTTCTTGGTCAATTTTGATAATTGCAGCTGGATTGACCCCATGTGTCTTGCTTGCAGGCGCTGCACCCGCAACATCTGGGACTCCACACCACCCCATCCATTTGCAGCCTGGTCTTCCAGAGCAGCAATGCGGGCCCTTGAACAGTGCCTCCGTCCACGTTGGACTGGTGCCTAGGGTGTAGGTGTTGTGTTCACACGAGGCTGGCTGGTCACAGGAGTGGGTGCAGGAGCGAGCTCTGATTCCATGGGCTGCAGTGATGGAACTTGGGCCCTGCATTTTGTGGGTGCGGGAGTGTGCTTGCTGGGGCAACTGGAGTCTCCACATCAGTCTCTGCAGGAGTCTCCGAGATGTGTAGACATTCACTGTCTTCATAGTCTCCTTCAGCTGCATCTGTGATGTGAAACAGTGCAATGTTAACTTGTGTTAAGGTTACTGTTATGTGACATTAGACATACTTGACTCACATTAAATTACTGACTGCAATCACTGACTGCCATGCAGTGTTGGCGTGTTTTACTTGTCATTGTTGTGTTTGACTGCCCACTTGACTGGCATGCCTACAACTCCCATAATGCATTGGGTGTATGAGGGAAAACGTGGACTGGAGTTTGACCTGGACACTGGGGTTGGACTGTGGGTATGTGAACAATTGAACAGTACTTTGAAGTGTATGCTTGCATGCATCTTACCTTAGTGTGGTACTAGCCGCACCGGATGTGTCCAGCTGGGTCACTCTCACCACTGCTTCAGGCTGGATTGTGGCCTCCACCAGGTCCTCCAGGGCTGTGTTGTCTGGAACTTGAGATGGACACCCTCCTGGTCTCCTTCAGCCTTTCTGCAATTCACTCCTTGGCACGGCTACGCAGGTCGTACCACCTCTTCTTGAGCTCATCTATACTGCGGTGTGTGACACCCACAGCATTGACCTTGCTCTTGATACGCAGCCATATCCTGCATTTTTCTGCCTCTGGCACTTTAAGTGAAAGTTTCCCAAAGAGCTTGTCATGGTTCTTGGACACCTCCTCAATGAGGTTTTCCAGTTCTCTTTCACTGAATTAAAAATTTCTTTTTCTGGGCGTGGCACTCTCCCCTGATGTTTTCTGATCCATTCTGGTGCCCAGAAAGTTACAGCAAACAAAGTTGGGTGATGAATTCAGCTCCAGCACTCTGCTTCCTCCTCTCACTTCCTCTGGGCACTGAATGAAGCATGGGCTGGATGACTTCCTGGTTGTGATGTAATCAGCATGCTTCCAATGCGACACGCAATTTGCGATTTTGCTAATTGTGATTTTGCTAATTGCGATTTCGCAAAAAGCGAAATTGCAAAAGATGTTTTTCAGAATTTGCACATCTCTTTTGTGAAATCTCTATTTACATTTGCGATTATTTCAGATTCGGTTAATTTTCGCAAAAGGGTTCATGCATTGCGGATAGCGATTTCTAAATAGCGATTCCTGTTTAATCGCTATTTAGGAATCGCTACATCTGATTTTGATGCATGTACCCGCACATCCCTAAGTATTTATGTTTCCTGACTGTCTCAATTTTGACTTTGTTTGTGGCCCAGGTCGACCTTATCCTTTTCTTCCCTATCGGGAGCACGTTGGTCTTTTCCATTTTGACTTTTAGTTTTCGTCTTGCAGTATTCCAAGACTACATCTAATTTTCTGTCAAATCCAAAATTACTAAATCATCCTCGTATTAGAGACAGCTGACATACATGCCATTCATTTTAAGAACGAAACTGTTTGATTGGCTGAGTATTTTAGGGAGGTCAACAAGAGTAGGGAAAATCAGTCGGGCCAAAGTCAAACCTGTCTTAAAACCATTTCTTATATCAATCCTCTTAGAGAGGGATCCCTCAAGGTCTTGTTCTACTTGGGCCCTGTTATTCCTATGGAGTTCTTGTAAAATTAAATAATAGTGGATTCCACAGTTCTTTAATGCTTCCCATAATAAGATCCGATCAAGTGAACCAAATGCAGAACTAAAATGTACAAAACAACAATACAGTCCTCCACAATTCTCTATTGATTTCTAAGCTAAAACAGTGATCAATTGTTGAGTGCCCCCTTAAAACCTCCTTGCTCTTGTGGAATGATTGTATTTGTTTCCACCCAGTCCCTCAACGTCCCCAAAAGGATTTTTGAGAAGATCTTTCCACTTACATCTAGCAGGTTCATTTGCCAATAGTTTCCTGGAAGGGAATGCTTGTGTTTTTGATTTATAGCTTTATTTACCGCTCCCTTCCAATTATCTGGTAATCTTCCAGTCAGAAAGATTTCCTGAAAGAGAAGGAGAAACAAGCTAGTCCACCAGACAAATTTGTTTTTATAATTCTTACTGCGGGCAAGTTATCTGGTCCTGCCATCCTTGTGAGCCTCAACATTTCGATATTTTTCTCAATTGTTGGTGTAGAAAACATCTCCATTGACAAGAAATGTTATTGATCCCTGGGTGATTGTATTGTCCTTGTAATAAACCACCTCCAAGAATTTTACCCATGCAGCCTCTCCCACCCAGCTTGTCAGTTTCCCCTGGGCATTTCCTATCCCTCGCTGTACCAGCCTCCAGAACTTACAGATAGTATTTGACTCTATTGTCTTGAGCATTGCTTCCCAACATTTTGCTTTAATGCCCACTTGTTGCAAGCCACAAGGTTTTTGAATTATTTTCTTAGACTATGAAGACGTAGCATGTCCATTTTATTTCAAGAATTCCCTATGTACCTTTCAAGCTTCCTTTGTTTTCCCTTTTAGAAGTCTGAATTCTTTATCTTTATCAAACTAGCTATTCCTGGACTGCTTCACAGTCTTAGTTTTATCTTAAGTATTATCAAAGGTGGCCTTGCGTGGCTTGATAAATCTAATTTAGTTGTTTCGTCACCCTTGCACCCCTTGCATGCCACCAGAGTGAAAGAACTCAATAATAAATATGTCCTTCAGTTTTTTTTACTTTTCTAATGTTTGCAGCTGACCATTAAGAACAACATTACTTCTATTGCCATTGCCCTAAAACCGAAAATTGTATAGACCTACTTGGTTTTATTATCCATCCATTCACCCCTATAGTTATGTCTGAACCTTTAATATTATTCAGTTAATAGAATCTTGCCATTTTTATGTGAGCAAGCCCTTATTTCAAATGTTTATGAATAGGTGACTTTTTTTTAAGGTTAGATAGTGCATGTCTACTGTCCAATTCAACTAAGTCTGTAATAATCATAATACTAATGATAATAATAATAATAACAACAACAACAACAATAATAATAATACTAATAACAACTGATGGGTCTTCAGAGGTGTCATCTCCACTTCCCCAGCTGCTGCCTTGTATCTGCAGACAGTCTACTCGCTAAAAGTGCTTCACATCATGGCCCCCAAACTTTTGGTGAAACTACTTCATGACTCTAAGTGACAATGATCCAAATTCACAATATAGCCAACTGACAAAGGAGCTGTGATGAAGGTTATACAGACCACTGACCTGTGCCAGCTATCGCTAAAGCCATACTTTTGAATTAGTCGTACTACACCTCTTTGGTCTATCAATAGTGTTGTTTTTACAATACGAGGAAGACTAAGTAGATTTGTCATACTTAGGCCCAGAATGCTATTTTGCCGTGCATGTGGCATGAATAACAAGCAAACCTAAATATATCATCCCCATGTGCATCTTCCTTGAGTTGTGGATGTAAATAACATATGAGCAGGGGTCACAACATCAGATCCTGGGAAATGTTTGCTGTATGCAAATCAATGCCTTGGGGTGTGAGCCGCATGAGAGTCCTGTGGTCTAAGCAGGAACAACACGTCCTAATAACAGCATCATGGAAAAAAGCACCCCATTTTATCCTGGATAATAGAAACCTTTCCTAGAATTCTGGTGAAAGGTTTCTATATTTGTGTTCAAGATGGAAAGTGCAATGTTGTTCAAACTTTGGAAGAGTTTTGTTTGGTACTTCTGACTTTGCTCTTTATGGAATAAACCTCAGTGTGATATGCACAATCATAATATAATTAGTTCCCTTTATAATTAATTTACCTATGAACTGTCATTCCTGCACTGCAGATTCAGTGTGGCTGGGGAATTCCTGAGATTATAGGACTACACATTATTGATTTCACATGGCCATGCTCTAATATGTTAATGCTGGAAAATATCAAGGGTCATATTACAGAAACTGGTACAAAGTAACTGGGCAAATAGAGATTTGTGCACATTGCATTTGCACATGGTTCGGATAAGATGAATTGTTTCAGCTTTCACATATTTTGCGGTGTTCACATAACATGTTGAGAAAGTACATTGTTTTTAAATTGGAAAAATGGAACTATGTTCAAGAAAAAATGAGTCCCAAATATTCGTTACACATGTATCAAAACATTGTATTGCCTGTATGTTCACTTTTTTAAGGAAAGGGTGTTTGTAAACAATGGTTTTTATTTTTAGGCAAACTTTTGACATTAAAATGCGCCCTTTTATGAGCAATTTGGGTGTCTCCCTGTAATGTTATTTATTATCAAACATCAGGATCAAATTGATTCATCCAATGTTAATTACCTATAATCATAAATACCTCCCAAAATGTATACATCAAATATTCTAAATTTCCTTTTCAGCTGTCTTCTTTTACTAAATTCCAAAACTGGAAAAAAGTACTCATACAAACATTTGTTTTTTTAATAATCTTATTAATGAATTTTCAATATTTGATGATCACGTATTATTTATTTATGTCCAATGAACAACTAAATTATGACTACTCCCTTTTCTTTACTCATATTTGGTGCTCTAATTAATGGTATGATTAGGCTGCCTTCAGTGTTTGGTATTTTTTTATTATATTGTGGCAAATCTATAGCAAATGTTCTGTGTATATTGTTGCACTTATGTTTTTAAGGCAGATATTGCAGTTTGTGTGTTAGGCTGTGACAAAGACCGCAAACAAATGAAAGACTATATGAACAATAACTCTCTCTGTGACCATGCACAGTGTTCTCATAAATGATGTCATTTGACATGTCATGAGTGTTGCTATGAATATTAGGATTTAACATGGTATAACTTATCCTCAACCTTTGATTTTTCATTGTAATTCAATGCTTATTTTTTTAATTAATGAAAATATGTTTCAAATCGTCGAGTGGAGTGTCATTTAGTGCAGTAGCGTTGAGTGGAGTGTCATCTACTAGAATTTCATAGCATGGCATAGAGTGGAGTAGAGTGGAGTGAAATAGAGAGAAGTGGAGTGTGGTAGAGTGGAGTGTTGTAGAGTGGAGATTTGTGAGGAGGAGTAGAGTGGAGTGGCATAGAGTGGAGTAGAGTGTTGTAGAGTAGTGTCATAAAGTGGAGTTCAGAATCATGGAGTGTAGTAGAGTGGAGAGGCATAGAGTGAAGTGGAGTGTCATAGAGTGGAGTGTCATCAAGTGGAGTATCGTAGGGTAGAGGGGAGGATAGTGTCTTAGAATGTAGTGTCATAAAGTGGAGTATCGAAGAGTGGAGTGTTGTAAAGAGGAGTGGAGTGGCCTAGAGTGGAGTAGATGTTGTAGAGTGGAGTGTCATAGAGTGGAGTTCAGAATCATAGAGTGTTGTAGAGTGGAGAGGCATAGAGTGGTGTGGCATAGAGGGAAGTAATGGATTAGAGAGAAGAAGAGTTGAGGAGTATGTCTCAGAGTAGAGTGGTGTAAGGTGGAGTTCAGTGGCATAGAGGGAGTTGCATAGAGTGCAGTAGAGTACAGTGCTGTAGAGTGTCATAGAAGTATAGTAGATTGGTGTAGAGTGGAGTGGCATGGAGTGGAGTAAGGTGTTGTAGAGTGGAGGGGCATAGAGTGGAGTATAGTGGCGTACAGTTGAGTAGAGTGGAATGGCATAGATTGGAGTGGCTTAGAGTGTCATGTTGTTGAGTGTTTTGATGCTGAGTGTTTTGACATAGAGTGTCATGTCATAGAGTGTTATGGCGTAAACTGTCATGCATGGAGTTGAGTGGCATAGAGTAGACTGGAGTGGTATGGAGTAGAGTGGCTTGCCAAAGAGAGTAAAATGGAGTGTCACAGAGTGTCTTAGAGTGGAGGGGCTTAGAGTGGAGTGGTGTAGAGAGGAGTGGCATGTGGTAGAGAGGAGTGGCAGTTTTGTAGATTGGAGTATCATGCTGTACAGTGGAGTGTTGTGCCATAGAGTGGACTGGCATGGAGTGTCATAGAGTTGAGTGTCGTACAGTGAAGTGGCGTGTTGTAGAGTGGAGGGACATGTCACACAGTGGAGTGGCATTTCGTAAAGTGGCGTAGAGTGCATAGAGTGGAGTAGAGTGTTCTGGAATGGAGTGGCATAAAGTGGAGTGCCATGTCGTAGAATAGAGTAGAGTGGCATAGAGTGGAGAGTCGTATAATGGAGTAGAGTTGAGATGAGTAGAGTCGAGTTGCATAGAGGGTTGGAGAGTGGAGTGTGGTAGAGTGGAATAAATAATTATAGAGTGTTGTACGGTGGAGGGGCATAGAGTGTTGTAGAGTGGAGTGGCATAGAGTGGCATGGCATAGAGTGTAGTCGGGTTGTAGAGTGTAGTAGATAGTAGTGTGTCTCAGAGTAGAGCGGAGTACTGTGGAATGAAATGGCATAGAGGGAGTTGCGTAGAGTCCCATGGAGTGCCACAGAAGTATAGTAGAGTCTTGTAGAGTGGAGTGGCATAGAGTGGAGTAGGGTGTCGTAAAGAGGAGGCACATAGAGTTTCATAAAGTGGAGTAGAGTGGTGTACAGGGAAGTAGAGTGGAGTGGCATAGAGAGTTGTATCATAGTGCGTTGTGTTGTAGAATGTACCGGAGTGGTATAGGGCTGAGTGGCTTGTCTTAGAGCGGAATGGCGTGGTGTGTTATTCAGTGGCATGTTGTAGAGTGTCCAATTCCTAGCAAATATCAAAAAAGGCCCTTTGCACACCCTAATCTCTATTCCTGCTCAATTTGTCTGTGTGTAAAGTCTGTGGAAAAAACATTAGTGGAAGAATGTGTTTTGGGACCCCATTTCTTTCTTTGCAGCCACTTAGCTAATCACCACAAAACTTTACATCATCAGTCAATGTAGAAAAATGAATAGGTCTGCAAGGGTTCATGAAGATTCATCAAAGGGTGACAAAGTTATTACCAAGCAAAAATCCAGAGTATTTCTATATCTTAGAATCCTAACTGTAACTACAGAGTGGCTACCATCACTCTGTAATATGTAAAATATAGAAATATTTGTGTGTGTATATGTGTGTGGGGGTGTATGTGTGCGTGTGTACTTGTATGTGCGTGGGTGTGTGTGTGTGTGTGTGTGTGTGTGTGTGTGTGTGTGTAAAAAGGCACCCACACCTGCAAGATTATATATGTACAATTAGAACATAGGAATGTTGGAAACTCCATTGAAGATAATGAAGTGACTCTGAGCTAACAAAGACTGGTATGAGCCTTCTGCTCTAACATTCCAATGTTTGTTTTTTTTTCTCCTTTGTTATTTAGAACATTCTATCCTCAGTGGGTGGAATGTTTTAATAGCATTATAGCTCTTCTTCCTCAGGCCATACAGGATTGCTAAAGGGTCTCTCCCTCATTACAGGCCCTCCACTGCAACCCGGGGCCTATAATCTGGGTTCAGAGACTTTATAGCTATCAGCAGTGGGCTATATAACGGAGCAAGTGTAGTTAATCCATAATTAGGGTCTTGCCCGTAGTCCATTGCTTTGGCAATAAACTATTCATGAGGGCTAAATAAAACCAAGCCATTCTAATTACGGTCAGTGATACAATCAGTTGCAAATTGAAGAGAAAAGCTTCAACAAACTCTTCTTTCTACAGACAGAATCAGAGCCTCATAGATTTTGTGATGTCGAGATGTATTTCTGCCACCTCCACTGTTTGACCCTCACCTCACACATCATTTACAGTGTGGTTTACTCTGTACGCGATCCTCAATATTCTTGTGACAGGCCCATTTTGTGTTTGTCACAAAAAGTCCACAAATTCTGCTTTTTAAGGCTGCTATTTTCTGACGGCAACAGAATTTAGAAAACTAGACTGCAATGTCCTAGGGGGTCTGCAGAATGTGTTTTAATAGCATTTCACTTGGTATTTCCGACAAACATTGCTCTTTTGAAAAGAATGCTTTTGTCAAATTGAACTACCTCAAAATAGACTACCTATCTTTTTATTTTAAATGTGCTTAATATACCAGGCAAAAACACGCATTGCGAGCAGTGCTTAATTTGAGCCGATGGTTTGAAGGTGCTTGGCATATGATACTCTGCCACACAATGGCTCTGCTCATCTAATTTAGAGATGAGCAGAACAACGGTTGTTTATGAATACGATATACATGAACATATACTAATACCTGCCTCCCCAGCCATTCCTTTAGCCATGGGGACCTGGACTAATCTGAACTGTTGTACTTGCAGGCTACAGAGATGGTTAGTAGTTGTTTTAGTACTGTCATTGGCAGCAATGATGGGGCCGTGGGTCGTGAAAGCTGCAGTGGCCTCTTGGTCAGGGCCCTGGCACTTATTATATCACAAATTAAGCACTGCTTGCGAGTTTAACAAGCATTTGCAATGCAATAGGTCTCGTATTTATAAGAGTTTGAGATATTGGCATTGTAAAATTACAATGCCTTTTATTTATGTTTTGGTTTTAAAACAAATAAAAGGCATTGTCATTTACAATGTCAGTAGCATAAACTTGCATAAAAGCAGTGTGGAGTGCAGCAGTGTGCGGCGTGCGGCAGTGTGCATCAGTGTGCGGTGTGCAGCAGTGTGCGGCGTGCAGCAGTGTGCAGTGTGCAGCAGTGTGTGGCATGCAGCAGTGTGTGGCGTGCAGCAGTGTGGTGTGCAGCAGTGTGAGGCATGCAGCACTGTGTGGCGTGCAGCAGTGTGCGGCGTGCAGCAGTGTGCGGCGTGCAGCAGTGTGAGGCATGCAGCAGTGTGTGCGTGCAGCAGTGTGTGGTGTGCAGCAGTGTGTGGTGTGCAGCAGTGTGAGGCGTGCAGCAGTGTGTGGCGTGCAGCAGTGTGTGGTGTGCAGCAGTGTGGGGCGTGCATCAGTGTGTGGCGTGCAGCAGTGTATGGCATGCAGCAGTGTTTCGTGCAGCAGTGTGTGGCATGCAGCAGTGTGTGGCGTGCAGCAGTGTATGGCGTGCAGCAGTGTTTCGTGCAGGAGTGTTTTGTGCAGCAATGTGCGGCGTGCAGCAGTGTGCGGCGGGGTGCAGCAGTGTGCGGCATGCAGCAGTGTGCGGCATGCAGCAGTGTGCAGCGTGCAGCAGTGTGTGGCATGCAGCAGTGTGTGGCGTGCAGCAGCATGCAGCAGTGGGTGGCGTGCAGCAGTGTGTGGCGTGCAGCAGTGTGCGGCGTGCAGCAGTGTGTGTCGAGAAGCAGTGTGTGGCGTGCAGCAGTGTGTGGTGTGCAGCAGTGTGTGGCGTGCAGCAGTGTGAGGCGTGCAGCAGTGTTTCGTGTAGCAGTGTGCGGCGTGCAGCAGTGTGTGGCGTGCAGCAGTATTTCGTGTAGCAGTGTGAGGCATGCAGCACTGTGTGGCGTGCAGCGGCATGCAGCAGTGTGCGGCGTGCAGCAGTGTGCTGCGTGCAGCAGTGTCGTGCAGCATGCAGCAGTGAGTAATGCAGCAGTGTGCAGCAGTGTGTGGCGTGCAGCAGTGTGTGGCGTGCAGCAGTGTGTGCAGTGCAGCAGTGTGTGGCGTGCAGCAGTGTTTCATGTAGCAGTGTGCGGCGTGCAGCAGTGTGTGGCGTGCAGCAGTATGTGGCGTGCAGCAGTGTGGTATGCAGCAGTGTGTGGCGTGCAGCAGTGTGGCGTGCAGCAGTGTGTGGCGTGCAGCAGTGTGTGGCGTGCAGCAGTGTGTGGCGTGCAGCAGTGTTTCGTGTAGCAGTGTGCGGCGTGCAGCAGTGTGCGGCGTCCAGCGGCATGCAGCAGTGTGCGGCGTGCAGCGGCATGCAGCAGTGTGTGGCGTGCAGCAGTGTGTGGCGTGCAGCAGTGTGTGACGTGCAGCAGTGTGCGGCGTGCAGCAGTGTACGGCGTGCAGCAGTGAGCGGTGTGCAGCAGTGTGTGGCGTGCAGCAGTGTGCGGCGTGCAGCAGTGTGTGGCGTGCAGCAGTGTGTGGCGTGCAGCAGTGTAAGGCGTGCAGCAGTGTTTCGTGTAGCAGTGTGCGGCGTGCAGCAGTGTGCGGCGTGCAGCAGTGTGCGGCATGCAGCAGTGTGCGGCGTGCAGCAGTGTTGTGCAGCATGCAGCAGTGAGTAATGCAGCAGTGTGCAGCAGTGTGTGGCGTGCAGCAGTGTTTGGTGTGCAGCAGTGTTTTGTGTAGCATTGTGCGGCGTGCAGCAGTGTGTGGCGTGCAGCAGTGTTTCGTGTAGCAGTGTGAGGCATGCAGCACTGTGTGGCGTGCTGCGGTGTGCAGCAGTGTGCGGTGTGCAGCAGTGTGCGGCGTGCAGCAGTGTGTGGCGAGCAGCAGTGTTGTGCAGCATGCAGCAGTGAGTAATGCAGCAGTGTGCAGCAGTGTGTGGCGTGCAGCAGTGTTTGGCATGCAGCAGTGTTTTGTGTAGCATTGTGCGGCGTGCAGCAGTGTGTGGTGTGCAGCAGTGTGTGGTGTGCAGCAGTGTGTGGTGCGCAGCAGTGTGTGGCGTGCAGCAGTGTGCGGCGTGCAGCAGTGTGCGGCGTGCAGCAGTGAGCGGCGTGTGGCGTGCAGCGGCATGCAGCAGTGTGTGGCGTGCAGCAGTGTGTGGCGTGCAGCAGTGTGCGGTGTGCAGCAGTGTGCGGCGTGCAGCAGTGTGTGGCGTGCAACAGTGTGTGGTGTGCAGCAGTGTGAGGCGTGCAGCAGTGTGCGGCGTGCAGCAGTGTGTGGCGTGCAGCAGTGTTTCGTGTAGCAGTGTGAGGCATGCAGCACTGTGTGGCATGCAGCGGCGTGCAGCAGTGTGCGGCATGCAGCAGTGTGCGGCGTGCAGCAGTGTGCGGCATGTAACAGTGTTGTGCAGCATGCAGCAGTGGGTAATGCAGCAGTGTGCAGCAGTGTGTGGCGTGCAGCAGTGTGTGCCGTGTAGCAGTGTGTGCCGTGCAGCAGTGCGTGGCGTGCAGCAGTGTGTGGCGTGCAGCAGTGTGTGGCGTGCAGCAGTGTGTGGCATGCAGCAGTGTGCGGCGTGCAGCAGTGTGTGGCATGCAGCGGCGTGCAACATGCAGCAGTAAGTAATGCAGCAGTGTGGCATGCAGCAGTGTGCGGCGTGCAGCAGTGTGCGGCATGCAGCAGTGTGCAGCGTGCAGCAGTGTGCGGCGTGCAGCAGTGTGCGGCAGTGTGTGGCTTGCAGCAGTTTTTGGTGTGCAACAGTGTGCGACATGCAGCAGTGTGCGGCGTGCAGCAGTGTGCGGCATGCAGCAGTGTGAGGCGTGCAGCAGTGTGAGGCGGGCAGCAGTGTGAGGCGTGCAGCAGTGTGTAATGCAGAGTGTGTAATGCAGCAGTGTGTAATGCAGCAGTGTGTGGCGTAATGTACCAGGCAAAAGCACGCATTGCGAGCAGTGCTTAATTTGAGCCGATGGTTTCCGGTGCTTGGCACCGGCACTTCATTGTCATCACCAAACATATGATACTCTGCCACACAATGGCTCTGCTCATCTAATTTAGAGATGAGCAGAACAATGGTTGTTTATGAATACGATATACATGAACATATACTAATACCTGCCTCCCCAGCCATTCCTTTAGCTATGGGTATCTGGACTAATCTGAACTGTTGTACTTGCAGGCGACAGAGATGGTTAGTAGTTGTTTTAGTACTGTCATTGGCAGCAATGATGGGGCCGTGGGTGGTGCAAGATCCAGTGGCCTCTTGGTCAGGGCCCTGGCACTTATTATATCACAAATTAAGCACTGTTTGCGAGTTTAAAAATGGGCTGTATAGAACACCATTAGACATAATAACAAAAGTTGTGCACGCCATAAAGCAAGATAAATCAGTCACAGTGAAAATAGCAGACAAGGTTTCAGGATCAGTGGGCATGGATGAAAAGTGGCAAATTGAAAACGCCGTAGACTGTATTGATCAAAATCATTACATAAATATATATTTAAATTCCCTAGGAGAATCACAGCAATAAGTGGAGACTCTCAGTAGGAAAGGTCTCAATTCAAACTGGTTAATAGTATGCATAGAGGCTGTTTTTCTCAATAAACATCAAATGTCAGTTGTGAACACTTTTCCTAATGTTCCCAAAGAATCAGCAAGTTCCTCTATCAGACCAATCATGTCGGGCAGCAAGTTAATGTTTGAAATTTACAAAAATAGCTGTGGATTATTATCCTCAGTAATACCCAAAATGTATTCTACCAGAATTACTTCCAAAATGTCATTAGGTAATTATAGCTGAAGGATAGATTGTATTCCCCTGTGATACTGTGAAACTTTATGGCAACGTTGTGCAACAGAACAGATAACAGATACACCTAGGGAGGGACATGCTATTGGAAATGCGAAGGAAGCTAATCAATTTCATACTGTTTTATAGCCACATTTGCTCTAATGATCAGTTTTTGTCTACAAGCCGCAGGGCTAGAGGCAGACACAATATAGTGCTCTCATCTGTCAATAGTCCAGATATGTTGCATGATTTCTGATCACCACTCATCACTTTTTAGACCTGACACCCTTGGTGTGGTATTCCTCAAAAGTATTTACCTTAATTCCCTTACTTTGATGAACTCATTTTTGTTGGCATTAGGACCCAGTGCCTCGAGAACTTTAGGGGTGAGTAGTTGCCCTTTACCAACCCCTGATTGATTGATTCGCCTTGTGCACTTTGCTAACCAGTGCTCATATGCGTGTGCTCTCTCCCTAAAACATGGTAAAATTGGCCTACATCTAACTGATATATTTAATTAATTTATAAGTTCCTCTAAATGTATTCCATATACTCAGGGCCTGTAAATTAAATGCTACTAGTGGGAAAAGCACCCACTGTGCCACCTACTAAAGTAGCACTGTAGCCTGTAATGCAGGCGGACTGCTATTTCGACATAGAAAAATAACGTTTTTGCAAGGCCTAATCCTTCTTTCTTAATACATATAAGTCATTCCTAAGGTAGGTCCAAAAGCTCATAGGGCAGGATGCATGGTATTTAAATAGTAGGACGTTCATCTTTAAGTTTTACACGTCTTGACAGCGAAAAACTGGCAAAGTCGTTTTTCAAATTTTTCCCTGTTGCAATTTCTAGCCCTCCCATAGACTAACACTGGGTTAGCTTGCTGTGCTGTGCATTTGCTTTTTCCACTCAATGAATTATAATCTAAGGTCCTCATTAGTGGTAAATTTCAATTTTGGATGACAATTTTGAACATGCCACTTTTTGAAAGTTGCAATTTTTCTGCCCGAACCAACTGTGCTTTCTGCCAGTGCCCTGTGTCACATGACTGTGGATGGCTCTGCTATTGTGGGTTGTGAATAACGCTAGGACAGTGAGACAAAGACACCTAAATGTGGGAGTAGAAGGTCTTCCTGGCAGGATGGCTGGAGAAGAGCAGTACCCCACCCTGATTATGTTATGTTATGTAAATTAAATTAATACCGCGCGCAGATACTCAAAAGTGTCCCGGCGCGTAACCAAGGGGAGCCATTGTCTGGTATTAAGCGAAGAGATGTCTTTTCAAATTCTTCTTGAAAATCAGCGGGTCCTGAGTATTCCGCAGGCTGAAAGGAAGGGCATTCCAAGCCACTGCCACCTTCCAGGCAAAAGAGCTGTCTCCCAGCCTCTTACATTTGTAGTGCTGAACCTAAATGAATCACTGAAACGTGGAGCACAGCTCTCACGTGGGGGCATAAAAAGAAAGCCGTTTTTTTAGGTAAGTTGTGCCATGACCATGAACAGCAATGTGGGCCATGACTAAAACTTTGAATTTGACCCGAACGGCCACATGAAGCCAGTGCAAAGAGCGTAAGTGAAATCTCACGCTCTTCCTGGAAGGAATCTCAAGAAGAAGTCTGGCTGCAGGATTTTTGACCACTTGGAGCTTTTTTAACAGATGGGCCAGAAAGCCCACCTGAAGAGCGTTGGTGTAGTCCAATCGAGACAAAATGAGGGCACAGATGACCGTTTCTTTTGCCGCCCTGGGCAAGAGAGAAAGAAATTTCCTTAAGGTTTTCAAAAGGCAAAAACATGCCCCTGCATGTTTCTTGATATGAGTGGAGAAAGACAGGTTCTCCTCAAACCACACTCTCAAGTTCTTGGTGGGTTTACCTGTAGAAGTGGGTAGGGGGAACTCAGGCGGCCAGAGAGTTTCCTTAAAATTGGGAGGAAATTTCCCAAGTAGGAGGATTTCTGACTTCTCCTCATTACACTTCAGTTGTGCACCAGCTAATCATTTAAAAAAGGAAGACAAACAGTGTTGAACTCAGGAGACAGACAGACAGAGTCCCCATTCTTATCCCAGGTGAAAAGATGCTGAGTGTCATCAGCGTAGGCCATAACCTTAGCCCCAAGGCCCTCTGCCAGGTACACGAGGGGTGTAACATAAATGTCAAAGAGAAGGGGGCTAAGAGAGGACCCCTGAGGAACACCGGTGGTCACAGGCTGGGGAGCGGAGGAGGAGGGCGAAAGCCAAATCTGCTGGACCCGTGCTTCCAGAAAGAACCTAAGCCAACCCCAGGCAGTACCCGACACCTCAATTCAGGCATGAGAGGAGGAGAGTGTGCGGATCCATATCAAAGTCAAGCAAAATCAATGCAGCCCTCCTGCCGGCGTCCAGACACTCCCGTATTGCCTCCGAGACCTCCACCCAGGCCGATTCAGTGCTATGAAAGGCCCTAAACCCTGACTGGGCTGGGTGCAGCCAGCCCTCTTTCTCCACAAACTCAGTGAGCTGTTTATTCACCACCTTCTCGCACACTTTGGCCAGGCCAGGCAGGAGAGAGATGGGACAGTAATTTCACTGGGATCAGTGGATCGAGGGACGGCTTTTTTAAGAGTGGCAAAATCTTGGTCTCTGGAACGCAATCTTCATGGAGGGACAGATTGATAATGCCATTCACTTCGGTATTAATAGTCTCTGCAACTGCTGCCAACAGTCTGGCCAGACACGGATCAGCAAGCTCGACTTTAGGCCCTTAAGAATTTTAAGGGAATCCAAGAGGTCCACAGACCTAAAGGCTTGCAGAGAGTGAGCAGGGTCAGTGGTTAAAGACCCTCGAGCAGCCCCAATGCCACTATCACAGGGGGAAAAGCCGCATGAATGGAAAGAATTTTTCTCTCTGATGAAGAAACTGGAAAGATTTTCACACCAGGCGACTGTAGATGGAGATGCCCTGGATTGGGCAATAGGTGACATAAAACTTTGAACAATTGAGAAAATTTCTTTAGCATTGTTTTTGGCGAAGTCGATGCCAACTGAATAGAATTGCCTATTGGCCTGAGTTATAGCCTAATAGTAAGTTCTTTGTTTAAGTCTAAGCTTTCGCTTGGCATCGGGGCAGTAGTCACTGCAACGCCACGCACGCTCAAGAGTCTTGCATTCATGTTTAAGCGTTTTGAGGGCAGGAGTAAACCAGGGTTGAGATGGAGACAACCTAAACAACCGCCTACCAGGGGGCGAGGCAAGTGAATCAACTGCATTAGCAACCCAACTAGTAAATCCAGCAAGTCGAGCCTCGATGTCCCCCCAGGAGATCCGGCCTCAAAACTTCCAATGCCTGGTTAAACCCAATGGGATTGATTTTGCCAAAAGCTGGTTTACAGTAGGATTGTGATGAAGGCTCCACCTTGGTGACTTCCCACGAAAAATACGTGAGAAAGCGATCTGACCAAGGGACCGGGCGCGGTTCCTCTGTCATGATGGGAAAGTTTGTACAGATCGGGTCCAGTATATGGCCTGGTGAGTGGGAAGGCTGATCCACTGGGAGAGTTGGGACAGGTGCAAAGTATCCAATAAGTCAAGCGAATCTTTGCTGGCAACCTGATCAAGGTGAATATTAAGATCTCCTAAAACAATGGAATGGGAGGATTGCAGAGCACGCGGGATAACAGCATCACCCCAAGCTTGGAGAAAGGGGCCAGCAGGACCAGAGGGCGTGTAAATCAGGGACCCTCCCAAAATGAAGTGAGCCAAAAAATGAATGCTAAAATCCAGGGACTCACAGTCCCACCAAGAGATGACATCTCCCCAGCGAAGGTCCCACTTATTTTTATAAATAACTGCCACTCCCCCTTCCCCCTCCCGGGTGATCAGATCAGGAGGTCTTATAGCCCTCGGGTGGAGCCAGGGTGACAGTGGGATCAGACGTAATATCAAGCCATGTCTCTGTAATAAACAGGAGGTCTACCGGTCTGTCAACAAAGAGCTCGAAGGCATCTACATGATGCTTTCTAAGTGAGCGAACATTAAGCAAGGCAACTAAAATAGGTGGGGCCCTCATAGATCTGAACAAAGAGAGACTGTGTTGCTCAGAAATGACTGTCCCTAAGTCCAGCTTAAAACCGCAAATCGGACAAATGATATTAATACATCCCGCCATATCCCAATTACCTTGATTGGGACAAGATCGGGGGCAAAAGGCCAACAGAGAGTCCCTGGCATAGCACCGTCTACCCCCTGACCCTGGGGCCTGGCGGCAGTGCTTAATTTGAGCCGGAGTTTACGGTGCTGAGCACCGGCACTTAATTGGTTTCCAGTGCTCAGCACCAGCACCTAATTGTCAATACCACACTTAGGGCAGTCTGCCACAAGGTGGCGCTGCTCATGTAATTTAGAGATGAGAAGTATTTCAGTTGTTAAGGAAACCAATATACATTGGAAAATTACTAATACCTGCCTCCCCAGCCATTCCTTTAGCTTTGGGGACCTGGAATAATCCGAACTGTTGCATTTACATCCAAGAGGGATGGTTAGTAGTTGTTTTGGCAGCGATGACAAGGGCGATGGGTGGTGCAAGCTGCAGTGGCCTCCTGATCAAAGCCCTGCCTGGTGGACAACATGGCTGGCTGCTTCTGAGACGCTGACGGGCACAGACGGGCTTGCCTTAGGCACGCATCTAAGTAGCCCTCGTCCGCCAGGAAGCTAGAGAGCGCACTGACTGAAAATGGCGACTCTCAGTGGGCAGCCTGCGGGACCTGGAAGTAGGGTACACGAACAACATTGAAATTCAATAGCAGCAATGACATTAAAGCAGAAGTAAGTGCAAGTTAATATTGTATTGAAGTATTCCCTTTAAAAACGAAATTACAATGAAGTATTCCCCCCTTTAGAATGATTTTAAAATAAGTTAAAAGAGAAGTGCGGCAGTAAGTCAGTGCAAACTAGCCAAGCGGACTTGTGCAACTGGTAAAATCGGCATTAGAAGACAGGGAAACCCCTCAAGGGGCGCGCGTTTGCGCAGCATGCATCTAAGTAGCCCTCGTCCGCCAGGAAGCTAGAGAGCGCACTGACTCAAAATGGCGACTTTCAGTGGCAAGCCTGCGGGACTGGGAAGTAGGGTACACGAACAACAATCAAATTCAATAGCAGCAATGACATTAAAACAAAAGTAAGTGCAAGTTATCATTGTATTGAAGTATTTCCTTTAAAAAACGAAATTATAATGAAGTATTCCCCCCTTTAGAATGATTTTTAAAAAAGTTAAAAGAGAAGTGCTGCAGTAAGTCAGTGCAAACCAGCAAAGCGGACTTGTGCAACTTGCAAAATCGGCATTAGCAGACAGGGAAACCCCTCAAATTACCCTGCCTGCAGCACACACACAGGAACCTGACACAAGCCTGCCCTTGCCTTTATCTCCCTAGTCAATTGAGAGCCAGGACCTGGGGAAGAGCTGACTAGAATCAGTTTTGGGGGTAGGTCTAGGAATTCCGCCACACAAAGGGGCAGATATACAAGCCCCTTGCGCCACCGGTGCGTCCCTTTTTGTTTCGTACCGGTGGCGCATTTAACTGTTCCATATTTACAAGGACAGGAAAAGCCACACAGCCTGACTTTGCCTGTCCTTGTAAATATTGCCCCTTTGCACGCAGCACTTTGCGTGAATGGCGTGTTCCATGAGTGTTGCTGTGGGTGTTCCCACGCAACACCCATGGAACCATACACATTTCCAGATTTACGAGGAATCGTAAATCTGGAAATGTGTGTAAATGCTACGCCTACCAGGGGAGGCGTAGGGAGGTGCAACGAGGAGAAATGTATTCATTTCTCCACGTTTTAATTTCCTCTTTCTATGCATGCTCCATTCTGCAGCACACATAGAAAGAGGAAACCACCTCTAATGATTGTTTTTGTACAGGAAGGGATCCCTTCCTGAACAAAAACAATCTCCCCATGATGCAGGCATCCTTGCACCATTATGCAAGGGTGCCTGCACCAACGCATGGCAGCAGTTTGTGTGCCAGCACAGGGGGAAGCACAGAGATGCAACATATTGTTGTAAATATGTTGCATTCCTGTGCTTTGAAAGTGACTCGTGCGGTGCAGCCAAATAGCTTGCGGTCCGCACTGAGTCACTTTCTTGTAATTCTGCCCCAAAGTCTGGTATCAGGTAAACAGGTGGGTCCTTAAGAACTTCTCATCAGAACACTCCTACAACTGTGTAAGATTCAAAAGAAGGACTGCCTTGCTGTTTGAGAGAGGGGGGCTGCCCTGCTAACTAATGATATGTTTGTCTTAAGCGCAGGCTACCCAGAGTGACACCAAGGGTTAGCTGTCTGATTTCTGTGAGGACTGTGTTTAATATTTGAGTGGGGCTTCCACTCCTCTTAGCTTATACCCTAATTTCTTGCATCACTCTATTCAATTTGTAAGGGGTAATGGCATTGTTGGGCTCAATTTAATGGACATAAAGATGCATTCTAAATTGAATCAGCTATATTTACACCTATACCTGAAACCTAAAGAAAGCAACATTTTACTATGAATAGCAGCTTCTCGCCAAATACACTCATCCACATTTTAATCTACAGTCATACTACTCAGGATGAATAGAATTGTTACAGAGAAAGAAATCTATACAACCAGACAACAAGAGATGTATAAGATTTTTTTCGGCAAAAGCTACTCTAAAGACATATTAGTAAAGGCAATGATACAGACTGCTAAAATATTGCATGAAACAAAAATGGATACCAAACCATAAACAGACATTTGATTGATTTAAAGTGAGATTACTGCATACTACACAATTGGTGAAAATAATTACTAATTATTGGATCATGATTTTAACAAATGATGCAATGGTGTTGAGAGCAAGTTAAACTCACCTATTTCACATTCACACATACAAGAGGATTTTCTGGGATTTATTGTTAACAGGTGAAAGGAATCAGAGTAGAACCACACAACCATTAACGACTTTCAAAACAATCTTTAAAATATCCAGTTTCTTCTGTACAAACTGAAATACATGATAAAGAATTCGTCACCAGACATACAATCCTGACAAAGACATCCGTATAGAAAATTATACCTCATGTGAAATAAACAATGTAATTTATAATATTTAGAGTCCATGCAGGTATTTGTGCATGAATCAAATATCTAGACAAAATAGTGGCTGACATTAATATAATCTCAATAAGTCTTAAATATTGTCAAAAGATATTGTGGTACGGCATAATGAAGGTTGTATATAATATTGATTTTGTAATATTTTGTAATGCTTTATGATTTTGTATGATTTTAGTTATTAGTATGTTAATTCTGTTGTTTGTAATTTTTGTAGCAGTTGTTTTATTGTTTTGGTATTTTTTTCAGCTTTTTAATTAATAAGCAGTATAAGGAATAGGATTGTAATAAAAGCAACCAAGAGTTCAATCACTGGAAGTACCATGCTGATCCAGGCCAAAAAGCTTCTCATGTCATGGCACTTCTAGTGGCCACATTGACTTATCCACAGAATTAGTTGTAGAGGAAAATACAGATAATACAAAATGATTGATTTAGCTTTATTTCTTCTCAAAAAAGTGAAAAAAATGCCTATTGGCAAATATTGCCTAGGAGAAACATCCAGAGCCTAACAATCAGACAAATGTTTGATTGAGATTGAACAAAGTACCATTTTTAATGATAAATGGCAAAATGATAAACTTTAAATAGAAATTGACACACCTCATTTGATTGTTATTTGGACTTACTGTCCCGAATAAACAACAAACAAGAGGATGTTCTCTAATGGGTCTTCCATCCACTCAAACATGTTCAGTCGAGATGGCAGTAAGATATGTGAGAGTGAGGGTGTAAGCATATGTCCCTCCCTTCAAACAATCAATGTTATTCATTGGAGTAATTCCTTTTTATGACACAAGACAGTAAACCAGGTAGGATTGAGTGACGGTAGATGTTTTATTTTCATTTGCCACTTTGCAAATCCATTTCACTCTTTTTTTTATCATATTTGATGGAGAGTTCAAAGGTCATAGAATCTGGTGAAGGTAGAATACGTCACACTACAGATGCACCTCTATGAACGGATTCATCCTGGGACTCAATTCATATATCTCGAATTGTGGATATTTTTTAATATTCTCACAAAGCAAATCGGAATGTATTCTACCTTCACCAGATTCTATGACCTTTGAACATAACCAATAGCCTTGAGAAAGCCCTGTCTCAACCTGCCTCATAGGGCGAAACATGTGTCAGCTGTCCCCCCTTTTCTTAAAAACTCTTCATCAAGAGTACACGCGCACTCTTACTCGTCAATACAAGGATGAAAGGTCCAGAGCCTTGAACGACATTCCTCCAGCACTTCTCAGGAATCCATATCCAGCAACAGGATCTCTGGACCGTTGTTTTTTCTTGAATCCTTGGCAGTAAGATATGTGTTAACCATTCAGTAGACCTTCTCTTGGCCCGGCCAAGCATGCTAACACATTTAAAACCAAATGACATCTGCAGCAATTGGGTCACTACTTTTGTCCATACAGCTAATTGTGTAGACCATAAATTTAGACCAGCACGCTTTGGGCTGCCTAGTTCCCAGGTTTAACAGACAAGCTATGCAGCCTCTGATGACATTTCTGAAATTTTTCATTCAGAACAGACATTCTCCAGGGAATTATGATAAGGAATTGGTTGTGAATTAGACAGTGATATTGGCATTGCATATTCTAAAGAAGGATGGGTAAGGAAGGGATTTGGTCTGGGCATTCTGAAGCCAGTTCCAACAGAGTTAGGCACAAAATTTGTGATTGTAAAAATGTTGTTATGAAGACCAGGCTTGCTATTTGTCTTCTGACCTCAGAAAAGTTAGAACATGGGGGATAGTTGTAAATATGCATCAGTGGCAAGAACTTAGATATCTAGTCTCAAAACGGAGAATCAGGGATGGTGAGAATTCAAATGCAATGGAAACACTCTATTACTGATCGACTCCATCTATGAAAAAGACTTTGAAGATGTGAGTGTTCTGTTCCCTCAAAGTGGTTCATATATATGACAGATGTAAGGTTGCCTACATGTCAGGATTCAGGTTCAGTGAAGACAGGTGCTCAGAAATTGAAGACACTGTGAACACTGGATCACAAACTGACTGATAGGTAGACCCTCACTTCTTGGTAATTTGTATTCTTTGGGTCATAAGGACTAGCAATTTGTCTGTAGTTGTTGTGGCTCTCTGCTTCATACAAGTTTACACCTGTTTACTTGTTTCTCACGTTTCTTGTTTTTTCCTTCTTGGTACACTTGGGTTAACTTCCCTTTAGTCCACTTCTCCCATTGTGTATTATGTGACAGCTTTGAATATTTTTCTCTCCCTTACCTCCTCAACTCCTGGCTGGTGTGTTTTGTCGCAGTGGCCTGGGTTTTCCAATCTGATATCCTGGTCTGTTAGGGGCTTGCTTGTCAGAGAAACATCTACAGCTGAAAGTGGTAAGCTTGCATTGCTCATGTTCTAATAGTTCATCGAGTCTGTATCCATATACTTACCTGTGGTCTCGTGTTTACCCTACAGCCAGCTCAGTAATGTGAAATTATTTGGATTTCCACCAATACGCTGCTTGCACTGTAACTTAGAGTCGGTAGCATGAGCAGCACCATCCGTTGCACAAGAGCGTCTGGCCATTCAAGATGATTTTGCTGCCCCTCAAGTCCAAATCTACCCAAGCAGAGGCAAATATGATGGCTCGTGAATACTAGTGACTAGCCCATTAGAAAATCATGCTAGGGGACATCAAATTGCACACACATATTCTGGAGCTTCACAGGAGAAAAATTCTGCCACTCTGTGATTGGCCCAATTTGGCCAGAACTCTGCATTAAAGAATAATGCGGAGTGACCAAAATCATGCCATTTCTGCAGGCACAATGGAACATTCCACCCACCCCTACTAATTAGTCTATTTAAATCTTTGGGACTCAATTTAATCTTACGACTTGAAAATCAAGATTTAATACCCAATATATAGTTCAATTCATCAGCAGAGAAAATTCACTCAAGATTGTTAAATTGAAATGTTACTGTCATAGTCTAGAAATTGGTTGAGGGCAAGATGGAGTGCACCCTATGGGAGTCTGCAAAGGGCCAAGACCCCAGACCCCCATACGGATATTTCAGGTTAGGGATAGCATCAAACCCATGCAAGCAGCGACAGACTCAGACGTGGAAACAGATACATGCTGAAAGACAGTGGGTAAAGCTAGAACAGATAAGTCACATCCCATTTTAGTTTCAGGAAACTTTGCAGAACATATCATGGTTAGTTCAGATGGGCCATCATACCAAATAGGCCACCAATAGGTCACCGCATTCTTCACCTGCTTGGGGAATGTGGCGAGATGCACCAATCACATTAAGGCACGCTTCCCTTCTAAGCGCTTCGCTTCCTCACACCCTTGCTTGAACATGTACACAGGATGAGACACCAGCTGTCTCATCCTGCTTTAGAACATATGCATACGAACATGTGCATGCTGCTTCAGAAAACCATCCATAAAGGTCAGATAGCTTGGCCCAATTACTATTTAGCATGATATAACCATGTGATGTTCAGTCACAAAAATTTATTCATGTTTCGCTTAAATTCAGAGAACCGAAACCCACATGGGGGGCTCCCACTTATCATGCACGGAAACTGCTAAGAGTTCAATAAGTTTTAAAACTGTCATCTTGTGTTTTTTCTATTTAAATTTCGCTTCCTGTAAGCAGTACTTCAGATATCAGATTTCAGCTCTGACAAGGTGACCCCAGCAGTATTAGATTAAACCTATATGACTCTGTCAATTGCCTCTTGGTTTTCTTTCTCAGATTTTCCTCCAACAAAAGTGTGCAATAAGGAAAGATTCGGAGGTGATCACGATTTATAAGAAAGGTGATAGAGAGGACCCTGCCAACTACAGACCAATTAGTTTAATTGTCTTCTCAGACGTATGTCTCTTTTTTTGTTGTATGCCCAGGGCCTGCTTCAAATTGCATTTTAGAGTGATATGTGGCAATACACTGGTAATTTCCTTAGTAAAATACCCTACTGACCCTCAGAACACAGAGTCAAAGGTCATTATGGCTGAAGACTATGGTCATCTTGGACATTCCCTGACATTGCATTTTGAGCCTGTATTCAGTAGGGCAAACAAGAACTACTGAAAAGGTAGGTAGACCAGGGCCTGCACACTTGTATCCCATTTGTTTGGAAACCTCCATGAGTCACTCCACCCACAAGCTAGTGCCAATCATAATTTTGGCACCATCCTCAGAACACTTTCTGGACCTGTGGAAGATCAAAAGAGGACAGGACCTGCTAAATGTAACCTGAAAGGAGCCCTGAAGGACTGGACCTGCTTCC
Source organism: Triturus cristatus (assembly GCF_964204655.1). Classification (NCBI taxonomy): domain Eukaryota; kingdom Metazoa; phylum Chordata; class Amphibia; order Caudata; family Salamandridae; genus Triturus; species Triturus cristatus. The sequence goes on from NC_140591.1 coordinate 244,127,240, forward strand.
ATTGTACCTGGGACACAGAAGGAGGTGAGCAGCACCCAGGCCAATACACAGGAAGACTGGGCATGGCTTTCCACGGCATTGCACTCCAAGGACTGGGGAAACTCCTAGTACAAGGGACACACCAACCTTGCATGGTACACACAAATGCAGCCATGCAGGGAGGCTTAATACAGACAATCATAGAGGTACTAAAACGGTGACACTTAACACCAAGTTTAGGTTAATTAGTTGGAACGTGGCAGGGTTCAAGTCGATCGTGTCCAATAATGAAGCCATGAAATTACTGTTGTCTGGAGACATTTTATGCTTGCAGGAAACTTGAATGGAAACTGCCAACTACATTAAAGGCTACCAGGCCTTCCACATAATGGCAAGCAAAAAAAACATCTTCGGAAGACCTAGTGGAGGGATCTCGATATTTGCAAAATTAAATCTACAATTACAATTCGAGGATTGGCCCACAGATGCACTAGACGTCGAGATCATAACAATAATTGGGCTTAGAGTAGAGGGCACCACGTTCAAACTCGGAGTAATTAACCTATATGTTAACCCCAAAAAAAAGGATAAAAACACAAACATCAGAAGGATCACCAGGATAGTTAGAGCTTAACTTTATGAGAACACTGGACGCGAATGTATCATTACTGGGGATTTTAACATCAGGGACTTGTGTGCCCCGGAACAAAATCAAGAGGACAGCAGCCGCAAGCTCATGGAAGCCTGTATTAACAAATTTAACCTGGGATCCGCAAACAACTCTGGCCACCTCACAACAACTTCACAACCTACATTTAAGAACATTTCCACGCTCGACTACATTTTCTTGAGTAAGAACTTGCTGAGGAGATGCGTAGAGTATAAGGTACTATCCACTTCCGGTAGTGATCATCAACCAATCTCCGCTCTGGTCAACATTAGCAGCATGAGGCATGAGGAATATCTAGCTGTAGGCAATATGCTCAGCCTAGAAAATGAAACAGCCTCAATTAAACGTATTAAATGGGGGCCTATAAGTTGGACAAAGTACAACACATGGAAGCACAACACTTGCATAAATGGCCCACAGACCAGTTGGGCAGACATCATGAGTTCACTATTCAATGCATTAACTCCAGGAAGGCAATTCACTCAGAATAATAAACTCATACAATCGTGGAAATTTAATCACACAGACAATCAAATCCTCACTCAGAGCAAAAAGTGCTGCTGACTGGCAGAATTAAAGTATAAGAAGGAAAAGTCTATCCACATGGAAAGTCAACTGAAGACAGCTAGAAAAAATCACAAAAAAATTGTTTGGCAACTAAAACAATCCAGCATAGAGGAAAAATGGAGAATCATTTATACTTTGTTAGCACCCAACAAAAGCAAGGAATTTTGGAGACACATTAATGGCCTATATGGTGGCCATCAAATTCATAATGCCGTGCCCGCCAACAAATGGGCTGTTCATGCCACCAACCTATATGTCGACCAGAAAACAACTATGGAATGCATTGTTAAAGATGAAGATCTCCAACATGAGGAGAGCAACGCGGAGGAGCTACATCAAACAGAAAGAGAAATATTAACCATCCTCCAGGGCATCAGGAAGGACGGGGCGCCAGGGCCCAATGGGCTGCCTGGGAATATCTTTAAGGAAGATCGTGAATTCTGGGCACCCCACATACAAATCTTATTCAATCATTGCTATAATTCTTCTGTTGTCCCGGACTCATGGAAAGGCTCCATTCTACATCCCATTTACAAAAAGAGGGATGTATCAGAACCTGGGAATTATAGACTGATTGCACTACTGGATGTGGAAGGAAAGGCATTTGCAAAACGGCTCTTGAAAGAACTAGAGACATGGATCACGAAAAATCAAGTAATTCCGCACTATCAGACTGGCTTTCGTCCGAACTCGTCGACCATGGATAATGCCATCGCTCTTTCATATCTGGCGACGAAGGCATCTGGACCCGTCTCCCCACCATTATATGCATGTTTTGTGGACTATAGCGCAGCCTTTGATGGAGTCGATCGAAGCATTCTGTGGGCAAAACTGGCTAAATGGGGCATACCACGGAAACTGCTCGCGGCTATTATATCACTTTATACCGGCACGTGGGTACGAGTAAAGCTCACTAGCACATGCGCAACTGCCAGGATCTTCACAAACCGGGGGTTAAAACAGGGCTGCGTGATCGCCCCCACCCTGTTCAATTTATACACTGCTGATCTGGGAGACGCATTGCTAAAAACTAACATCTTTCCCCCAAAATTGGGCCACCTTAGATTGCCAATCATGCAGTATGCAGACGATCTTGTCCTGCTGGACTATACAAGAATTGGTATGAAAAGGGCACTATAGACGCTACACAACTATAACATGGAAAACAAGCTTGTAGCCAATGCATCTAAGACCAAAGTGCTGATATTTGGTCACAAGTCAAAGAAACAAACACTGGCTTGGCAGCTGGGTCCTCTAAAGATAAGCACGACCAACAAGTACACTTATCTAGGAGTACAATTTGCAGACACCGGCAGACCAGCTCTGCAGGTTAAAGCATTGGAGGCAAAAGCAGCTAAACTAATATACGGCTTGTGCAGACTACACCAAAAAGCTTATAATTCACTCAACAGAGGGGATCCGACGTGTCATGCAAGCAAAGCTACTGCCAACCCTCAGCTATGGCCACCTTGTCTTTCCTGGTCTATTGACAAAAAAACTGGAGGGTCTATACACAATGGCGTATAGAAAAGTCTTTAAGCTACCCCATATAACCAGGCGATCATTAATCAGACTAGAGTTCAATATTACATAAATGGATATTGAATGTAAAAAAGATATAGTCAAATTCCAACACAACGTGACCAATGCAAGTCCGGGCTCTATCAGGTCAGCGCTGCAGGTGGTTTTCACAGACAATAACAGCTGTTGGGCGAGGTATCTCTTGAGTGCCAAACAAACACTGGGTCCATCAATCGAACCTCCTAAAGATATATCTTCAACAAAGGGTAGAGTAAAGATCCTGCTAAAAAAGTGTGGAAAGAATATCTCGAGGCAACAGGACTTTGAACGGATCAGATTGGTCCATGGTGCAGAAGGCCTCACCAACTCACATGAAAGCACCACATGCCAGCCTTATTTAAAAGCTGGCCTTGGAAGAAAAGCCCTACAAAATGTTATGAGAGTGAGGCTCTTAACCCTGCCAATACAAGACTACAGAGCCCACTGGAAAAACTGGTCACCAAGTGGCTCCGGCTGCTGCCTGTGTCAATATCATACAGAATCCGCAGAGCATGTCATTTGTTGTTGCCCAGTCCTGCTTTTTCCAAGGCGCTTGTACCTAAGAACCATGTTCATACAACACAGCGTGAGATCATGTAAGGAGGCCTTAAGGCATATTTACACCACTATTGTCCCGATGGAACTGGCACTAATCGGGAAGTTTTACGCAGCTGCTGAAATGCTCATACGAACAGCCAGAGAAGAGTCAGCTGAATAATCCACGTCCAAGCACCTCCGATAATTGTACTTTGCACACTCCAAACGCTAAATTTTACATATGCTGCTACTAGATGGACTGTGTTTAATCATTGTATAGTACTTCTGCTTTTTACACATGTCCTTTTAATCAGATCTTATGTTTTTAACTTGCACTTTTGTTGCTTCCTTTGTAAAAGATTTAAATAATCATACCAAGCACCTCCGACAATTGTACTTTGCACACTCCATACGCCAAATTCTGCATATGCTGCTACTAAATGGACAGTGTTTAATCACTGTATCGTATTTCTGCTTTTTACACATGTCTTTTTAAATCAGATCTGATGCTTTTAACTTGCACTTTTGTTGCTTCCTTTGTAAAAGATTTTAAATAACCATACAATAAAGGTTTCTTTACTCTGAAGACCAGAACACAATTCTTGTGCATCCAGTGTCTGGTTGCTGAAGAACCCTGTTTTGTCTTATCAGACTTATGTCTCTTTTTTTGTTGTATGCCCAGGGCCTGCTTCAAATTGCGTTTTAGAGCGATATGTGGCAATACACTGGTAATTTCCTTAGTAAAATACCCTACTGACCCTCAGAACACAGAGTCAAAGGTCATTATGGCTGAAGACTATGGTCATCTCGGACATTCCCTGACATTACATTTTGAGCCTGTATTCAGTAGGGCAAACAGGAACTACTGAAAAGGTAGGTAGACAAGGGCCTGCAAACTTTTATCCCATTTGTTTGGAAGCCTCCATGAGTCACACCATCCACAAGCTAGTGCCAATCATAATTTTGGCACCATCCTCAGAACACTTTCTAGACCTGTAGAAGATCAAAAGAGGACAGGGCCTGCTAAATGTAACCTGAAAGGAGCCCTGAAGGACTGGACCTGCTTCCATTGTACCTGGGACACAGAAGTGGAATCCAAGGTTCCGTTGGGTGACCTCCTGTGTGGGTACAGGGACACAACATGCAAGAGGCCTTTTTTCCTGAAGTGCCCAGCTGACTAGTGGCAAATGGACTTTGACAGGACTTTGTGGTTGCCTCTGTCAACATCCTGAGAGTCTCTAAGTGCCATCCCCTAAGACCCGATGGGTCTTAGACGTATACTACTGTGGCTGTTTGAGCACCAGAAAAATGTTTGGAAACTTTTGGAACTTTCCTCTAGAGCTCCAGAGCTTCTGTGTGACCTGTTGGAAATATAGTCTGACCATCATTTCCATAGCATTGGATTGAATTTCAGCGTCATGCTGCATAGAGACCTCAGCACCTCTAAAAAAGATGACAAAGCCCCATTTTGCGTTGGGACTCAGATGAACTTGCAACGTTTATCTTCAAACAGGTGACAAAAGTCTGTTTATGAAGTGGAACGTAGAAACTTTTTAAAGCTTTTTGACTTCCAACAGGACCAATCCACTTGGTGCATCAGATCCGAACTCCATCATGGTTGATCTTAAATTGTGTCAAGGTCCCAGTCTACAGCAACCATTGACTACCATTGGTGCTTGCTGCTTTTTGGAGCTACCCTTACTGGGTTTTTGTCCTTTTGGTGACTTTTTGTTTATTATATTCTGCTTTATTTTTCTAAGTCGGTTTTGGATTTGTATTATTTGGTGTTTTGACTTTATTACTGTGTTGGTACTCTATAAATACTTTACACATTGCCCTAATTTAAACCTGTCTGTTCTGTGCCATAGGGACCAGGGGCTTAAGCCCAGGTTAATTTAGGTGTATTGAGGTTGCATTCTGACATAAGGGATTTCATATTCCTTGAGGCAGGCAGTCACCTACCCCAAATAATATTTCACTATCTTACACCCTCCTTTTCCATCTTCAATAAATCTGCAATTTTTTTCAGAGTTGAAGGTATTTATGAATACCTACAAATCTGTGGGTTGATATGTGCTCACCGCCTTTCGAAGAAGGCCTGTCTGAGCAGATTCATTGGGTCACATATGTACAACTAGCATGCATAATTCTGCAAGTGAGTTAATCCATTTGGGAATGTAAACTTCACAAATGTGAAGTTGCACTCGTACTGCTGCTATATGAATAGCAGAGTGTCACATAGGTTGGAACCTAAGGGAGTATATTACTGTCCTTTTTTGTACAAATGTAGTAAACATAGCATCCTGTAAAGTGCCTGTTCCCAGGATAGATGATATGTGATTTAAATCACAAGAGACTAATATACATGTTTTAGTAGTTTTAACCTCTGTTGTGCAATCCAAAAAACACTGTTCTAGATGCTGTATCCCAACATATGTTTTTTTTAAATATTGGGAAATAATCCAAGTGCTTGCTTTGGAAATATGCTTGCCAGTGCAGTGGAAAATACAGACTATAATAGGCTTATTTGTGAAATATTATTGTACTTCAATGTATGACTGTGTACCTTTATGGATCCACTTGAATTGAATGAACATATACTAGCCGATGACATATTCATAAGACTTCCAACCATACATAACTTTTAAAGCCACACGCTGCTGTATTGGGAACTTTCATGAATTGAATGCCGTCCTTTGTAATAGCGCTTTACACGTAGATTTTGACATCTCTAGCACTGTAAATAAAGTGCACCACTGTTACCCTATGTGTTGGCGCTCAGCGTGTCTACCTTCGAAAGATGGCCGGCTGAGTTAACCTGGCCAGGCTTCAAACATGAGGCCTGCAGATACCCGGAGACGTCAGCAGCAAGTGTTTTTACTTCACCGACCCGTCATATTATTTATTATCCAGTATGTTTCTCCTCGTAGTGCTCCCGCGTTAATGATTCCACATAAATTACATTTATATAGCGCTTACTACGCCTGACGAGGCGTCGACAATGATTGTAAAGGCCTAGTTTCCTGGTGGAGTGCTTTTGATGAAAGTTGTTTTCTTAGAGCCAGAATTGCTAAGCAGCAGGTTTTCGTCCTGTTTCTATAGCAGGACCGAGGCTAGCCGTCTGCTCTTGTTTCTACTCCTGTCGGCAGGGGTAACACGCTGCTGTGACATTTTAGTGTGAAGATCAAGCAGGACAGACAGTGAAGAATTCTTGGCATCCATCTTGTCACTTCAGATGACCCATCTGTCTACAGCGGCCAGTGATGTCTCCCCGAGGCCGAGAGCTCCTTCATCCTGCTCGCAAGGAAAAGTGCAGTTTTCCTCAGCCTTAAGTACTCGTTTACCTTATCTCAGTTTATGAATATTGTTATTGAATTAAAACGTGTGCCACAGTTATCTTATTATAACAGATATATCCCGATGCTCTGCTTGTACTTTTATGTTTTCTCCATTGTGTTAAAATGTTATCAGACCCATTGGTAATATTCCGCTTCCTGGGAAGATCTGCATTTTTATTACAGTCAGTATTTGTGTTGTTTCCAGAAGCCAAACAATATCAGACAGTGCCCTGCCTTCCCCTATCAAACCGAGAATTTTTAAATACATTTCAATGCACAGGTAGTTAAACATATTGAGTATGACGCAGTGCATTATATAACGATGGTGACGTATATATATGTAAACAAATAAAGACATGTCATTTTAATAGGCACATCATCTGGACGTGGATGACAGATGATGCCAGCAGTTTGAAATTGATAGTTTGTCCACTGGTTCACAGTATAGCATGTGAGAGGTATTGTGGTATTGCTTGCTGATACTAATAATTTCTAGGACGTTCCATGAGATCCAAAAGCCCTACCAAGCCCTTTAGTGAGCAACCCCGCACCCCTATCATTTTTCACCTCCAAAAAAACATGCATTTTTTTAAAAGTACAGTGGAACATTTACAGTTTTTTTCATTGTTCGCTAGAGGAGGAGGAGCCTGTTCACGACATGGCCGCTCCGAGCTGAGGCTCTGTGGTGAACCCTCTTACCGACCTCCTGAGCGGCGTTCCGCCGCACTGTTATCCCACCCAAAACAACAATTCCGCAACCAGAATAAAGGCGGATCACCTGAAGCTTAATATCGCCCTTCTCAGAGTTTACACCACTGAGTAATGAACCCCGAAGTCCCTGCCCATGAAAACGAGAAGATGGCGCCTAGGGAGCTGTGAGAACTCGCCCGGTGCCGAGAGAAGTACACCGCATTGCAACCAACCTCCGTTTTTCTTCCAGCAGTCAGAGCCCCCACCCCTCGGTCCGGCTTCTGGAAACACCGACCTGCCTGCTGGCGATGTGCTCAGTGAGGGGAGGACGTGGTGCTGACTGCACGAGGTGACCGCTGTTGCTGTCACACACCGCGGGAGAACAGACGGTGAGCGAGGGCACTGCTGATGACCATGGGTCCCCTGATGACCACTGCGGGCGGTGGGGGGCTCCTGTGCCCCCTTCCTTGGACGTAATTTCAGTAGTGCTCTCGGTGAGCCCTGGGATCCTCGCCTGACCCCAAAATGGCGCCCACAGTCAGGCGGCCCCGGGAGTCTTTGCGGTGCACCCTGGGGGGGGTCCCTCATGCACAATAATGCTCAGTTTCTCTACTCTCGGCAAGGACTATTTAGTGGAGGGCATGGGGGAGTCGCTGCTCACTTTCCTGTTGCACCTCCGTAAATTCACCCTCATCTTCAAGAGAAAGAGGAAGTCCCGCTGCTTCTACCCCACGTGTCTTCTCATCAACCTGACGTCCTGGTGTCCGAGTCATCTGTGAACTCTCATGAGCAGAGCTTCATCGTGGGGTAGACCAACTACCGCATCTATGCCTACACAGGGATCTACATAGGCCCGGACATGACGTGCCTGACTTTAACATGGCAGCCGCCGCTGCCTTCGTTTCCCCAGCAGCCACAATGGCAGACCCAGCTCCTTCTCTGATACCGAGCAGGTCAGCACTAAGCACCTTCATCTCCCGCTTCCACGTGGTTTTCAGCAGCAGCGTCATCCAGGAGGATGTTTCCATGAGCATAGAGTCCGAGCAGGATGCTCTCTCCATTCTCTATATCTTGATTGCCTCGACCTATTCCTGGATCACTGTTGCCGCCGGTCCACGCATTTGGTCGCCTGCCCGTCCACTGCCCCTGAATGGCCCCCAATGGGACACTCTCTCCCCCAGTCATGAATGGCCACTAATGAAGCTCACGTATCTCTCCCCCTCCCTAATATTCCCCCCACATTGCCAAGTGACCCAACGTGCTGTTTTGAATTTGGCGCTGGACTTAGTTACTATGCGACCCCACCTAGGTTATGGTCCCTCCTACTCTATCTTTTTAGGCCCCCATGAGACACTTTTCTTCCACTGCCGGTCTGCCAGATCTGATCTGCTTCCCAGCCCCCTGTTTCTACTCCCATCCCCCATTCCCTCATTCCACTATTGGGGACTTGTTCTTCTATGTTTGACTATGCTACTGTAGCTAATGTAACTATGCAAAACTGCTATTCTTGTTATTCCTCACCGCTGAAACCTGAGCAACATGGCTGATGCCCGGTGGAGCTGCTAGACAGCTATAGAGGAGATTGGCCCTGGTTCACCCCATCGGCCGTCACCTACTCAGCCGGACATTGGGCACAGTTCTCCTCGTCTTCCTGCTGTGGCTCCTTCCTCCCCTCCCTCCTACGTATTACCGTAACATTGTTTTTTATTCCCGTGCTTTACTATGCTCTTGTAACGGATGTAACTTGTAACTTTAAACTCAATGATCCTCACGTAAAGCGCTGTGATACCTCCGGGTCTAGCCAGCGCTACATAAAACTCGTCAAATAAATAAAGAGGAGAAAAAAACATTGGGGCATATTCTCAAGGACTTATCGCCGAGTTAGTGGCACTTTATCTCAGCCAAAGTGGTGATAAATGTATCGCCCTACTCACAAGCTGGTGCTACCAGCCGATATCACCAGTTTTTCTTGACAATTACGTACACAACAACCTATACTTCCAAATGTTGCACACACATACAACTCATTGCTCCGAGCTGTGGCATGTCATCCACATAACTGCCGCAGGTCAGAAGAGTGCCGGTTCTACGAGAGCCACCAACGCAATGGCAGGACATCCCGGGCACATGCAAAACCCCTGTCACGTTGAACTGTACCATGCACGCATGCTGCATTTGTTGTGGGCACTGCCACTGGCAGTGTTGCGCATCAGTTACTGTCTGAGCTTCCGTCTTGCGTACGTCCCCTGCATCCAGCCCTGGTTCCACTGTCGATCATGCACATTCGAGTGGCCCATGGATGTCTGCCTATCCAACACAACGGTAGCTGAATTGGATTATAAATTGTGTGTGCGCCCCCTGTTGGCCCACGACCAAGAGTGTAACCGTGATACCCATGCCTTGATATTTGGCATATGTGCTGGCAGTTGGGCATGGGAGATTGCACAAGTCCTCAGGTGCAGTGACCACATCGAGGTGCTCCTCTATTGGTCTGTGTTGCGGATTGGTGAAACGGCGTAGACGGAGGACACCTGTCCGGACCAGTTAATGGATTGGGTTGCCCTCGTGTTCATTGATCTCGACAACGACGTACTCTTGGAACTGATTTCCAGGAAGCTGCGCATACGTTCCTGCAGCCACAACGGATTGTAACGCAGAGCACAGGTCCCAACACCTTGTTGCATCTTGGAAAAATGGTCACATATCCCACCACAACACTGGACATGGCTGCATTTGCCTGGACTCAGAATGCATGTGCGTGCACCTTCGCGTGTTGACACACACCTGTGTAAGGTGAGGCAGTCCCATGGGCGTAGCTGCACAGCGTCACTTGGCAACATTCCTAAATCTGACATACTGCTGGAGCGAGAGTACACACATGGCAATGTAGTACTACATGTGACCTTGTTGGACACTTCCAACTGCTCACTGTCAGCAGAGCAGACAGTCAGCGCAGTCCAGTGGTACAGCACTATGCAGATCCCATGGGCTGTGTGTCGTGTCCACTGACACGGGGCAATGAGCATACGCCAAACATCACATGACTCGTCCATCAAGGCAAGGTGGGCTGAGACCGTTGCCATCCGTAATGATTGGTGTTCATTTTTGCCTCCCCATTTCTTGCACCTCTACATGTAACTATGCTGCCTGTTAGTGTTTGAAGCATTGGTCTGCATGTTGTGACCCTTGTCTTGCCCGTACTGACACACACATGCTAATAAAGTCTACGCAACTTCACTAGTGTTCAACTGTGATGAGTGTTGATTAGAATGACAAATCGAGTACCTCAAGGAGCATTGTCCGTACACAGGGAGGGGCTGACTGACGCATTTCACTTAGAGGTGAGTGCCTATTGCCAGCTCCACCTCTGTGAGTCAGACATTGTGGTTGGGATAGTGGCTGATAGACCTGTGCTCTTACGTGTCTTCAGCAATGTGAGTATGGTGTCCAACTTCTTGCCATGTGGATCAATGTGATCCATCAAAACAGGCTGTGCCCACACAGTTGCGTGTGAGTAGGTATGTGAGGAGATGTTCTGTTGTCACATGTGATGGGGGACACTACTTTGGGCCTGCTACCGAATTTGACATTTTTACACACAGTCCGCTTTAATTCATGGACGTGGGGTTGTGAGATTGTTGTTCATGAGCAATAAGGCCACAGCTAGTTCACACCTTCACAGTCATCTAATTGGCCATGTGGGTCAAGGTCAAACATGCGCATTGATGTCATTCACCAGGGTGTACCTTTTTGTGCAATCAATGTCCCTACATTCATCCATACTTTTATACTTCATGGAGCATAGACATGACATATCTGTGTGTTTTGGAATGTTTTATTCACATTCTGTGGAGTGTCAGAGCTGGAGCAGTACATGGCCATGCAAACCCCACATTACATGGTTGCCCAGTGGAGGGCCAACCAGAGTCATTTGGGGAATGATAAGTTAATCGGAAGAGGAAGAGTTAAGTCTGCAGCCTGATTGCTGTGTCATTGGTAACCAGAGCGCATGGTGAATGTCGCAGAGTGTTTCGGGGGACAGTGAAAGGTGTTGTTCGAGGGCATGATGCAGGGGGCTGAACCAAGCAGAAACAGGCCATATGGCAGGAATGAATGCTACAACCTCCTCTCGCACACAGAGTCATTACCATCCACATCTTAGTCCTCTGATATGTCTTCTGTGTCTGGTGTGTCAGGTGTGTGTGGTGGTGTTATGGCTGCATCACTATGTGCCACTAACACATCAGGGGGCCGAGATGTGTGTGTTGAAGTTCCTGCAGCAGTCATCTGGAACAGGCTCTGTGGCAGCAATGGCAAGATGAGGATCTGCAGGGCATGGAAGATCCCAGCGACATCTCACTGGTGTTCAGCCCTGGCAGCCATCCTTCCAGCCTGCATCCGCTTCATGTTCTCCATTGTCCTCCGCAGCTTTGCCAACTATGTGCTGTCATCGCTGTCTGGCTAGACAGTTCCTGTATCTGAGTAATGACTCCAGCGAGGTCAGCCAAGGATTATTGTAGAGCATGGAACGGACTCTGGGTGTCCGTTAGGGACTCTAAGTGGTCCCTGATGGGACTTATACAACCACGTATGGCATCTAGTTTGGCTGCCATTAGGTCAAAACCCATCCGCACCTGTTCAGCCAGCTACTTCTGGCAGTCTAACACACGGCGTTGAAATGCCATGTGTCTTTCCGTGAGGTCTTGGGAGCCAGCCATGGTGGTGGGTGCTTCCTGCTGTGTGGTCTGTGCAGGGAGTGGGGTCACCTCAATGCAGCTGGGCTGATCTGCTCCTGGAGGTGGTGTGTGGAGGCTGTCTACGGGCCTTTGGAGGGTGTCGGAGCAAATGGCCAGGGGGTCCTCTTCATCATCACTGAAGCGATGTCTGGTCTGCTCTGCAGGAGGTAATGATTATTCCTCTGCAATGTAAAGGGGAGATGCAGGTTGACAGTGTGTTCCATGTATGTTGACGCATTGTACATGTTTCCAGACAGACAGCATGACAATGTACATTGTGACTGGCTATTTGATGGCAGACTGTGGACATTTCGACTACATGACGGATGTGAGGTTGTACTTGTACATTATCATATCACAGTTTCCTGTAATGCCAGATGTGATTGGCCAGTTTCTAAGCACAAACAGCACCAGTTGTGTCCTCTGTACTGTAGTGAAAGTGTTGCACTTTGTACCACATTGTCGCCAATGTTGATTTGCTGTGATTTCTATGTGTGTGTGCTGCCGTTTGGGAGAGTCACCTCTGCAGCTCGGATTTAGCGGCCCCTTATCCCTTTGAGGCGGTGTGCCTTTGACTTGTGTGCTTTTACTGTGCTGAGATGTTGGCAACTTGGGTCATTTGTGCTCTTGGACGGTTTTTGTACTCATGTGCATTGTTTGTCTGCAGATATGTTGTTGACGTCAGGGGTTGTATGTGCACGTGGATGTGTCAGAGTGTGACCTGCTCCTTTCAGGATGTGATCCCCACTGGGCCAGCTCAGTGTCAGTGCTGCAGCTTAGCTGGATTCAGCACATGTGCATGGGTAGGTTGTGGGATTGGTGATAGGGAGGGGGGCCCCTTTGTGCACATAGTGGACGGAGGCCTACTTGGTGTTTCTCTGGGTTCTGCAGTGTGCCAAGGGTATCAGGGACATGTTCCACTATCATTGTGGGTGTGCAGTGTGCTACACATGATTGTGTATGTGTGCCATTGTGCCCAACTCCCTCTGTCACTCCCTCTGTCCCAGTCACTGGTCGTTACTCACCCTGTTGCTGTTGGGTCAGGTCATATCGAGCTGTGTCTGGGCTCCCAACTCCTTGCACCGTCTCCACACTGATGACAGTTGCCACCATTTCCTCCAGCTCATCCAGCTACTCCTGTGGGGCAGGACTCCTACCTCTAGTCGCCTTTACTGCCTTCCTGTTGGCAGCGAGTTTCTGCTTCATTTGGCTTTTCACATCATGCCAGCGCCTCTTGACCTCCTCCATTGACCTCATTGACACTCCGACTGCATTCACGTTGTTCACAATGGACTGCTATATTTCCGTTTGTGTTGCCAATGACACAGTGGAGGTGACGAACTGTTGTTGGTAGTGTTCTATCACATCTGTGACAATGATCCGGTTTTCCTGTGGACTGAACCCCGTCTTCCTCTTCCTCTTCTCCTTGCCCTTCCCCGAGCACGGGGTTTCTGGCTGGTCCTCTGTGGGGTTTGTAGGGTTCAAGTTGTCCTCTGCACTCGGTCCGGGTACATCCATGGTGGTACGCAGTTTATTTTGGTTTTGGTGGGTTTTTTTTGCTGCTTTTATAGTGCATTTTCCCGCATGACACGTGGGAATTGCAGGCCTGTCACTGGTCATCGCTGATTTTTGTATCGCAATTTGGGGCGGAGCAACTTTTTCCGTGTTCTTATTTCGCATTTTTTCAGCGTCGCGTTGATTTTAATGCGGTCTTTTGGCACGTTATTGTGAGACTATCGCATGGTGCAGCCGAGTTGAGACTGCAACGTTAACACGGTGGTACTTTGTCGCAATAGACTGTGATGTGCAAAGTTGCGTTAAGCTAATTTTGCAATAATTATCACACGTTCTTGAGAATATCCCCCATTATGTGTATGCGCAATTCAGTCAAAGAATTTTCACCACACGTATGATGGGGAAATGCCACCGAGCACTGGCCACTTGCTGTCCCCTAACCATCTCAAGCTCACGGATGCATAACAGCCATTTTGCCTCTTGCCCTCAGTAAGTAGGACCTACCTGATTGTTTACTTAAAGTGACAAAATTAAGGGTGATCATAAACTCAGAACCACCTCTCATACCACAAGTAAATTCATTGGCTAAAAGCAGCTTCCATGTATTATGTCTTTAACTCCAAATCGGGGATTCCCATAAAATGTTGAAGCCAGCAGCACATTAGTAGTTTCTCATCTTGAATATACCCTGTCTAGGTACACCTCTGTGAGTACTCTGGAACAAACAGAGAATTTAACCGGCATCCTGGCTGCATACAGCTAGTTAACTGACCTAATTTGAACTGGTTCAGTGATAGAATATCGATGCTAAAACATCGATGTTCTAAATATCGTATCAAAAATATCGAAGTTAAAAATATAGATGTAACAAATATGGATTAAAAAATATAAACAAAATAAAATAAAATATGTTAAATATATATATATTTTTCTACATATCTCTCACCTGGCCAGAAGGATCATATAAAACACCAACTTATATTGCAATACGTTCATGTCTTGCCTCCCCCCCTAGGTTTAAGGATTATCCCAAAAAGTATAAGAGATGGGCTTACCTCTACATCTGAACCATGCACCCTCGAAATACTCTTACCCACATTTTTCCAATTTTCATGTAGCTTGGGGCAGGAAACAAATATATGGATATCATCTGCATTCAGGAAGCCGCACCTAATGCATCTTGCTTCTCCGCCACCTCTCATTCTTGAAATTTTCAAGGGGGACCAATATAGCCTGTGAATTGTGAAAAAATGGTTCTTTCTGAGTGGAGCAGATTTGATTATCGAAAAAAGAGTATCTATTGATACTTGCCATAATTGATCTAACTCCTCTCTCGGCAAGTAGTTTTCCCAAACTCGAGTTGGCTTGTCGATCTTCCTGTCAGCTGCAGCTAGAAGATACCCGTACCAAAGAGCCACCTCCTTTTTCCTTGGGGCCATGTCTTGTAAGTCACTTTCCTTTGGACATTCCTCAGAAGGCGGCCAGCATTGGTTCTTGCACCAGGAAACAATCTGATAGTATTTAAACCTGGACAAAGTGCCTCTAGTGATGAGATTCCAATTCTCCCATGAGAAGCATTCATTGTTTAGAACAATGTCCTTCCAAAGCGTGACACCAGCCTCTAACAAAGGACAAGCTAAAGCATCTAGGAGGCACTCCGGAGTTCCTGGGGATCCCCACACAGGCGCCCACTCACTGTAGTATAAGAGGCTGAGACAGTCATGACAACTTAACCATAGTTTTGCCGCCATTTGTAAAGTCTTCAAACGCACTTTTTTGAAGAATTTGAAAGAGACATATTTGTACATGAGTCCGAATGTCTCTATGCCAGTTAACATGGCAGAAAACATACTCCCTATTAATGAATTGTCGGGGAAAGCAATAGCATCCTGCAGTTCTTTAACTGGTAGGCCCAGAGTTGTAGGTCAGGTAAACCCATACCCCCTTGCTTCAGTTTGCGCCTTAGTTTTTTCCAGGATAGACGAACCCCCTTACTTGCCCATATAAAAGACGAGCTCTTGCCTTGTATTTTAAGCAAGTCCGCTTTTACAAATGCTAAAGGAATGTTGTTGAACAGATAAGTAAATTTTGGTAGTATGGACATTTTTATGAGGTTCACCAATGTAATATATATTTTAACTAAATATAAAAAATAACTTAATTCAAAAATATATAAACACACAAACATAATAATGTATACATATACATATATTTACTTTCAAATAATTTATTTACTATTATCTTTATTTATTTTTTAAACTTTTAAATTACATAAAGAATAAAATATATACCTATATCGATAATTTAAATTAAAAATATCTATTCTATGATTAATAAAAAATGTAACTATTAAAACAAATCTAAATGTACATTTCGCAATACAATAAATACAATAGTATGGAAAATGTGGGATAGCGGAATAATTAAATTTACAATTCCAACTCCAGGAATGCAACAGTAGGGAAAGTGTTGGATAGCGAAGGGGTAAAAATTACTATTCCCACTCCAGTAGGGAAAGTATTCGATAGCAGAGGGGTCAAAATTACTATTTCCACTCCAGTGAGTGCAACAGTAGAGAAAGTGCTAGATAGCGGAGGGGTAAAAATTACTATTCCCACTCCAGTGAGTGTAACTGTAGGGAAAGTGCTGGATAGCGGAGGGGTAAATATCACCATTCCCACTCCAGTGAGTTCAATAGTAGGGAAAATGCTTGATAGAAGAGAGGTCAAAGTTAATATTCCCACTCCAGTGAGTGCAACAGTAGGAAAAGTATTGGATAGTGTAGGGGTAAAAATTACTATTCCCACTCCAGTAGGGAAAGTATTCGATAGCAGAGGGGTCAAAATTACTATTTCCACTCCAGTGAGTGCAACAGTAGAGAAAGTGCTAGATAGCGGAGGGGTAAAAATTACTATTCCCACTCCAGTGAGTGTAACTGTAGGGAAAGTGCTGGATAGCGGAGGGGTAAATATCACCATTCCCACTCCAGTGAGTTCAATAGTAGGGAAAATGCTTGATAGAAGAGAGGTCAAAGTTAATATTCCCACTCCAGTGAGTGCAACAGTAGGAAAAGTATTGGATAGTGTAGGGGTAAAAATTACTATTCCCACTCCAAACAGTGCAACAGTAGGGAAAATGTTGGATAGTGAAGGGGTAAAAATCACTATTCCCACTCCAGTGAGTGCAAAAGGAGGGAAAGTGCTGGATAGCGGAGGGGTAAAAATTATTATTCCCACTCCAGTGAGGGCTGCAGTCGGGAAAGTGCTGGATAGCGGAGGACTAACATTACTATTCCCACTCCAGTGAGTGCAACTGTAGAGTAAGGTTTGGATAGCGGAGGGGTAAAAATTACTATTCCCACTCCAGTGAGTGCAACAGTAGGGAAAGTATTAGATAGTGGAGGGGTAAAAATTACTATTCCCACTCCAAACAGTACAACAGTAGGGAACATTTTGGCTAGTGAAGAGGTAAAAATTACTATTCCCACTCCAGTGAATGCAACAGTAGGGAAATTGTTGGATAGCAGAGAAACTAAAATTACTAATAACATTTAAACAATTGAAAACATTTAAATAATCTTAAAAATAAAAAAACAATATTTTAAAAATATCCGATTAAATATATTAAACATTAACATTAAGGGGCCGATTCCAATCCTGGAAAAAGGCTGTACAAATCGTTGTATGGAGCGTTTTCCCATACAACTTGTACCCGGTAAACTTTTCTTACAACCCAGGAAGTACGATTCATACAGAAAACCTCTTTCCATAGAAATCGTACAAAAGACAATACAGCTAAAATAAACCAACAATTCTGATCCGGAACAGCTTGCACGCGACATCTGTATGTATTTAAGCAGCGGCTTCCAGCCCAGCAAGTACGATTCGTCCCTACGGCACTCCGTACGGCTCTTTTCTTACAGGAGCCAAAAACAGCTGTAAAAGCAGAGTCCCCAGGGGTACGAGTCGTACAGGCATACACCCCCGTGCGTTGTGTACGTATGGTGCATACCCCAACATCGCATACCCCAACATCTCGTATGTACTGTGCGTACCCCAACATCGCGTACCCCAACATCGCGTATGTACGCACCGTACATACGCAATGTTGGGGTATGCGATGTTGGGGTACGCGATGTTGGGGTACGCACCGTACATACACAATGCATACGGGTGTATGCCTGTACGACTCGTACCCCTGTACGACTTGCACCCCGGGAACAACTTTTCCCGGGATACAAGTCGTACAAAGTTCGCTTCATAGCGGGTAATGGCATTCCCCATGTACGGTACGTTTTCCGTACAAATCGTTAATCGGAAAGCCGGTCCGGATCGTACTAGTACGGTTGGACTGCATTTTTACAATTTGTACGGAAAAGTGTCTGGGTCCGTCTGGTACAACTTTCCCCCATCCGATTTGTAAGGGTCGGGCCAATCCGTACAAATCGGATCGGGAAAAGTTGTATTTTTCCCATACGAATCGTACTACACGGGTCAGACAGGACTTGTACGATTTGTATGGAAACATTTACCGATACGAGTCAGACGGGAAAAAAAAATACAGGATCGGAATCGGCCCCTAAATATATTAATCACATATAACAAAAAGGTACAAATATTATCTAAAATAAATTAATAAATACATTTATAAATAATATTTATTTAAAAGAAGCAAATATTAACAAACAAACAATCGATGTTCTAAATATCGAATCAAAAGTATCGAAGTTAAAAATATAGATGTAAGAAATATCGATTTAAACATATAAACAAAATAAAATAATATATGGTAAATATATAAAAAATATATAATCTTTAACAAAATTATTTAAATGTAATATATTTTAACTAAATATAAAAAATAAACTTAATTTAAAAATCTATAAATACACAAACATAATTATTTATACATATATTTACTTTAAAATAATTTATTTATTATTATATTTATATAATTTTTAAACTTTTAAATTATATAAAGAATAACATATATACCTATATCAATAATTTAAAACTTAAAATATCCATTCTATGATTAATTAAAAATGTAACTATTAAAAAAGACTTAAAACGTACATTTTGCAATACAATAAATACAATAGTATGGAAAATATTGAATAGCAGTATAATTACCATTTTCAATTCCAACTCCAGGAATGCAACAGTAGGGAAAGTGTTGGATAGCGAAGGGGTAAAAATGACTATTCCCACTCCAGTGAGTGCAACATTAGGGAAAGTATTGGATAGCAGAGGGGTCAAAATTACTATTTCCACTCCAGTGAGTGCAACAGTAGACAAAATGCTAGATAGGGGAGGGGGGGAAATTACTATTCCCACTCCAGTGAGTGCAACAGTAGGGAAAGCGCTGGATAGCGGAGGGGTAACAATTACTATTTCCACTCAAGTGAGTGCAACTGTAGGGAAAGTGCTGGATAGCAGAGTGGCATAAATCACTATTCCCACTCCCCTGAGTGCAATAGTAGGGAAAGTATTGTATAGCAGAGGTGTAAAAATTACTATTTCCACTCCAGTAAGTGCAACAGTAGGAAAGGTATTGGATAGTGGAGGGGGAAAAATTACTATTCCCACTCCAAACAGTGCAACAGTAGGGAACATTTTGGATAGTGAAGGGGTAAAAATCACTATTGCAATCCAGTGAGTGCAACAGTAGGGAAAGTGCTGGATAGCGGAGGGGTAAAAATTCCTATTCCCACTCCAGTGAGTGAAACAGTAGGGAAAGTGCTGGATAGCGGAGGACTAAAATTACTATTCCCACTCCAGTGAGTGCAACAGCAGGGAAAGGTTTGGATAGCGGAGGGGTAAAAATTACCATTCCCACTCCAGTGAGTGCAACAGTAGAGAAAGTATAGGATAGCGGAGGGGTAAAAATTAATATTCCCACGCCAGTGAGTGCAACAGTGAGGAAAGTGCTGGATAGCAGAGGGGTACAATTTACTATTCCCACCCTAATGAGTGCAACAGTAGGGAAAATGCGGGAAAGCAGAGGGGCAAACATTACTATTTCCACTCCAGTGAGTGCAACAATTGGAAAAAATGCTTGATAGCAGAGGGGTAAAAATTACTATTTCCACTCCAGTGAGTGCAATATTAGGGAAAATATTGGATAGCGGAGGGGTAAATGTTAATATTCCCACTCCAGTGAATGTAATAGTAGGGAAATTGTTGGATAGCAGAGAAACAAAAATTACTATTAACATTTAAACAAATGAAAACATTTAAATAATCTTAAAAATAAATAAAACAATATTTAAAAAATATCTGATTAAATATACTAAACATTAAATATATTAATTACATATAACAAATAGGTACATATATTATCTAAAATAAATTAATAAATACATTTATAAATAATATTTATTTAAAAGAAGCAAATATTAACAAACAAAATATTCAAAACATACATGTATTTATTTTATTTCCTACACTATAACACAAAACCAATATAAAAAACTTCAACATGTTTATATACATTTATTTCCATAGATAACATAATTAAGAACGAATTTAAAAAATATTACCTATAAAAAAATCAACATTCATTGAATACAGATTATTTATACTATAATATGCACAACACACACCTAAAATGAATTACACGATTGCCATCGTTAATTACTAATTAATTAAAATTAACTAACAACTAATTAATAATCAATCAATTATTAATCAATTAGTTCCCACCCTTTCCATTATTTTCACCTATAAACACCACAACACACACCTAAAATTAATTACACAATTAACATAATTAATTGTCAATTAATGAAATAAAATGAATTAACAACTAATTATTGAATTATTAATAATACATTAATTTACAAATTACACTATATCATTTCAATAACAAAAAAATAATAAATAAAAATTACTCAATAAATTTAATGTAATTAAATTACTTCCCACCCTATTCCCCTATAAACCCACAACCTACTACGGAACTAAAAACGCACAATTCAAATAAAAAATAAAATATTAACTACTAAAAATAGTAATTACATTTTATATAATAAATTATTTCCCACCCTATTCCCATATAAACCCACAACCCGCTACGGAACTAAAAACGCAAAATTCAAATAAAAAATATTCATAACTACTAATATTTTAACACATATAATAAAAATACAAACAATTATTTTACCAAAAATACATACATCACACACATATAAAATATATACTAAAATATATCGCGTTAATAAAAAATCGATATTTTCAACATCAATATCTATATTTTTGTCAATGATATTAAACACTTCAATATTTTTTCATTCTATATTACTTACCTAAAATCGATATTCTTGACCACGATAATTTGTCTGTCGATATTCTTGCCCCAATATATTTTTGATACGATATTTGTGCAATTTGATATTTTTGACTCAATATTTTGTCTCTGCTCCATTTAACCCACATCACACCACACTGGCCGCCAACAGCTAGAAAGATCCCCTTTAATGCAATAGACATGGCTCACTGAGCAACCCTGGGGACTCGACCACTCTTACTTCAACAAAAACACCAGGAACCGGATCATGATGCCATTTTCTGCGCTGCACCGGCACACACATGATCTGTGCATTTCTTCTTGGCGCTATAATCGCTGGCAATAACTTGAAATATCTCTGAGTTACTGCATGCTTTGTTGAAGCAACTCTCGGAAACACAAAGAAGCAGTTTCTGCCCTGTGTTTACAAGGTTTGTTGTCAGCAAAAAACTAACTCAGAGATGTTTTGATTTTATATAGACGCACAAGAGGCTAAAAGAAACATACAGACTGGTTACCACATCATAATACAGCCCCAGGCGTCTCACCAAACAGGATGGCTGCTCTTAAGGGTTGCCCCGTTTACCTGCAATCAAAAGGCCTCAAGATGGCGGCTCCTTCTCCTCCATATGCTGTGTTACCGAGTGCCCTTTATGTGTTTATAACTACAGCTTAAGTCCACCTGAAATATAATCATAACAGCATAGTTGAACGGACATAAAGAGGCTTACCGAAGGTTTTTCAGAATAAGAGTAGTAAAATGTGACAATGCTCCACAAAGCCGTTGTATTATTTTCCAAGTTCTAGTCCCTTGGGTTCACATGCCACTAAAAATGAGTTCTCATATGTACTTGAGATGACACACCTGCAAGATTTTCCCTTGGTTCCTTTCCACCCATAGAATTGTTTAGCTTTTCAGAAATGTAAAGCTTTGAAGCTTTTTAGTCGGTTCCCAAACGCAGATAATTCTTTATAGTGCTTCTTCTGTCGACAAAGAGCTATTTGCATGTAATTTAGGGGCATATTATCAAGGACGGCGTTAAAATTATCGCCGGTTTAGCGGCACTGCCGCTAAAGCGGCGTTAATGGGCTTGATAGTATGCCCTGGAGAATTCCAATAGAAGCCCATGTTGACACCAGAACATGGACTTCTATTGGAATTCTCAAGGGCATATTATCAAGCCCATTATCGCCGCTTTAGCGGCACTCTTCTGCCGCTAAACCGGCGATAATTTTTTATGCCGTTCTTGATAATATGCCCCTTAATGAGTTTACACTTAGGCCAATCTACCCTGGCCTGGGTATGACTGGTGAACTCTATGGAAGGGTGGAAGAGTGAAGCTGGGTGAGTGTGAAGCAGGACTGGCCTTCCTTTTCTCCTTCTATCCATTCCTTATGTACTCTTCCTAGCTCTCTTTTTCTGTCTTCATTTGTCACTTGCCATTTATACAGTACTACATAACCCGCATCTGGCCTTTCTAAGCACTGTAAATAAAATATGTTTTCATTACCCGTATTTATGGTACTCATATTACCTTAAAGTTCCTGCTCCCTTACGGCACTGCTTTCAACTTTATCCTCAGCCCTGATGCTAAACTGCTCCTTCTTTGGTGGGTGTCTGAGAAGGAGATTATTTGATACATTAAACAGTGTGACTGTCTCCAGGAAATAAGATGTGTCCTTTGTTTTGTGTGGTACAAAAGGGGGTGGTGATGGACGGAGCATCAGAACCAATCAAACACTCACACCCAGTCAACAGATCTGGGTTTGATCCATCACCGTTCTTTAGCCCACTCTGCCACCCCAGTTCAGACATGGCCATATGCAAATCAGTCTGACCCTGTGCCTCATGGGAACAGTCCAGCCCGAACTGCCAAGCCATGCCTTCCCTGGACCGGAAACAAGCTTCCTAGGACCGGTTTCTGGCATTTCAGCCGTCTTCAGCCAGGCTTGCTTGAATCCAGTGGCAAAGTGAGCAAGGGACTCACGTCTGAGCATACCCTGCCAACTTATGGCGAACAAAGCGGTACAAAAGGGGGTGGTGATGGACGGAGCATCAGAACCAATCAAACACTCACACCCAGTCAACAGATCTGGGTTTGATCCATCACCGTTCTTTAGCCCACTCTGCCACCCCAGTTCAGACATGGCCATATGCAAATCAGTCTGACCCTGTGCCTCATGGGAACAGTCCAGCCCGAACTGCCAAGCCATGCCTTCCCTGGACCGGAAACAAGCTTCCTAGGACCGGTTTCTGGCATTTCAGCCGTCTTCAGCCAGGCTTGCTTGAATCCAGTGGCAAAGTGAGCAAGGGACTCACGTCTGAGCATACCCTGCCAACTTATGGCGAACAAAGCGGTACAAAAGGGGGTGGTGATGGACGGAGCATCAGAACCAATCAAACACTCACACCCAGTCAACAGATCTGGGTTTGATCCATCACCGTTCTTTAGCCCACTCTGCCACCCCAGCTCAGACATGGCCATATGCAAATCAGTCTGACCCTGTGCCTCATGGGAACAGTCCAGCCCGAACTGCCAAGCCATGCCTTCCCTGGACTGGAAACAAGCTTCCTAGGACCGTTTTCTGGCATTTCAGCCGTCTTCAGCCAGGCTTGCTTGAATCCAGTGGCAAAGTGAGCAAGGGACTCACGTCTGAGCATACCCTGCCAACTTATGGCGAACAAAGCGGTACAAAAGGGGGTGGTGATGGACGGAGCATCAGAACCAATCAAACACTCACACCCAGTCAACAGATCTGGGTTTGATCCATCACCGTTCTTTAGCCCACTCTGCCACCCCAGTTCAGACATGGCCATATGCAAATCAGTCTGACCCTGTGCCTCATGGGAACAGTCCAGCCCGAACTGCCAAGCCATGCCTTCCCTGGACCGGAAACAAGCTTCCTAGGACCGGTTTCTGGCATTTCAGCCGTCTTCAGCCAGGCTTGCTTGAATCCAGTGGCAAAGTGAGCAAGGGACTCACGTCTGAGCATACCCTGCCAACTTATGGCGAACAAAGCGGTACAAAAGGGGGTGGTGATGGACGGAGCATCAGAACCAATCAAACACTCACACCCAGTCAACAGATCTGGGTTTGATCCATCACCGTTCTTTAGCCCACTCTGCCACCCCAGTTCAGACATGGCCATATGCAAATCAGTCTGACCCTGTGCCTCATGGGAACAGTCCAGCCCGAACTGCCAAGCAATGCCTTCCCTGGACCGGAAACAAGCTTCCTAGGACCGGTTTCTGGCATTTCAGCCGTCTTCAGCCAGGCTTGCTTGAATCCAGTGGCAAAGTGAGCAAGGGACTCACGTCTGAGCATACCCTGCCAACTTATGGCGAACAAAGCGGTACAAAAGGGGGTGGTGATGGACGGAGCATCAGAACCAATCAAACACTCACACCCAGTCAACAGATCTGGGTTTGATCCATCACCGTTCTTTAGCCCACTCTGCCACCCCAGTTCAGACATGGCCATATGCAAATCAGTCTGACCCTGTGCCTCATGGGAACAGTCCAGCCCGAACTGCTAAGCCATGCCTTCCCTGGACCGGAAACAAGCTTCCTAGGACCGGTTTCTGGCATTTCAGCCGTCTTCAGCCAGGCTTGCTTGAATCCAGTGGCAAAGTGAGCAAGGGACTCACGTCTGAGCATACCCTGCCAACTTATGGCGAACAAAGCGGTACAAAAGGGGGTGGTGATGGACGGAGCATCAGAACCAATCAAACACTCACACCCAGTCAACAGATCTGGGTTTGATCCATCACCGTTCTTTAGCCCACTCTGCCACCCCAGTTCAGACATGGCCATATGCAAATCAGTCTGACCCTGTGCCTCATGGGAACAGTCCAGCCCGAACTGCCAAGCCATGCCTTCCCTGGACCGGAAACAAGCTTCCTAGGACTGGTTTCTGGCATTTCAGCCGTCTTCAGCCAGGCTTGCTTGAATCCAGTGGCAAAGTGAGCAAGGGACTCACGTCTGAGCATACCCTGCCAACTTATGGCGAACAAAGCGGTACAAAAGGGGGTGGTGATGGACGGAGCATCAGAACCAATCAAACACTCACACCCAGTCAACAGATCTGGGTTTGATCCATCACCGTTCTTTTGCCCACTCTGCCACCCCAGTTCAGACATGGCCATATGCAAATCAGTCTGACCCTGTGCCTCATGGGAACAGTCCAGCCCGAACTGCCAAGCCATGCCTTCCCTGGACCGGAAACAAGTTTCCTAGGACCGGTTTCTGGCATTTCAGCCGTCTTCAGCCAGGCTTGCTTGAATCCAGTGGCAAAGTGAGCAAGGGACTCACGTCTGAGCATACCCTGCCAACTTATGGCGAACAAAGCGGTACAAAAGGGGGTGGTGATGGACGGAGCATCAGAACCAATCAAACACTCACACCCAGTCAACAGATCTGGGTTTGATCCATCACCGTTCTTTAGCCCACTCTGCCACCCCAGTTCAGACATGGCCATATGCAAATCAGTCTGACCCTGTGCCTCATGGGAACAGTCCAGCCCGAACTGCCAAGCCATGCCTTCCCTGGACCGGAAACAAGCTTCCTAGGACCGGTTTCTGGCATTTCAGCCGTCTTCAGCCAGGCTTGCTTGAATCCAGTGGCAAAGTGAGCAAGGGACTCACGTCTGAGCATACCCTGCCAACTTATGGCGAACAAAGCGGTACAAAAGGGGGTGGTGATGGACGGAGCATCAGAACCAATCAAACACTCACACCCAGTCAACAGATCTGGGTTTGATCCACCACCGTTCTTTAGCCCACTCTGCCACCCCAGTTCAGACATGGCCATATGCAAATCAGTCTGACCTTGTGCCTCATGGGAACAGTCCAGCCCGAACTGCCAAGCCATGCCTTCCCTGGACTGGAAACAAGCTTCCTAGGACCGGTTTCTGGCATTTCAGCCGTCTTCAGCCAGGCTTGCTTGAATCCAGTGGCAAAGTGAGCAAGGGACTCACGTCTGAGCATACCCTGCCAACTTATGGCGAACAAAGCGGTACAAAAGGGGGTGGTGATGGACGGAGCATCAGAACCAATCAAACACTCACACCCAGTCAACAGATCTGGGTTTGATCCATCACCGTTCTTTAGCCCACTCTGCCACCCCAGTTCAGACATGGCCATATGCAAATCAGTCTGACCCTGTGCCTCATGGGAACAGTCCAGCCCGAACTGCCAAGCCATGCCTTCCCTGGACCGGAAACAAGCTTCCTAGGACCGGTTTCTGGCATTTCAGCCGTCTTCAGCCAGGCTTGCTTGAATCCAGTGGCAAAGTGAGCAAGGGACTCACGTCTGAGCATACCCTGCCAACTTATGGCGAACAAAGCGGTACAAAAGGGGGTGGTGATGGACGGAGCATCAGAACCAATCAAACACTCACACCCAGTCAACAGATCTGGGTTTGATCCATCACCGTTCTTTAGCCCACTCTGCCACCCCAGTTCAGACATGGCCATATGCAAATCAGTCTGACCCTGTGCCTCATGGGAACAGTCCAGCCCGAACTGCCAAGCCATGCCTTCCCTGGACCGGAAACAAGCTTCCTAGGACCGGTTTCTGGCATTTCAGCCGTCTTCAGCCAGGCTTGCTTGAATCCAGTGGCAAAGTGAGCAAGGGACTCACGTCTGAGCATACCCTGCCAACTTATGGCGAACAAAGCGGTACAAAAGGGGGTGGTGATGGACGGAGCATCAGAACCAATCAAACACTCACACCCAGTCAACAGATCTGGGTTTGATCCATCACCGTTCTTTAGCCCACTCTGCCACCCCAGTTCAGACATGGCCATATGAAAATCAGTCTGACCCTGTGCCTCATGGGAACAGTCCAGCCCGAACTGCTAAGCCATGCCTTCCCTGGACCGGAAACAAGCTTCCTAGGACCGGTTTCTGGCATTTCAGCCGTCTTCAGCCAGGCTTGCTTGAATCCAGTGGCAAAGTGAGCAAGGGACTCACGTCTGAGCATACCCTGCCAACTTATGGCGAACAAAGCGGTACAAAAGGGGGTGGTGATGGACGGAGCATCAGAACCAATCAAACACTCACACCCAGTCAACAGATCTGGGTTTGATCCATCACCGTTCTTTAGCCCACTCTGCCACCCCAGTTCAGACATGGCCATATGCAAATCAGTCTGACCCTGTGCCTCATGGGAACAGTCCTTCCCGAACTGCCAAGCCATGCCTTCCCTGGACCGGAAACAAGCTTCCTAGGACCGGTTTCTGGCATTTCAGCCGTCTTCAGCCAGGCTTGCTTGAATCCAGTGGCAAAGTGAGCAAGGGACTCACGTCTGAGCATACCCTGCCAACTTATGGCGAACAAAGTGGTACAAAAGGGGGTGGTGATGGACGGAGCATCAGAACCAATCAAACACTCACACCCAGTCAACAGATCTGGGTTTGATCCATCACCGTTCTTTAGCCCACTCTGCCACCCCAGTTCAGACATGGCCATATGCAAATCAGTCTGACCCTGTGCCTCATGGGAACAGTCCAGCCCGAACTGCCAAGCCATGCCTTCCCTGGACCGGAAACAAGCTTCCTAGGACCGGTTTCTGGCATTTCAGCCGTCTTCAGCCAGGCTTGCTTGAATCCAGTGGCAAAGTGAGCAAGGGACTCACGTCTGAGCATACCCTGCCAACTTATGGCGAACAAAGCGGTACAAAAGGGGGTGGTGATGGACGGAGCATCAGAACCAATCAAACACTCACACCCAGTCAACAGATCTGGGTTTGATCCATCACCGTTCTTTAGCCCACTCTGCCACCCCAGTTCAGACATGGCCATATGCAAATCAGTCTGACCCTGTGCCTCATGGGAACAGTCCAGCCCGAACTGCCAAGCCATGCCTTCCCTGGACCGGAAACAAGCTTCCTAGGACCGGTTTCTGGCATTTCAGCCGTCTTCAGCCAGGCTTGCTTGAATCCAGTGGCAAAGTGAGCAAGGGACTCACGTCTGAGCATACCCTGCCAACTTATGGCGAACAAAGCGGTACAAAAGGGGGTGGTGATGGACGGAGCATCAGAACCAATCAAACACTCACACCCAGTCAACAGATCTGGGTTTGATCCATCACCGTTCTTTAGCCCACTCTGCCACCCCAGTTCAGACATGGCCATATGCAAATCAGTCTGACCCTGTGCCTCATGGGAACAGTCCAGCCCGAACTGCCAAGCCATGCCTTCCCTGGACCGGAAACAAGCTTCCTAGGACCGGTTTCTGGCATTTCAGCCGTCTTCAGCCAGGCTTGCTTGAATCCAGTGGCAAAGTGAGCAAGGGACTCACGTCTGAGCATACCCTGCCAACTTATGGCGAACAAAGCGGTACAAAAGGGGGTGGTGATGGACGGAGCATCAGAACCAATCAAACACTCACACCCAGTCAACAGATCTGGGTTTGATCCATCACCGTTCTTTAGCCCACTCTGCCACCCCAGTTCAGACATGGCCATATGCAAATCAGTCTGACCCTGTGCCTCATGGGAACAGTCCAGCCCGAACTGCCAAGCCATGCCTTCCCTGGACCGGAAACAAGCTTCCTAGGACCGGTTTCTGGCATTTCAGCCGTCTTCAGCCAGGCTTGCTTGAATCCAGTGGCAAAGTGAGCAAGGGACTCACGTCTGAGCATACCCTGCCAACTTATGGCGAACAAAGCGGTACAAAAGGGGGTGGTGATGGACGGAGCATCAGAACCAATCAAACACTCACACCCAGTCAACAGATCTGGGTTTGATCCATCACCGTTCTTTAGCCCACTCTGCCACCCCAGTTCAGACATGGCCATATGAAAATCAGTCTGACCCTGTGCCTCATGGGAACAGTCCAGCCCGAACTGCTAAGCCATGCCTTCCCTGGACCGGAAACAAGCTTCCTAGGACCGGTTTCTGGCATTTCAGCCGTCTTCAGCCAGGCTTGCTTGAATCCAGTGGCAAAGTGAGCAAGGGACTCACGTCTGAGCATACCCTGCCAACTTATGGCGAACAAAGCGGTACAAAAGGGGGTGGTGATGGACGGAGCATCAGAACCAATCAAACACTCACACCCAGTCAACAGATCTGGGTTTGATCCATCACCGTTCTTTAGCCCACTCTGCCACCCCAGTTCAGACATGGCCATATGCAAATCAGTCTGACCCTGTGCCTCATGGGAACAGTCCAGCCCGAACTGCCAAGCCATGCCTTCCCTGGACCGGAAACAAGCTTCCTAGGACCGGTTTCTGGCATTTCAGCCGTCTTCAGCCAGGCTTGCTTGAATCCAGTGGCAAAGTGAGCAAGGGACTCACGTCTGAGCATACCCTGCCAACTTATGGCGAACAAAGCGGTACAAAAGGGGGTGGTGATGGACGGAGCATCAGAACCAATCAAACACTCACACCCAGTCAACAGATCTGGGTTTGATCCATCACCGTTCTTTAGCCCACTCTGCCACCCCAGTTCAGACATGACCCTGTGCCTCATGGGAACAGTCCAGCCCGAACTGCCAAGCCATGCCTTCCCTGGACCGGAAACAAGCTTCCTAGGACCGGTTTCTGGCATTTCAGCCGTCTTCAGCCAGGCAGCTTGAATCCAGTGGCAAAGTGAGCAAGGGACTCACGTCTGAGCATACCCTGCCAACTTATGGCGAACAAAGCGGTACAAAAGGGGGTGGTGATGGACGGAGCATCAGAACCAATCAAACACTCACACCCAGTCAACAGATCTGGGTTTGATCCATCACCGTTCTTTAGCCCACTCTGCCACCCCAGTTCAGACATGGCCATATGCAAATCAGTCTGACCCTGTGCCTCATGGGAACAGTCCAGCCCGAACTGCCAAGCCATGCCTTCCCTGGACCGGAAACAAGCTTCCTAGGACCGGTTTCTGGCATTTCAGCCGTCTTCAGCCAGGCTTGCTTGAATCCAGTGGCAAAGTGAGCAAGGGACTCACGTCTGAGCATACCCTGCCAACTTATGGCGAACAAAGCGGTACAAAAGGGGGTGGTGATGGACGGAGCATCAGAACCAATCAAACACTCACACCCAGTCAACAGATCTGGGTTTGATCCATCACCGTTCTTTAGCCCACTCTGCCACCCCAGTTCAGACATGGCCATATGCAAATCAGTCTGACCCTGTGCCTCATGGGAACAGTCCAGCCCGAACTGCCAAGCCATGCCTTCCCTGGACCGGAAACAAGCTTCCTAGGACCGGTTTCTGGCATTTCAGCCGTCTTCAGCCAGGCTTGCTTGAATCCAGTGGCAAAGTGAGCAAGGGACTCACGTCTGAGCATACCCTGCCAACTTATGGCGAACAAAGCGGTACAAAAGGGGGTGGTGATGGACGGAGCATCAGAACCAATCAAACACTCACACCCAGTCAACAGATCTGGGTTTGATCCATCACCGTTCTTTAGGCCACTGAAGACGGCTGAAATGCCAGAAACCGGTCCTAGGAAGCTTGTTTCCGGTCCAGGGAAGGCATGGCTTGACAGTTCGGGCTGGACTGTTCCCATGAGGCACAGGGTCAGACTGATTTGCATATGGCCATGCCTGAACTGGGGTGGCAGAGTGGGCTAAAGAACGGTGATGGATCAAACCCAGATCTGTTGACTGGGTGTGAGTGTTTGATTGGTTCTGATGCTCCGTCCATCACCACCCCTTTTGTACCGCTCTGTTCGCCATAAGTTGGCAGGGTATGCTCAGACGTGAGTCCCTTGCTCACTTTGCCACTGGATTCAAGCAAGCCTGGCTGAAGACGGCTGAAATGCCAGAAACCGGTCCTAGGAAGCTTGTTTCCGGTCCAGGGAAGGCATGGCTTGACAGTTCGGGCTGGACTGTTCCCATGAGGCACAGGGTCAGACTGATTTGCATATGGCCATGCCTGAACTGGGGTGGCAGAGTGGGCTAAAGAACGGTGATGGATCAAACCCAGATCTGTTGACTGGGTGTGAGTGTTTGATTGGTTCTGATGCTCCGTCCATCACCACCCCTTTTGTACCGCTCTGTTCACCATAAGTTGGCAGGGTATGCTCAGACGTGAGTCCCTTGCTCACTTTGCCACTGGATTCAAGCAAGCCTGGCTGAAGACGGCTGAAATGCCAGAAACCGGTCCTAGGAAGCTTGTTTCCGGTCCAGGGAAGGCATGGCTTGACAGTTCGGGCTGGACTGTTCCCATGAGGCACAGGGTCAGACTGATTTGCATATGGCCATGCCTGAACTGGGGTGGCAGAGTGGGCAAAGAACGGTGATGGATCAAACCCAGATCTGTTGACTGGGTGTGAGTGTTTGATTGGTTCTGATGCTCCGTCCATCACCACCCCTTTTGTACCGCTCTGTTCGCCATAAGTTGGCAGGGTATGCTCAGACGTGAGTCCCTTGCTCACTTTGCCACTGGATTCAAGCAAGCCTGGCTGAAGACGGCTGAAATGCCAGAAACCGGTCCTAGGAAGCTTGTTTCCGGTCCAGGGAAGGCATGGCTTGACAGTTCGGGCTGGACTGTTCCCATGAGGCACAGGGTCAGACTGATTTGCATATGGCCATGCCCGAACTGGGGTGGCAGAGTGGGCTAAAGAACGGTGATGGATCAAACCCAGATCTGTTGACTGGGTGTGAGTGTTTGATTGGTTCTGATGCTCCGTCCATCACCACCCCTTTTGTACCGCTCTGTTCGCCATAAGTTGGCAGGGTATGCTCAGACGTGAGTCCCTTGCTCACTTTGCCACTGGATTCAAGCAAGCCTGGCTGAAGACGGCTGAAATGCCAGAAACCGGTCCTAGGAAGCTTGTTTCCGGTCCAGGGAAGGCATGGCTTGACAGTTCGGGCTGGACTGTTCCCATGAGGCACAGGGTCAGACTGATTTGCATATGGCCATGCCTGAACTGGGGTGGCAGAGTGGGCTAAAGAACGGTGATGGATCAAACCCAGATCTGTTGACTGGGTGTGAGTGTTTGATTGGTTCTGATGCTCCGTCCATCACCACCCCTTTTGTACCGCTCTGTTCGCCATAAGTTGGCAGGGTATGCTCAGACGTGAGTCCCTTGCTCACTTTGCCACTGGATTCAAGCAAGCCTGGCTGAAGACGGCTGAAATGCCAGAAACCGGTCCTAGGAAGCTTGTTTCCGGTCCAGGGAAGGCATGGCTTGACAGTTCGGGCTGGACTGTTCCCATGAGGCACAGGGTCAGACTGATTTGCATATGGCCATGCCTGAACTGGGGTGGCAGAGTGGGCTAAAGAACGGTGATGGATCAAACCCAGATCTGTTGACTGGGTGTGAGTGTTTGATTGGTTCTGATGCTCCGTCCATCACCACCCCTTTTGTACCGCTCTGTTCGCCATAAGTTGGCAGGGTATGCTCAGACGTGAGTCCCTTGCTCACTTTGCCACTGGATTCAAGCAAGCCTGGCTGAAGACGGCTGAAATGCCAGAAACCGGTCCTAGGAAGCTTGTTTCCGGTCCAGGGAAGGCATGGCTTGACAGTTCGGGCTGGACTGTTCCCATGAGGCACAGGGTCAGACTGATTTGCATATGGCCATGCCTGAACTGGGGTGGCAGAGTGGGCTAAAGAACGGTGATGGATCAAACCCAGATCTGTTGACTGGGTGTGAGTGTTTGATTGGTTCTGATGCTCCGTCCATCACCACCCCTTTTGTACCGCTTTGTTTTGTGTGATCACCCACCTACTTCTGTATAAAGTAAATTAAAAAGGCTCCTGATATTGTTAAAATGTTGGGAAGCCAAAAGTCTAATGTGCGTTTAATGCAAAAAAAGGCAAGCAGCAAAATAAATAGTCAGAGGACAATTGCCATTTCAACTGACCAACAAAGAGGTGGTTTCAGCATGTAATGCTAGATGAATGCCGTTTGAACAGCTTTTTTTATACTTTTCTCCCAATGCAAGTCTATGGAGCATAAACATGTGACAGAAATCTGTTAATTCAGCAAAACACATCTAATGAGTGGGTGACAGTATGGATTCCCTCATGGAGAAAACGTGAGACATTTTTTAAAGTAAGATACAATACATGAACACACTGCTCAATTCATTAATGTCCTAAAATCACACTTTTGGTTGCCAATACTGGAAGTGAGGCTACAAATAAAATGACTTCTAAGCCTTCTAGACTCATGAAGCTTAGTAATAATATTGAGGATAAGAGGCACATCCAATTATTAAAAAAACAACAACATCCATATTTGCTTAAAAAATTTATTTCAAAGCACATTGTAATAATATATAGGTGCAGGAAAATTTAACGATAAAGCAATAGGAATACAAGATTATGTTTTCACAACTTGCATGAAGAAAACCTAATGCAGACTGTGTAAACAAGGAAATGTGTACTTTTTTCCCTTACGTTTCTTTCTTCCTCTCATCTGGAAGTTTTATTTCCCTCCCTCCATTCTTTACTTTATCTTTCCCATCCCATAACTCTCTGTATTGTGAGTCTGTGATTTCGCTGTCTCTGTAGCTCACTGGTGCAGTTTCACTGTCTCCCATGGTAGTTGCAGTCTCCAACACTGCGTAAGCAGCACATAACTAAGCCACATCAGTAGTCAATAGTACTATGACTCTCTAAGTGAAAGTTCACGTGCTGCTTAACACTTGAGGTATCACGGAAGTGGCGCAACAATAGCCCCCACATCGCCTGCGGTGCGGCGGCCCCCAAGTTCCAGCTCTCTGATACTGTGGACGGGCAGCGGTCCCCTGGCCAGAGACTTCCTGACTGGGTTCAGGGGGGGGCTCAATGTCCTCACAGGGGGCCCCCTCAGGTTTCATTAAACCACTGGTTCATGGACAAGCGTTTGTACTACTATCAACTCCACTCCTCTGCCTATAAATACCTTTTCAAAACCAGAAGTGCTCGTATAGAAAACACATATTCCCCTGCTCTGCACCAGCCAACAACAACAAATATCTTATGGCCTTGTGGGTCAGTGAGTCATCAAGTGAGCACTTTGATTCTCAGACATGGACGTCATTTGGGAGTAGTCATGGGTTGCAGCTGTGACCTCTAGCTTGCTCCCTGCTACTCCTGGAACTTCCTTTGTGACTTCTGGCCTCAGAGCACAAAAGGTGAAAAGCATTGCTTCAAATGTGAAGTGTTTGTTCCCAGTGGATAAAAGCAGAGGCATTGGTCTGAGCACATGTTATTGCAGCACTTTATTTCTCCCTGTACTCCACTGGTGTTCCGAAAGGGGAGCAGGAGCTGGCCTACCCAAGTCTTTAAAGGGAAAACCATGCACAGACTGTGGCACGCTGTGTCATACAGGCTTGATTGATTTAGAAGCATGCGAATAATGGAACTAAAATACCTAAGAGTTTAAAATATCTTGCATTGTCACTCAGATGCTCACCTTAGCGGAAGCCTAGATGGAGCGGTCCACAGATTCCCGAGCAGTAAACAATCGCTGTCCCTGTGGTACTCAAGAGGGGTTGTTTTACTTAAAGAAGTGTTGCGGCTTGCCCAATGTCTGCACATACTGATACAAAGTGAAGTAGACCTGGAAGCAAAAAGGTCCAATTGTTAAGAATATGAAGCTCTTTGTTACCTATTCACCAATGTAAAATTGTAAGAAAAAATTGTGAATATCTCAAAATTCTCTAGGTTGATCTAGATTATGAAGGGCACTTAAGACAATCTACAGGTAAAAGGGGCTGACCAAAAGTCAAAAGCAGAACGATTCAAAAGCAGAAGGGGCTGACCAAAAGACCCCATATGTATCATTTTAGTGCTCTTTTTTCTATAGATAGCATGAGCACTTGCATATCTCTGAGGCTGTCTGTAGCCAGACTAAAAGGAGGGAATTAAAGGAGTGAATGAGACAGTGCTATGGTGAGGAAAAAACACGGTTTGAGGAGATTTGTGATGTTAAACAGGAGAGGTGCTTAAACTAAATGAATGTGACGAAAGCATAAACCTACAGAAAGGAGGTAAAAAGGACTTGCTAAAGGCATCCATGGAAAATTATCCAATATGATCCTCCACCCAAAATCAATTCCATTGTTCCACCCTTCACTGAAACAGACAGAAAGGGGTCTCCGGAAATCAAAAAAACAACTGAGTTACCTCCATTTCAAAAATAGGAGATCCTGAACATCAAAGTGTAAAATGGAGGAATTCCAGTAGAGGGGATGAGGAGCATTATTGCAGTCAAATTCAGCCTTAAGAAAACATATATCTAGGCCTCAGCTAAACACCCAGTAAATGACATCATTGATTCCCTACTCGAAAACTATTACCTTTTGTCTTACTCTCTGTGAGCTATTTCTAGAGCATAGGCATATATCAATGATCAAACATGTGCAAAGTGATTAGCAATAGTTTGTGCATATCTTTCCACATATCCGTGTATACTCTGGGTGGCGGAAGTGGTGAATTATTTTTAGAAAATGTTTGCAAAATTAACAGCTGGCATCATCTGCAAAAAGCCAAATTACGGATAGGAAACTGGTTCAAGGAGAACATGCCTCTTGACAGTGGTTTCACTGCTCTCACAAACATGTTCTGCTTCGCCCAGAC
The DNA here is from genome assembly GCF_964204655.1 of Triturus cristatus. Lineage (NCBI taxonomy): Eukaryota > Metazoa > Chordata > Amphibia > Caudata > Salamandridae > Triturus > Triturus cristatus. Next base: position 244,162,629 of record NC_140591.1, read on the forward strand.
TCCTGCAAGCCAAAATTATATTAAATGGAAGCCCAGAAAATGACAAGAAATTTTGCAAAGTGCACATAACAATCTATTTGTGAATCATGAAAAAGAAGACGTATTCGTTTCGGATTAGTACTCTCGTCCGCCGCCGAATGATTGATCGCCCGGTGGCATAGCAACGTTTCTGCCACAAATAAGGAATTATGAATATTACAAAGTTCAGAAAATCCACGGAATGTTGTCCTATAACATTTGCAGAATGCATTTTATATAATAAGGATTAAAAACTCACTTTTAATATGATGGGATTGATCTTTTAGAACGTGCGCTTTCATTCACTTTAACTTCGCGTCTCTATGCTAAGGAGTTTATGTGTTTTTCCCTCCCATGTCATGCCCGTATTCAGACTGATTTATGCAATAGTTAAATTCAATCAGTACTAATGCTTGCAGCTTTGTGGGTCCCACTTCTGCTTTCAAGGTAATCAAACATTTTATTTATAGTAACCGTGACTTCGTGTACGAAAATCTCCATTCCATAATTTCCAATCATGTATGGCTGTTATGCCTCCCTCTTAAGTTAAGGATGAAGGGGCAGCTTTACTAAAATGTCACCCAATGCAGCGCAGCAGGCAAAAATGCAGCGCTGTGTTGCGTGACAGGGAGGGAGCAGGAGAGCGTCATATCTTCAGTGATATGGCGCTCTCCTCCCCTCTCCCTAGCGCCAGTGCCGAAATCTGCTTCCATGTGACAGGCACACACCTTTGCGCCATAGTGCAAGGGTGTGTGCAAGTGCCTAGCATAGGTATTGTACTGGAAGGGATCCCTTCCTGTGCAAAATATTATGGGGCAGATTTACAAGCCCCTTGCATCACTTTTGCGCCGCTGTTGCGTCGCTTTTTGTGACGCAGCGGTGGCGTAAACACTGCGCTGCGTTGCAGCTCATTTACAACGTGATGCATCCAGGGAGATGCGTCACGTTGTAAAGCCCTGCTCCAAATTATACCTGCGTCAGTTATAATGTATGCAGAGTGGGCTTTATCCCGCAGGAAAGCCTCGTAGAAGTGGCGCAGTGAAATCTACAAGATTTCACCTCGCCACTCCTAAGACGCCACTGCGTCAAAACCTTACACCTGCTTGGAGCAGGTCGTATCAGCAATGTTATCGCTGTTTTCCATGGAACATCGCCGGAAAACCAGCAATGTTCCATGGTAAATGTTGGACTTGGCCCTTCTGGCAGGTTCACCCCTGAACTTTTTTGTTTTTATTAGTGACTTGGTGTGGTGATTTTTGGTTTCTGCGCACTTTCCCTGTGTTCCAGGGTAAAGTGCGTGCGCCCTCTGAGTGCATGTGGTGAGATAGGCCTGCCCTCCCATAGGAATGCATGGGGAATGTATGTGTCCCTAGTAGTTCCTGATGCGTGGGGTGTGCAGGCCCGAGTTTGGTATGTGCGGACTCGTGTGATTGAATGCTGCGCGATGATGTGTGCGGCGTGCATGTACCTAGTGTGGAAGTGCCACTTCTAGAAGTGGGCACTTCGGTGTGCAGTGTAAAATGTGTGGCTTGTCTGGCGATTGGCTGGTGGAGGTCATGTGACGGACTAGGGAAATCCCCAGGGTAAGGAGGAGTCACCCAGTGGTGAATGGGGAGTTTAGCATACTGATGGCTGGGGAAGAGTACACCTGGGTCCTGAATAGGACAGGGCTTTCCCCACACAATGCTGGCTCCGGCCCCTGTGGTGCGTCTGATGACCCTGGCCTGCCCAGTGAATAGGGAGAGGGGCTGAGCAAAATAAAGTGCTCAGGAACCTGTTGTAACTGGTTCGCCCCTTCCCTGCACCTTCAGACAAAGACTTTTACTGTATAAAAAGGGGCTGTGTCCCCTTACAATTTGTTCTGCTTTTTGGATCCTGACAGGAGGGGGCTGCTGCTGCTGGAGGCTAGGAGGAACCGCCACTTGGGACTGCCTCCCTGCCCTGGAGGGCCCAGTGCGCTGGCCCCTGGCCCAGCCTTGCCCCCTTCCTAAAACTTTGCTGGACCTTCTCTTTTTCTTTTATTCTCCACAAAGCGCCTGGAAGCGCTTTCATTTTACTTACAGCGCTAGGAGCGCTTCCTTTGGGATCTCTCAAGAGGGAACCCCGACGTAGGGATTCCCCCGTTGTGGCCGTGTTGGCGGGTGCCTACCCCGCTTATTTCCTCATTGCCGTTGGCGGGTGCCTACCCCGCTTATTTCCTCATTGCCGTTGGCGGGTGCCTACCCCGCTTATTAAGGAGATTAATATCCCTAGCGGGTGCCCACCCCGCCAGGGACCTTGCCGTTTTGCTTATGTGCTTAAACGGGAGCCTACCCCGTTGCTGACTATATTTCACCGTTGGCGGGTGCCCACCCCGCTGGTAACGTTGTTCGCGGGTGCCCACCCCGCGGGATATTGTTTTCATCATCTCGAGGGAGCCCACCCCTCTTGCCGAAGTTTAGAAAATTCACCGCCGCTGGCCCGGGGGCTTCGTTCCAAGTGCCGGGCTCTCCGGCGTCTGCAGCAGCCGCGCTGGGATTGGTCCCAGGCCTCGGGGATTCCCGCCGCGTTATCCTTGGAGCTGCGCCGGGATTGGTTCCCGTTCCGCCGCGTCATTGCAGCGGCCGCGCTGTGATTGGTTCCCACCGCGAGGGTCTCGAAGTGCCCGGGAGACGCGGTAGAGGAGAGCCACGGAAGAGGAGAGCCCCGCCACCACCACGGAGACGTCCCGCCCGAAAGCCCAGGTGAGTGGGGCTCGAGAGTGAGGGTTGCAGAGGCACGAAGGCAGGGCGGCCCCGTCTGGCAGTGGGCCGCCCCCCACCTAAGAGGAGCCTGGTCGTGTAGAGCTCCGTGTAGCTCCAACGTTGGGGGGCATTCTTCTGATAGAGCCTGGGAGGCTCCAACACGTGGGCCCATTGTTTGTCAGAGCCTGCGAGGCTCACGAGTCCCCCAAGTGGGACTACATCGTTGTTTTAGAGCGCTCGTGGGGCTCCAACCCCCCCCCGCATTGTTTTCTTCGAGCGCTGGTGCGCTCCAACGGTATTGGGGGCCATATTCGTTTGTCTAGAGCCCAGGGAGGCTCCAACAACTGCCGTATTTGTCTGAAGAAGGCACAGTGGTGCCCACGCTCCTTTCTACAGCTGCCCAGCACTTAGTGGGCAGCTGCAACGTTTAGGTGGTACATTGTGCACCTGGCTTGCGCAGCCTGTGCAGTCGCGCCCTGACATTATTGGATATTGGTCATTTCTACACCCCTGAGAGGCCAGTTGGCCTGGGGACAGTTATCTTGTGTTGTGCCCTCACCTAGGGTATCTGGTGATTTTCATATATGTACTTTTTGCGCCTGCGCAATGTCTTCATGATATTTTCCTTTCCTATACCTCTGAATGTGATGCATCATGGGTAATGTGCTTAGACCCCTACAGGTATTGTGATACTTAGGTGGTTGTTTTCTCCCTAGCACAGGTGGTGCTAGTGAGGTCCTGGTTCCCTGCGCGATATTCTCCTAAGGTGGTTAGGGTTGCGTAGGTGGTACTTTCTGGTTACCAGGAGTTACTGGTTGTGTGTTATATATGTTATTGTGTGCTATGTTCTAAAGTATTATTCCTAAGTTCTAAGAGTGCTAATTTCGGACAGTGGTCCATGTGGCCCTGTCCCCTGTACATATAATCCCTTGTAAATTCTGCCCGTGCCTGTTGGCACATTGTAAAGTGTGTGTTTTTACCTAATGTGTTTTGTATAATATAAAGGTTATTTTTATATAATACCTTGTGTGGAGTTTCTTTTGTGGTGGGCCTTGGGTGTTGTTGCTGGGTGCGCGCACAAACGCTTTACACATCGCCTCAGAGATAAGCCTGACTGCTCGTGCCAAGCTACCAAGGGGGTGAGCAGGGGTTATCTTTGGCGTGTAACTTCCTTGCCCTGACTAGAGTGGTGGTTTCTGCCTGACTTTGGCGTAAGCCTTAGCCAACCAGAAATCCCATTTCTAACAGTAAACACCACTATCGCTGAAATATTATCGCCATAGCGCTATGTATTGTTAATATAGCGTTATCATGGCGCTAATTTTCAGCGATAGCCGGCGACAATATTTCTACCGCTATGTGGGGCCAGCGATAAGTATCGCTGGCCCTTGTTAATATGCCCCTTACACTTGAATAGACTGTGTCCAGCCTCCACACAAAGGGCTGCATTAGCTCTGTAATTAGTCTGCAGCCAGGGCCAGGATGGCAGGGCACCAGTGCACTTCAAAGGCATACCTCTAGAAGCTCCCCACTTCAAAGGCACAACTAGGCAAAAATACTGAATCTCAGACACCAGCTCTTTAGTGCCCTTCTGGACCTGTGGATACTCTGCCAGTAAGAAGGAATGATGTGCTGCTGAAAGGTCTGCTGTAATGAAGTGTTGACCTACTGCCAGATGCCCTCCTACTTGGGTGAGATGGACTACACCTGTATCTGTTGAACCCAAGACCCCAAAGTGACTACTAGGACTAATTGCCTGGCCTCCTGACCTAATCCTCAAGCACCGAAGTCTTCAACAGCCTTGACTCCAGCACCTGGACTGTGCAATCAGTGAGTCTACCCTGCCAAGTGGTGCCACCCCAGTCCTGGACCCTTGGAAGTGGAACTAAGGTGCTCTACCAGACTCTATGGATCCAGCAGAACCAAGGCATCTCCTCTACTGCGTAGCACAATCCTGAGCATGGCTTGGACCTGTCACAAAGACCCTCACCGCATCGCATCGCAGTCTATCTGACCACCGCTGTGCAATGCATCCTTGGTGCAGGCTCTTGCATCCGTTGTCAACAACTGGATTAACACAAAAGGATCTAGGAAAAAGTACCGCACTTATCTGACTACTAGGAAATATATTTACATTTGGTGCGTCGACCAACAGAGAGCCAGACCCTTTTGATTCTCTTTGTTGTGAAAGAACCTTACACAACATACAATTATAAAGGTATATGTGGTCCACATACACAAAAAAAGACAGTCCGTTCATTCAATGATGATTCATACTGATCTGTATTCATTCAACCTTTACTTTCTTGTTACACTCCGCAGTAGCCAATGCGTTTCGTCCTTTTGAAGGACTTCTTCAGGGCTATAATATAGCGTATGTGGATCTATCTCTTTATTTTATAGACGGAGTTCTCTTATGCTCCCTATTGGACTTTCTCCAATTGGTATCTCATGGTCCTCAAGGTACACAGAGGGACCTTAGTCCAATAAATCACGCGTTGTCCTCAGCCCTTAGGATTTCAAACAGGCGTACACAAAGCGGACAACTCCTCAAATGATGTATGGTCAATGTAGACCTCTTCCACTAAAAGTGACTAAGGAGAGGTGATAGCTGCCTGGAACACCTCCAACTCCACTACACCTATCTTCACACTGGTGATTCTTTCTGTATTCAGGTCACTAATGTCAAACTGCTCATTAAATGAAGGAGGACTAGAAAAGTACTACGGCAAGTGGATAGACCTTTAAATAATCAATGTACAAGAAAAGGAAAATACATTAAACATCACGTGACCTAAAAGATATTGGAAAAGCTCATGAAGAAACCAAGGAAGGAAGAGTTATGATGGCAAGGAAAAAAAGAAAAACCTGCAGTTGACTAGCAAGGAGTCACCTTAAAAGGCAGATGTGAAGTGTCAATTAGGCCATTTTGGAGTTGAGGAGAGAAGGATCACCAGCCAGAATCCCAGGAGCATGAGAGAAAATAGACCCAAGCGAGAGACTCTCCCAGTCTCAATTGTGGGCTTCAGCCAGCACCTTCTAAGCCTCAGTAACCAGAGGAGCCTACAAAGTACCACGATTCTTTGGTGCCCAAGTGACTGAGAAGCCGTGGATGCAACAGTCAGGTTCAGAATCTGAGATTGCATCATAAATTAAATAAATATAACACATTAAGTAAAGAGAAAAGTAGGCAACTGAACTAAGATATTAAGAGGGTTTTAACAGTGGTAGACCTTTTGTTTGGTGGCAGGAAAGGAGAGTTAAAATAGGTTTTACAAACCATCCAGCTACTGCCACTTGTCCGAACTCCTACTTGTACAAATCCCACACTTTCAGAAAACCAGATCCAGCAGTCCAGCCTTTTCCTACATCGTTCCTAAAGGATGGAATTTCCTGCAGCTGCACACCAGAGCCTCCTCATCACTTTTTGAATTCCACAAGAAGCTAAAGACCTAGCTTTTTAAGTGATCCCACTAGGCCAAATGTTTGCATTACATAAATTAATTGAGGATATACAAGTAAGCAATAGAATAAATACCAAAAGAATCAGACGAGGGCGAGATAATGGAGGTAAAAGTCAATGAGGAAGAGTGGTGGAGAGATTGAAGGTGCAAGAAAAGAGATGGAGAAGGATTTTGATCATATGAAAGAAAGACATTGGCATCAGTAAACAAATGCCCTGCCTTTTTGGTATTCCTGGCAAGTAGTTTTCATCTCTTTGCTTCTCAAGCTTCTCAATAGGTTTTTAAGTTTCCTGGAATCCCAATTAATTTCACTGGAGATGGATAATAATTATTCTGTATGAATATAAAAGCATATACCGCATTTCACTCAGAGATTATGTATTGGTTTCAAGAAAATTTTAAAAAGTACTGGTGAGCGGGGGCCACCCTGTAGGGTGCTGCATCTCTCTTTTAAGTGAATTCAATGCATATGACCTGTGTCATCCTATTCAATGGAAAACATTTAAACCATCAAATGGTGGTGCTGGACATACACCAACTCTTGCAGGTTATGAAGCAGCACCACCATTGTGGTTCACGGTATCAAACATGGTGGACATGTCTAACTACATCAATAGGGTCATGGTCTTACCTACAACAACTAAACTTGTACATCCTAGAGGACAGACTCTACTGCTACCCAGTAAGCCATTAATGCTAAAATACTGTGTGAACTGTGAGGTAACTTCCATTCTGATACCCATTTTATTTAGTTTTTAAAGCTTTAGGGAAATATAATATAGTTTATAGAACGATTTCATTATGTAATGCATGAACATAATTAGAGTACAACTTGGAATCTAACAATGAAATGTAGGTATGTAAATATTTTAATTCCTAACTTTATAAATACAATTATATTATAACAAATATGTTATGATGCAATAGAGCTTGTTCAGGAATAAATAAAACATGTGGGGGGGAGAAAAGGAAGAAAGAAAATGGGAATACAAGGAGGAAGTATATGCATATATAAAAATCAAACAATTTAAACTAAACGCTTATCAAGAAATATAAGTGCCTTATGCATAATGTGAAAATAACAAAAAGGTATTGCAAGTACAATTGAAACAATTTAATATTTTCTAAATCATATTAGAAAGCCACACGTCAGTTGTAGCTTTGCCAGTCTATGTGGGATTTGAATGGGTGGGACTCAAAATCTACAGTACAGTACTCTGCTTTCAAAATGTTGCTGTTAAAAAAGGTATTCTTGTTGTGCAAAATAAGTGGGCATTGGCTAGATAGCTTACTCAAATAGTATAGTGGAACATTCTCAATATGCTGTGTTCATGACTTGAAGAGGGCATTAGTGGTTTTGAAAAATGTCAATGCAGCTTTACAGAAAATGCTGTCCACTTGACCCTTCTGTTGGAAAATATTGACTTAGTACAAGTCTCTTGCACCAGGGCCCCGGAATGATTGCAGTCTGTGAAAAAAATGTTTGCCTTATGAGGATCAACTACTCTATGCTGTAGCTTGGAGAGTGCCTTATAGTACCAAAATGAGCAGCTGGCTATGTGGGATGTGTAACTAACTGCCATTGTAATCGACCCTAAAGTGTGCATCAAGTCACAAAATTTAGTGTGAGGTTCCATGAGGCATATCTTTAGTGCACACCTTGGTCAAGGAATTATCCAACACCCTTATCCATAAGGACTGGGTCATTGAAGACCTGTCCTCATTTCTCCTGAAAGAAAATAAATTAAAATGCCCAAGATAGCACTATAGAGAATTAGTGTATATCAAGCCATCAGACTTGGTCTGAGGCTTCATGGGGAATACTTTGGTACATTGCTGAGCTTCCTTCCTATTCTAAGTAAAGGATCAAGCTATTCAGGTCTTAAAAATGTTCCTTTTATTGTAGCATTTGAACATATGTGAACTTGTTTGAAGTAAAATGGAACTATGCTCTTGTTACTTGAACTGATCCCCATTCCCAAAAAAGCAGGCACTTTTTATCACTTTTTTTTATCATAACCTTTGAAACCCATATCGGCTCTTCTGTTTATTTTGCTCTCTATTTAGCTACGTTTGGTCCAGATTTCGATGTTTCTTAAATTGCTTGAGTCGTTATTCTGCTTGATCTGACATGCAAATCACTTACATTAAGTTCAACTGTGGTTTGCATTGTTGCTAAGGCATTGGGACCAAACCTGAAGACATGTAGTTCTCATTGACACCTGTTTACCACTGCTGACCAACAGGCCAGTTTCTCACAATCACATGTGAAGCCACAACACATCTGAGGATGTGTGTGCACTAAGTACATGATCTAGAAATTCGGACTGGACTGGACTGCTTATCTGGGTAAGGGTCTAAATTGATTTCCAAATGGATGTCCTCATAAAGTGATAGAAAGATGCTAAAGCTCATGGAGTGGTTTGTTACTGAGGGTAATTAGAATGCATTAGTTTGATTGTAGTTGTACTTCAATTTTTGTTTCCCTCATATTGTATATTTAGATATCTGTGTTTTTGTGACACTCTGTAATATGGAAATGAAGAGATCTTTCAACAAATAAAGCTAAGGGGGTGCTTATTAATCGATTAATCAGACGATAACTAATAAGATGAGATTTAGTTCATCTAGCTTTGACATGAAGTTTGTAGGACGAATAATATTACTGAAAAACTATAACATTACTAAAATAGAAGTCCTAGCTTCTTTGCTCCATGTTGTCAATAATAGCTCTAAATTGTTGGCTCGATTTATCAGTTTGCTGTGTAGCCGACCTCTGCCAGGGCAATGGAGTAAATTATTCTGTCGCACCGACAGACGTCCTGAAGACCAAATTTTGAAATGTCATGAAGCCAGTGGCCATCTCAAGCTCAGGCTGAAACCTCCTTCAAGGCGGATCCTGACAATATATTCTGATATTCTGCTTGATGCTTAACACGAGATCGGTAGGTAAGCACGCCTTGGAGATCTTTGATCTTCTTGTCAAAGAAAATCCACTTTGTCTCCTGCTGACAGAAACTTGGTTGGGGGAGACGTCTAATCCGGACATCATGGCGGCATTTCCTTCAGATTATAAAATCTTTTGTCAGGATAGAGTGAAAGGCAGGGGAGGAGGGGTGGCGGTAGTAGTGAAAAAGTCAGCTACCTGCTCTATTTCTTCTTTGGATACCATTGCAGGAGCCGAATCCCTTGCCTTCACTATCAGATTGACCCCGCATCAAGCCTTGAAAGGGCTGTTGGTATATAGATCTCCCGGACCAGTGGGCTCTTTTTTTGACGATCTTCAGGGGGCCATTTCTGGCACGGCTTTGAGTGCGCAGCACTGTCTTCTGGCGGGAGATTTTAATTTTCATATGGATGCCGGCGATGATCTGGATGTGAACAAACTGCTTGACGTTACGGCCCCTCTTGGTCTTGTCCCTTTTTTGGTTGGTTCCACACACGACAAGGGACATACCTTAGATCAGGTTTTTTCTCGGTTCCTCTCGTCGACGTTGAGCTCCTTCCGGTGCTTTGGACTGACCACAGGCTGGTCAGATTCTGTGTATTGGGTAGTGAAAAGTTACCCAACAGTGCCCCTAGACAGCATGGCGCTGTGCGAAGGGCTCTGCATAGAGTCACGCCTGAGTTGCTAGCCCAGGCTGCTATGGACCATCCGTGCCCTCTTTCAGGGGATTTAGAGCAGGATGTGGAGTCCTTGCAGGGGTGGCTGTTGGAGAGGTTGAATGATCTGGCCCCTGTAATGGCCCCTCGGGAAAGGGCTAAGAGGGTTTCAGCTCCGTGGTTCACTGAGGCATTGTGTGCCACCCGTGTCCAGTGTAAGGTGGCTGAGAGGGAATGGCGCCTCCACTATGATCCGGAGGCCAGATTGGCTTATAGGACAATGATCAAATCCTATCATCAGGATATTCTCCGGGAGAAAAAGGAATATCTGGCTAGGAGGATTGAGGCTGCCTCTAACTCTTGTAAAGAGATCTTTACTGTGGTGAGGGAGTTCACGGCGCCCAGATCCGAAGTATCCCACAGTGTTCCATCGGAGCTTTGGGTTTGTGATCTTGCTAAATTTTTCACGGATAAGATAAAGTCTATCCAGGACTCTTTTCCAGTGAGGTCCGCGAAAGTGAGTTCTAGTCCGAAGGCCGGATTATCTTCTCCGTCCATGCAGGGTGCGGTTCTTGCTGAGTTTCCACCTGTCTCTGCCGACGTTTCCCTAGCTCTTCTGGCTAATCTTAAATCAGGCTCGCCATTGGATTCTTGTCCAGCCAAATTTTTGGCCAAGATGGCGTCCGTGGTTAACCCATTGGTCAATTCTTTGGTGAATCTGTCCTTGAGGGAGGGGAGGGTCCCGTTGCCCTGGAAAAGGGCTATGGTGATCCCCCTCCTCAAAAAGCCTGGGTTGGACTCTGAGGTTTTGGCCAACTATAGGCCGATTTCCCTTCTGCCGGCCCTGGCCAAGATCACGGAGAAGCATGTACATGGCGTTCTCTCTAGCTTTCTCGAATCCAATGATTTGTTTCACCCATCGCAGTCCGGCTTTCGCCCTAACTTAAGCACGGAGACGGCACTTCTGGAAGTGTCTGAGATCATCAGGGAGACACTGGATTCTGGAGGAAGGGCCATGCTTGTCATGCTGGATCTGTCGGCGGCCTTTGACACCGTCCCCCATGAGGTGCTCCTCTCCAGACTCTACGACATCGGTCTGAGGGGGTCGGTGTTCAATTGGTTTACATCTTTTCTCGAGGGCTGCCGACAAACGGTCTGGGCCTCTCCGAGCTCCGCCGAGATGCCGCCATTGGGAGTCGGTGTTCCACAGGGTTCTGTGTTGAGCCCGACTCTGTTCAACATCTTTATGACACCTCTGGCGGCACTGGTGGAGTCCTTTGGGGCCCAGATCGTATCCTACGCGGATGATACTCAACTGCTCTTCACGTTATGTTATGTTATGTTATGTTACAGCGTTCTTTTATAGCGCACGGCTACTCGAAAAGAGTGTCCCGGCGCTTTCCACCTGCATCTCAGAATAAAAATAACACAACACAGCAAAAAAATGAGAAAAAGAACTGAAACTGAAGCAATAAGAACAGCCTAAAGATTAAAAAGCCAGGTCTTCAGGCTCTTCCTGAACTGGAACAAATTGACAGTGCTGCGCAGCGAAAGAGGAAGCGAGTTCCACAGCTGTGGGGCTTTGCAGCTGAAAGAGCGCCCTCCCGTGCGGGCCTTCCTCACCCGAGGGACCACCACTTTGTAAAGGGATTCCGAGCGCAAGGAGCGGACTGGTCGATAGAAGGCTAGTCTCCGCCACAGGTATCCAGCCCCTGATCCAAACAGGGCTTTGTGCATCAGAGTCAGGGATTTAAACTGGATCCGCTTCCGGACAGGCAGCCAATGTAGCGCCTGAAGCAGCCCGGAAGCTCGGGCTCGTCTACGCAGGCCAAAGATAGCCCGGGCGGCAGAGTTCTGTACCACCTGTAGGCGCTGAACTAGGTAATCAGGGAGGCCAAGGAAGAGGGCATTAGCATAATCAAGCCTCGAACCGACGAGAGCCTGCACAGTAATACGCCTGTGCTCCTCAGACAGCAGGGGCAGGAATTTACGGAGCATTTTCAAAATTCCATAACAGGTGCCAGCCAGACCCAGAATGTGTGTTCGCAGCGATAGCTGGTTGTCCAGCTTGACACCCAGGTTTTTAGCCACCAAGGAAGACTGTGCAGGAGGGCTCATGTCGGACGGCCACCAATGCTGCCACTCCGGATCGACACCGCAACCAAAAAACAGAACCTCGGACTTGCTCGAGTTGGCCCTTAGACTGTTCCGTTGGAACCAGTCAAAGACCAATGTAAGACAGTCCCGAATTCTCCCTCCATCAAACTCCTGGTCTTTCCCGCATGTGAAGAGGAGTTGCGTGTCGTCGGCGTAAGAGATGATCTGGGCCCCATATGCTTCCACCAAGGCCGCCAAAGGGGACATAAAGATGTTAAACAACGTGGGGCTCAACACAGATCCCTGTGGAACCCCAACTCCCAATGGCGGCATCTCGGCAGAGCTCTGGGAAACCCAGACCGTCTGGCGGCGGCCTTCAAGGAAGGATGTAAACCACCTGAGCGCCGTCCCCCTAAGGCCGATGTCATAAAGCCTCGCTAAGAGCGCCCTGTGGGGGACGGTGTCGAAGGCCGCCGATAGATCTAACATGACCAGCATCGCTCTCCCGCCGACATCAAGAGTCTCCCTGATGATCTCAGTGACCTCTAGCAATGCCGTTTCCGTACTAAAATTAGGACGGAAACCGGATTGAGATGGATGGAGCAGATTGTTAGCTTCCAGAAAGCGCGACAGGACACCGTGGACGTGTTTTTCCGTGATCTTCGTGAGGGCCGGAAGAAGTGAAATTGGCCTATAATTGGCCAGAACCTCGACGTCGAGACCCGGTTTCTTTAGGAGGGGGATCACCATCGCTCTCTTCCAAGAGCTGGGGACCCTCCCCTCCCTCAGCGAGGCGTTGAGGATGGGATTAACCAGCGGATTCACCACCTCCGCCATCCCAGCCAAAAATTTGGCGGGGCAGGGGTCAAGTGGCGAGCCAGATTTCAAATTGGCCAACAGCTGCCTGGACACATCGCTGGAAACAGCAGGAAAATCAGACAGCACCGCCGTCGGTGTGTGCGGAAATCCGCACCCAGCCCCGGTGACGCCGCTTCCATCCTCCGGTCCTTCCACAAAGGAGGCCTGAATCGCCTTGATCTTATTAGTGAAGAAGCCGGCCAGATCACCTGCCCACGTATCTGAAGAAACTAGAGGGGGCGATTGGGAACTAGGGGTCGTGAACTCCTTCACAATGGTGAAGATCTCCTTACAGGAGTTCGCGGAAGCCTCGATCCTCCTAGCCAAATAGTCCCTCTTAGCTCCCAGAATGTCCCGATGGTAGGCCTTCACCACCGCCTTGTAGGCGAGTTTAGCCTCCCCATCATACAAACGTCGCCAGGCCCTCTCGGCCACCTTACATTGGCTGCGAGCCACACGAAGAGCCTCCGTAAACCATGGTGCAGATTGCCGTGCCACCGTGGATCGGAGGGCTACCTTGGGGGCCAGATCGTCCAGCCTATCAATGAGCCACCGCTGCAGAGCCTCAGTGTCGCTATCCAGATCGCCCGAAAGATGGCATGGGTGATCCAGAAGCGCCTGTTCCAGCATGTCAGGTGTCACTCTGTGCAGCGCTCTCGAGGTCGGTCTAGACAAGACTGAGGCACTGTTATCCGGCCGCGCACTCTCCAGCACCGAAAATCTGATCAGCCTGTGATCGGACCAGAGCACCGGCAGGGTGTCAACCTCCGTAAGAGGGACAGATGAAAACACCTGATCCAGGGTATGCCCCTTCTCATGGGTTGGCCCCGACACGAACGGTAACAATCCCAGTGGAGATGTAATATCCAACAGTTTGACCGCATCCGAGTCATCCGCTACGTCAAGGTGGAGGTTGAAATCACCAGCCATGACGCAGTGCTGTGAGGTCAGCACCAACTCAGAGACAGCTGTCTGCAGATCTTCCAGGAAGGAACCCAAAGGGCCTGGTGGCCTGTAGACCAACAACCCCTTCAGGGCCTGACCCGGGGACAGTCTGAGCGTGAAGGCGAGCGACTCAGCGCTCCCGATGGAATTAAGAGGAAGAACTGAGCAGGAAACGCTCTTTTTCACCACTACCGCCACTCCCCCGCCTCTACCCTTCACTCTATCCTGCCGGAAGATATTGTACGCCGGAGGAATGGCTGAGAAGACATCCGGATTGGAAGCCTCTCCCAACCAGGTTTCGGTAAGTAGCAGGCAAAGGGGATTTTCCCTAACAAGGAGATCGTAAATATGCAGGGCATGGCAGCCTACCGACCTTGTATTCAACAGCAAACAAAGATGCTGTGCGCCAGCCGTTGCAGGGCGAGGAACATTAACATGGGTCCAGAAAGGCGTCCAGCCACAACACGGACAACGGCGTTTACCCTTAAATCGCCCCGGGAAAACGGAACGGCAGGAGCTAGAGAGGCCCCGCAAATCCCGCAACCTCGCAGAGGTATAACAGATCATCTCAGCCAGTGTGTCACCGGACCAGCTTCCCCCGCCGCCCCGTCGCCTCCGGGACGCTGACGGGCGCAGACGGGCAGGACTCCGGCACGACTCAGGCTAAGCGAGGGCGTCCACCTGCGCGTCACGCTGCGCGTGAGGGAGCGACTTTAAATAGGCTCTCCAATCAGCCCTGAGCGTGCGAGTCCGCTCCAAGATGGCGGCCGCCGCTGGCTGAGGTGTCCCAAACAAAGATGGCGCCCAAAATGACCCCCAGGACCCGGACCCACCGAAATGGTGGTGCTTAGCAGGCAGAAAATGCCGTTTTTTAAATGCAGGTAAGGGGAGAGAGGGGCGCAGGCTACAGGCAAGCAGGCTAAAAGCAGGGAAAAATCAAACAGAAAAACGAACCTAAATACAAAAACCAGGCAGCATTAAAATACTCTGTGCTAGTATCAGCGCGAGTGCAGCGATGTGGTAGATGGTCTGACCAGCACCGCGCCAAAGCCCGCCTTAAATAGGCTCTCCAATCAGCCCTGAGCGTGCGAGTCCGCTCCAAGATGGCGGCCGCCGCTGGCTGAGGTGTCCCAAACAAAGATGGCGCCCAAAATGACCCCCAGGACCCGGACCCACCGAAATGGTGGTGCTTAGCAGGCAGAAAATGCCGTTTTTTAAATGCAGGTAAGGGGAGAGAGGGGCGCAGGCTACAGGCAAGCAGGCTAAAAGCAGGGAAAAATCAAACAGAAAAACGAACCTAAATACAAAAACCAGGCAGCATTAAAATACTCTGTGCTAGTATCAGCGCGAGTGCAGCGATGTGGTAGATGGTCTGACCAGCACCGCGCCAAAGCCCGCCTTAAATAGGCTCTCCAATCAGCCCTGAGCGTGCGAGTCCGCTCCAAGATGGCGGCCGCCGCTGGCTGAGGTGTCCCAAACAAAGATGGCGCCCAAAATGACCCCCAGGACCCGGACCCACCGAAATGGTGGTGCTTAGCAGGCAGAAAATGCCGTTTTTTAAATGCAGGTAAGGGGAGAGAGGGGCGCAGGCTACAGGCGAGCAGGCTAAAAGCAGGGAAAAATCAAACAGAAAAACGAACCTAAATACAAAAACCAGGCAGCATTAAAATACTCTGTGCTAGTATCAGCGCGAGTGCACGTGTGGGAAAGATCAGGATTTTGATGGAGAGAACATCCGGGGTTGCCTGGAGATGGTCTTTAGCTGGTTCCAGCGTAACAGCCTTAAAGCAAACTCCAATAAATCGGAGGTGCTGTTCTTCGGCTGCTCGCTGGACCCCGATTGGCAGGCCTGGTGGCCATTAGGTATGTGTCCCCCCGCCCAGGCATCGCTTGTGGCAAAAAATCTGGGAGTGAAGGTTGACAATAATCTGTCGCTGAGATCACATATTCTTGGCCTGGTGGGCAACTGCTTTGGCATACTCCAGATGCTCCGGAAGTTCCTGCCTCTGCTTACAGAAGAGCATAGAAAGATCACTGTGCAAGCCTTAATAGGCTCCAGACTGGACTATGCGAACGTCCTCTATGTAGGTCTTCCGGAGTATCTTGTTCAGCGGCTGCAGGTTGTGCAGAACTCCGCGGCCCGTACTATTTTTGGTCTCCATAGGCGAGCAAGAGCTTCGGGTCTGGTGCGATCGCTCCATTGGTTGCCCATCCGGAAGCGGATTATGTTTAAAGCACTGACCTTGGCGTATAAAGCGCTATTTGGCGCCGGAGCAAAGTACCTACAACGGAGACTGGCTTTCTACCGCCCAGCTAGATCTCTGCGGTCGGAATCTTTGTTCCTGGCTGTGGTTCCCCGAGTGAGGAAGGCTTGCACTGGGGGACGCTCTTTTAGTTTGAGGGCCCCTCAGTTGTGGAACTCCTTGCCTTTGGACCTACGGTCCTCTCCTACTCTCCTTCTGTTTAGGAAGAGCCTTAAGACTTGGCTTTTTAACCTTTAGGATGTTTCTCATCTTTTCTTTTGTTCGTTGTCCGTTTTATGATGTTATGTCTTATCGAGCTGACCCGATAAAGCGCCGGGACACTCCTCTGGAGTAGCCGTGCGCTATAGAAATAAAGTTTTAACATAACATAACATAACATATTGTAACTGGTGGTACGGACAGTGAAAAATGACCTGTAAATTCACCCCTCTAAATTAGGTTGGTGAACATAAAGGTCTACCTCCAATGGCTCTCACTCCCCCGGGTGTCAGAGGGATGTAACCACGGTGGAGATGGAGTAGTCTCCATCGTTGTTATACCAATTGTCCACCTCCATTCAAATCAGGGAGATGGACTATCATGTTGGCAGAAAGAATACTCTGTCGCCATTGTGAAGAAGTAAGCTTTCTGCCATATAAAGTGGCCGTTGTGTGTAATTGTATACTGGTCGTGTATTTGTTTTTATGTATGTCTTAGTTTGCAGTGGCGGTTGGTGTAATTTGAAACTGGTGTGGCATAAAAATAGTCAATTCACTTTTGTGTGCGAATACAGGGATGTATGTCGTTACAACGCACACTTTTACAACGCATGCACTTACAACGCATTTTTTACAACGCACAATCCATTACAACGCATGACATTACAACGCATGACACTACAACGCATTTTTAAAAACTACCTTTACAACGCATTCCATTACAACGCATACTACCATTACAACGCATACCATTACAACGCATAATATTAAATTGCATTTAAGGTAAGTATTAGATAGTATAGGGGTAAAAATTACTTTTCAAAATCCAGGGGGTGCAACAGCAGGGTAAGTGTTGGATAGTATATGGGTAAAAATTACTATTCTAACTCCAGGGGGTGCAACAGTAGGGTAAGTGTTGGATAGTATAGGGGTAAAAATTACTATTCTAACTCCAGAGGGTGCAACAGTAGGGTAAGTGTTGGATAGTATAGGGGTAAAAATTACTATTCTAACTCCAGAGGGTGCAACAGTAGAGTAAGTGTTGGATAGTATAGGGGTAAAAATTACTATTCTAACTCCAGGGGGTGCAACAGTAGGGTAAGTGTTGGATAGTATAGGGGTAAAAATTACTATTCTAACTCCAGGGGGTGCAACAGTAGGGTAAGTGTTGGATAGTATAGGGGTAAAAATTACTATTCTAACTCCAGGGGGTGCAACAGTAGGGTAAGTGTTGGATAGTATAGGGGTAAAAATTACTATTCTAACTCCAGGGGGTGCAACAGTAGGGAAAGTGTTGGATAGTATAGGGGTAAAAATTACTATTCTAACTCCAGGGGGTGCAACAGTAGGGTAAGTGTTGGATAGTATAGGGGTAAAAATTACTATTCTAACTCCAGAGGGTGCAACAGTAGGGTAAGTGTTGGATAGTATAGGGGTAAAAATTACTATTCTAACTCCAGAGGGTGCAACAGTAGAGTAAGTGTTGGATAGTATAGGGGTAAAAATTACTATTCTAACTCCAGGGGGTGCAACAGTAGGGTAAGTGTTGGATAGTATAGGGGTAAAAATTACTATTCTAACTCCAGAGGGTGCAACAGTAGGGTAAGTGTTGGATAGTATAGGGGTAAAAATTACTATTCTAACTCCAGGGGGTGCAACAGTAGGGTAAGTGTTGGATAGTATAGGGGTAAAAATTACTATTCTAACTCCAGGGGGTGCAACAGTAGGGTAAGTGTTGGATAGTATAGGGGTAAAAATTACTATTCTAACTCCAGGGGGTGCAACAGTAGGGTAAGTGTTGGATAGTATAGGGGTAAAAATTACTATTCTAACTCCAGGGGGTGCAACAGTAGGGAAAGTGTTGGATAGTAAAGGGGTAAAAATTACTATTCTAACTCCAGGGGGTGCAACAGTAGGGTAAGTGTTGGATAGTATAGGGGTAAAAATTACTATTCTAACTCCAGGGGGTGCAACAGTAGGGTAAGTGTTGGATAGTATAGGGGTAAAAATTACTATTCTAACTCCAGGGGGTGCAACAGTAGGGAAAGTGTTGGATAGTATAGGGGTAAAAATTACTACTCTAACTCCAGGGGGTGCAACAGTAGGGTAAGTGTTGGATAGTATAAATTACTATTCTAACTCCAGGGGGTGCAACAGTAGGGTAAGTGTTGGATAGTATAGGGGTAAAAATTACTATATTATGCGTTGTAATGGTATGCGTTGTAATGGTAGTATGCGTTGTAATGGAATGCGTTGTAAAGGTAGTTTTTAAAAATGCGTTGTAGTGTCATGCGTTGTAATGTTATGCGTTGTAATGGATTGTGCGTTGTAAAAAATGCATTGTAAGTGTAGTGCGTTGTAAAAGTCGCGTTGTAAAGGTTGTTCCCCGAATACAGCAAACGAGATTGGTCTTTCCCAGGGGGGTTTGTAGGGGTTCCCCCCAAGACATGGGTTTAAAATGTTGCATTTTCCAACATAATTTCTGTAATAAATAGACAAAAACTGAGTTCTTAAGGGCCTCTTTAAAGGAAAAACTTATAAACTGTGGCATGGGATTTCTGGTTTGGCAAGTAAGCTTGACCTTGTAAGGGGTGTGGGTACCAGGCAAGGCAGCTTGGGCTCCCCTCTTTCAAAGTAGAAACACATAACATAGACTCATCAACATCCACAAAAATACATATCCACAAAGCCAAACATTTTCACATTTGTTCCCATCTGAAATGTATGGAGCAGAAGCAGATGGTGAAAGTTAAAACCTAGTCATTTGGCATAAGGACAATTAATTAACTTTGGTGAGCAATCATAGCAAACTAGCTTGATGTTTACCTGGAGGTGTCTGGGCGTATTTCTTTTAACTGCGGTAAAATGTATTTTCCAGGACAATGTTTTTACTAAAAATACCACAAACATAGGAAAATCCATAAAATATTTCAATGAAATTCTGGTTTCCATGAAAGCCTAACCTCCCCAGTAAAAAAATCATTGAGTTTCGTTTAGCATTTCAGAGTAATTCGCACATAGACCTACCTCATGAATATTAATGAAGTAGGTCGAAATTTGTGACCCACTATGATTTCCTGCCATCACACGGATGGTGGCCTACTGCAGTCAGCAACCACCATATCTGTGATTGCTTTTAAGTAAAGCAATTTTCTTTTTAAACGCAGCACGTTTTCCTTAAAGGAAAATGGGACTTTATTTAAGAAGAAAAAAATGTAACGTTTACGTTTAGATCTTTAAGAGTAGGACACCGCTACCTGCTCTTGAAAAATATTTTTACAACCATTCTCTAAGGAGAAGGGATTTCGTTGGAACCCCTTCCCATTTGTGAATGGGTTACCACCGATTTGGAGTTGGCAGTAAAGTGCAAATGTTTTGGAATCACATTTTGGTTGCAAAACATTTGTATATACTAATGCAAATTGGCATTTGGAAGGGACGCCTTAAACACACCCCTACCGAACTGATGAAAAACAAAAAATTGTTGAAAAACAAAAAGCAAACTCTGTACTTAAATTATTTTGTACATCACTGTAAAGGCCTTGGGTCCATCACTACTTGGGCCTATAACTACTTTTGAAAACATTTATGTACCCAAATTAATTATGAAACATTGACATATATTGCTACCAGTATAGAAAACATCCATTTAAAATTATGAGTTTTTTATTTTTTAGAAAAAGATAATAGAATCTTTAAATTGATCAGCGGGATATGATAGATTGTTCAAAAAATTAAACTTTGTGCTTTCATTTCAAATACTTTGTACTCACTCTGAAGCCCTGGCGCCTGTTCAAACTGTGGAAAACTGTTAAAACTAAATGACTAAATTAAATATATGCTATAAATTGTAGGAAATATCCATCCCTTTGAAGCAATCAATCAATCAAGACATTTGTAAAGTGCACTACATACCCGTGAGGGTCTCAAGGCACTGGGGGGGGGTGTTGCTACTGATCAAAGAGCCTTGTCTTGAGGAGTCTTCTGAAGGCCAGTAGGTCTTGGGTTTGCCGTAGGTTGGTGGGGAGGGTGTTCCAGGTCTTGGCGGTGAGGTGGGAGAAAGATCCGCCGCCGCCGGTCATTCTTCGGATGCGGGGGACTGTGGTGAGGGCGAGGCCGGTGGAGCGGAGCTGGCGGGTGGGGGTGTTGAAGCTGAGTCATCTGTTGAGGTATGCTGGGCCAGTGTTTTGGAGAGCTTTGTGTGCGTGGATGAGGCGCTTGAAGGTTATCCTCTTGTTGATGGGGAGCCAGTGCAGGTCTCTCAGGTGGGGTGAGATGTGGCTGCTGCGGGGAATGTCAAGGATCAGACGTGCCGAGGCCTTCTGGATGCGTTGCAGTCGTCTCAGGAGCTTGGCCGACGTTCCTGCGTGGAGGGTGTTTCCATAGTCCAGCCTGCTGGTGACGAGGGCCTAGGTGACTGTTCTTCTCGTTTCGGTGGGGATCCACTTGAAGATCCTGCGGAGCATTCAGAGGGTGTTGAAGCAGGATGAGGAGACTGCGTTGACCTGCTTAATCATGGAGAGGGTGGAGTCGAGGATGACCCCTAGGTTGCGTGCGTGGTCGGTGTGTGTCGGGGTTGTTCCTAGTGTTGTCGGCCACCAGGAGTCGTCCCAGGCTGAGAGGGTGGAGCCGAGGATGAGGACCTCCATCTTGTCCGAGTTCAGCTTCAGTCGGCTGTTCCTC
The DNA here is from genome assembly GCF_964204655.1 of Triturus cristatus. Lineage (NCBI taxonomy): Eukaryota > Metazoa > Chordata > Amphibia > Caudata > Salamandridae > Triturus > Triturus cristatus. Next base: position 244,183,481 of record NC_140591.1, read on the forward strand.
TTCCATTCGGCGACGGCCTTCATTCTTTCGTGGAGGTTGGTTTTGGCAGTATGAGGGTCTTTAGTGAGGGAGAGGATTAGCTGGGTGTCGTCAGTGTAGGAGATGATGTTGAGGTCGTGCTGTCGGGCGACGCGGGCGAGGGGAGCCATGAGCAAGCATTACATGTTTCGATACAAATAACAAAAATGATTTGAATGTAAATAACCTGATAGATATATATGTAAATAAACATAAACACATACACACCCACACATATGGGTGTGTGTTTATGTACATGTGCATTTACAGATCTATATCCATATGTTTATTTACATATTTTTTCAATTAAGCCATTTTTGTTATTTGCATATACAAATGTGTGTGTGCATATATATTACCTACTGGCGGTCGCCAGTAGGTAGTTATAGTTAGGACCACGTTTCCATAGGAAAACCTCAACATTCTATTTTGAATAACTTTGGCGCCGGTCGACGAATCCTCGCGAATTTCTCAAAATAGGTGGGGCGCTACGCTCCGCTCCTACCCTGAAAGTCTCGGGGGGATTCGTCAAGCGGGGGCTGAGATAAAAGGGGGGTCCCAAAACGCGTTTTTCCCATGCATTTTTCCATAGGACCTTTAGAACGAGCTACAGCCCGAACGGCTGAACAGAATTACTAGAAATTTGGCAGAGAGGTAGTCCCTAGGTCAAGGAAGTGCCTTTTGTAGGTTTGGTGTAAATCTGTTCAGTAGATTCTGAGAAAATAGCCTTTAAATCAATATATATATATCTGAGCCCGCTTACGGTACGCTTACCGTACGCTTACCGTACACTTACCGTAAGCTTACGGTGGCGTGCGCGAGCGCGATTCTGATTGGCTCTTAGATCTTAGTAAACATTCGAATCGGCCGAAACCAGGAAGCGGCGTCCGCCATTTTGTCTCTCGCACTGAGTGTTGTTTATCAAACATGATGGCCAAAAACATGTTACGGGGCTGTTTTGACAACTCCCTCCCACATAGTCATGTTGAGGGAGTCCCCAAACATCCCCCAAGAGCAAAAACGGTTTTATTTTTTTTTCGGCAATTTCGCGGGGTACGCTTACCGTACGCTTACCGTAAGCTTACCGTACGCTTACGGTAAAAAAATAAAAATAAAAAAAACACTATCCACACTTACCCCACCCCCTGTGCTTTTGGTGGCCGCAGGCCACCAAATGTGCAGGGCTTATTAATAGAGAAAAAAAACGTAATTTTGGCAACATGAAATTATAAAATCGAAATAAAAAAAACACTATCCACATTGACCTCACCCCCTGTGCTTTTGGTGGCCGAAGGCCACCAAATGTACAGGGCTTATTAAAGTTGATAAAAACCGTGCACGGAACGAACTGCGTTAAGTGGGCGCGCACGCCACAAATGGCGTAAAGTAACTTAGCATTTAAAAAACCGTACAAATTCACTGAAAAAACCATAGGTTTCACACACGTTATAGTTAGGAAATAGCATTTAAAAAACCTTGCTAATTCACTGAAAAAACCATAGGTTTCACACATGTTATAGTTAGCTGGACATTTTACTGATAAAAAACCAATGAAATTCCCCCGTTATAGTTACTGTAGGCAACTATAACTCACGCGACCGTAATCCTCTGCTGATGACATATGTGTCTTTATGAAAAAAAAATATTTGTAATATATGTATAGCTAAAATTTTATGGAAGAAGATATGGGCAAATAAGTGTCTAAATACAGTATTAGCATCAGCAGAGGATTGCGGTCGCGTGAGTTATAGTTGCCTACAGTAACTATAACGGGGGAATTTCATTGGTTTTTTATCAGTAAAATGTCCAGCTAACTATAACATGTGTGAAACCTATGGTTTTTTCAGTGAATATATATATATATATATATATATATATATATATATATATATATATATATTATCTACTGGCGGTCGCCAGTAGATAGTTATAGTTAGGACCACGTTTCCATAGGAAATCCGCAACATTCTATTTTGAATAACTTTGGCGCCGGTTGACGAATCCTCGCAAATTTTTCAAAATAGGTGGGGCGCTACGCTCCGCTCCTACCCTGAAAGTCTCGGGGGGATTCGTCAAGCGGGGGCTGAGATAAAAGGGGGGTCCCAAAACGCGTTTTTCCCATGCATTTTTCCATAGGACCTTTAGACACAGCTACAGCCCGAACGGCTGAACAGAATTACTTGAAATTTGGCAGAGAGGTAGTCCTCAGGTCAAGGAAGTGCCTTCTGTAGGTTTGGTGTAAATCTGTTCAGTAGATCCTGAGAAAATAGCATTTAAAAGCATATATATATGTGGGCGGAGCCTAACCACACATCTCATCCTGAGATCAGATTGGCTGTCAGCACTTCATCCAAGAAGTGTTGGCAGCCATCTTGGGACCAATATACATGATAGCACCTCATTAAAAAGCATTGCAGTTAATAGAAGGTTTTAAGACTTTAGTTACATTATAAATCATTTGTTGATGGTACCATACTCATTTTAGGAATTGTGGTATGTTCTAAGGTGATTTCACCATGTGAAAAAGCCTTCTGCTGGGATATCATGATTGAGAGAAAAATATTTTCTCATGCTTTTACCACAGAGGTTTGGAAGGTGATCTATAGGCTAAACTGAGAGCTTATTTTCTGTAAATTCACATTATCTTTCTCAGTCATGTGAGAATGAAGTCTGACATTCTCAGTAAAACATGTACATCCAACAAGGGCAGAGACTGTCAGTTGATTCCTTTGTGTTCTACTGCAGCTTCCCAGAGTGTTCCAAAGAACTACTAGAGCGCTAACAGTCCTACTTATGATAAACGTATGGCACACCTGAAGCCATCTTGCTTGGATTAAAGTGGTAACTCTTAAAACATTTAATTTAAAAAGGAACACAATGAGGGGGTTCATTTTTCAATAAAAAGTATGATTAGTGCTGCAGAAAGAAAAATTAGGGCACATTTTGAGTGACTTCTCAAATCCTCTTCTATTTCATTAAAAAATTCTGACATGCAGACTGAAACATGCACTTTCAATACCAGCAGCAGTTTTCCCTGGTGAGCAGTAGCTTTACTACAGTGATCTAATGAGCAAAAAGAGTGCTAACATTCTGAATTTATGGCAAATGTGTGACACATCTGAATGCCTTCTTGATGGAATCAAAGTATAAAACTGAAAGTATTTCCTACTGAGGAGACTGCAGTAAATGAGGAAATTAGGAAACTTCATAACAAATAAGTCTCCCAAGATGGCCACCAGAGACAAAAGAGCCCAAATGTAGCCCAAATATCACCCAGATGTAGCCCAAGTATAGCCCAATGACAGAATGTCCCAGAATGTTCTTAAAAACAACTAGAGCGCTTACTGTCTTCATTATGACAAAAGTATGGCACACCTGAAGCCATCTTGATTAGAATAAACTGGTAACACTTAAAACATTTAATTTAAAAAGGAACACAATGAGGAGGTTCATTTTGCCATAGAAATTATGATTAATGCTGAAGAAAGAAAATGAGGGCACATTTTGAGTGACTTCTCAAATCCTCTTCTATTTCATTAAAAAAATTCTGACATGCAGACTGAAACATGCACTTTTAATACCAGGAGCAGACTTCCATGGTGCAGTAGTTTTACTACAATGATCTAATGAGCAACTAGAGTGCTAACATTCAGAATTTATGGCAAATGTGTGACATATCTGAATACCTTCATGATGGAATCAAAGTAAAAAACTGAAAGCATTTCCTACTGAGGAGACTGCAGTACATGAGGAAATTAGGAAACTTCATAACAAATAAATCTCCCAAGATGGCCACCGGAGACAAAAGAGCCCAAATGTAGCCCAAAATCACCCAGATGTAGCCCAAATATAGCCCAATGACAGAAGTGTGCAAAACACTTATTATTTTGTGTTTTTGCAGTGTTATATAGTGCAGACTTGTCAGGTATTGGAGTGCTTTACATGAGCATTGGTTACATCACACAAGAACACATTCATTTTGGTTGTAGACATGGGGAGACTAAGTGATTTGACCAGAATCACAGAATGTCGAGCTGAAGCAGAAACTTCAACCTGGTTCCCCAGTTGCAAAGTCTGCAGTTCTGGAAGTAACACCACATCATCTCCCCTAAGTGCAACATTTAATCAAGTGGTCAACTGGATAAAAAAACATAAAGATAACAAATAATTTAAAAGTGCTTTGTCGCTATTTGAAAACTCAGAAAATATGTCCTTATTTTACCCTTTTAGAGCACTAACCATAATTTTGCTGCCAATAAGACCCTCTCATATATGTAATTTCTAAAGGAAATGCTCTAGGTATTACAGTTTTGATTACATCAAGATGATGTCAGGCGTTCCACACTTTTGTAATAAATATAGAATGTTAGCAATCTAGTTGTTCATTAGGATACTGTTGAGAGGCAGAGGACAGGGGCACGGACTCTGAAAATTGAAGGCAGGTAGGAGGGTGCAAAGGCAACAATTTAACCACACTGAGCAGGCAGGAAGGGCCGTGGAAGCACAACAGACTATGGGGGGCAGTGGAAAGGGGGGCAGGGGCAACAAACCAACAATACAGGACTTGCAAGAGAGGCTGTTGGAGGCAAGATCTATTACGGGTCAAGGAAGCTAGGGGCGGTCCCCAGATCCCCGGGAGCCACCACAGAACTGAGCAGGAGAGTGAGTCAGGGACAAAAGGGGCACCTTAATTTGAGCCGGGGTGCCTAGGAACGCTTGCTCCAAAAATGAAGAAAACAGACATATGAGACATGGAATTGGAGGCAGAATACAATGGCAGTTTAATGAGAAGATGCAACTTCAAAGAAACCGCAGAATAGAGACATAAAGTACAAAATACAGAATCCAGATAATCATACAGCTGTCATGATATTCTCTGTATCTCAATTAATGTACTGACAGAGAGAGAGAGACATCATCTTGATGTAATCAAAACTGTAATACCTAGAGCATTTCCTTTAGAAATTACATATATGAGATGGTCTTATTGGCAGCAAAATTATGGTTAGTGCTCTAAAAGGGTAAAATAAGGACATATTTTCTGAGTTTTCAAATAGCGACAAAGCTCATGTCATGAGTGACATCACTCATGACATCACTGATGACATCTCAAATGACATCACTGATGACATCACTGATGACATCATCCTTGTGATAGAGTGGCAGACCTCCTCTCACCCTAATATAACCTTTGATACACACATTCAAAAATAGAGACTAAAATTTTCAAAACAATGGACATACCAATACCAGTTACAACAACCTCTTCAGTAATTCTAAGATCCACATACACATCCACTCATTCACCAACAGTCCTATACAGTCACTCATACATGTACTCACTCATCATATGTACTCATACACCTATACATCCTGTTACACAATGCCACTCATCCATAGAGTTACTCACACACATAGTCACTCATGCTAATAAAGAATCAAACATACATTTACTTGCATATACAGTTATACACACACCACCATACTTACTTCTACGGAAACTTACACATACTTAGTCTTTTAAACAATCACTTATAGAAACACATACTTATTCATACAGGAACTCTTTCAATCTCTCACTCTCACATATACTCACATATATACACCAATAGTCACATATACTAGTTTAAAACATATGTAGTTACTCATAAAGACACTATTGAGACAGTCATTCACTCACTAACACACCCATACACACACTCATCCACCCATACAGTCCTGCACACATGCTGTGTTCAACACATACAAACAGTGAGTCACTCATTCATGCACCTATGCACTACGTAATACCCCCCACCGAACCATGCAGACACTCAGACTGATACTCAAAAAACCAACTAATAACCTATATAGACACCCATGTAGCTACTCACCAACCCATGCAGCCACTTATACACAAAGTGAGAGACTGATACAGATATTTACATATTTAAACATTACTCACTAAGCCATGTATTCACTATGATACACTTAATCAGTCAGTTACACAATCAATTTTTCAAAAACAAATCATCCATTTAGACACTTATATACCCATTTATTCTTCCATCGACCTTGAGATATACATATATAAAACATTTAATTTTCAGAAAAACACACATTCACTGGATGATGTCATGAGTGATGTCATCAGTGATGTCATTTGAGATGTCATCAGTGATGTCATGAGTGATGTCACTGACCATGTCATGAGTGATGTAATATGTGACGTCATCAGCAGTGCATTGCGGGCGCCCGAGTTATAGTTAGCTGAACTAACTATAACGGGGGAATTTCAATGGTTTTGTACAAGTGAAGAGTCCAGCTAACTATAACACCCCTGAAACCTATGTTTTTTTCAGTGAATATATATATATATATATATATATATATATATATATATATTACCTACTGGCGGTCGCCAGTAGGTAGTTATAGTTAGGACCCCTTTTCCATAGGAAATCCGCAACATTCTATTTTGAATAACTTTGGCGCCGGTCGATGAATCCTCGCGAATTTCTCAAAATAGGTGGGGCGCTACGCTCCGCTCCTACCCTGAAAGTCTCGGGGGGATTCGTCAAGCGGGGGCTGAGATAAAAGGGGGGTCCCAAAACACGTTTTTCCCATGCATTTTTCCATAGGACCTTTAGACAGGGCTACAGCCCGAACAGCTGAACAGAATTACTAGAAATTTGGCAGAGAGGTAGTCCCTAGGTCAAGGAAGTGCCTTTTGTAGGTTTGGTGTAAATCTGTTCAGTAGGTCCTGAGAAAATAGCATTTAAATCAATATATATATCTGAGCCAGCTTACGGTACGCTTACCGTAAGCTTACCGTACGCGTACGGTGGCGTGCGCGAGCGCGATTCTGATTGGCTGTTAGATCTTAGTAAACATTCGAATCGGCCGAAACCAGGAAGCGGCGGCCGCCATTTTGTGTGTTTCACTCAGAAAAAAAAGAGTGAAAACAAGAAAAGGGGGCAAGGAGGAGAGTTACAGACCCCCTTACATTTGTGAGGGGGTCAAAGAAGGACAGAAAAGTACAAAGAAAACATTTATTGATTTTAAAAAAATCACGGGGTACGCGTACGGTAAGCTTACGGTAAGCGTACGGAAGAAAAAAAAAATTAAAAAAGAAATGAAATGCAGATTTAAGAGTTTAGATATTAGGGGGCTCTAAAAAGAGCCGTTGTGTTTATGAAGTGATTTTTTAAGTGGTACCTACAAGTAAGTACCGATGCAGAGTCTAAGGTTCAAGAGGAAGACTCTGTTCCCTTCATCATTGAAGTGCACACCATCTCCTCTATAAATGTCTTGCATGTCATAACGCAAGTTGTTGTGGTAAATGGCACCCATACCATAGTCACGGAGGAAAGCAGAAACAGATTTGTTGACGTGCTTTCTTGCTTTGTCAATTTGCGGACAGAAATGATTGGACCAGTTCCATTTTTGCCTTTGGCATATGTTGGAAAACACAAAGGCAGTTTTAGGGAAAAGTGAAAACAGTTGTGCAAAGGTGTCCTTCATAAGCATTTCCAGACCTACCCCAGTCAAAGTGCCTAGGTCATTGCCACCACAGTGCACTATTATGAGGTCAGGGTGTTGGATTTGCATGAAGGATTTCACCAATGGCATCAATTGGTGCCACTTTAACCCTCTCTGACCAATCCATTTAATGTCTACATTTGGCAAAGCAAGGTCTCTCACCATACCTGTTTTCTCTGCAAACTTTTCACTCCAGAAGACATAGCTGTGCCCTACAATCCACACTGTGAACATCTTCAAAGGAGAACTGGATGCACTCAGGAAGTGTCTTTCAGTAGAATGGCAATATGAAAAGAAAGACAGTTTGGAAATGGAGGCATACATATTTTTTTCAAAACAAAAAGAACTGATTGGCTGTTTCATACCATTCTAGAATAAAAACTAGGCTGTATGTGTAAATTAATAGAAGCATGTTTTGTATTGGTACAAAAAAATGTGTTACCAAAGAACAGTACTATGGATTTGCTGTTAGGTTTGAAAAGTCAAGCACTCTTGCTCTGTGGAATTGAAACATTGTGTGGCGAACTTCTGACCTAACTCCACACAGCAGTGTTCCATGAGCTGTTGCTATGGTAGCAGGCAGAAGTCAAGTTGGGGGAAGGGTACTAGGCAGAAGTCAAGTTGGGGGCAGGGTACTTTTGGAAAAGGGTTGGTTTTCAACCAATAGAAATGTGTGATTACATTTGAAAAAAAGGGGGAAGCACTGAGATTTGAAACTTACATGTATATGTGTGGAAAAATAGAGGGAAAGTTTGCCATTATCTGGTTCTGCTGAGAGGAGAGAGGTGTAGAGAACAGAGATCCTGGCTCTGATAATCTGCTGTTTGAGTGCCACATTTCTTTCACAACTAACTAATTTTAAAGGTGAGTTTAGAGTTTGAGAGGGGATGTATATGGTAAATTAAGAAATGAATAATAGAATTGGAATTCCTTTTGTAGAAGTTGTGTTTATTATTTTCTGTTTTGGGAGAAATTTAAATGTGAGGAACATGTAAAATAATATGGACAATTTTTTCATGATAAAGTAAGGTGTACTGGTAAAAATAAGGAATACTTTAAGGGTTTGAGGTTGCAGTCAGTAATGCAAATACATTCAGCATCACTAAGGCTGGTTGCCCTTGCTGGAGTGTAGTCAGTCACCCAGGTTACACATGTTTCTGGTCTGAAAAAGCAGTTTGGACATGGGCTTTTTAAAAAAATCTAAAAAGTGGATTCATAATGTGTCAGTCTGTAAAAGTGATTTTCACTTGCCAAAAAAAAGAGCAGTGAGTGTGCATTTAAATTGGCAAAGAAATTTCGTTTTGTGACTAATGTGAAAACATGACTCTGTGTGCAAATAGGAATTACAGGCAGAGATTTATTGCGTTTTGCTCTGGTGATTTCACAGTTGCATTAGTAGGAAAAAGGGGGAGCGATTTTTTGGGGGAAGAAGCAGACTCTTAGCACACACCCAGCTCCTTTCCATGTATAAGCATGCACAGTATTTAGAAGCGAGTGGGGTTTTCAGGTTTCAGTCTGTAATGCAAATACATTCAGCATCACTAAGGCTGGTTGCCCTTGCTGGAGTGTAGGCAGTCACCGAGGATACACATGGTGGTGGTCTGAAAAAGCAGTCTGGACATGTGCAATTTAAAAAATCTAAAAAGTGGATTCATAATGTGTCAGTCTGTGAAAGTGATTTTCACTTGCCAAAAAAAAGAGCAGTAAGTGTGCATTTAAATTGGCAAAGAAATTTCGTTTTGGGACTAATGTGAAAACATGACTCTGTGTGCAAATAGGAATTACAGGCAGAGATTTATTGCGTTTTGCTCTGGTGATTTCACAGTTGCATTAGTAGGAAAAAGAGGGAGCGATTTTTTGGGGGAAGAAGCAGACTCTTAGCACACACCCAGCTCCTTTCCATGTATAATCATGCACAGTATTTAGAAGCGAGTGGGGTTTTGATGTTTCAGTCTGTAATGCAAATACATTCAGCATCACTAAGGCTGGTTGCCCTTGCTGGAGTGTAGGCAGTCACCGAGGATACACATGGTGGTGGTCTGAAAAAGCAGTCTGGACATGGGCTTTTAAAAAAATCTGAAAAGTGGTTTCATAATGTGTCAGTCTGTAAAAGTGATTTTCACTTGCCAAAAAAAAAGAGCAGTAAGTGTGCATTCAAATTGGCAAAGAAATTTCGTTTTGGGACTAATGTGAAAACATGACTCTGTGTGCAAATAGGAATTACAGGCAGAGATTTATTGCGTTTTGCTCTGGTGATTTCACAGTTGCATTAGTAGGAAAAAGGGGGAGCGATTTTTTTGGTGCAGAAGCAGACTCTTAGCACACACCCAGCTCCTTTCCATGTATAATCATGCACAGTATTTACAAGCGAGTGGGGTTTTGAGGTTTCAGTCTGTAATGCAAATACATTCAGCATCACTAAGGCTGGTTGCCCTTGCTGGAGTGTAGGCAGTCACCGAGGATACACATGGTGGTGGTCTGAAAAAGCAGTCTGGACATGGCCTTTTAAAAAAATCTGAAAAGTGGTTTCATAATGTGTTAGTCTGTAAAAGTGATTTTCACTTGCCAAAAAAAAAGAGCAGTAAGTGTGCATTCAAATTGGCAAAGAAATTTCGTTTTGGGACTAATGTGAAAACATGACTCTGTGTGCAAATAGGAATTACAGGCAGAGATTTATTGCGTTTTGCTCTGGTGATTTCACAGTTGCATTAGTAGGAAAAAGGGGGAGCGATTTTTTGGGGGAAGAAGCAGACTCTTAGCACACACCCAGCTGCTTACCATGTGGAATCATGCACAGTATTTAGAAGCGAGTGGGGTTTTGAGGTTTCAGTCTGTAATGCAAATACATTCAGCATCACTAAGGCTGGTTGCCCTTGCTGGAGTGTAGGCAGTCACCGAGGATACACATGGTGGTGGTCTGAAAAAGCAGTCTGGACATGGGCTTTTTTAAAAAAATCTGAAAAGTGGTTTCATAATGTGTCAGTCTGTAAAAGTGATTTTCACTTGCCAAAAAAAAAGAGCAGTAAGTGTGCATTCAAATTGGCAAAGAAATTTCGTTTTGGGACTAATGTGAAAACATGACTCTGTGTGCAAATAGGAATTACAGGCAGAGATTTATTGCGTTTTGCTCTGGTGATTTCACAGTTGCATTAGTAGGAAAAAGGGGGAGCGATTTTTTGGGGGAAGAAGCAGACTCTTAGCACACACCCAGCTGCTTACCATGTGGAATCATGCACAGTATTTAGAAGCGAGTGGGGTTTTGAGGTTTCAGTCTGTAATGCAAATACATTCAGCATCACTAAGGCTGGTTGCCCTTGCTGGAGTGTAGGCAGTCACCGAGGATACACATGGTGGTGGTCTGAAAAAGCAGTCTGGACATGGGCTTTTTTAAAAAAAATCTGAAAAGTGGTTTCATAATGTGTCAGTCTGTAAAAGTGATTTTCACTTGCCAAAAAAAAGAGCAGTAAGTGTGCATTCAAATTGGCAAAGAAATTTCGTTTTGGGACTAATGTGAAAACATGACTCTGTGTGCAAATAGGAATTACAGTCAGAGATTTATTGCGTTTTGCTCTGGTGATTTCACAGTTGCATTAGTAGGAAAAAGGGGGAGCGATTTTTTGGGGGAAGAAGCAGACTCTTAGCACACACCCAGCTGCTTACCATGTGGAATCATGCACAGTATTTAGAAGCGAGTGGGGTTTTGAGGTTTCAGTCTGTAATGCAAATACATTCAGCATCACTAAGGCTGGTTGCCCTTGCTGGAGTGTAGGCAGTCACCGAGGATACACATGGTGGTGGTCTGAAAAAGCAGTCTGGACATGGGCTTTTTTAAAAAAATCTGAAAAGTGGTTTCATAATGTGTCAGTCTGTAAAAGTGATTTTCACTTGCCAAAAAAAAAGAGCAGTAAGTGTGCATTCAAATTGGCAAAGAAATTTCGTTTTGGGACTAATGTGAAAACATGACTCTGTGTGCAAATAGGAATTACAGGCAGAGATTTATTGCGTTTTGCTCTGGTGATTTCACAGTTGCATTAGTAGGAAAAAGGGGGAGCGATTTTTTTGGTGCAGAAGCAGACTCTTAGCACACACCCAGCTCCTTTCCATGTATAATCATGCACAGTATTTACAAGCGAGTGGGGTTTTGAGGTTTCAGTCTGTAATGCAAATACATTCAGCATCACTAAGGCTGGTTGCCCTTGCTGGAGTGTAGGCAGTCACCGAGGATACACATGGTGGTGGTCTGAAAAAGCAGTCTGGACATGGCCTTTTAAAAAAATCTGAAAAGTGGTTTCATAATGTGTCAGCCTGTAAAAGTGATTTTCACTTGCCAAAAAAAAAGAGCAGTAAGTGTGCATTCAAATTGGCAAAGAAATTTCGTTTTGGGACTAATGTGAAAACATGACTCTGTGTGCAAATAGGAATTACAGGCAGAGATTTATTGCGTTTTGCTCTGGTGATTTCACAGTTGCATTAGTAGGAAAAAGGGGGAGCGATTTTTTGGGGGAAGAAGCAGACTCTTAGCACACACCCAGCTCCTTTCCATGTATAATCATGCACAGTATTTAGAAGCGAGTGGGGTTTTCAGGTTTCAGTCTGTAATGCAAATACATTCAGCATCACTAAGGCTGGTTGCCCTTGCTGGAGTGTAGGCAGTCACCGAGGATACACATGGTGGTGGTCTGAAAAAGCAGTCTGGACATGGGCTTTTTTAAAAAAATCTGAAAAGTGGTTTCATAATGTGTCAGTCTGTAAAAGTGATTTTCACTTGCCAAAAAAAAAGAGCAGTAAGTGTGCTTTCAAATTGGCAAAGAAATTTCGTTTTGGGACTAATGTGAAAACATGACTCTGTGTGGAAATAGGAATTACAGGCAGAGATTTATTGCGTTTTGCTCTGGTGATTTCACAGTTGCATTAGTAGGAAAAAGGGGGAGCGATTTTTTGGGGGAAGAAGCAGACTCTTAGCACACACCCAGCTCCTTTCCATGTATAATCATGCACAGTATTTAGAAGCGAGTGGGGTTTTCAGGTTTCAGTCTGTAATGCAAATACATTCAGCATCACTAAGGCTGGTTGCCCTTGCTGGAGTGTAGGTAGTCACCGAGGATACACATGGTGGTGGTCTGAAAAAGCAGTCTGGACATGGGCTTTTTTAAAAAACTGAAAAGTGGTTTCATAATGTGTCAGTCTGTAAAAGTGATTTTAACTTGCCAAAAAAAAAAGAGCAGTAAGTGTGCATTCAAATTGGCAAAGAAATTACGTTTTGTGACTAATGTGAAAACATGACTCTGTGTGCAAATAGGAATTACAGGCAGAGATTTATTGCGTTTTGCTCTGGTGATTTCACAGTTGCATTAGTAGGAAAAAGGGGGAGCGATTTTTTGGGGGAAGAAGCAGACTCTTAGCACACACCCAGCTCCTTTCCATGTATAATCATGCACAGTATTTAGAAGCGAGTGGGGTTTTCAGGTTTCAGTCTGTAATGCAAATACATTCAGCATCACTAAGGCTGGTTGCCCTTGCTGGAGTGTAGGCAGTCACCGAGGATACACATGGTGGTGGTCTGAAAAAGCAGTCTGGACATGGGCTTTTTTAAAAAAATCTGAAAAGTGGTTTGATAATGTGTCAGTCTGTAAAAGTGATTTTCACTTGCCAAAAAAAAAGAGCAGTAAGTGTGCTTTCAAATTGGCAAAGAAATTTCGTTTTGGGACTAATGTGAAAACATGACTCTGTGTGGAAATAGGAATTACAGGCAGAGATTTATTGCGTTTTGCTCTGGTGATTTCACAGTTGCATTAGTAGGAAAAAGGGGGAGCGATTTTTTGGGGGAAGAAGCAGACTCTTAGCACACACCCAGCTCCTTTCCATGTATAATCATGCACAGTATTTAGAAGCGAGTGGGGTTTTCAGGTTTCAGTCTGTAATGCAAATACATTCAGCATCACTAAGGCTGGTTGCCCTTGCTGGAGTGTAGGTAGTCACCGAGGATACACATGGTGGTGGTCTGAAAAAGCAGTCTGGACATGGGCTTTTTTAAAAAACTGAAAAGTGGTTTCATAATGTGTCAGTCTGTAAAAGTGATTTTAACTTGCCAAAAAAAAAAGAGCAGTAAGTGTGCATTCAAATTGGCAAAGAAATTACGTTTTGTGACTATTGTGAAAAGAAATGTAGTAATATATTTAAATAAAATAAAGGATTTTTTTTTAAGTTTTTTTCAGGTATTGCTGAAGAGCAGTGGACAAAATTTAAGATGCCTACAAAATCCAGAGTTCAAAAAACGCACAAAAAAACCTATATTTGAAGACAACTAGAGGACCAAAGTTAGTAGAAGATGCTCATGTTGGGAAAAAGAAAAAATCTTCTGGTAAGCAGAAAAAACAATTTCTAAAAAATATATTCAAAAGAATGAAAAATGTACAAAATGTCTGTACTCGAAAGGATGTTTTGAACAAAAAAGGAGAGGAAAAAATTGACAATTTAGTTAATGCAAATATACCTTCAGCAACTGAAAAGATTTATATAAATAGAAAAACAGCGTTTAAAGAGATACGTAGAAAAATGTTTCAGAGAAGAGTTATGTCCAATTTGATGAAGGATGTGAAGAAATATAAGAAAAAGACAAAGTTTTATAAAAGAAAAAAAGAAATAGAAGCCATTGCAGCAAAGGCATTAGAATTAAAAAGGAAACTATTCATTTTAATTTTGAATAGGATGCGTACATTAGACAAAATGGTTAATGTACTGAAATCACATAGCAAAAGGAAAAGAGTAGTGAACAGAACAAACTTTTGTAAAGTGTTTTTAGGAAAGTGGATGCATAGTTCAAGTAGTGAACCTTTTTTTAATGAAGAGAGCTATTTTCAAAGTAATAGTTTTCTGCATGCAGTTGACACCAGAGGTCGTTCTTACGAAGTAAAAAATGGTTGCATAATGAAGAAGGAGATAATGGTTCGAAGAGATGAGGTACAAGTGATGGCAGATGAGGCTATGGGGAGACGTCCTAAAGCCCCTGTGTACACTTGGAATTGTAGTAGTATTTGCACTGTGCGTCAGGAATCTATTGACAAATTTCGAGAGTTTCTAAGAGAATATAGTAAAAAAAGTATAAAACAGAAGATTAAGGTGCTTCAAAGTCTGGATCCATGCAGAGTGAGAGAGAATACTGGTTTGCAGGGTCATTCTCTGGCTTGTCTATCTAGAAAAGTGTGCAATAGTGTTTTCCATCATTTTAGGATGCTGGCTGTTCATCATACTGAAATGAGAAAGTTTGTGAGACGGTTGTATTTTGCCAAAAGTCCAGCAATAAAGTTAAATGAATTGAATAGGGCTCTGTTCCGAGGAACGGTATCAGATGTAGAGAAGGTTGTTGATGAAATTCAGTTTTGTTACTTTGGTCCTGAACAAAACAGTGCAGAGAAGGACACAGTAAATGAGGAAGAAGTGGAAGAGAATGTAGAACCCTCTGTAAGTAACACATTTAATGATCATATAACAAAATTTGCAATAGTCTCTAATGAAAGACCAAATTTTACTTGTATTTGTTGCCGCAGAACTCATTATAGAAAACAAACTAGGAATGTTGATCTCTACAGAAAGAGTGAAAATGAAGATAATTATAAGTGGAAGGATTTTGCCACATATATATTTCTAGAAAATTGTTTTGATTTGGGTGAAGATCAGCGTATTTGTAAATACTGTTACAACAAGTTAGAGGAAAATAGAATGCCGACCAGAGCTGTACATAATAATTTAGAATTGGATGCTATTCCTGCTGAACTTTCTGAATTAAATACATATGAGTCTATACTCATTCAATGTGTTCATCCGTTCCAGACCATAGTACGTATGGAGCCCAAAACTGGTAAATTACCTCCTTCTGATTTACTGAGAGGTTTAAAAGGAAGAGTGGTGTATTTGCCCTTGGATTTGAAAAAAAATATGGAAACTATTGATGCGGATACTTTGGAAACTGAACCATTAATTATTCTGGTTAATGGTGTACCTACAAAGAATAAGAAGATTTGGCAGGAGCTGGTAGATGTGCGGAAAGTACAAAGAGCAAATTTGTATTTGAAAAGGAATAACAAATGGTATGAATCAATTTATATAGAAGAAGAAGAAGAAGAAGATTTACAAGAAGACACAGAAACACCAACTGGACAAATTGAAAAAGTGGACAAGTCAAAGGAAGAAGAAATTTATGAACATTTTAGCATACATCCTCTTCATTCAAAAGAAGTTATGGGAGATAATATTGATCCCTTTCAGATGAAGAAAGCAAAAGGAACTCCCGTGAGTGTATGGGAGGAGAGCTTGGAAGCTCGATGTTTTCCCCAGCTGTTTCCTAAAGGAAAAGGAGGACGATACGATGAACGTCCAGAACAGATTCCAGCTTCTGAGTATCGGACTACAAGACTATATGCTGAAGATCCCAGATTTCGACAAAGTATTCCTTATTTGTTCCATCTTTTATTTGAAAGCGACTTGTCTGCACTGTCTTATGCAGTAAATCACATTTTAAAAAGTGGAGTACATTTACAAAATGTGTCTGCTAAGGATTTCATGGAGAAAGTGCAGCACCGAGATGATCATTTGGAAACACAACTGATCAATCTGATGGCTTGTCAGCGTGGGACAAATGAATATTGGTACCGACGCCATGGTGAACTAAAATGCATGTTACGGAATTTAGGAACACCAACATGGTTCGTTACCCTAAGCTGTGCGGAGTACGCTTGGGATGATTTACTGGATTTTCTACGAGAGGCAAATTCAAACATTAAAAACATTGAATACAAGACAGCAGGAGAACTGTGCTCATTGGATCCGGTTAATGTTTGCAGATATTTCAATCATAGATTTGAGGCTATGATGTCCTTCATCTGCAATAAAAAAAATCCACCTCTTGGAGAAGTAGTAGATTTCTTTTGGAGAAAAGAGTACCAGGCAAGAGGTGCTCCTCATATTCATATGCTGTTGTGGATCAAGGATGCCCCAAAGTTTGGAACAGATACTGATGAAGCAGTGTTATCTTTCATTGAAGAATATGCAACATGTGCTATACCAAAAAGCACAGAAGAGAAAAAGTTAAAGGAGCAAGTTTTACGTTTCCAAAGTCATCGGTGTGGAAAATACTGTCGACGGAAATACAAGAGCAAAGATAAATACTACACTAAATGTCGATTTGGATTTCCTAGACCTGTTCTTTCAAATGGAAGAGTCAACAGTTTTATGTCAGCTGTGAGACATACTATCACAAGGAAATCACCTAAGAATACCTACAACCTAAAAAGAAAAGAAGAATCCAAAAATATAAATGACTACAACCCAGTCATTTTATCCATGTGGAACGCTAACATGGATATACAGTATGTAGCTGACAATTCCATTGCTGTTGCTCGATATGTAACGTCTTACATTACGAAATCAGAAAAAACAGAATTGAAGGAAATGTGGGAAGAGATTTCTCACGAGAAGACTGTCAGTAAGAAGCTGTACAGTTTCAGTTTGAAGATGTTATCGAGAAATTGGATCCTACGAATGTTCAGATAGGTTATCTTCTGCAAGTCTCTACTCGAAGTCAAGAAGAATAATTTGGGCAAGTTTAGGCCTTGCAGCAATGAGAAATCGGGTACTGAAATCTGTTGGAGAAATTGAATATTTGGCCGAGAATGACCCAGAAAGTACAGATATTTTGAAATCAAACATGTTGGACACATATTATCCCAAGAGAAGTCAACATCTGGAGAACATGTGTCTCTATGAAGTGCTGCAGAACTACATTTATTCACGGAAAGCCGCAGAAGACATCAACAATGGAAAATATAAAGTCGTTGGTGAGGAAGGATGTTTGGTGAAGCAAACAAAAGGAAGTTTGATAAATCACAGGAAGCTGAGTTGCGACACTACTGACAAGAAGGAATTTTACTACTTGGCTCTTTTACAGTTGTTTAAACCATGGCGTACAGAGGATGAACTACTGGGAGAATTTCAAAGCTATGAAGATTCTTTTAATGCTTGCAAAGACAGCATACAATGCAGTACATTCTCAAGTTATCTGCAAATGTTAAATGAAGAAATTGAACAGGAAACTACAATTGCAGCAGAAATAGCTAGAGACAGTTCTCAGGACAGCCAAAGTTCAGGAACACTCAGTCAAGATCCCCTAGGACAACCAATCGTTGAAAATGAAGCATCAATAGCCATGAATGAAGTGGAAACGGCTATGAATCAAGCTCAAGAAGAATTTATAGACTTAGAAAATTTGGAAAGACAACTGAATCAAGAGCAGCAACAAATTTATGAAGAGATCAGAAACAAAATTGAACACGGATTTCTACATGAAAAAAAAGAGTGCTCATGCACATCATTTCATCCAATCAGGATGTATGTAAGCGGACAAGCTGGAACTGGAAAAAGTTTCCTTATAAAAGTCATCAGAAGCTACCTACAGCAAAAAATAGATTCTACTTTGTCTTGTGTGGTTACTGCTCCAACTGGGTTAGCAGCATATAACATAAAAGGAATCACTTTACATCGTTTGCTAATGTTACCAGTGGAGCATGAGAACAAAATACAATACAACAAGCTAACTGGAGAAGCATCCTTGGAAGTTTCAAGAGTATTGAAGAAGATGCAAGTTCTCATTATTGATGAGGTGAGCATGGTATCAAACTTAATGCTTGCCTTTGTGCATTTAAGAATGCAGCAAATTTTGAAGACAGACTATGACATGTTATTTGGTGGAAAACACGTCATAGTTTTTGGAGATCTTTTGCAACTTACTCCAGTTAAAGGACAACCAGTGTTTAGTACTGTCACCCATGAAGACACGAAGAAGTCATTGGGAAGCATCGGAAATACAAATATTTGGTCCTTCTTTGAGTACAAGGAACTTACTACTAATATGAGGCAAGCAAGCGATGAAGAATATGGAAGTATTCTGAAAGATATCAGAATTGGACTACTCACAGAAGTTGGCAAAAAAGCATTACAGAGTCGGCTGCTACATAATTTATTTCCAAAGGAAGAAATAGTTGCAGAGAAAATATACAAGAACATTGCAGAAAACAAAAGTGTCATCTGCTTAATGCCAACTCTACGTGAATGCTCAATATTTAATGAGGAGCTTTTGAAATTGGAAAAGGAAGAGATCAGGAAATTGGAAGCAGTGGACAAAATTGAGGATGGAAGAATTACTGTCACAGTAACAGGCAAACTGAAAAATAAATTGGACTCACTAGAGAAGAACATCTCCAAAACAGCTGGATTAGAAAAAAATCTATATGTTTGCATGAACTGTAGAGTATTTTTAAGAAGAAATTTGGATGTTGAAAAAGGTTTAGTTAATGGAGCTATGGGAAGAGTTGTAGGTTTTATTAATTATCAGAAAAAAATGGAATTGAATGTTTAAAAATAAAATTTGATCAGATAGAAGAAGTTAAAGATATTTGTCGTTGTACAGTTCGTTTCATGCTTGTGAAAGACTTATATGTACGTAGGAAGCAGTTTCCGTTTTCTCTAGCATATGCTGTAACTATTCACAAGTCTCAAGGATTGACTGTAGATTTTGCATTTGTGAACATTGGTTCAACTGTGTTCAAAGAAGGTATGGCATATGTTGCTTTGTCACGAGTGAAAACATTATCAGGTTTATTCATGATAGACTTTGATGATTCAAAAGTTAGTGCTGATACAAACTGTGTAAAGGAGTATAATAGATTAAGAAGAAGCTATGCTCCTCATTTAGGTCAGTATCCTGTGTTGGAGAAACGTGTAGTTTCTCGTAAAAGAAAAAATGAGAATATCTGTAATGAAGATGTAGAGAAGAGGAAAAAAAAGAGGAGTGATGTAATTGCAAGCAAAAAGAAAAAGGAAAATGAAGAACAGGTTGTAGGATGTCATTTTGAAAATAGCTCTGGTGTCAACTGCTACGCAAATGTAGTGCTGAATGTTACATTTTATCTGGAAAGTTTGCAAGAGCAGATAATAGTAAATCAGGGAAAAAGATTCTGTTCTGAGCTGAGTCTCCTTTTTCAAAAGCTGAGTAAAGATAAAACTCAAATAGAAAGTGCTACTGAAATTAGAAAACTTTTAGATATATGTTCAGGACGAACACAGTTTTCTCAAAATGTACAGCAAGATGCACAGGAATTCTTGATGTATTTTCTTCAGGTACTGGAAGAAGAAGGGGTTCCCATTGAAAATGTATTTGGTCTCTCTTATAAATGGGAACATAGTTGTGAAAACTGTTATAATATATGTGGCTCTAATGTTGATAATGAAAGGTTTATTTATTTGACATTGCCAGAGAGTAAAACAGTCACTTTTGCAAAATTAGTTAAAGATGCTAATCATAGCATGAAATGCGGTGAGTGTAAATCTGACATGTTTTCAACATTAATTTTAAAGGAATACGGACAGTATGTAATTTTAATGATGCAACGATGTAGAGCTGATGGTTCAAAATTGGATACTTTAATAAAGAAGTTTACAGGACAGCAATTATCAATTTCAGGAAAAACTTTTGTAACTGTTGCAATAATTTTCCATGATGGACCTACTGTTACTTCTGGACATTACACAGTTTATCTTAAATGTGAAAAAGGCTGGACACTGTGTAATGATTCCCAATTGATTTTCAAACAACGTTTGCCTTTTGATTTAGCAAATTCCTATCTAATCTTCCTGAAACCTAAATTTTAGAGAAACTTGGCAAGATCTGGACAAAATAATTTTACCATTTTACTGGATTACCATTGGAAATTTCTAAAAAAAAGATTTTTTAAAATATCATTTGGCCTAATGGAAAGATAACCAATTGTAATGTGGACTTTTTTAATTTTTAATGAAACTTTCAAAAACCAATAATTTAGAGATAATCGGTAACATCTGCACAATTAAAATTTTGGGATGTTATTGGAGTGCCATTGGAAATTTTTTCAAAAATGATTTTAAAAATTACTATTTGGCCATGCGGAAAAGTAACCAATTCTATTGTGGACTTATTAAATTATTAAAAAAAAATTCTTGAACCAAAATGTTACAGAGAATCGGTGAGATCTGGACAAATTAAACTTTAGAATTTTATTGGATTACCGTTGGAAATTTAATCCCAAAAAATTTTTAAAATTACTATTTGGCCTAAAGGAAATGGAATCAGATGTATTGTGGAGTTATTTGAGATATAATATTGTGATTATACTTCTGAAACAAAAATATCAGACGGTATTTTAAAGAAATAAGTATTGTTTTTTGATGATATTTTTTTAGAATATTATGCATTTCTGTAATGTTAAGTTTAAGTGAGAAGAGATTCTGGGCTTTTTTAATACAATCTTTGAGATTGTTATTTTTTTTTTGCCCGCTGTTAAATGATGAATGCAATTGCTTTCACAATTTAAAGTGAAATGCAAAATATTCTGAAAACAGCAAAAATAAGGCAAAAATATTTTTTTGTAAATATGTAAATACGAGTACTGTATTTTAA